>NC_138860.1:58191968-59391968 GCF_965194805.1 Balaenoptera borealis | reverse complement strand
AAATAGCCCTTAATTGGTACACTCTGAGCCATATCACAAACGATGTCATATGACATTGTTGCACTAGCAATTATTCAATTAACTGTACTACTTATAAATGGATCATTTACACTATCAACCCAATTATTACTCAGTAATACTTATGACTAATTTTTCCATCGTGACCACCAGCCATAATATGATTTATTTCTACCCTAGCAGAAACCAACCGAGCCCCTTTGTTATTAACAGAGGGAGAATCAGAATTTGTCTCCGGTTTTAAGGTCAAATATGCAGCAGGCCCCTTTCCCTATCTATTCCAGCAGAATATGCCAACATTATCATAATAAAAATTTTACCAAAAACTGTTTTCTGAGGAACATTCTGCAATCCCTATATACCAGAAAAGTATACAATTATCTTCATTATCAAAACCCTTCTATTTTATTTTTATGAACTCAGGCATCTTACCCACAGTTCAGATATGACTAGTTTACGCATCTCTTATGAAGAAATGTTTACTCTAACACTAGCCTCATGCACATGGCATATGTCAAATACCGTTACTATAGCAAGTATTCCACCACAAAGAAATATGCCTGATAAAAAAGTTACTTTGATAGAGTAAATAATAGAGGCTTAAACCCTCTTATTTCTAGACTTTTAGGAACTGAACCTAGTCCTAAGAATTCAAAAATCTCCGTGTTACCATATTACATCACACTCTATAGTAAAATCAGCTAAATAAATCTTCAAGCCAATACCCCCAAAATGTTGGTTTGTATCTTTCCCATACTAATCAATCCTCTTATCTTTATTATTATTTCATTTACCATTACTACAGATACCATAATATTATATTAAGCTCACATTGATTAATAATCTAAATTGGCTTCAAGATAAATATAATTAATATTCCAATCCTAATCAAAAATTATAATCCATGATTATAATTAGTAACATTAAATCCATGACATATCCACTAAATATTTCCTAACACAAGCCACTACTTCTATACTTCTCACAATAGCTATCATTATTAAAATAATATATTCTAGTCAACGAACAACTACTAAAATTTTTAATCTAACAGCATCTTCTATTATTACAGTGGCCCTTATTATAAAACTTTGACTTTCCCCATTCCATTTTTGAGTACCAGAAGTTACACAAGGTATTCACTCCATTAATATGAAGCTTAATCTTATCAACATGACAAAAACTTGCACTCACATCAGTTTTATATCAAATTTCATCATCAATTAATCTAGATATATTCATTATTGCTATAGTATCAATTACAGTTAGGATACTGAGGAAGGCTCAACCAAACACAACTGCAAAAAATGTTGGCCTATTTATCAATTGGCCATTTAGGCTGAATAGCAGCTATCATGATCTATGACCCAACTTTTATAACTCTTAACCTATTCATTTATATTATGTTAACATTTACTACATTTGTATTATTTATTTACAGTTCATCCATCACAACACTTCCACACACATGAAACAGAGTACCTTTAATTACTACCATAATTCTTCTAATTATATTATCCCTAGGAGGCCTCCCACCAAAAATAGCAGCATTATTATACCAACATTAATACCTACTGTAGCATTACTTAATCTACATATGATTAATTTATTCTATATCACTAACATTATTCCTATCAGTAAATAAAATAAAAATAAAATGACAATTAATACCTATTGTAGCATTACTTAATCTACATATGATTAATTTATTCTATATCACTAACGCTATTCCTATCAATAAATAAAATAAAAATAAAATGACAATAAATGAAAATATAAACCAAATATTTTTTTAAATCTCTATCCATTACTGTATCAGCATCAATATTGCCCCTAATGCCAATATTATCAGTACTGGCCTAGGGATTTAGGTTAACATAGACCAAGTCCCTTCAAAGCCCTAAGCAAGTGTTATCTACTTTGTTTCTGAAACATGGATTGCAAGACTCTACCTTGCATCAGCTGCATGCAGATCAAACACTTCCATTAAGCTAAATCCTTACTAGATGGGTATGCTTCCATCCCATGAAATTTTAGCTAACAGTGAAATACTCTAGTCAGCTGGCTTCAGTCTTCTCCAGCTGCTGAGGGGAGAAAGGTAGGAGAAGCCTGGCAGAATTAAAGCTATCTCTTTGAATTTGCAATTCAATCTGTTATTCACTATAGGGCTTGGTAAAAAGAGGATTCAACCTCTGTCTTTAGAGTTAGTCTAATGCTTACTCAGCCATTTTACTGTGTTGATAAACCTCTTATTATTCTCAACAAACCATAAAGATATTGACATATCATATTTACTATTTGGTTCTTGAACCAGAATAGTAGGAACCTTCCCAAGCCTTCAGTCCATACTGAATTAGGTTAAATGACAGCTTTATTAGGAAATGGTAAAATTTATAATGTTATTGCTTACACATTCTAATAACCTTTTTTATAGTAATATCTATTATGATCAGGAGCTTTGGCAGTTGATTAGTACCATTAGTCATTGAAGCCCCTGATATAGTAACTCCTTGAATAAACAATGTAAGCTTTTACATCTCATATCATCACTCTTTTTTTTTTTGGTTGCACCAGGTCTTAGTTGCAACAGCCAGGCTCCTTAGTTGCGGCACGTGGCTCCTTAGTTGTGGCACGTGGCTCCTTAGTTGTGGCATGCGCACTTCAGCATGCATGTGGGATCTAGTTTCCTAACCAGGGATTGAACCCAGGCCCCCTGCATTGGAGCCTTTTTTTTAACATCTTTATTGGAGTATAATTGCTTTACAATGGTGTGTTAGTTGCTGTTGTATAACAAAGTGAATCAGCTATACATATACATATATCCCCATATCTCCTCCCTCTTGCGTCTCCCTCCCACCCTCCCTATACCACCACTCTAGGTGGTCACAAAGTCCCAAGCTGATCTCCCTGTGCTATGTGGCTGCTTCCCACCAGCTATCTATTTTACATTTGGTAGTATATATAAGTCCACGCCACTCTCTCACATTGTCCCAGCTTACCCTTCCCCCTCCCCATGTCCTCAAGTCCATTCTCTACGTGTGTCTTTATTCCTGTCCTGCCCCTAGGTTCTTCAGAATCTCTTTTTTTTTAGCTTCCATATATATGTGTTAGCATACGGTATTTGTATTTCTCTTTCTGACTTACTTCACTCTGTATGACAGTCTCTATGTCCATCCACCTCACTACAAATAACTCAATTTCATTTCCTTTTATGGCTGAGTAATATTCCATTGTATGTATGTACCACATCTTCTTTATCCATTCATCTGTCAATGGACACTTAGGTGGGAGCATGGAGTCTTATCCACTGTGCCACCAGAGAAGTCTTCTCCCATCATCACTCTTACTTGCTCTTGCCTCATCTATAACTAAAGCAGATGTTGGAACAGGATGAACAGTATGACTGCCCTTAACCAGTAATTTAGCTCACAATGGACCTTCTATAGATTTGACTAACTTTTCATTACCTTTAGCAGGTGTCCCATCAATTTTAGGTGCAATCAGTTTTATTACTAGAATTATCAATATAGAACCACCAGCCACATCTCAGTATCAAACACCACTATTTGTTTGATCCATTCTAATTATAGCTGTACTATTATTACTTGCACTCCCAATGCTACCAGCTGATATTACTGTATTATTTATCTTTCCTTCAATATTGAATAATAACCTTGCTGGGTAGAGTATCCTAAGTTGTAGGTTTTTCCCTTTCAGCACTTTAAATATATCATGCCACTCCCTTCTGGCTGCAAAGTTTCTGCAGAAGAGTCAGCTGATAGTCTTATTAGGGTTCACTTGTATGTGGTTCTTTGTTTTTCTCTTGCACTCTTTAAAATTCTCTATATATCTTTTGCCACTTTAATTTTGATATATCTTGGTGTTGGTCTCTTCAAGTTCATTTTGTTTGAGACTCTCTGTGATTCATGTACCTGGAAATCTGTCTCCTTCTTCAGCGTGGGTAAATTTTCAGCCATAATTTCATCAGTTATATTTTCTCCTCCTTTCTCTCTCTGCTCCTTCTAGTACCCCTGTTATGCAAGTGTTAGTAAGCTTGATGTCTTAGAGGTCCCTTAAACTATCCTCATTTAAAAAATTTTTTTTTCTTTTTGCCATTCTGATTGTGTGTTTTTCGTTATTCTATCCTCCA
Organism: Balaenoptera borealis; assembly: GCF_965194805.1. NCBI lineage: Eukaryota > Metazoa > Chordata > Mammalia > Artiodactyla > Balaenopteridae > Balaenoptera > Balaenoptera borealis. The sequence goes on along the minus strand of NC_138860.1, from coordinate 59,387,800 downwards.
GATCCCTTACATGTTCTTCTGTATCACTTAGTCTGCTATTAATTCCTTCTAGTGTATTTTTCATTTCAGTTATTGTATTCTTTAGCTCTGACTTTTTCCTTTTTATATTTTCTAGTTCCTTGTTAAAATTCTCACTGTGTTCATCTCTTCTTTTCCCAAGTTCAGTTAGCATTCTTATTACTAATGCTTTGAACTCTTTATCTAATAAATTATTTATCTCTGTTCCATTAGGTTTTCTTTCAGGGTTTTTTTCTTATTCTTTCCCTTGAAACATGTTCTTCTTTCTTCTCATTTTGTTTAACATTCTCTGTCTCTACGAATTAGGTGAAACAGTTGCCTGTCCCAGTCTTGAAGGAGTGTCTGTGTGGAAGCATTCCTATGCAGTCCATGTGTGCTCAGTGGCTTTGGTGGGAGAGCTGCCATGTTAGAAATCAGTGATCTCTTATAAAGTAGGATTCAAAGAGTTTTCTGGGATTCAACTAATCTTGAAGGGAATGTGTAAACAGTGGAACATGTTAGTTAAGGACACGTGTGACTTGGATTTGTCTTTATTTTGTTGGACTTTTTAAACTTTCATTTTACATCATCCTTGGCTGTTGTCGCAGCCTGTTGGGATTCATGATCTCTGAGTATAAGCAGATAAGTAAATAGATGGAACTGATAACTTAATTATAGTCCCAGAGAATGGGTAAAGTTCCCAGCCGTAACTCCACTAATTGAAGGGTAATTCTGCCTCTTCTCATTTAGGAGGCAGGCAGGAGTGTGATGAACACCTACTACAGAGGAATACATCAACATAGGTACATTGAATTCGCAAGAGGCATATCCACTGAGAAATTCTCTTCCCTAGGAAATTTCTTAAAAACACAAGGACATCCTCACACTTTGAAGCTTTTTAGTACGATCACCTCACAGAAGACCGGTAACACCGTGAACAACGGTTCACTTCAACAATGTTGTTTCTCTAAAGCAGGGGTACAGCTGTAACCAAATCTGGTCCCATTTGTTTTGCACAATTTGCAAGCCAAGAATTGTTTTACATTTTGAAATGGTTGGAAGAAAATCAAAAGAAGAAGAATATTTCATAACACATGAAAATTATACAAAATTCACATTTCAGTGTCTATAGATAAGTGTTATGGGATTACACCCATGCCCATCAATTTTCTATGGCTGTTTTCACACTACAGCATGGTGTGGAATAGTTGCAACAGAGACTGTATGGACCACAAAGGCAAAATATCTGCTATTTGGCCCTTTGCAGAAAAAGTTTGTCAACCTCAGCTCTAGAGCTCATGTGAGGAAAGGAGGCACCGAATCCCCCTGGGTATGTACAAAATGAGTATCTCTTTACAAGTTTGTATAGGCATCTTTGTATGCAGTTATGGGGATTGTACAAGACAAGGAATAGAGAAGAGAGTGAGCTAGTAGGGTCGAGGTGCTTAGTCCCAACATTCCTTCAGGAAATCAGTTGTCATTCCTCTCACTGATGCACCCACTTTTAAACTACCTCCTAGAACCTTGAAACTACAGGATCTGGGAGAAGAATAGTCGAATACAGTGTGTAGGGAATGTGGCCAGGAATTAAGAGTAATCTTATGACCAACGAGGGATGCCTCCTTGGGATGCCACACGCTCTAAGCTAAATCGTTATTCCTAATGTTCTCTCTCACCCAGCCCTACTCCAGAGAACATGAAGGAAACCATGTAAAAGAGTATGGAAAAGAGAGGCAATGAAACAGGTAGTGGCCACTCCCCCAACCAGGTCCTGGGCATTTGGGATTCTGAAGATGAAAGAGGGCTTTGCAGAAAGATGCAGCAAGTAAAAACTAGGCAGAGGTGTCTAGGAGAGAGACTGGGGCTAATAAATGGGTCTGTTACAGATGAAATATACTCCTGCAAAGGGAAGAACTGGGAAGAGTAGACTTTTTTACCTTGTGGAGAGAGACAATAGCATTAGAGGTCAAGCTAGAATTGGGTGTATCCTGCTCATCCTTAGATGAATAAAACTATAGGAATGGTACTGCTTCCTAAGGAAGGTATCCATAATCGCTATAGTTTGAGTAGCATTAAAAACTAAAAAGAGCTCTATGTAAAATGAGAGGAGATAAAAACATGTGATCCAAATTGCAGCTTAGAAAATTCAGTGAGCCTGTGATTAAAAAAAAAAAAGAAATTTTTTTACCTACAACATACCTTTACCATTTGGTAATTGCTAACTACATGCCAGGTTTACATATGCATATATATAAGTGTATAGATAAAAATACGTGTATATACATTATATATATATATATATATATATATATATATATCTCCTCTAAGCCTTGTAACAATTGAGCAAGATAGATAGTATCCTCATTTTATTAATGAAGAAAACAAGAATTGGAGAGGTTCAATGACTTGCCCAAGGCCACGCAGCTCTAAGTGACTGAACTAAGATTTGAAGTGTCTCTGACTCTCCACTTCACCACATTTACTTTATAGATGAGCATCACCACCTCCAAAAAACATAAAAAGGCAATTCCTCCAGAATTAAATATATGCCAGTTTATGCTAAGTATTACCTGCTTAATGAGGGGACTCACTGAGTCAAATAATTGAGGTATCATCATTTTAAGTGCTAGAGGAATATGGTTGGTAGAGAAACAATTTTTAGAAACTTCAATATACTTCATGACCGGGAGTTAAGTGCAGTTTATTTAGTCCCATCACCAACATAATTTTACCTGGTGCTAATGGATCAATTTATGGAATTTGATCTTTTCCATGACTACACACTGACCAGAATCAAAGAAATACAAATTTGAGAAATCTAGGCCTTTGACCACAAAGGTCCAAAGAGAGGATAAGAGGAAGGAGAGAAAACCCATCTTCACTGCTGGGATATCTCAATTAAACAGCTAGTTTTCAACAGTATTGGGGGGCTACTATGAGATACCCAGAGAAGAATTAGAAATGAGAAAAATAAGGTAAATTTTGAATAACACATCATAAAATGGAGCAGAAAACTGCAGAGTCATCTATCTGGGACAAATGCCTGAGTCCCAGGCCAAGAGTCCAGGAGTGTAAGTAGATTGGGTTTACTAGGACTAAAGGGAAAGCAGGGATTGGGCAGCCAAGAGACTAGAGCAGAGCCCCACCCTTGGCAGGGAGTTGATGGTGTCCTCACTTGCTGGAGGACTGGGAAATGAGTTCCTCTTTAAGAGCAACTCCTCCCATTTTGCAATAATCCCCCCTAGAGTGTTGGTTCAGGGAAGCATTTTTTCTTTCAAACTGCCCAAATATCTTGGACAAGACTTAAACCTTCAGAAGAACAGAAGATAAAGAAAAGGTAGAAAAAGAAGGGTGATACTGTAATGATTTGAGAGGGAGGAGAGTTGGATTGGTAAATGGAGAAGGAGCATGCTATATTTGTACCAAATATGGCCAAAATGAGAATGACATATAATTCAAGTAGATCTTTTTTTATTTTCTGAGAATTAAGGATTATGATTTTTGTCATTCAAATCTACTTCTCTGCATATCTATGTGATTTTGTCTAAAAAGACAAAAACAGAGAAAAGTAATAGTCAGGTCTAAAGATATTGTCAGGAATAGGAATAGATTAGGAAACATAATTTATTTTAGAAGAGAATGGAGGTTGAGGGTAGCAGCTAGTGGGAAGAAGTTGTTTTTAGATAAAGAGACTTGACTTTTCTTTTTAATTGAGAAGGTGAAGAACATTATCAGGGGAGAAAAGAGGGTGACTTCCTGGCATAGCGAAACACAGATATAACCAGATCTTATTCCTCAAGGTTTATGTTAAAGTAGAAAGAAGAAATAAATATGTGTGTGTATTTATATGTGTGTATGTATATGCATTTATATACATACACATATATATTTGTTTCTTCATTCATACATACATAAATGTTTGTGGGTATAAGTGTGTGTATATGTGTTTTAGCGGTGAATCTCCTCTTTCTCCCATTTACTGTCTCTAGTACAGAGTACATGACAAAGGGCCAAAGGCAAAGAAGACAAATATTTTGCCAGATCATCAGCCTCTTAATTTTGGAGAGTTGACTGAAAACAAAGTGTTTTTTTTGGGAGGAAAAAATATTCTCTTTAGAAATGAAAGAGAAAGGCAAAGTGTAGTCAGATGACTAAAAAAAAGTTCTGATCTATTTTCTTTTAATATTGCTTTCCTTGGTGCAAAAACAAAGTTTCTTATTAAGCCAAAAAGTGATACCAAAAAAAATCCAAAAATGAGTCTTCAGCAATACTGTTGCTGGAAATGTTCCCTGGGCCTTTGCACAGGCAACCATGGTGAAGAAAGTGGCCATCATTGGAGCTGGCATCAGTGGCTTGGCATCCATCAGGAGCTGCCTGGAAGAGGGGCTGGAGCCCACCTGCTTTGAGAAGGGTGAAGACATCGGGGGCCTGTGGAAATTCTCGGTGAGTGGGACGCCACTGCAGTAGACTGGGGAGTGAGATGGGAGGTGTGAGAGCACATTGCTTGAACACAGCCTTCCAAACAAGCTGTCATGGCAGTTACACTCACTCTATGAAGCACAACATCAGAAGCAGGTTGGAAAGTAAGTCCCTTACTTACTTCAAAAGTAAATGAGATAGTGGGCTGGTTAGTCTCTGTGTACAGAGCTCAACTCCAATAAATCATTAATAAGTGAGCCACTTGGGGATAAAATCCATGGTCAAATATTGGTTAGGTTTATGTAATGGAATTACATGAGTTATTCATTTAAAAAGCAACAGCTCTTTCCATTCTTTTGTTGAGGTTCTGGAACATCCTCTTAGTGATTCAGACCACAGATTTTAAGATTTCAGGTGCTGACTTCGGTCTTGCCCAAAACGCATAATTCATGAGATAGCTACGAGAGGGACCAAGAATAGGACACACTGATTTGAAGTTCTTCAATGACTTTTTACTTCTATGCATTTATATTAAGGACTCCATCAGCAGACATGCTTGTAAGCTGACGTTAAATCACTTCCTGTGTTGTCTGACAAGCATATCATCGGGTGTGTGGGCTGCCTTGTGCCCCCAACTCTCTCAGTGCCTCCAACCTTAGGAACGCTGTCTGGCTAAGCCTACTCCTGTTTTCTTCTTCTTCTTCTGATAAACCATTAACACATATGGAAACATAGGAAGATCATTAACCCTTTTTAAGCCACCATTTCCTTCTCAAATGCAAAATTAGTATTAAACTTCATACCTTAATAAAAGGTTGTATTTAAGGAGACAGTGTTTGTGACAGCTCTTTAAATATTATAAAGATATGAGAATTATTCTTATTAATGTAGATATTTTCTAGGCTGTAAAGAACTCTTCAAAACATGCAGTATCTTTTATAACATTGTGGAGCCCAGCGTGTCACTGGAATGTGCTGACAGATCTTCAGATTAGCACACTGATGAATCTTAGGGCTATTTTATTGAGCACTTTCTATATGCCAAACACCTTTCCCATTTAATTCAGTCTTTATAATAATCCTATACGCTAGGTATGAGTTTGTCCCTTTTACAAATGAATCTGAAGCTTAAAAAGAAAAGAAAAAATGATAAATGGCTGGTAAATGGTAAAGACAAGACCCCAATTCAATCTGACTTGTCTCTCCAGCCTGAATTCTTAACCCCTTTTTAAACTGCTGGGTGACATTTCAACAAGTGGCTTATTGAGCAGGCAAGTCTTCTACACAGTGATCTTAACCAAATCCTCATATTCAAACTTACTTTGCGGGCTTCCCTGATGGCTCAGTGGTTAAGAATCTACCTGCCAATGCAGGGGACACAGGTTCCAGCCCTGGTCCGGGAAGATCCCACATGCCGCAGAGCAACAAAGCCAATGTGCCACAACTACTGAGCCTGCACTCTAGAGCCCGTGAGCCACAACTACTGAGCCCATGTGCCACAACTACTAAAGTCCGTGCGTCTAGAGCCCATGCTCCGCAACGAGAAGCCACTGCAATGAGAAGCCCGCGCACCGAAGCGAAGAGTAGCCCACGCTTGCTGCAACTAGAGAAAGCCCGCGCACAGCAACGAAGACCCAACACAGCCAAAAATAAATAAATATAAATAAATAAATAAAAACTTACTTTGCAAAGCATTGCTGAAGAAAGACTGCTGATATAGCTTTTGAGAGCAGCTGCCTCTCTTGTTGCTCAAGAAAGACTTTAAAAATTTGAACCTAGCATCATAGGGTGATAAACTATGCAGCTGCAAATATGTGCTGCTCTTCAAGAAAAAGAAAATTTACCCTAGAGGCTGGAACCTCAAACACAGAGGCTGGAGCCTTGAGACACAAAGGCTTATTACCAGGTCTTGAAACCTAATGAAACTTGCCCTGCTGGATTCCAAAATTGCTTGGGACTGGTGACTCCTTTTTTCCTTCCATTTTCTTCCTTTTGGAATGGGAACATTTGTAACGGGTACCCTATGCCTGTCCCATCACTGTATTTTAGAGGAAGACAACATGTTTCCTTGTTTGGCAGGTCCAGAAATGGAGAATTTTATCCCAGGGTGAATCATACTCAGTCTCATTCATACCTGATTTAGATGATGAGATTTAGGACTTTTAAGCTGATGATATATAAGTGAGATTTGGGACTTGATTTGATGCTGCAGTGGATTGAGACTGTGGGGATGTTGGGCTGAAGTGAATGTATTTGGCATGTGGGATAAATGTGAATCCTTAGGGGCCTGACAGTGGACTGGGGTAGGCTTTTCAAACAATGGCATCCTCAAAGATATCAGGTCCTAATTCTAGCACCTGTAAATGTTCCTAATAAAGACAAAGGATATTTACAGACATGACTAAATTAAGAATTTTGAGATGATGAGATTATCCTGGATCATCTGGGTGGGCCCAAGATGCCATAACATAAACCCCTAAAATAGAGAGGCAGAGAGAGATTTGACACACAAAGATAGAAAAGAAAATGTAACCTCATCAGAAAGAGAGATTTGAAGATGCTATGCTGTGACCTTGAAGATGGAGAAAGGGGACATTAGCCAAGGAATACAGGTGGCCTCAAGATGCTAAAAGAGCCGAGGAACGCTGGCATGCACCAGAAGCTGGAAGAGACAATGATTCTCCCCTAGAGCCTCTGGAATGAACGTGGTCCTGCCAGCACTTTGATTTAGGCCCAGTGATACTGGTTTCCAACTCCTGGTCTCTGGAATCATGAGGGAATAAATTCCTGTTTTTTCAAGCTGTCAAGTTTGTGGTAATTTATTATAATAGCCTCACGAAGCTAATAGAAACTAATATACTTGGTTATTCGGAGTTTCCAAACTATTTCACCTCTGTGAGAGGACTTAAAGATTGCAAATGATGTTGTGACTTGCAGTGTTTCTCCAATACCTCTAGGAGTCTGTAGCAGTATTCCTAGAATTCACATCATGGGATTATATTATAAAATCAGGTTAAATTTTGGATTTTCATTATCTTTAGTTTCTAAAGACAGCACTTTACATTCTCTCAACTTTTTTTTCTTTCAGAGAGATCCAAATATTAGCTATGTGTAAAAAGGGTGAAGTGCAGATAATCCAAACTTTTGTAGCTGTTTCCTATAGCACTTTCCTATAGCTCTTCTAGTTCTTTCTTCTAACCCTGATCTAAAGGCAAGATGATATATTTCCCTCACCTGCTCTGATCGCTGAGAAAATAAAGTACATTGTGACTAGGATGCAGGTCTAGGGGAAAGGTCTTTCTTTCTCAGGAGTCCCCCAAACAATATGTGAGTAAACTGTATTTTGGCCTGAAGTGTCATGAATAAAGTCTCTTTTTTTCTGGGCATACAACCCATTGTTCACTTCCCCTGATTTTTTTCTAGCCTATGTATCTATTTGATCTTTAATATTCAGTCTCTCCTTGTGTTAATTATAATCACTATCAAGCTTCCTAAACTCACCCAAAGCTATGAATTCCTCCACCTCTGCATCCCAAATGCACACTAGCAGAGTCAACAACCCAAGGGAGCAGCAGAAAACTCATGCCATATTTCAAGATCACATTGCTTTCTGATGCAAACTTGGCAACTAATCTACCACTGAATTACTTGTAAAGAACAAGGCCACAGCCACATTGGCTTTTGATATGATTGGAATATTCTAGTATTAAACTAAAAATTTATATTCTATGGGCCTGAAATTTTGAGTTATATGAGCCCTAATTCTAAATTTCTAGTGCTCATTGCTTTTCATTATGAACTGGCAACTCTACATAGAGATCTACAGTTTGATCTTTCATCAGAGGGAAAATCATTTCAGATAGAAAACAATTTTAATTTTTTTAAGGAAAGAAATGTTTTTCTTTGGAGCCCCTTTTAGGTATTTTTTTTTAATTTTTAACTTTATTTATTTATTATTTTTGACAGCGTTGGGTCTTCGTTGCTGTGCGTGGGCTTTCTCTAGTTGTGGCGAGCGGGGCTACTCTTCATCGCGGTGCACGGGCTTCTCATTGCCGTGGCTTCTCTTGTTGTGGAGCACGGACTTTAGGTGCACGGGTTTCAATAGTTGTGGCATGTGGGCTCAGTAGTTGTGGCTCACAGGCTCTAGAGCGCAGGCTCAGTAGTTGTGGCACACTGGCTTATTTGCTCCACGGCACGTGGGATCTTCCCAGACCAGGGCTCGAACCCGTGTCCCCTGCATTGGCAGGCAGATTCTTAACCACTGTGCCACCAGGGAAGCCCCTCTTTTGGGGTTTTATTGGCTCTTTAAATTTGAAAGTGCAATCTTAGGAATTAGACTAATGTTTAGTTTGTTATTTTTTAAGGATCATAGTTTTGGTCAAATAGTAGCTTAACAACTATTACATCTTGCACTTTGGTCTGTCACTAGTTGATATACAACAAACACTATAAAAAGATGAAATATGCCTTATTTTCAAGTGCCCATGGAATATTTCTAAAACTGACTCAACCAAAAAGCCTCAAATTTTTTGAAAAAATATATAAATAAAATGAAATTCTCTGTTGCCAATACAATAAAATAGAAATTTGTAACAAAATGATGGAAAATACTGCCTCCAGGAAATTTTTAAGCTCTCTCTTAAAGATCTATTGATTAATGTTCTTTTAGAAGTTTGAGCCAATTCACTAAGACAAGCGATTGATAATAAAAAAGAGAAACTGGAAAGGAGGAAAAATTATCAGTTACTGTCTATCTGATTTTATACCATGAAGGACATCAATTGGAAAATGGTTGCAAAAAATAAGATAATACAATGAGGTTGGAATTACCAGACAAAAATCAATAGTTTATGCATGTTTTAGAGTTAGCAAACTGGCTCTTTTTATACTAAAGCTGTTCTGTTTTATTTGATCTATACATTTTTAAAATTTTTTGATCCATTATTTTAAAATCATGATATTTCACATAAAAATCTAGGGATATATCTTCTTTTGAAAAATTAGAAAGTCAGGCAACACTGTTATCTCCTCTTACTCTAATACCTGGCCTCTTTTAGGCTAAATTTGAATTCTCTGTTTCACCATATTCATTTTTGACCCATTTCTTGTAACTTCCTCTGTATTTATAGAATTTTTTTTGATTGGTGCTATGTACAAACAACAATCCCTTAGAATATTTCAAACAAAAGACACACCCATTTACAAGATTTTCCATCTTCTCTTGTTCATATAGTTATACCATTCTTTTTGTTTAAGTAAACCTTCATGTTTATATTATTATAACCATGTAAATACTGTTCATTGCTATATTTTCTTTCTTAAATAACTTTTTGTTTTCACTGGAGCTAATAACTGCCTTGTGTCCTTTGCTGGTTTAATTTTATAAATGCTATCTCTAATTCAAACCCCAGGCCATCCCACAGAATTCTGATTCTCCTCTCAACATGTTTAAACACACAAGGTGTTTCACCAGCTTAATTCTTCTCTCAACTATCTCTTAAAGATACTTTCAGATTGTCTTCCTTCTTTTCCCTAGGCTAGCTACACTGCTTTACCCTGGGTAACCCTATTTTCTGGAAACCTTATCTTTCTACTATTTTGTTTATTCTCTCATTTTAGTAGACTATATGAGAGTACATCCTCAGTAGTTTTCTGAGAAATTATATATGTGAAGATTGTAGACCTTGAATGTCTTAGAGTATCATTATTTGATCCAGATTCCCAGTTGATTAGATCTAGTCTTAGCTTTCACCTTTCTTTGGTCTGTTAAGTCAGTTATCACTCATGCATCTATGTTCTACTTTCAAAATATTGTTGCTATTTCTTGTTTGCTTTTATTTTTTTTTCTTTTTCTTTTCTTGTGGGTTCATACCTCTGATACCTTTACAGTAATTTTAGTGGAAAAAGAGTTTAATACATCTATATAATCTTTCATGTTTAATCAGAAGTCTGGATTACTTTAGTAATCAAAAATAAATAAATAAAGCTACTTCCATAAATAACCAAGGTTTGGTTCTTTGTTGAACACTTGCCCCACAAAAAATTTATATTTGAAAATGCAATTTATGACTCTACAGTCATTCTCTTATGAACTTCTTATATGATCAACTTAAAAGAATCAGTCTATAAACATGGGCTCTGAGATACACTATAATACCAAATAGGAATAGTAAGATGTCCATGACATATTTTTGTGCTTTTTTTTTTTTTTTTTTAAGCAAGTCACAAATGATGCGGTTAGTTGATGCTGCAACTCTTCTCTCATTAATCCTGGCCTTTTCGGAACCCAAGAAAAACTGAAGACCAATCAGCTCAGCATTGCTAGGGGGATTTACTGAATATTACCCTGAAGCAACCAAAGTTGCAAAAGTACCTCAAACCTGTCTCAAAGGTTTGCATCATTTTTATTATATGAAACTCTTCCCTTGTTGTTACATTACATAATTTTCCCCGACTTTGGCTTGCTCCAAAACCTTACCTTTGGCCTTGTATTAGTTTTCTATTTCTGCATAGCAAATTACCACAAACTTTAGCAGCTCAGAACAACACTTATTTATTACTCTCAGGTGTACAGATCAGAAGTACAGCATAGTTCAGCTAGGTTCTTTGCTTAGGGTTTCACGAGGTCAAAAATAAGCTGCTAGCTGGGCAGGGCCCTTATCTGGAGGCACAAGGGAAGAATCTGCACCCAAGTTCATACAGGGTGGTGACTGAATTCAGTTCCTTGCTGTGGTAAGATTAAGGTCTTTGTTTCCTTGCTGGCTGTAAGTTGGGATTCCTCTCAGCTCCTAAAGGCTGCTAGTATTCCTTGGCATATGGCACCCTCCATCTTCAACGCCAAGAACAACAAGCTGAATCCTCCTCATACTTTGAGTGATATGATATTTACAGGTTTCACCCATACTCAGAGGGCAAATGACTGTACAAGGATGAAGAGCACTAAGGGTCACTCTTAAAATTCTGTCTACCAAATGCCTCATGTTATAAGTTGAGGGAAAGTCATGAAGCATGTCAGCGAACCCTAAAACTCTCACTCTGTCCTGGGAGATCCTCTCCCATTTTCTCCTATGAGTTCTTGATATTTTGCAATGTTTTGTCAGTAAGTAATACTAGACTACTAAGTGTTCAGGTCACTCGTTTATGTCTAGCATAAATAGGACAACAGACAAATATCCAGAATTACATAGAGAGAAGCATAAAAGCATTCTAAGACACAAGGAGTACCCCCAGTTGGCACAGCTTAATCTCTAGGTCTCTTTTGGATCAATACTCAGTCTTTCAGGTCCCCTCCTTGCCCCTCAGCTGTTTCCAAAATTGTATCTGGGCTTATGGAGAAGGAGAACTTAAGTGACCTTGTGGTAAAGGAAAGCCAAAGTTTCCCAGATTCAAACACAGGTCTTGGGACTGTCCTCTGGCCCCTCTGGTCTCCTCATGTTTCTATTCTATTTGGTTACCATTCACACTCATCCTTCAAGAGGGTAAGACAGCAGTTGATGAACCTGGAGACTGTCCTCTCTTAGCTTAATCAGGAGCCACTGAATCTCCTTGCTGAATAGACCTCACTTGTCAGGTCCAGTTTTCTCACTGAGTCCCTGACCCAAGTGGTCCACTCTGCATCTCTCCTAAAATGTCGCTTAGCTTCTTCCATGGCAACTCTCTGGTAAACTACTTACTAAGATTCTCAGATAATTTCTGCATCCCTGTTGGGAGCAAGCAGGAACTCCTATGTTTTGTTCAAACTGAATGGGTTCAAGAGAGCTAAACTAACGTCCTACCTCTTCCTGATCATTGCTACTTGACTTTCCTGTGTCAACGTCCCCCTACCCAGGTTGGTTCAGGGGGAGCCTTTGATATCTATTCTGATATCTTACCAGAATTTCAAATGTGAAAACAAAAGCCCCTCTTCCCTCAGTGTTCCCCTCAATCTATCTAACAGAAGGTTATGTTAATTTCAGAATTCCAGAATAAAGCTTAGGACTTAGGTAATCCACCATTACCCCTTTTTCTGCCTCTATTCCCCTTTCTCCTTACCCAGTTCACTTAAACCAATGTTTTTCAAACTGGAGATTATGACTCATTAGTGTGCTATGATATAAATTAATGAATCAATCTGCATGTTTAAATGGAATGTATAGAAAGTATGTGTGCAACTCAACTTGTTGAAAATGATTTATTTCATAAAACTTTTGTCCCCACTGTGTGTGTGTTTGTGTGTGTGCATGCACTGGGTTGCAATATAAAATGTATTACTAACTATAGGGTATGGTCAAAAACATTTGAAAAACACTGTTCTAAACATAACCAAACTTCTCTCTGCCCTAGGTACATAAGAAAATATCATGATCTAATCCACCAGAACTACCTCATGACATGCTAAAGGAAATTTTTTTCATTGTGGTAAATAAACCACAATAAAGATTTACTGTTTAACCATTTTAAAGTGCATAGTTCTGTGGCATTAAGTTAAATCACATTACTGTGCAATCATACCACCATCCCTCTCCAGAACATTTTTAATCTTCCCAAAGTAAAATAATACAGAAATTAAACAATAACTCTCGATTCCTTCCTCTCCCTGGTCCCAGGCAACCACCGCTCTTTCAGTCTCTAAAAATGTGATCACTCAGGTTACCTCAGCTAAGTGGAATTATACAGTATTTATCTTTTTGTGACTGGCTTATTTCATTTAGCATATGTCCTCAAAGTTAATGCCTATCACAGCATATATCAGAATTTCCTTTCTTTTTAAGGCTGAATAATACTCCATCGTATGTATATATCACATTTTGTTTGCCCATGCTTATGTGTTGACACATTGAAATCATGCATGGGTGAATTTTGGAAAATATCTACCACTGTATTTAATGGCTAAAAGGAATAAAATTATTCCAGTTACATGTTCTTTAAAGGACATGATGAAATTCAGAATTTGTTTCCCTTAGAAAAGCAAAGATATTAAGAAAGATATATTTTTCCACATTCTAAGTTCCTTTGATTATCATCAAATTGTTTAAGTGAAGTTAATTTATGCCTCATCTTATTTCACTTACTTGTGGGTAAAGGCCGACTGAAAATGAGTGGTAATTATTTGGAACTGGCCCTGACCGTGATAAGTATACTCATTTACAAACTCTCTTCCATTTAAAACCATACTTTCACAGGACCATGCCGAGGAAGGCAGGGCCAGCATTTATCGGTCAGTCTTTACCAACTCTTCCAAAGAGATGACATGTTTTCCAGACTTCCCTTTTCCTGATGACTTTCCCAACTTTATGCATAACAGTAAGCTCCAGGAATACATCACTGCGTTTGCCAAAGAAAAGAACCTCCTGAGATACATTCAACTTAAGGTAAGATATTATCAAGAAATTAATTCGGGGCATTACTGTGAGGAATTTTCTTTTTATTAGTAGATTCCCATTCGTTCCTTTCAGTGTCTCTTTCTTACTTGTCAACGTTTTTAATGATGTGGCTTCTCTGACCCTAGATTTAGAGAATACACATTCTTCTCAAGAATATGTAGGAAATTTACAAAACTTGACCACATTCCATGAATTTAAGAGCTCTTTTTTCCTAAACAATGTATGGGTCAAAAAAGAAATTGCAATGGAAATTTTAAAATATTTAGAGCTGAATGATAATTTAAATTCTACATATTGGTATTTGTGGGAAGCAGAGAGAGCAAAACTTTCATGAAAATTATAAGCTTAAATGCTTATATTAGAAAATAAGCTGGGGCTGGGGCTGCTTTCCCCTTTTAGGCTCTGAAACTCCCCCTCCATCCACTCTAATTTCTCCACTGGTGAGGAGCCTTCCCAAGGTGTAGGAACCTTTCCTCCTTCACAGCTCCCTCCCTGGGCTGCAGGCCCGATCCTGATTCCTAAGGTTTTTCAGGTAATCCTTACGCACACTAAAATTTGAGAAGAACTTATGCTCTGAATATAGACAACATCTTTCATTTTAAGACAATAATGTTAAAAATAAAATGACTAATGAAATACATTAGGAAATAGTTGTTACTACAAAAATTATTGGCCACCAGATTATTTACTACATGTGCTACATGCCTCTTGTAAACTATGATTCAATTCACTGTCATAGCTCCAAAAGGAATCACTCTTCTACTGCAGAAAATACTGGTCATACACAAGGAACCATGTGGGGATAAAAAACATATAGACCATTTAATGTTTTGAATTATTCTGAAGGAATTTTGAATTTGTAATATGTACCTTCATAATGAATTAAGTATTTTTCCTAAGCCCCTATTAAAGATTTTTTTCATCCTATTTGATCAAGTTGGTGCCAAACCTACCTGTTAGCATAGAAAAAAAGAAGGCTATCTTTCTATGTTTCTCTTAGACACTTGTATCCAGTGTAAGTAAACGTCCTGATTTCTCAGTCACTGGCCAATGGGACGTTACCACTGAAAAGGATGGTAAAAAAGAATCAGCTGTCTTTGATGCTGTAATGATTTGTTCTGGACATCATGTGTACCCCAACCTACCAAAAGAGTCCTTTCCAGGTAAGGCCAAAATTTAGGGTGCCATCTACAAATCTGATATGAATGAATAACCTTGATAATGTCTTTCTTACATATATAAAAGTACAATTTATAAAAGCACACATTAAATTAAAATATGCTTCTATTGTATCTAACATACCTGGTGTGCTAAAATTCCAGATTACTGCAACTATATTCACCCACAAGATCTGTTACAGCAGTTTTTTAAATGAAAATCAAATGATTCATATGTTTCCCACTTTTCACTCAGGTCTACAACTTTTTAAAGGCAAATGCTTGCACAGCTGGGACTATAAAGAACCAGGAATATTCAAGGGGAAGCGAGTCCTGGTGATTGGCCTGGGAAATTCGGGCTGTGATATTGCCTCAGAACTCAGCCACACAGCTGAACAGGTACGCCTCCCAGATACTAAGGGAACTATCTTTAAAGGGACAGACACACCATTTGAAAGGTGTGATAATGAAACGGGAGAAGAGCAAGGTGCTTGATAGGAAGACTAAGTAGTGTTTCATATAGCTCAACTTCCCTGGTAACTTGTGAGATTTTAAATAGCTTGATATGGCAAAGGCAGAACATCAGCAAGGAGTGATGTTGTCATTCAACAATCTTCTTCTTTGGGACATTTATTGTCTAACATGTGTCCAGTAAATTCCTCTGAAACTAATGGGATCATTTTGGGATCATCAGATAAGCACAAGCACTAGAAGAAATATGAGTAGAATTCAGTTATTGGTCATCAACACCAGAGAAGATTTGATTAAAATATGAAAATTTGCCTGGAGGAGTACGACAGAGTGTTGATCCTAAGATGTAGATTATAGTGCAGGAAGTTTATTTGGGAGAGCTCTCTGGATGAATACCTCTGAGGGAAGGGAAAGAAGTTTTCCTTTATTTACTCTGAAGCTAGGAGAGTCCTTTAGAATTGTCTCTAGTTGAAGTGAGAGGCTGGGCCTTTATATCCTTCCATTAACCAGTCACTGAATGCAGGGAATCCAAAAAGAGTATAAGTTACCAAAGTAACTGCCAAAGAGGGCTGACAGCTTAGGGTTGCCTTCTGGCAACACTCCCAGAAGCTGTTTTAATAACTCCATTCCTAAAGGCAGATCTGGGGGATATATCACAATATCCAGTACAAATGGTCACCACTTTAATGGTTGAAATGGTGTTCTTTAAGGTCATCGTCAGCTCCAGAAGTGGCTCCTGGGTGATGAGCCGGGTCTGGCATGGTGGCTATCCATGGGACATGATGTTTATCACTCGATTTGAAACCTTCCTCAAGAACAACTTACCAACAGTCATCTCTGACTGGTGGTACGTGAAGCAAATGAACGCAAGATTCAAGCATGAGAACTATGGCTTGATGCCTTTAAATGGGTAAAGCAGAGTTAAACATTTTATGCCTGCTAATTTTTATTTCAGTGTCAACAACCCTTATGTGTGTTGTAACCCCTAAACAAATCAAAGTGAAGTAATCACCTCTCACATTTCAGAGGATAAAGAATTGCAAAAGTTAGGGGTATTTTCCTATTCACAATCCTCCTTACCAGATTTGCACAGCTGGAAAGTTATATAATATCAATACCTCAGGAATTAGTCCCTAGAGTTATGATAATAATAGTCAACATGTTTTAAGCCCTTAATACATGTCAGAGTCTCTGACACTCATTATCTCCCTTTATTTTCACAACAACTATGAGGATGGCTCTGTTATAATCTTCATTTCAGAGATGAGAAAACTGTGGTTCAATGTAGTTAACTTTACCAAAGCCACACAGCCAGGAAGTTAAAGGCTTGTCCAGATCTGCTGACTCCAGAGTCCCTCACTCTTAGCCACCTTGCTCTACTGCCTCTTTCTTAATGACAAAGTTAAGTTAAGCAAAGCAGAACTTTCCCTGTGCTTCACTCTCCTCACCTGCCCCTTAATGGAGCCCTCGCACTGAACTATGGCCACAATGTTTACAACTTCAGTCTCCTCACTCTCTCCTATAACATCCCCCAAGCCAGTCACATGATAAGAAATTACTTTGACGTGGGTGAAAAACCCAAGTTATAAGCTGTTTACATCAAAGTTAATTCACTAATTCAACAAATATTTATTAAGCATTTATTATGTGCCAGGACCTGTGTTAAATCCTGTGGATATAGCAGTGAACAAACACATAAAATCGCTGTCCCACATTCTAGTAGTGGGAAACAGACAATAAACAAATAGCAGAAAATCATATGGTGACATGTATCAGGGAGAAAAAACAAAGCAAGCAAGGGTAACAGGGAGTGCCATCAGGACAATTTTAAACACTCCGCAGGGGAGGTCTCACTGAGAAAACTTTTAAGCAAATTCCTGAAGGAGATGAGAAAATGAGCCATGAGGATATCTGGAGAAGAGCATTCTGGACAATGGGAACAGCTAGGACATCACCTCTTCAGGGGTATGACTGGTATGTTCAACAAACTACAATGAGCTTCTCTTCCTGGAGAAGATGGCTGGGGAGAGTAGCAGGAAATGAAACCAGAGACATCAATATAGCCAGTTTACATTGGGTCTTGTAGGCCACTGTAAGGAGTCTGGCCTTTACTCTGAATGCAGTGGGAAGACATTGCAGGCATCTGAGTAAATTGAAGACAAGATCTAAGTTAATTTGAAGAGATCACTTTGGCTGTTATGGTCATCACTCATTATAGGTGGGTAGGTCAAGGAAGGAAGTGGAAACACTAGGTAAGAGGCTATCGTCAAAGAGCATTATTCCTATGTTTTCCTCTAAGAGTTTACATTCTCTGATATAAATCACAGCAAGATCTTTTTTGACCCACCTCCTAGAGAAATGGAAATAAAAACAAAAATAAACAAATGGGACCTAATGAAACTTAAAACCTTTTGCACAGCAAAGGAAACTATAAACAAGATGAAAAGACAACCTTCAGAATGGGAGAAAATATTTGCAAATGAATCAATGGACAAAGGATTAATCTCCAAAATATATAAACAGTTCATGCAGCTCAGTATTAAAAAAACAAACAACCCAATCAAAAAATAGGCAGAAGACCTAAATAGACGTTTCTCCAAAGAAGATATAGAAATGGCCAAGAGACACATGAAAAGTTGATCAACATCACTAATTATTAGACAAATGCAAATCAAAACTGCAATGAGGTATCACCTCACACCAGTTAGAATGGGCATCATCAGAAAATCTACAAACAACAAATGCTGGAGAGGGTGTGGAGAAAAGGGAACCCTCTTGCTCTGTTGGTGGGAATGCAAATTGATACAGCCACTATGGAGAACAGTATGGAGGTTCCTTAAAAAACTAAAAATAGAATTACCATACGACCCAGCAATCCCATTACCTGGGCATATACCCGGAGAAAACCATAATTCAAGAAGACACATGCATTCCAATGTTCATTGCAGCACTGTTTACAATAGCCAGGTCATGGAAGCAACCTAAATGCCCATCGACAGATGAATGGATAAAGAAGATGTGGTACATATATACAATGGAATATTACTCAGCCATAAAAAGGAATGAAACTGGGTCATTTGTAGAGACGTGGATGGACCTAGAGACTGTCATACAGAGTGAAAGTCAGAAAAGAGAAAAACAAATATCGTATATGGACGCATATATGTGGAATCTAGAAAAATGGTACAGATGAACCAGTTTGCAAGGCAGAAATTGAGACACAGATGTAGAGAACAAATGTATGGAAGCAGGGGTGGTGGTGGTGGTGGTGTGATGAATTGGGAGATTGGGATTGACATGTATACACTAATAGGTATAAAACAGATAACTAATAAGAACCTGCTGTATAAAATAAATAAATAAAGAGGCTATTGTCAAAAATCCATATGAGAGGGGTAGGTGGCTTGAAGTAGGATCGTCAGTGCTCAGAAGTGGTCAGATTTTGGATACAGTTTGAAGGTAAACCCAAACAGGATTTTCTGTTAGATTGAATAACAGACGTGAAAGCAAAAAAAGGGTCAAGGATGTCTTCCAGACTTTTGATCTGAGCAAGAGGGCAAGGATGGAGGTGACATCTATAGAGATGTGGAAAACCATGGGAGGAGCGGAAATTTAGTTTTAAACGTATCAAAGTTGGAATGTCTATTCGACATTCACACAGAAGAATGTGGAAAAGCAGTGGGATACACAAGACAGAAGAGACATTCAAACCATAAGTTTAAAGTGTGAACTGAAACAACAACAACAAAAATGTGGACTGATCGGAATATAGATAGTATTTAAAGAAATGAAAACTAGATGACGTCTCTTGAAGAATGAATGGAGATGGAGAAAACAAAAGGTATGAGGGCTGAGTCCTGGGGCACATCATCGTTTAGAGGTCAGGAAGAGGAGAAGAATTCAGCAGGAGACACTGAGAAAGAATAGCAAGGTAGATAGAAAGGAATCAAGAGTGAGTGATGACCTGAAAGCAAAATGAAGACAGTGTTTCATGGAGGAGGACACCATGAAGTGTGTCAAATGCTGCTAATAAGTTGAGTAAAATGAGAAGTAAGAGTAGACCATGGGATCTGGCAGCTTGAAGATCCTGGTGGCCTTGACAAAAGAAGTTTCAACATGGCAGTGGGTTTAAGATAAATGGCAGGTAATTTGAGCAGTTGAATCCAGCCTTTTTCCAATCAGCATTCCAACCAATCTCATTGTCTGGCTCAGTTTCCTCCCCAGTGGAGTCTACCTATGGCTCTCTCACAGCTCTCACCGTCCTATAGGAACAAAGTCTTTTCCTTCAACATTATTCAGTTCACCACTAAGTTCAGATTTATGTGCACTCACTAGAGATATTACTGAATAAAAAGTAATCAGAAGCTCTCTCTTTCCAGATTTCCAGTGGCCTCTTCCTTCTCCTGGCCTTATTTAAATTCCTAGATGCTCCCTCCCTCACCTGACTTGTGCCTTTGTCTGCACGGGGCTCACACTTCACATTTTATGATAGAACCTGACTGCAGTCTTCCCACCTTTGGCTTCCTTCCACCTATTTGATCTTCTTTACATCACAATGACCACTTTGGAGTATGCTATGTTAAGAATAATGGCTAACATTTCGAGCACTATGTATGTGCTACAAACTACACCAAATTCTTTATATTACTTAGGTCTCCCAATGACCTGCGGTAGGTATAACTTTATTGCCACTCCAGATGAGAAAGATGAGGCAAGAGAAATTAAGAAAACTTAATTTGATCAAGGTTCACAGTTGATAAGTAGCAAAGAAAAAAATTTAAAGACCCGGGTACTCTGACTTTAAGAGTTTTCCCTGATATAGGTTTTAACAGGGGAAAGGGCCTGGGTGCTTATTCTGGGATTTAGAGAGAGCTCTGTGGAAGAGAAGAGAAAGATCACAGGAAATAGAGAAGGGATCAGCAAAAAAACAACTTCTCTTACTCCACAATGTTGCCTTACATCAGTTTTGTTCTTCAACCATATTGGTGACACTCCATGGCACATTAAAAAATCTTGAGTCATTTTCTCCCTCCTTATTAATTAACTATTAACAATCACTAATTAATTATTATGGACCAATAAAAGAAACAGGAAATGTTACTGTTCTAATGGTCATCTCTGTTTTCCATACAGCACCCTGAGGAAAGAGCCCGTGTTCAATGATGAGCTCCCGGCTCGCATTCTATGTGGCACTGTGACTGTTAAGCCAAATGTGAAGGAGTTTACAGAGACTTCGGCCATTTTTGAGGATGGGACAGTGTTTGAGGCCATTGACTGTGTCATCTTTGCAACAGGCTATAGTTATGCCTACCCCTTCCTTGATGACTCCATCATTAAGAGCAGAGACAACGAGGTCACCTTATTTAAAGGTATCTTCCCGCCTCCACTGGAGAAGCCAACCATGGCAGTGATCGGCCTTGTCCAGTCCCTTGGAGCTGTCATCCCCACAACTGACTTGCAGTCTCGCTGGGCAGTGCAAGTAATAAAGGGTAAGTAGACAAAGAAGTTCATTGATGGGAAAGATGGAAGCCAATGAGAATGGCTTCGAGTCTTTGTGAAAACAATAATCCTAATAACAAGGGACAAATCCTAGGTCCCATCCAGTTTCCAGAATCTACAATTCTACATTTTTGGTACTATATTTTATAAGCAATTAAAAATATATTACATTGGGTTGTCATAAACAATAGTACAAGACATTATTCAAGGAGTAGTTTGCGATTTATAACTCCTTAGAACTGTTAATTACCCAAGACCTTTCATTAAACTTGAGAACACCAGAGCTTCTCATCTTAAACGCATGACAACTTTATAAAATTAAGATTTCAAAACTCAATAGAATGACATTTCTTGAAAGGTTAATAACAGATGTTTCAAAGCCAATATCCAGCCAACTTTAAACATCCACAGTCATGAAAAAAAATTATCATTGCTAGAGAGGAAGTGGATTTCCTGCTCTATTTTCTTCCCTGCCATGGATCATTAGAAGCAGAAAGTACTTGGTGTGGTAGACAGTCAGTCTTTAAGGAATACTAAATCCCTGTATTTTAAAAAGAAAAAGGAAACAACAAACTTGATTGGGGCCAAGCAAAGAAGGCAGGCAGCATCATCCAGCCCTAGGCACTGGGATCAGATTCACACTAACCTTTAAATGCAGTCGTGGGCCAATTCAGATAATAAGACCAAACAGGGCCATGGTTAAAGAACAGATAGAGATGTCAAAGTTTAGTGCACAAAGTTTAGTTGGTCTTAAAGGTATGAAACTTATGGATAAGGAATCTTAGCTGGTCTGCTTCCTTTGAAGCCACATCTAAGGCTTCCAGTCCTACCTGACTTGCTGGGGTTTAAATGTTCTTTTATACTGGTGGTTGGAACCTACAACTACATAGCCTGCATCATCGCCCACCACCAGGCTACTATCCACACCATTACAGTCCTTCATATCAGTGATCTCTCTGAATCTCCTTCACTCTCCGGTCCCCAAGCAGAGATGTGTTGCAGGATGATGTTACTACAGTAAGGCAGCAGCCAGGAAGGTGAGGGCATGAAATTCTACTTAGAAAGAGCTAAGCTCAGGGTTCAGGTTCAAAGAGACTGGCAATAAAATGTGGGACACTTACTCTCTGTGTGGACAAGAGTTGTAACCTGGGCTCTGAAGAAAGGAGACAAGGCAGATACCCAATCAACAGAGAACTGATGCACAAAGCAAAGACTCAGTCTTAGGGGAAAAGGAAGATAAGGCAAACAATCCAATTTGGGGGAACCAGGGTACCAGGATAGAGGGGTCAGCTACAAGCAGCCCAATGGCAATAGCTGGTGGGCTATAGAATACAGCCTCTTCTCCATCTCTCCTCCTGCCCAAGAACAGAATGAGTTCCAAGGTTTGAAACAAGGCCATGTCTACAGACTGTTCATGTGATCCTGCCTATAAGGATTTCAGGAATAGGGAGTTAGGCAAGTCATTGCAGGTCTTGAGCAATCAGAGCTAGGCTGGGAGTTCTAGTCTTGCTCCAGGTGATCCCAGAATTGCCAAAGAAACCACACTAATTTGAAGCATCTCTGGGTACAAAAGTTTGGGTCTAGATTTCAGAGAATTCTGTAAATTGGTGCCAGAAAGAGCCTGAAATCTTGGGGCAGCCCCAACTCAGATTTAGTCTCCTGGGACTTCCCTATATCCTTGGTGACTTGTGGACAGTACATATCCTCAGTCTCATTCAGGAGCTATTGGCTTTTCAGAGAGAACCTTGCGGCTTCACTAAATTCTCTATCTTATCTGCTGTAAATTCCCTTTCCTGGCAAAGCAAGATAACTTCCTATGAAGATTTTTTTTCTTAAATCTTAAAAAAGAGATGCCTATTTACCTTTGGCTATAATTTATTAGATAACATACTTAGAAATAAAGCTGAGAGATTAGAATATATAATCTAATATTTTGAAACTGATTTTTTAAATCCAATAACTGGTTTAAGTGCAAAGATACAAAGATAAAAGACTATTTGGGTAATGGCTTTTAATTATTGTGACAAGTATCATCACTGAGAAGATTGGGAATGACCTGTATGTTTGTCTCAAAATTTTATTTTGCTAGACAGTGACAAAAATTTGGAAATACTAATGTGATTCATAACTATTAAAAAGGAAACATTGCAGGCTGGTCCTGTGACAGACTTATTTAACTACTATCATGTCTTTCCCTTTTTATAGGAACTTGCACTTTGCCTTCTGTCAAGGACATGATGAATGATATTGATGAAAAAATGGGGAAAAAGCTCAAATGGTAAGAGCAGCTATTGTAAAGGGGATCTAGAATTTTCATAGAAAAAGCAGAATTTGTGAATACTTGGAACTATTTTAGTTTTAAATGGCCCTGAGTGAGGTCATTACGGTGACAGCTATGAGCTAAATTCAGCCATTCAACAAATATTTATATCCAGGATCTATTTTGCACCTGATACCTCACTAAATCCTGTTTTAACCCTCCATAGTTCCTGCAATATGTCATAGAAAGGAAACCCAGAAAGATTAGAAGTCAGAGGAGTTTGGGAACATGTGGATGTGGACTTCAATTTTCTAGCCCATAAATCCTCTAAGATGTAAAGGATGCTTTCCAACAGATGGCTCTAATAAAATGAGAACTTGTCAGAAGAACTGGGTTCCAGCCCTACCTCTGTCACTAATTAGCTCAGTGGCCATGAAGTAGTAACCTCACTTGAGCAAGAGACAATTTACCTACTTGTAAATGTGAATAAAATTGCCTTTCTCAGCTGCCTTGCAGTGTTGTGGAATGTCCAAATGAGATCAGTATGAAAGTCCTTTAGTAACAACTACAAAGTACAGGATAATGGGCAATAGTCCCCTTACCAACACAAAGGATAGATGTTGATTCCCATGGATAAAAAGGTGTGAGGCATTTTCCCTGTTCTTTTTCCTGCACAAAGCGTGGATGACCACAGTCTTGTTTCCTCTCCCGCCCCTAGGTTTGGCAAAAGCGATACCATACAGACGGATTATATCGTTTATATGGATGAACTTGCCTCCTTCATTGGGGCAAAGCCCAACATCCCATGGCTGTTTCTCACAGATCCAAAGTTGGCCTTGGAGGTTTACTTTGGCCCTTGCAGCTCATATCAGTTTAGGCTGGTGGGGCCGGGGAAGTGGCCAGGAGCCAGAAATGCCATCCTGACCCAGTGGGACCGGATATTGAAACCCACGACGACAAGAATTGTTGGGAGTCCTCTGAAGCCTTGCTTATTTTGCAGTTGGTTCAGGCCCGTTCTTATTTCTGTTCTGTCAATTGCTGCTTTCCTTGTGTTGTTCTAATCATCATTCCATCTAGGGTTCTGAAAGTAACTAACACTACCTGGGAAGAAACTTTGCTATTTAAAAATTAGGAATTTCACACCTCCTACTTTCCTATTTAGCAGGCATTAGTCAGTAAGACAGTACTATTTCTAGGCTTTTAAATAAGCTCCTGTAAGAATCATGTCATGATCTGAAGAGCATTAATCAATTCTCTTCAGGTTCCACTAACATTTCATAATTCCATAACATTTCCATAACATTTCATAATTAGATATATGCTCTTTATCTCTAACCTAAATCATCTCCTGAAACATTTGACATGATTCCTTTTCTCCTTAAACAATGTTTGAAATATGTATTTCAAATCTAAACAAAGAGCAGATTAAGCAGAGTAGTTGCAATATGATAGTCCCAGCCTACTTCTACAAACTATTTGCAGGATCAAGGGGAGAATTTGGCTATTATATTCTATTTCTGTCCTCCAGGCGATTCCTCCTCTCCCCTGGCCAAGAAACATAGCATGGAGACCCCATTTATAATGAAAGTTAGCAAGAAGTAACTCATTTTATTTAGATTCTCAATAAGGAACCAACTTTCCAACATGTAGCAGCAAAATAATGACAACAATAACAATAATAATGAGTAGAGCACCAAATATACCTTTTAACTGAATGGACAGTCTTTTAAAAAATTAAATATTTAGCCAAAGCTATGACCCAAGCCTAATAAAACCTGATATAAATCATATAGAATTATATACCCTTATAGAATGGGGTGCCAGAATAAATCTTAAATTTTATTTTTTAAAGTATTATTACATGTTACAATTAAATTTTGATAGTTACAGATTTTCATGTTTGACATTATGGAGCAGATAAAATAATCTGTCAGCATCACCAGCCACCAGAGGGCTCTGCATGTTGTGAAACTCCATATTTCTCACTACACCTTCATTTCTTTTTTTTTTTTCCAAACAAACTTTATTAAAATAAAAATCTTGTGTTATACTTGGTTATAAAAGGACAGTCACAAATTTGGGGGGAAATACCACTTTATCTTTCTTATTCATTATTCCTTTCTCTATTATGCTTCTTTAGATGAAATACTCCTTACAAAATCCTGGAATCCATACTCCTTATGAAATACTCCTTACAAAATTTCTAACTGAAGCCATTAGAGCAAGAAGAGGAGGAGGAGATCACATTTTTCTCTAACACTTTCTTCTTTTCTTTTTTTTTTTTTTAATTCTCTTGATATTTTAATCTTTGGAGCTAAGATTTATTATGGATGTTGTACACAACTTTAAATCGTTCCCTTTTCCTAATTGTTTAAGGTAGCAAAATAATATTCTGCTTTTAAGGTCTTCTCACAAGGTGTGAAGTATTCCCAAATATTCCCAAGTGAAACAGCACTTTTCTTGAAACCCTGTGGCCTAAATGGAATCAAGTAAACAAATTAAATACAGCACATAAACTTTATTTTGTTTCATGTTATAAATGCTAGTATGCAAAATAAATTGAAGATTAAAATTGATATGATACAGTTTCTTTTATTCTTCCTCATATGATTCTTTAAGTTTTTGTAAACATTAATTGGCTCATGAAGGATATAATATTCTTCCTAAACTATTGTAGCCAACATACTCTCTTAATAGTCCTATTAACATCTATCTATTCCCATACTAAACTGAACTATTATCAATGTCTTAATTACTTTGGTACATAACAGTAATTCTCAATCATTCAATTCCACATATGTTACTCTAAGACTAAATAGATGTGTGTGTGTGTGTATTTCAACTGACACACAATTTGAACATATGAAGCACAAAAGATTTTTTTCACTCCCAGTTTCATCTAGAAATTCTTACCAGTTCTTAAAAGTGCATAGTCAGATATTAAAAATAAAAGCAAATAAAATTTTTTCTGTACAGCTGTCATAGCTATGCTGATTAGATATGAAGCTGACCTGCAGGATCACGGGATTAATGGCCACACCCACTTTCCACAATGGGAGGAAGGACCTTGAAATGAATTTCGGCAATTCAGCCATTCAGAGGTTTCCAGCTTCTGAAGCCAAGTAGCAGTTTTTAGCCAAATACGGAGACCAAAGTCAATCTTCAGTGTATTTACCTACCAATCTTCTTCACTTCCTCTTTTCCTTCCTGTCTTCTTCCTCTTTATTTTCCTCTTCTTTCTTCTCTGTTACTATTCTTACTTCTTTTTTCTTTCTCTAACTTCTTCATCTTCCCTCTTCCCCTTCCTTCTTCCTTTGTCCTTTTCCTTCAGCAGAAATGATTGGAGGCAAGAGTATTCACTTTGAAGGACTCTTGGATCTTCTGGGATGGTGTCCTACATGCTAACCTCAAACTGTCTTCCAAGAAGTGAGCATGCTCCCCTAGACACAACCATGCTACACGCTGTGATGAAGATGCTGAGTTAGATATGGTCCCTGTCTTCAGTCAGGTACAGTCTGGTATGTAACAGAGAACTGAAAAAAAAAAAAATCTAACTTTGCCTTGAGCAAGCAAAAACTTCTAATTTTTTGTAGAAATCCAGTCTCTGTGTTCTCAGTTGCCCAAGATTTTCAGAAATTGCTAGCATCTGCTATAATGTTAGAGTTTAATTAAAGTATTGAAGCTTAATTAATATTCAGAATAACCCTTTAACACAGGTCTTATCACCAGGGCTTCTCAGAAGTCAAGAGAAGCCTGAGACTTTTTTCTATCAGAACAATTTTTTAAATGAAGAAATGTCAAAAATATTATAAAAACTGTAATTTATTTTAAAAGTTTATATAGGACAAACTAAAACTTTAAAGCAAAAGATATGATGCAATATTACATATATATTCACAAGATAATTACAGGTTTTATTACAAAAATAGGAATTCATAATACCCTAGCTGTACCCTAAGACACAGCTGCAAATTCAATGTTTTAAGATAGAAAACGTCTTTCAGTTCTATCATTGTGAATCTCATTTGGAGACAACATCAAAAGAATAAATGTGAGGTCCTTTATGAATATGAGTCTTGGGCCAAGTGGTCTGTCTGATGGCCCTTCTGATCAAGATCTTAGAAGTCAATAGTCCTCAACACAATCCAATGCAATGTCCCCCTTTTAATAATAAGTATTTTGCAATGCTCTATTTACAGTCCTGAAGTGAAATTTATAGACAATATAACCTACATACACATATAAAAAATATATCTTAACCACTGTAGCCCCATTGTAATGTTTAGGACTTCTTTGGGTTTTTTACCTACAAATACACATCCATTGGGTTTCAAAAGTTGCATGAAATATTGGACAAATCATTGTATAGGACTTTACAGGGTATCTAATATCTAGTACTCCCCAATCATGCAACAACAAAAACTGCCCCTGCAAATTTAAAAAATGTCCTAAATGGAGTGAAATCGCCCCTAATAAGAATCATTATAAAATGGTTGAAAAATCTGAGTCTTAGAGATTAAAATCCAGGATTACACACTCATCCAGAAAGGGCACAGTTCAAATCCAAAGACACAGCTCATGACATCTAATCCAATACATTTTTTTCAGAATGTCACAACTGCTCCTAATTTGGAATGGATTTCAAGGTGACATCTGACCTTATTGTGTCTGTCCAAGATCTGTTGATCTTTGAGACCCAGAAATCATGCAGCACATAGTTCCCTTCAGTACAAATAATATACAAATCATAGTCCAACTTACCAACATTGTTAAATGATATTAGTTCTGTATAACCAGCTCTTTGTGTTGACATCCAGAAGTGATGAGGAATGGTTCTAAATTCCTTTATTTGAATCATTTGTATAACCACTTCTAAATTTTCTAGGTTTATATATACCACTGCCTACTTGATATATTTTCTTGCATGTGGATAGGCATCTCAAACATGTAGTTTTAACTACTAAATTTCACTCTTCATTTTCCCCACCACCAACACACACATGTATACCCCAAATTGTTTCTTCCTCAGCCTTACTCATCCTGGTAATAAGATGTCTAAATATTCAGTTTTCAAGCCAAAAACCCAGGCATGATCCTTGATTCCTTTCTTTGTCTCAGGTATTAGTTTGCTAGGGCTGCCTAACATTTCAATTTCTATGCAGCAGCAAAGGTGATCTTTCTCAAACACAAATAGAATCTTGTCACCCCCAAGATTAAATCCCTACAATGGTGAGCCATTACAATTAGAATAAAATTAAAGTCCCATCATGACCTACAAGATCCTGCTCTACCTTCAACCCCATTTGATACATTTCTCCGCCCTTCTGTATTCCCACCAGACTGGCTTTCTTTCAGACTAAATTCATTTCCAACTGAGAACAGTTACATTTGCTGTTGCTCTGCTTGAAATGCTTTATCTCAAGATCTCTGCATACTGGCATTTTCTTATAGTATTCAGATCTCAATTGACATAGGACAATCTCAGGAAAAAAAAAAAAAGCCTTTCCTGGCCACCCAATTTACATCAGCATAACCCTCTTTCAAACCATCCTGTTTTATTTCCTTCTGGGCACTTCTTTTTTCTGAAATCATCTTATTCATTTTTTTAACTTGTTTCTTATCTATCCTCCTCTTTCTCACTCCCAGCTACAATATGAACATAAATCCCTCCTGTTTTATTCTCCACTGTATCCTCAGTGCCTTCAATGTGTCTGGTACTAGTGGATACTCAATAAATATTTATTAAATTAGTAAATAAATTTGCATGTGTATTCACTATACTTCATAAAAACATGCATTTTAATACATTCTTAATATATATTTATTCAGTAAAATTCTTTAACATGTTCCTTTTAAAGTCATTTTTATTCTGTAAAATAAATAGCATTGTTCATTACTCTCAAATTGTGATATATTCATTATATAAAATGATACATCCATTGGCATTTGGGTAGTGCAATAAAAATTTACTTTTATAGGTCCTAAATAAGTATTATAGTTACCTTTTATCAAGATGACTAGTATCAAAGTTAACCTATCATAACAAATCATATCAATATTAAATGTTAAACCAATTAATATTAAATCAATAAATATTATATTTTTTAAGGAAAATGATATATCCAATCTATTGTTCTTGAAAAGAGGTTTAAAATAGACCAGGTGATAGATCAGGTTAAGTCAAATTTGTACTCTGTATTTGACACATTCACATTTATAGAAGCAAATGGGAATACTTGAAGGACAAAGGAATGGGATTCTTAAAAACAAACCAGGATATTATTTATTTTGAAGCTGACTATTTGGGGGTTAATAGTCAACTAATGGAAAGAAACCCATGTTACTAATTCATGAGGCTAATCAACTTGCTGCATAAACTCCAGAGGTACATGGTTGCCCTTGTTCATTATTATTACCATTCCTATCCAGATAGCATTATCTTGTATTTTTAGGACATCACACTGTTCTCCAAGTGCATTCAGATTTACTTTTATCATCCTCTTTTCATGAACAGCATGTAAGCTTACCAGGACATTCTCCATGCCTATATTGCAGATGGGGAAATAAACATGCAAAGAGGTGGTGGTAGAGCCAGGGGTCTTCCAATCTCCTGGCAGGTGCAGGTTAATTCTGTGACAAAGCACAAGAGGAAAGCAACTATAATCTAGAAACCCAGTTCTCAGTTGACCATTTTCTTGGGTTAAGAGAACACCATTTAACAAAGGAAATTCTGAGTACCCTTTCTAACCTTGAGATGGTACCTACATTGCTCAATCCTTTTCTTATAGACTTTTGTACCTACTGTATTCACAACTGCTTTTCACAAGACTCAGTTACCAGGCTTAGCTATGGAGGAAGCCCTGAAAATAAACAGCTTACAAACTTAGAAACACAAGTTGGTCAGAATAATTGTCCATTTCTTCTTGCCAAAAGGATTAGTTGTAATACTATACCCCACATGGAAATGTATAGCCTCCTGCTTGTGGTGTAACCGTGTGGATATCTGGCAAATAGAGATTTCAACTCAAGAGAGAAAGTCCAAGGCACTCCCTGACATTGGGGAAAACTATGGAGGCAATGAGGTTTGCTTTGAAGTACCAGGTTTTCCTTTCTGCTTTTGTGCTCCTTGGAATATTTGCCATGTTATTCAAATACCCACTGCTTTCATATTTCTCCTGCTTTCACAGTAATCTCAATAAAGAATCTGTAATTCACTCTCATTATGGATTACTGGAAACAGCTGAAAATATCACCTCTACTGGGGTGTATATATTTCAACGTCTCATTTAGATGATTGGTACTTTAATTCTTGATGTATGGGATGCTAGGACCTCAACTGCAGGCTGGTGTGGAAGGGAACAAAGCCCAAAATCATGTAGGCTACAGGCTTGTGCAATTTACCTGCTCATCCTAGGGCTAGCACAACAGATATGTGGCCAGAGGTCAAAATTCCAGAGTCCAACTTGCCTTAACTAGCTGTTGATATCCAAGAGGAGGACAAGTTGGTGATTTCTTGGTCATAGCAATAATGAAGACAAGGCAGTGAATTTCTAGTTGGTAGCAATAGTCAAAGTCTTACAGATGGTTCCAAAGGACACTGTGATTCTATAGTGTCCACCTATTCAAGTAAGACTCCAGCCAGAAGCAGATGACATGAAAAGATCCGGCTCCTAAATGGAAAGGAGGGGATATTGCTAAGAACCAGACAGGCTATCAGAGTCCCAATAAAGTGGCCTGGAGATCAGAATAGGGTTTCACTTCTGATTTTAAAAACAAACAGAAAAAGTCCAGTCATAGAGAAATGGTATGTTATTCCAGGGTTCTCAAGAAGCATATGCCAAGACAGGACTAAATGAACAAGGATTTTATCAAGAGAAAACTGTGAAAGATAACAGGGAAGAAACTGGAAGACAGGGAGAGCTGTCACACAGGGAAGCAAGTCTGGGCCAAGCAAAGGAAAGAGGGGAAGAAGGTTGGGTGAAGCATCCTAGGACGTAGATTAGCCTAAGAAAAGTTTGGCAAGGCCAGGCCATAGGAGAATTACAGATTCAAAGTTGGGTATCAGAGGAGCCCTGTGTCAACAAGGAATAGACTTGCTGAGTATCCCTGCCACACTCAGTCATTGGCTGGGAGCAGCCCAATAAATATGGCCTCAGTTCCAAGGCAGCGAGCAGTGATCAGCTTGAGTCCTTGATCAGTTATGCTTCCTATAGTTGGAGATCTGTTCATTCTTGTGTCTGCCAGAAGGTGCCAGCCCTGTAGGATTTACAGAAGGTCTTGGCGAGGGACCAGGTAAAGACTTTATCAATATTAGTAAACCAAGACTCATTCTAGACCCTGCAGGTGGCCACTGTGCACCTTCCACCTTGGTGTGAGTTGGCCCAGGGATTGGAGGCAGCAAAACCAACAGATTGAAAATTCTCTGAGTGTAGGTAAACAGGTGCCTCTGTGTAAAGGCGCAACTGGAAATTATTAATCCTCCTTTCCCAAGCTTATGTAAATTGAGGAAAGGCTGACCCAGACCCAGGGACTTCAAATAAGAAAATTATAACTTGAAATTTTTCCAGCAAGATAATGGTAAACTCTTATCTAAATTTCACTGTGTCACTTACATCCTTCCAACACTAACCCTGTCCAGTGTTTTATGTGGTTCCCCCAACCTCTCCTTTTTTTTAAAATTTGTTTGTTTTATTTATTTATTTTTGGCTGCATTGGGTCTTCGTTGCTGCGTGTGGGCTTTGTCTTGTTGTGGCGAGTGGGGTCTACTCTTCGTTGCGGTGCGCGGGCTTCTCATTGTGGTGGCTTCTCTTGTTGCGGAATACAAGCTCTAGGCACACGGGCTTCAGTGCTTGTGGCTTGCGGGCTTTAGAGCACAGGCTCAGTAGTTGTGGCACATGGGCTTAGTTGCTCCGCGGCACATGGGATCTTCCCGGACCAGGGCTCGAATCCGTGTCCACTGCAATGGCAGGCAGATTCTTAACCACTGCACCACCAGGGAAGCCCATCCCCAACCTCTTCTTAATCAGTAGTCTTCTGGCAGAACACTAAATACTATTAGTTGCAACACTATTAGTTGCCCCAGCTAATAGTGGAAGCAACATAATCTGCTTATTTCTCATACTGTTACTCTACTGTAAATAGTATTGCAATGCCAGTGTTTTCAACTCCAAAATAATTATCATATTTTCTAGTCCAAAGGTTTTAATAAAAATTATAATAGTAAGGAACAAATAGAATTTATGCTTTCCACCAATAATTATTGAGTACTTATAATGTGCAAGGGCTATTCTATGCCCTGGGGACTCAACAGTAAATTAGATAGAAATTATCTCTACTCTTAAGAAGATTACATTCTATTGGAGGAAAACAGTCAATAAACAAATATGCAAATTAATAAAAATAAAATATCTTGTATCTATATGAGATGATGGATGTTAACTAAACTTATTGTGATAATCATTTCACAATATTTGTAAGTCAAATCATTATGCTGTACATCTTGAACTTATATAGTACTGTATGTCAATTATATCCCAATAAGACTAGGAAGAAATCCAAAAAATAAATTCACGTCATAGAATAATAGAAAATAGAGAATAAAGCCCTAAAAAGTCATCTAGTCCAGTCCTCTAGCTTCAGACCAAAGTGACCCCCAAATTATGGAAGGTTGGTGGTTACCAACCCCAACCCCATTTGAATCCCAGGTGTGTCTTTTTTTAAGCTACTGCAACTATATTCTTAAAGCATATCCACCCAAGACCTGATGGATTTCTAGTCAATTTTTTGGTACTCTGAAGTCCCAGTTTCCCCAGTAATATCTCTGTAGAGATTCATTCCAGTGTGGAAACTCAGCTGCAAATACATCTATTTTCTCCCAGTAGAATCACAGCCTGACTCAACAGAATGCACCTTTTTGGGCATCTTCATTGCTTATTCCCACCCCACGTTTGTCTTTACCTACTCATTTTCTCATTTACTCCCTCTCTTATATTCGCCCCTCCCCCCCACCTTGCGCGCAGACTCACACTCACGCCACCAGTTACATAGACTCAAAATTTCACCTCATTTTCCTCTTCTTCTTAGAATCCCCATCTGCAATGTAAGAATAGATCTTATAAAGTCCACCTTCTATGTGTCTTTTACCTGTCCCCACCTTTTCAATTGTATTTTTATTGTGGAGCACTTGTAGGCTCACAGCAAAATGGAGAAAAATGCACAGAAATTTCCGATATATTCCCTATCCCCACACATGCATAACCTTCCCATTATCAACGTCCCTGACCAGAGTGGTACATTTATTACAATCGATGGACCTACACTGACATATCATCACCCAAGATCCATAATTTACATTATGGTTAATTCTTGGTATTGTACATTCTGTGGGTTTGGGCAAATGTATAATGACATGTATCCACCATTATAGTGTCATACAGAATAGTTTCACTGCCCTAAAATTCCTCTGTGCTCTGCCTATTCCTCCCACTCTCCCTATAACCCTTAGCAACCACTGATCTTTTTACTGTCTACATAGTTTTGCCTTTTCCAGAGTGTCATATAGTTGGAATCTTATAGTATGTAACCTTTTCAGACTGGCTTCTTTCATTTAAGATTCCTCCATGTCTTTTCATAGCTTGACAGCTCATTTCTTTTTAGCACTGAATAATATTCCATTATCTGGATGTACCATTGTTTATTTATATATTCACCTACTGAAGAACATCTTGGTTGCCTCCAAATATGGGCAATTATGAATAAAGCTGCTATAAACATCCATTTGCATGTTTATGTGTGGACATAAGTTTTCAATTCCTTTGGGTAAATACCAAGAAGCACGATTGCTGGATCGTATGATGAGTATGTTTAGCTTTGGAAGAAACTGCCAAATTGTCTTCCAAAGTAGGTGCATCATTTTGCATTCCTCTCCTCACCTTTTAACTCCTACTGCCAACAAGCTAGATCCAACTACTGTTATTTCCTAAACTATTGAAATGGACCTCTAACTGGCCAGCTAGACTAGTTTCCCTGTCACAGTATATACCCTGTACACCACTGCCAGGTTACCTTCCTGGGATGAGCCCATAAACACATTACTCCTACTCAAAATCCTTCACCACTTCTTCCTTCCTCTATTTTAATCACATGCAGGGTGCCTCCCAATATAGCTCAACCTGCTTTTCTAGTCTTACTTGCAACCATGTTCCAAATTAACTAAATTATTTACAGTTTGATCTCTGAATAGACCCATCTTCATGCCTATAGCTATAGTTATTTTCCTGCTTGGAGTCTAAGCATCTTTCAAACCCGTCTTAAATCTAAACTCTTTCCTCCTGGGTCAGACTTTGTACCTGCTGAGGTTAACTCTGATTATGAGTCTAATGACAACAAAGAAAGGGTAGATTGGGGTAGATCTTGAAGAGAATAGTCATCCTGTTGCAAAGTTATTACAACATCTTTAAGCATCCTCAGATATGGAAGGTAGGCTGCTTCCACCATAAGAGAGGCTTAGAGTGACTCAAAAGTTCAAGATTCTCAGGTTTATTGAAAGACTTGATGAGGCTGGGGATTCCAATTATGTTATAATTCTGAAAGCTGCAAAAGTTAAATTTGTTCTGAGTTTCAACAAGGTTAGCCCCGAAGAATAAGAGATTCTTTTAGGGTCACCACAGAAGCTCTGCCTCTCTGACCATGCATTGAGCTGAGAGTCTAAAGACCAGAGCCTGTCATTTTCTTTCTTAAGTACTTCAGTTTGCTCAGAATAGCCATCCCTCCCTCTGACCTTTTGGTCATCTTTGTTACCACACAGGTAAGTGCAACAGCCACTTGTTCCTCCAAGGCACTTGCTTTAGTACGTACTTCCCCACAATCAAACATAGATGATAATACGGTTAGTTGTGATACCACCATTTTCCATGGATCACTGCATCCCAATTCACAATTGTCAAGGGGTTCAGCACTGCATTCAAGTTCAGGGACATGACCAAACCAACTCCCAAATCTCATTTTTGAGTGTGCATTTCCTTGGACCATTCCTGGCACCAACTTTTGTATCAGTCAGTATCCAGTCAGGAGATAGAAACCTCACCACTTATTTTAACATAAAGAATATAATATTAAAAATTGTTGGTGAGATATCAGAAACCCTAAAGGACAAAAAGAGAACACAGAATATCATAGAAGTAGCAATTGCTGAAGGAGCTACCACCTCCAGGCCTGAAGAGACAAAGGGGAGAGTCTGGGATTATTGGAATTGAGAAGCTTAGAGGGAACTTGCAGAGCTGAGATGGTACCTCTGAGGAGGCTGCCAGCTGGCTGCTGTTGGTCTCTTTGAAGCAGCATAAATAAATTTGTTCTAGGAGTGTTGGAACAACTGTAACCCGGAACTAGCTATGGCACCAGCATTGCTGCCAGGGGGAAGACATAATGCTGCAGCAGTGCTGACAGGAACAGGAAGCAAACAGAAAGGAGCAAGTCCCTTCTTTTCCAGGTTCTAGACCCCCACCCCAAACAAGGAGCCAGCTGGCAAAGAAGAATGATGTTTGCAGAGTCCCAGGCCCAGCTTCATAAAGCAGAGCACGAAAGAACAGGTTTGATGAAAAGACAACCTACTGAATGGGAAAAAATGTTTGCAAATGATATGACTAGTAAGGGATTAATATCCAATATATATAAACAGTTCATACAACTCAACATCAAAAAAACAAACAACCTGATTAAAAAATGGGCAGAAGAACTGAATAGACATTTTTCCAAAGGGGAAATGCAGATGGCCAACAGACACATGAAAAGATTCTCAACATTGCTAATCATCAGGGAAATGCAAATCAAAACTACAATGAGATATCACCTCACATCTGTCAGAATGGCTATCATCAAAAAGAACACAAATAGCAAATGTTGACGGGGATACAGAGAAAAGGGAACCCTCATACACTGTTGGTGGGAATGTACATTGTTGCAACCACTGTGAAAAACAGTATGGAGGCTTCTCAAAAAACTAAAAATAGAACTACCATATGACCAAGCAATTCCACTCCTGGATATATACCCCAAAAAAACAAAAACACTAATTCAAAAAGATACATGCACCCCAATATTCATAGCCAAATTATTTAAAATTGCCAAGACATGGAAGCAACCTAAATGTCCATCAACAGATGAATGGATAAAGAAGCTGTGATAAATATATAATGGAATACTACTCAGTCATAAAAAGGACAAAATTTTACCATTTGCAACAACATGGATAGAGGACATTATGCTAAGTGAAACAAGTCATACAGAGAAAGATAAGTACTGTATGATATCGCTTATATGTGGAATCTAAAAAATACAACTACTAGTGAATATAACATAAAAGAAGCAGACTCACAGATATAGGGAACAAACTAGTGGTTACCAGTGGGGGGGAGGGGCAATATAGTGGTGGGGGAGTGAGAGGTACAAACTATTGCGTGTAAGATAGGCTCAAGGATGTACTGTACAACATGGAGAATATAGCCAATATTTTTTAATAACTGTAAATGGAAAGTAACATTTAAAAATTGTACAAAAATTTAAAATAATAAAATTTTTTTAAAAGAACCTGTTTGAGGTCAAGAGAAAGTAATAATCAATCAGCCGGCATTCTTTAAACACATCTCAAATACCACTTCCTCCATAAAGGCTCTCTTAATTTACCCCTATATAAATGTGTGTTCTCTCTCATTTGAATCCATATAGTAACTTGGTTTCCTTTTGGTGTCACTTATATTTTTCCCTGCACTAGAGTTATGCCTGCACTTGTCTTCATCTCTCCCCTCTCCACCGTCCTTCTCCTCCATACACAAACACACACATGTTAGAAGATCAGTGAATGCTGGAACAGTAACCATTTCTCTCCACATCCCCTGTGACTTCTCAATAACTAGTTGTGTTTATTCACTGCTGAATCCCCAGTGCCTACAACTGGACCTGGCACGTAGTAGGTATACATATTTTAATGAAAGACTAAGTAAGTTAGTAAATGAATTTAACTGAATTGAATATCAGTCTAGGGAAATCAGGCTTGGATAACACTAGGGGGTTTTGAATATAGGAACGCCCTGGTTAAACAGTATGTCACTTGAGGAAATAAAAGAAAATGTCTTCTTTGTGGAGTGATTGGCCTAATTTCAAACTTAGGAAACTTCTCAGCATCTAATTCATTGCATTCCCCCACTTCTCCCCCTGACCATGTCAGAAGGGAGATGTACGCCAAAATCTCATGGACTTAAGTGGATCCAAATCCTGAAGCCAATTTCATATAACAAAATAAATAGAGAGAATGTATTTTGCAACCAGTACAAAAAACAAACAAACAAATGCATCTGGCATAGACTTGTCTGAAAAGTTAAGCATAGAATATTACATTCAAAACCAAAGAAGAATGGCTCCAAGCATTCCTGTGGAAAGAGATGAAGTCTGTTCCAAATCCCATGATACCAAAGAGTACTTCTGGCAGATGAATTTAATCACTGTTCTGTGTTACTAATAAGAAAACGCTTAAAAAGGGGTCATCGAGTTAAATCAACATTTACTTATAGATCTCCTACTGAATACCCAACCCTCTACTGGGTGTTGAGGAAGATAAAATTTTAAGTACATGTGATGGTCCATGATAGGAAATATGAAATCTGTCTAACAGAGATAAGAATTAACACTCATGAGACAATGAGCACACAACCCCAGAAGTCTACAACGTTACATAGTGTGGGACGTCGTATTTGATTTATGGGAACTCAGCAGCAAAGTGTTCAGGTGCTAGGAAGCCTTCCTGAGGAGAGTAAAGTTTGTTCAGGGTTTCGAGATGCATAGGACTTGTACAGACCAAATGGAAGTGGAAGAGTTCCCCCACTCCTGATTTCAGAAGCCTGTGCCAGGAAGGAGCATGATCACAGACAAAGAGATGAGAAGGAGTGGGGTGTATGTGATGGACATTAAGGGTGCCAGACATCCTAGCAGACAGGGTATGTGCAGGAAAATGGTGGGATGAGTAAAGCAAGGCAGAGCATGCGTGACAGCAGGAAGTAACCGTCAACTCCTAAGGAGGAACACGACATAATGGGTGGTTTAGGAAGATTAATTTCCTGAAGTCATTTGAGGTCCCAACTTCAGAAGAATGGCCTCTGAGAAAGAGCAAAAGAAATCACTTTGCTGTAAAGACTGGCACAACATTGTAAATCAACTATACTTCAATTAAAAAAAAAATTTAAAAAAAAAGAAAGAAAGGAAGGAAGGAAGAAAGAAAAGAAAGAAAGAAAGAAAGAAAGAAAGAAAGAAAGAAAGAAAGAAAGAAAGAGAAAGAAAGAAAAAAGAAAGAAAGAAGGAAAGAAAGAAAGAAGAGAGAGGGAGGGAGGGAGGAAGGAAGGGAGGAAAGAAAGACTGCTAACAGCAGAAGAACTCCACAAAAAGAATGGAGTTGAGCCTAAGTTCATTCAACAGGGCAGGGTGGTGCCAAGATGAGGTCGTCACTGAAGAAAGGAACGGGAATCCTGCCATTCTGGCCCTTCAGCCTTCCTGACTGAACACTTTTCCTCCAAGTGACCCAGGGCCTCCTCTTGGCTAACCTGAGGGTTCAACTTCAAGGTGATGCACCATAATATCTTGTTATTGAAGAAAACTTCCAGGAAAGAGAAGCTTAAACTTTTTCCCTGTCTTCCTCTTCTATCCCTGGGGTAAGCCAAGCAGAGCTAGGCATCGGCCCAGGCAAGGGAGTAAGGGAATATCTCTGTGATCAGAGTGGACCCGGAGATGCGATGGAATGAATCCCAGGGGTCTAGAATCAGAGTAAAGCAAGGCCTCTGGCTACAGTTATGGGTCCCTCAAGACTCCCTTAGGTTCAGCAAAATACAATAATGAGAATTACAAGATATAAAGTAAGCTGGACAATCTCCCCAAACCCTCACATGTTCTGCAATAATCGGCTTGTCTGTCAAGCATCAGCACTTCTCACATCTTATACAAGATTGACAGTAAATTTTCTCATTCCCCCCACCCTCCAAAAATTCTAGTCTCCTGCCCAGAGAAGCCAGACAACAGGCAGCCTGTTCAAAACACTTCTGCTCTGTTTGGTATTCAAACTGTGAACCACGTATGGAATTTGAAAAGTGGAGTACTGAAGTCTATAAAGGTTTAAGACTAATTCTTACTTATACAGATGTTTCAGCTTATGCTTCAGAGGCTCCAAAACAATAGAGGTCTCTCCCCAATAGTTCCCTTGACCAAGAAGAGTGGATCCTATTCTGGAAGACACTTCCTCAGCAGCCACTCCTCACACTGGGGTCCCATCGTGCCTCTAGGCAGCCCTATTGGACAGGATCTAATATGACCCCATGTTAGCTCACCTTGGGTGGCTCACATCTGGCCCTCAGGAAACCCTTACACGTGCTTTGTCTCAACAGCTCTGGGAGTGCAGGCCAAACCCAGCACAGCAGCAACTGTCCTTCATAGCTAGCCAGTCAGAATCTCATCCTCTAGATTTCCCAGGTAGGAAAAAGGTAGACAAAGTCCCCTCAAGCCTCCAATGTCTCTCCAAGTGGTCGGATGGAGCCCCTACTATGCTTGTGGCAAGAAGCAAGTCTTCTGATCCAGTCTCTTCATGGGATGGGAAAGGAACACGCAGCACGCCAACAGCTCTTTACAAAGAGATTCATTTCAAGATTCTATCTCAAGCTTCACTTTCTTTGTTTATATTGTTATTATTTTTATTAAAGTGTACTTAATTTACAATGCTGTGTGAGTTGCAAGTGTACAGCAAAGTGACCCAGCCATGTACACACATACGTATATTCCCTTTCAGGTTCCCCCTTGCTGCATAGGAGGTCCCTGCTTTCTGCCTATTTTGTATATAGCAGTGTGTATATGTTAACCCCAAATTCCTAATTTATCTCTCCCCCCACCCCATTATCCCCTTTGGTAACTATAAGTTTGTTTTGTATGTCTGTAAGTCTATTTCTGTTTTGTAAATAAGTTCATTCGTATCATTTTTTTAGATTCCACATATAAGCGATACCATATGATATTTGTCTTTTTCTGTTTGACTTCCTTCATTTAGTATGATAATCTCTAGGCCCATCCATGTGACTGCAAGTGGCATTATTTCATTCTTATTTAAGGCTCAGTAGTATCCCATTGTATATATATATACCACATCTTCTTTATCCATTCATGTGTTGATGGACATTTAGGCTGCTTCCATGTCCTGGTTATTGTAAATAGTGCTGCAATGAACATTGGGTTCCATGTATCTTTTCAAATTAGAGTTTTTCTCCAGATATATGCCCAGGAGTGGGACTGCAGGATCATATATTAACTCTATTTTTACTTTTTTAAAGAAACCTCCATACTGTTCTCCATAGAGCCTGCACCAATTTACATCCCCACCAACAGTGGAGGAGGGTTCCCTTTTCTCCACACCCTCTCCATCAAGCTCTGCTTTCTTGATGCTCTTATACTTTCAGTTGCATCAGCTGAAACTTCCAATTTAACTTGGCTCTCAGCAGCCAA
Organism: Balaenoptera borealis; assembly: GCF_965194805.1. Lineage (NCBI taxonomy): Eukaryota > Metazoa > Chordata > Mammalia > Artiodactyla > Balaenopteridae > Balaenoptera > Balaenoptera borealis. The sequence continues at coordinate 59,347,110 of NC_138860.1, read as the reverse complement.
ATTAAATCAACTTTTGGACATCAGGGTCACATAGGTTAAGGAAGATCCTCTTAAGCAGTTTAAATATATTTGTGTTGTCTTTAGCTTATATTTTCTATCTTTGAAAAGGTTTAGTAGGATTTATTCACAGATAAATTAAGAGATTCACAGAATGTCAGAAGGACTTTAGTAATAGTTCAATTTGCTATTTTACAGAGGGGAGATCTGAAGTCTTGCAAGAATTATCACAAAATATACAACCAAAGGGGTTAATCACTGAGTATTTACTATATTGATATTAGAGAAGAATATGAATATGTTTAGGTGTTCTAGGAACGCAGGACTGGCTTCCATTTCATACCACATAACCCACTGTGCTAGACACTGCTTAGTGATGGTTGGCATATTGACCCTCCCCCAGTGGGCTCCCTCCTGCATCCCAAGGACCGGAAGGCTCAAAACTACATTTCTAAGACTTCCCTGCAGTTAGAGCTTGGATACAACTTAGGTTTTTCCATCAAGATAGACATCTGTGCTTGGAAGGCGAAGGGAAGCAGAGGCTAAATTTATGTGATGTGTTTATGGGCAAACATGTTCCAGCAGATGTGTTTATATCAGCCAAACTCCATACCTCACCCTGTGGAGGCATCTGTGGTGGCAGCAGGAGTTTCCTGCCCTTTGGGTGGATGCTCTAGTGGTCTGACCTTATAAGGCTCATGGCAGCCTCCTGGTTTCTGTTCCTCCGGCCCTTCCATCTATTGCAAGCACCTAATTTCCTGTGCTATATCCCTTTCATTGTGAAATAGAATGTTTTCTGCTTCCTGTACTAAATCATGAGTGATATGCATATAAGCCATAAACATAAAATCTTAAAGACGGAAGGACCTTCTTTGAGGCATCAACTCTATAATCAGTCAGCAAATCCCCAAATATCTACTTCCTAAATATCTCTTATGTCCAGTCTCTATGCTCCTTTCCCCTGACATTGCTCTAATTTAGGTCCTCCACATCTCTGCCTAGACTATTGAAATAACCTCCTGACTACTTGATTGTAGTCACTGCCCATTCTAGTTTCCATGTGAATCGGATCTTTTCTGATCTTATCACTTCCTTGTTCAAAATTCTTGAATGGATCACCATAACCTAGAGGATGGTATCCAAACGCTTGAGTGTGGCACTTCAATACCCTTCATAATCTGGGCCCTGCCTGTTTAATTCATCTGCTATTCCCGACACCTTATGGTTCAGCAACACTGAGCTAATTGCAGCTCGCTCTATCATGTTCTCTTACTTTTTTGTGTATTTGCACATATTTTTCTCTGTGGCTGTTGTACGTTCCTTGCCCATCGTCTACCCAGCAAGCATCTATTCTTCCTTCAAGACTCAGCTCTCTTCTTACTTCCTCTTGAAGTCTCTCTCATTCTTCTCCCAGGTGGACCTAGATGTTCTGGCCTGAGTGCCAGCACTCCAGTGAATTACACTTCCATTGTGATTTTGATCATCTCTCTCCATTAGACTGCATGTTTCTAGATGGAAATACTGTGTCTTTGCATCTTTGAACCCCCAACAGACTGCTATAAGGTATGACATATGGTAGGTACTCAGAGAAGTGGAAGGAAGGGAGGGAGGGAAGAACAGGAAGAAGAAGGTATATGGAAGCAGGAAAGGTGGGTACAGAAATGAGACAGAACCAGAGACAAAATTAAGTGACTTTGCAATTCTGTCCTTTGAGTTCACTACTTTTACAAACGTATCATCTCCAAGAGTTAGCTCACCTCCTCAAATCAGGCCCTCCTAAATTTCCAGAAAATTAAGCTGTTTTTTTTCACTGTTGGCACAACAAAACCTTTCATTATAGTCCAGGTGCATAGCCTTTGTTTATATAGTCTATACTTCCAAAGCAAAACGAAATAGAAGAACCATTGTTCCTCTGATCTCCCAGGGGTTTCACTTTACAGCTTTACTGACCATATCAGTTATTGTTTTAATTTTTGGAACCAGGACCAGTGATCTCATTGTTTCCCTTACCCCGTTCCTTTCTTCCTCTGTTCCCCGCTCCCCCTCCCCATTCTCCTATCCCTACCACACTTAGCCCTTCTCTTCCAGGTTGTACCAGGGCTCTGCATCATGAAAAATACAAGGAAAAAGGACTTTTTACTTTAAGAAAAATAACTTCTCCCCCTTTCCCAATTTTTACATCAAAAGACGTTATTAAAAGCCATCTCTTCTACGTTTTGAGAACTGCAAGTTCTCTGGGGAAAGAAGGTGGTTGTTTAAGAGTAAGTCCCCTTAAAGTCAAACATTCAAGATAAGTAGGGGTGATTTGGTACAGTGGATTTTATGTAGAAGGCTTGAGTTCTTGTTCCAACTCTTTTACTTGTTAGCTCTGAGACCCTGAAGAACTAATTTCTAAACTTCTTGGAGTGACAATTGTTTCATTTGCAATTGAGAGGATTAGATTGATGATTTCCAAGGTCCTTCCTGCTCTGGGGTTCACTGGCTCTGCTATTTTTGGCATCTTGAATAATCAGAAGAAACCAGATTTAGGGTCTTACTAGAGCAAAAGTGGTAAACATAATGAGCATAAACTCTTAACATGCATCTATGTCTTCTTGTGTTAAGGTGAGGATCCTGACATATACGCCTCACCTGGTTATTTCTACTCAAAAATTTTAAGCATTCAAGGAAACTCTTCTGAAAAAGCTCCTCTAGATCCTCCTGCAGATGACCATGGTGAAGGGATTGGCCATCGTCGGTGCTGGTGTCAGTGGCTTGGCCTCCATATGGTGTTGTCTGGAAGAGGAGCTGGAGCCCACCTGCTTTGAAAGGAGCAATGATGTTGGAGGCCTGTGGCAATTCTCGGTGAGTAGGACAATAGAAGGTAGATGGGACCTACTGTACATCATAGGGAACTCTGCTCAATATTCTGTATTGACCTAACTGGGAAAATAATTTGAAAAAGAATAGATAATTGTGTATGTATAACTGAATCACTTTGCTGTACACCTGAAACTAACACAACATTGCTAATCAACTGTACTCCAGTACAAAATAAAATTTTTTTAAAAAGAGAAGAAAAAAATAGAAGGGTTACACTGCAAATCAATCTTGATCAGTTCCAATTCAGACTTGGGAGGTAGGTCACAATGACCTACTTCATTTTCAGGTCTGGAAAATAAAATCTTATCTCTCCCATCCTACTAAAGTCCTATCACTTAAAACTATTTCACACCAGCAAGGCTTATCCTGGAGAGAACTTTCCAACTCATTAAACATTGTCACCTATGTGGCACAGCCCAAATCTCTAGGCAGTAAAGGGGTCAATAATTAACAGAAAAACCATACCACTGCCTCCCCATGTAACTGAAAGATTCTATTCCTATTGCTCTTAAATCCTGAGAACATGGGTGTGCTGGTGCGGGGCAGGGGGATGTAAAAAAGAAAAACCTAGACTGGGGTCAGAGGTCTCAACTCGGAATTTTTAAGCAAATAAGTTTCAGGAAAGTCACTTTTTCCTTTCTGGACTTCAAATGCTCATTAGTCAAATGCAGAAGTTGGAAATTAAGTTACCTCTAATCTGCCTCCCAATTCCAATAGGATATGATTTTATAATTAACTCATGTCTATTGGGTACACATTATGTTATTATAAATGATGATTGTACGTGTGGTGTGTGTGGTTAGCAAATACGCTGTCAGGCCAAATCCAGAGAGAAAAATGATTATCTCTGCCATTCAGGCTCATTGCTGGAGAAAAAATATAATCAGGAAATATTCATTATAAACACAATTTTTACATTTCAAAAGCCAGGTTTGGGGAAACTCCCAGCTTTTCTGTCCTGAAGTTCCCAGCAATTAGGATTGGATGTAGATGATACCTATTTGGCTTGAAGACATTATATCCACATGATTTATATTGTAACCACAGTCTGTCCTCATATCTGTCACTGCCCAACCTGCAAAAACAGGTTGCTCTGGGGGTCATAAAACTCTGAAAATATTACATGAGATATAGATCATTAATTAGTATTTTCCATTAGGAATAATCAGGAGCTATTTTTTATTAATTCAATTTTTTAATTTACATTTGCTCATGGAGATACCACCAGCTTAGCCTAAATCAAGAAATGGTTGTTTATTATCTTATTAGCAACAATTAAATGCTGCTTGAGTATCTATTTTTACAGAGTTTTGTACTAAGTCCTGGGATGACAAATATGTGACATAATCACTATACATAAATGATTTCTACTTCATTTGGTATAGCAAGTCTTAATATAGGTCCACAATCCTTGACAGAAAATGATCAAAAACTCATTTAGTAGCAAAACCTGTCCTGAAGTCATATGGTCAAGAAACATGATTGAATTGCACCAGATCTCACTAGGACTATTATGGATAAAAACCCCAAAATCTACAAATTCTAAAACATATCTGGTCCTAACAGTTCAAACAAGAGATTATAGAACTTTACAACAAGACAGCCCTTGGTGACTTTGAACTAAATAAACAAGTGCCTTGAGATTTAGATGAGGCTGGACTACTAGAATATTAGCAAGTCAAAAGAAACTTCCTACAGGGATAGCACTTAGCTGAGACTTGAAAGATGTTCTTGGACAAGAAAAGTAGAGAACCATTATGTGACACAGCTCCAGAGAGTGGCATTCTCAACAGGGCAGAACACAACAGTGTGCCAGTATCAGGTGGGAAAAAGGGGCTGCTGGTCACCCTTCTAGATAGGGGTGACCAGCAATCCATGAAAGGCACAGAAGAAGGCAATGAACATGGTGTATCCAGGAATCTGTGAGTCAACCAGTGCAGCCAGATCTGAAAATTTATTTAAAGAAGCATTAGATGATAGATCAATAAGATGCAAAGTCAGACTCTGGGTTATCCACAAGAGGGGAATGTCTCTTTTCCATAAAGTCACTGTGCATAAGCAGAATTATACTCAAAAGCCCTATGGGGATGTAAACATATACAAATATTCTAAATTTTAGCCCTCTCCATACACCCCACCCCTTCCTTATTTTCTAAGAAAAGTTGCTTGGTACGCTGCATGATCAGAGAGGAATTTTTGAAAAATGTGTTACATAAGCTTTCATCTTGCAAGTCCTGTTAGGCAGAAGGTATTCCAGAAGAGAGAAACTTGATAATTCTGAACTTTTCACAGTGTGCTTTTTCTGTAAAATGAAAACCAAATGGAGTTTAAATACTAGCAGGCTGAATGTGAGCATGTCTTAGGTTTAACGTACTCCAATATAGGACCTCATGACCTCTAAAGATTTTATTGTTGCTGTAATAAGAGGTTGCTCAACAAGCCATGTACAATAGGTCAGTATCACTTTGATTGCAAAGGGGAAAATAATAGAACCAGAACTATCTGAACTTTTGTTTCACTTATTCATTCATTTATTCATTCAGCAAATAAATATTTGAGTTCATTATGCATAGGGTACTATGTTAGGCATAGCTGCATATAAGAAGTACAGCAGGCAGACAGTATTCTAAAAGCAGAGAGAAAAGAAGTACTAGAATAATCATAATCCAAATGAATAGAACAGAGTATGATTAGGGCAGTAAAGACAATTAGAGCTTGGTGGAATGACTTCCAATTGGTGGGAGGGAAGACAAGGAAAGGCATGAGAAGGGAGACAGCTTTTAAGCTGGACACTGAGGGTATATTTAGACAAGCAAAAATGGGACTTGATAAGCAGAGATGGAATATCAAAGACCATCAAGGCAGACTGCTAAAATGCATGCACAATAGTCTTGAATTAGCCTCTGACCTTGCCCTCAATTGCCTTATGTTCTAGTGGGGATGATGGGAGATGGACACAGTTATAACCCAAGACAGACAGTGATAATGTGCCCCATAGCTGCTTGGCATCTAGGTCTAGGACAAGCTCTCTCAGCCAGAGGCAGAGTCTGAGCTTAATTTCCTCCTTTACTGGCTCAAACCACCCCACATATTGAAATAATGAAAATGTGAGCTCTCTGGAGCAATTGTCTGTTGTTATATAATACTTCTGTTTTCCTTTGTTTGGAGAACATCCTTTTAGGGAAAATTCCAAGGAGCTGTAGGGCACGTACTCTTCTCTCCTCATGTTACAATTGGCTGGAGTCCAGGGATGAAAGAGCAGGGATTCATTAACGATGGAAATAATGTGAGGTCCTATCACCTTTGTTTCCCGGAGCAGAATGTTACATTTTTTTAAACCAGTCCGCAACCCGCAGTTCAGCCCTCCTTTCAGTGGGCAGCTGAGAAAGCTCCTTCTCACAACCATCAACAAAAGTTACAAGCTATGCGTGAATGGTACAGACTCAAACATGAGACCCTTCCAAGCATGAGCCTTCACCCTTTTTCTGACCTTAGCAGAAATTTCCAAGAGAGGTTTTAAAAAATTTTAAATCTCTGAGCTTCGCTATTATGAGAAATACAGCAACCATGAGTAGAGGAGGCTTTTGTCATGTAAGAGGAAACAGTGAGGCCTGAGGCAGCCCATCAGAGACACAATCCTTTCATTCGGGGTTGTTGGGCTGGAGGGAAGTAGATGTCTTGAATCCAGGAGCAATACAACATTCCATCCTTTTCCTTCATTTCATGAAAGTTCCTTCAGAATATGGGGAAAGAGAGGCTGCCAGCTTTTAGATGTACTTTCAAGGCAGCACATTGTGTGAATTTTTATCCTGTTCTTGAAACAGAGAGGAAATGTTTATTTTGAAGTTAGCCTTCAACTGCTCCTCAAAAGAAGCCACTTTTCAGTTACACAGAGGTTTCTGGGGTTTTTTGAACATCTTTATTGGAGTATAATTGCTTTACAGTGGTGTGTTAGTTTCTGCTGTAGCACAAAGTGAATCAGCTATACGTATACATATATCCCCATATCCCCTCCCTCCCACCCTCCCTATCTCACCCCTCTAGGTGGTCACAAAACACCAAGCTGATCTCCCTGTGCTATGCAGCTGCTTCTCACTAGCTATCTATTTTACATTTGTCCATGCCACTCTCTCACTTCATCCCAGCTTACCCTTCCCCCTCCCTGTGTCCTCAAGTCCATTCTCTACATCTGCGACTTTCTTCCTGTCCTGCCCCTAGGTTCTTCAGAACCTTTTTTTTTTTTTTTTAGATTCCATATATGTGCGTTAGCATGCAGTATTTCTATTCCTTTTTCTGACTTATTTCACTCTCTATGACAGACTCTAGGTCCATCCACCTCACTACAAATAACTCAATTTTGTTTCTTTTAATATTCCATTGTATATATGTGCCACATCTTCTTTATCCATTCATCTGTCAATGGACACTTAGGTTGCTTCCATAACCTGGCTATTGTAAATAGTGCTGCAATGAACATTGTAGTACATGACTCTTTCTGAATTATGGTTTTCTCAGGGCATATGCCCAGTAGTGGGATTGCTGGGTCGTATGGTAGTTCTATTTTTAGTTTTTTAAGGAACCTCCATACTGTTCTCCATAGTGGCTGTATCAATTTACATTCCCATCAACAGTGCAAGAGGGTTCCCTTTTCTCCACACCCTCTCCAGCATTTATTGTTTGTAGATTTTTTGATGATGGCCATTCTGACCAGTGTGAGGTGATACCTCATTGTAGTTTTGATTTGCGTTTCCCTAATGATTAGTGACGTTGAGCATCCTTTCATGTGTTTATTGGCCATCTGTATGTCTTCTTTGGAGAAATGTCTATTTAGGTCTTCTGCCCATTTTTGGGTTGGGCTGTTTGTTTGTTTGTTTTTTTTGATATTGAGCTGCATGAGTTGCTTGTATATTTTGGAGATTAATCCTTTGTAAGTTGCTTCATTTACCAGTATTTTCTCCCATTCTGAGGGTTGTCTTTTCATCTTGTTTATGGTTTCCTTTGCTGTGCAAAAGCTTTTAAGTTTCATTAGGTCCCATTTGTTTATTTTGGTTTTTATTTCCCTTTCTCTAGGAGGTGGGTCAAAAAAGGATCTTGCTGTGATTTACGTCATAGAGTCAATTACACAGAGGTTTTAAAATAAGATGCCAAGATTTAACACAAGTTCTAAGGCTTCTTATTTCCTCTGTTTCTTTGGTGAGGAGTGAATACCACTAACTGGTGAGTTCAGGAAACCCTCAAGCACAGAATTCATTTAGAATACAGAAGTAGTTCTCAGGTGTGGTCCCTGGACCAGCCGCGTCAGCAACACGTGGATCTGTCAGAAATGCACATTTTCAGGCCCCACCCCAGACAACTGAGCCAGAAATTCTGAGGTGGGGCCCCGGAAGCTATAGTCTAAGGAGCCCTTCAGGTGAATCTGATTACCCTGGGAAACGACTTCATTTAGAAGGTTCTGTGGCTGGTGAAGAGTTCATTGAATTCCATATAGCCAATCAAATAGGCTAAAAGCCACAGCCTCCATTGGACTATTTAGTTATGTTTTTGAACATAAGTATGAGATCAGAACCAGTGTTTTGACTGGAAAAAAAAAAAAAAAAGAAAAAAGAAAACTCTATGGAACTATAAACACAGAGCTAAACACGGGGTAATTAGAGTAAAAGGACCAAGGTGGAGGGTTTACCAGTTCTGTGCCACGTGCTATCCTGAAGGCTTTCCTTTCCATATCTTACAGAAAGCTGTCGATTTTTTTCATGTTTTTTTAATACATTAAGAAGGTTTTTAATATATTAATATTCAACTGAGCATTGAATATTCACTGAGGGGAATGCCATTCTTGGTTTCCCTTTTAAGCTTATTATTCTCCCTAGGACAATGAAGAAGAAGGCAGAGCCAGCATTTACCAGTCTGTATTCATCAACTCATCCAAAGAGATGATGTGCTTTCCAGACTTCCCATACCCTGATGATTACCCCAACTATATGCACAAAAGCAAGCTCCAGGAATACATAAAGACATTTGCTCAAAAGAAGGATCTTTTAAGATATATACAGTTTGAGGTAAGGGCCTTATAACTTGTGCTGTTGATATCAATATGTTTATGGATTAGAGGAGAAGCAGGGATACATCACTGTATCCTAGAAATCAGAGTCAAATGTTTGGACATCTCGCCAATCAAGTGTTGGTTCAGATTATAAAGTATTCATGAATTGTTTTTGTTTCCCCTTAAAACACGTTCTTCACTAGCCTGTAAGAGCTTTTAAAACACCATAGAAAATGCTGGAGGCAGCTGTACCAGCGTAGTGCACTTTCCACCCTCATACACTTATGTTTTAGAAACAACCCCAAAGTCTCTAGGTTGTATTTCGACTTCTGTAGGTTCAATGTCAAGGAGTTGTGGTTCCAATAAATGTGGCATTCATTAGAAATGCTGCCATTATGAAGAGAGCAACAATGTAAATGAATGATTAAAATAGTCATTGCCCTCATTCTTCACCCACTTATTTCCTTAGATAGTAGCCTTAGGAGTTATGGCATAGAGGCATTGTCTCTGTAAATATCAGTAATACTTTACAGTTGTTTGAACTCAACCTCAGTTCATTACTGTTAAATGCAAAACACATATATGTAGTGAGAAAAATAAGCAGCAGAATTATGAATTGGGATTTTAATTAATATAATTTTATTTAATTATCTAATTATTATTTAAAATAATTTTACCTATATCAACATAATAGTCATACAATGGAAGTGACTAATATTTCCAAGGGATAGTGTCTATACATTGCAAAACAGAGATCAAGGATTGAAGCCTGAGATAATCCCATATTTATGGAGTAGATAGAAGAGAAGTCCAGAGAGGAAGAAGCCATGAATGTCAGTGGAGGGTGGCAGTAAGCAAATGACATGGCACCTTTCATAAGAATACTCAGTGTAATTTACCCCGAATCTACTAACTAGGTGTCAAGAAAGTAAATATTCCCCCGTGAGCAATTTTCCTTTTGAGATGTGAAGCCTCACAGTGACTCCTATTTTGATGCCATTCCATATAATTCTCAATGACCAGGAGAGCACATAATTATTTTCTCCACAGAAACACTGCAAGGAAACACACAAAAAAACCATAGGATTGTAAATAGAAGGAATTTCTTTCTGGTTTTCTTTAAGAACCTGGTTACTAGTATAAAGAAATGTCTCAGCTTCTTAGTCACTGGCCAATGGGAAATAGTTTTGGAAAAGGATGGGAAGCAGGAATCTACTATTTTTGATGCTGTAATGATTTGTTCAGGACATCATATATACCCCAACCTACCAATGGATTCCTTTCCTGGTACATTTGGAAAATATGTAATAATCTGGGGATTTATACACAAACATCAAGGACTGAAATAGAGCTTTCCACAGATTGTACATAATGATTGTTCTTAACGTTCCAAATATTTCAAAACAAAATTTTTAAGTGTGACAATATGTGAAATATAGTAATAATTGCCCTATACTGAAAGAATCAAGGACTTGCAGGTCAGAGATTAGATGAAAACACAGGTCTGTAGAGAGGAAACCTGGGTTTTAAAATTTCTATATCCACATTTTGCAAATTAACTTTAGAAATCACAGTGAGTGTGGGGGTGAGTGTGTGAGGGGGGTGTGTAGGTACACATTGCATTACTCTACAAAAGTGGCAAACAGCAAATAGATACATTACACAAGCCACCTTCCTTCCTTCTTCCTTCCTTTCTTCTTCCTCCTTCTCTTCTTTCCTCCCTCGCTTCTTTATCTTCCTTCCTTCCTTATTTCCTTCTTTCTTTCATTCCTTCCTTCCTCCCTTCTTTCCTTGCAACAGGAACACATGTCCCCTCAAAAATATTAGCACTCACACCTCAAGGCATGATGTTCATAAGGCAAGGTAATTAAAAGGTAGCGATTAAGGGAGAACAGAAGATTGAAACCATTAATGCTAAGAGGTGGTATATTTAGGGGTTCTGAGCATAGAACACCTAGGCTCAACTCCTTATTCTACTAGATCCTTACCATGTGACCCTAGACAAGTCACTTAACTTCTTTGCCTGAATTTCCTGGCCTTTTAAAATTGAGATAATACTAGTTACTACCATTCAGAGCTGTTATCAAGATTAAATGGCTAAGACATGTAAACCCTTTAGCAGAGGGCCTAGCCCACAGTAAGTACTCAATAAATACTATTATTATTACCAAATATAAGTTCAAATACCTTAAGGTATTTTTCTAAGGCTCTAAAAGTAATTAGTTAGGGATTTAGTGTCAAAAATCACTAAAAGGATAAGTGCATTTCAATTAGGGAAATTTTTTAAATTAAGACTGCCAATAGAATTAAAAATAAAACATAGCAAAAAAAAAGTGAGTCAATCATTTCTTCTGAAAATCAACTCAAACCACTCCCCATGTTCTGTTTAGGCCTAGACCAGTTTCAAGGCCACTACCTCCACAGCCGGGACTATAAGGGCCCAGAAGTGTTCAAGGGGAAGAGGGGCCCGTGACTGGCCTGGGAAACTCAGGATGTGACATTGTTGTTGAGCTCAGTCATCTGGCTACACAAGTACATGATATAAAAGGTTTGGGGAAATACACCTAGAGTATGGCTGTGCTACTACAGCAATAGCCCAAGCACTGAGGATGGTATTTACCATGTCATACCACAAGGAATCTACCTGCTGTATATGCCCATTAAATCAAGGAGGACTTGAGACATTCTCCCTGTGAAGAAAGGTAAGGTGGCCCATGCTAGTAAGGAAGTATAATCTGCTGGAACCAGAGGTAAGGGCATGTGCATGTGTATATATGTAAATATGCATTTTTTGTTTTAATTTTATGTTCTGATCACCTCCAAGCAAACTGGTTGCTAGTCAAGCTCTGCTTTTATTTATTTAATAGTATTTCTTATCACCTATCATGCAACAGTACTGTGCCTACCACTCTGAAGTTCTGGAAGATACACAAGATTTAGGTCTTACTGTTGTTTACCCATTTAACAGCCAGTGCTCAACAAATATCAGGCACTTCTTATGTGTCAGCACTGTGTCAGACTAGAAATAAACCCAGAAATAAGTCAGACCACTTCTTGACTTCAAGGAGCAATAGATAGGTGGAGGTAGAATGACAGGTACACAGACCATCACAAGAGGAGGCAATGAGACCGGTGATATTAGGTGTGGCAGTAGCAGCACCGTGAATAGAGAATCGAACTTAGCCTGGATGAAGTTGTCAAAGAAGGCTTCCCAGAGGACTCCACGATGAATCATACATGACCAATAAACCCAGAAGTACTTAAAATATTTTTAAGGAAATAGGCGCTCAATAAATAAATTCTTAAATGGATGTTTACAAAATACCTCAGGATTTTTTAAAGTCAAATTCCCTTGGGTTGTCACAAAAATGATAAAATAGACAAGCAGCCAGGCTTGTCTCAGGCTGAGGCAGCTGCCACAGTTTGGAATGTCTAGCAGAGGTCCTGGAGTGGGTGTGCAGGGAGGACTGGAAAAGGAGACCAGGCACAGAGAACAGAATTAAATCCCTGGCATCTCCTCAACCTAATTTCAGCTAGGGATTTAGCTGCATTTCCCCCACTCAACTCAGCAACTACTACCACCCACCACCACTGGGGCTCACTGGATTGACTGACCTTTATTAGACCTACCATCTTAGTCCTATGAGTCTGCAAAGAGTAAACTTATCACAGTTGTATACAGAGCCCTCTTATTCCAAGATGTCACTTTGTTGTTCTTTCAGCACCTATGTACTCGTCTTCTGTGGTGGAGAGAGAGACGGTAGTTCTGCCTCTATCTAGTTTCAATCATGGACTATTCATCTTGACCCACCTCTTTAAAAGTGCTCCTACCTGGATATTAAGGGAAATGTATGGAGATGTCCATAGAATTGTGTTGTATTTGCTTAATACTTAAAGAGTGATGTTGAAATCTATGTTGCCTCCCCCACCAGGTCATTATCAGCACCAGAAATGGTTCCTGGGTCATGAATCAGATTTGGGATGACGGCTATCCTTGGGACGTAGTGTATGTTACCCGCTTTGCATTCTTTCTCCGAAAGCCCTTCCTTCATCTGTCTCTGACTGGTTATATGTCAAGGAGATGAGCACGTGGTTTAAGCATGAGAACTACGGCCTGATGCCTTTAAATGGTACTACAAATAATACATATTTTATTATTCAAAAAAAAAGGAGCACTGGTTTAAGTTGAATTCTTTCTCTCTAGGTCTTGCTTTAGTGGCCTCATTGAGGCTGGTGGAATTAAATTAAGGACTGCATAGGTGACATGGTACACTCAGAGACCATGAATGGAATGAAAATCTTATTGAAATTAGTCTAGTAGGAAAAGGAGTAAGAAAGAATACAAAATGGGAATGGATCAGGCCGCTAGATCACCCTGACATGCAGGGTTCATTTATGGTTGCTACAAACCATAGCACAGAATTTTGAGGGCTGAGCCAATTCATAAATGGCTTTATTGAGGAATATCTTGTCCATGCTTATGGATGAATAGGGATAGCAATAATAAGACCTACTCCTCAAGACTGTTGTGGTATTCAGTAATATTTAAAATGTAGGAATTACTTTGTGAACTATAAAGCTTTACAAATATCAGCTCTTATTAATGTCTTCTAATAGGCTTCTGAGAAGCAATTAACAAAATAGTGTTAACATGTCTCAGCAAGTAGAAAGTCTCAAAAGGAAAGTGCACATATCCATGGAAGGATTGACATTTCTGCAGGACAGTCACAGAACTGATGTAGTCTGTCAAATTAATGATTCATTTACTTACTTCTCTATAGAGACAAAGCCCAACACCTACTAATTAGAAAGGCATTCTAGGTAGAAGAATCAGTATATCAATAGAAAAAAAGAATATTTAAGTGGGTAAGAAAAGGATTCCTTAGAAATCTCATCTTTGGTCCATGCTAGCAAAAGTGTTTCATTCTGTTTAGAAAAACAGGTTTAAAAAAAGTAAGAACAAATTGTAAATTGGAGTAGTAAATACCAGGTTTAGTAGCCAAACCCTCACTCTGCAGCACTTATCCTACCTTATCTGGCAGACTGCTACATCCATAAGAGAAAAGTGTTGATTTCATGCATTTAAAATTATTTTTAACGTAATAGAAGTTTCAAAGCCTGAACTGGTTAAGATTTTTTGTCTTGTAAGAGTAACTGCAAACTGTATTTTTGCTTTGTCCTTCAGAGAATTAAAACACGGGGAGGGAAAAGGGTAAGCTGGGATGAAGTGAGAGAGTGGCATGGACATATATACACTACCAAATGTAAAATAGATAGCTAGTGGGAAGCAGCTGCATAGCACAGGGAGATCAGCTCCATGCTTTGTGACCACATAGAGGGGTGGGATGGGGAGGGTGGGAGGGAGATGTAAGAGGGAGGGGATATGGGGATATATGTATACATATAGCTGATTCACTTTGTTATACAGCAGAAACTAACACACCATTGTAAAGCAATTATACTCCAATAAAGATGCTAAAAAAAACAACAACAACATAGTTTTGGAAATCCATTCATTCTAAGAACTAAGCTCCCTCCCAGGAAGGGTTCCAGTTACCAAAAGGTGTTGATGACACCTTCTCACTCCTTCCTTGGTGGGGAGGGGTGATGTGGGAGAAAAACAGGTTTAGCTGTGACCTGTTATTGCCACCTTATAAAGTAAAAGAAGAGGTTGCAGAATTATAGAGGTAGAGCACAGTGTGGAATGTAGAAACAAATTCTAAGATTTATAAAGTTTCTTAGGGTTTGAGGTTAGTTACAGGAAATTCCAGAATCCCTGAAGGAAACGTAAGTCAAAATGAAGAATGTCATCAAAAAAACATCATTCCTAGAATTTTGGCAACTGAAGTGAAGTATCAAAGTTGTACTTTCTTTTGTGACCACAGTTGATGAAAGGAAATCAAACATGGCAATAAAACATCCTACCACAGTAGATCTGATTTCCTCATGTAAGATGAGAGCTTAGTTATAATAATAGTTCACTTAGAATAGTGATGCCTTAACTACTAGGGATGTAATGTACAACATGATAAATATAATGAACACTGCTGTATGTTACATATGAAAGCTGTTAGGAGAGTAAATCCTGAGAGTTCTCACAATGAAAACTTTTTTTCTACTCTTTAATGTTGCATCAATATGAGATGATGAATGTGCACTAAACTCATTGTGATAATCAAATTAATTAATTAAATGCATATGAAAATGTAAATATAAAAGTGGTACAGCTAAAAAAAAATTAAGTGCTCTACAGATAATTGTTCATTTGATTCTTGGAACAATCTTGCGAGGTAGATTGTATATTATCCCTATTTTCCATATAAGGAAACAAATACAGAGAAGTAGCAGCAGGTAAGAGAAGGAGCTAGGTTATGAACTTGGGCCATCTGGCTCCAGAGTCAGCACTCTTAACTTTATTATCACTAGGAATTAGGTTTATCCTCATCTATGTGGTCTCCAAATAGTATAAGTACCCACAAGAGAATCTTCAAGTTTCAAGGGGCCAAAAGAGGCAGCTCAGACAGATATTCTTTTTTTTACATTTTCTGTATTGAAGTATAGTTGATTTACAGTGTTTCAGGTATACAGAAAAGTGATTCAGTTATACATATATATTCCTTTTCAGATCTTTTCCATTATACGTTATTACAAGATATTGAATATAGTTCCCTGAGCTACACAGTAGGTCCTTGTTGTTTATCTATTTTATATATAGTAGTGTGTATCTGTTAATCCCATATTCCCAGTTTATCCCTCCTTGCTTTCCCCTTTGGTAACCATAAGTTTGCTTTCTATGTCTGTGAATCTATTTCTGCTTTGTAAATGAGTTCATTTGTATCATTTTTTTAGGTTCCACATATAAGTGATGTCATATGATATTTGTCTTTCTCTGTCTGACTTACTTCACTTAGTGTGATAATTTCTAGGTTCATTCATGTTGCTGCAAATGGCATTATTTCATTCTTTTTTATGGCTGAGTAATATTCCATCGTATATTCATACCATACCTTCTTTATCCATTCATCTGTCGATGGACATTTAGATTGTGTCCATGTCTTGGCTATTGTAAATAGTGTTACAATGAACATCGGGGTGCATGTATCTTTTCAAATTAGCATTTTCATCTTTTCCGGATATATGCCCAGGAGTGGGATTGCTGGATCATATGGTAACTCTGCTTTTAATTTTTAAAGGAAACTCCATACTGTTTTCCAGAGTGGCTGTACCAATTTATACCCCAGCAACAGTATAGAAGGATTCCCTTTTTTCCACACCCTCTCCAGCATTTATTATTTATAGAATTTTTTATTGAAGTATAGTTGATTTACAATGTTTCAGGTGTATAGCAAAGTGATTCAGTTAAATATATACATATTCTTTTTCAGATTCTTTTACATTATAGGTTATTGCAACATATTGAATATAGTTCCCTGTGCTACACAGTAGGTCTTTATTGTTTATCTATTTTATATATAGTAATGTGTATCTGTTAGTCCCAAATTATTATCTGTAGACTTTTTGATGATGGCCATTCTGACTGGTATGAGGTGGTACCTCATTGTAGTTTTGATTTGCATTTCTCTAATAATTAGCGATGTTGAGCATCTTTTCATGTGCTTCTTGGCCATCTGTGTGTCAGACAGATATTCCTAAGGATTGTTACTAGCAACAGGAAAGGACTTTCCCAAAAGAGAGTTTAGTTGTCTTCATGCTGACGTTTAACTGCTTAAATTTGTTCAGTGCTATGGACTGTTGCAAATATTTCTTGGAAATGAGGTACTTTAGAGCAAGGGCCTTTTTCTCTTCTTTCTCCACAGCACCCTGAGGAAAGAGCCTGTGTTCAATGATGAACTACCATCCCACATCCTATGTGGCACTGTGTTCATCAAGCCCAGTGTGAAGGAGTTCACAGAGACCTCAGCCATGTTTGAGGATGGGACAATGTTTGAGGCCATTGACGTTGTCATCTTTGCAACAGGCTATGGGTATGCCTACCCCTTCCTTGATGACTCCATCATCAAAAGCAGAAATAATGAGGTCACCTTGTTTAAAGGCATCTTCCCCCTGCTGATGGAGAAGCCAACCTTGGCTGTGATTGACTTTGTCCGGTCCCTTGGGGCTGCCATCCTCACAGCTGACTGCAGACCCACTGGACAGTTAAAGTGTTTGCAAGTAAGTGGGCCATTCTGTCTTTCATTCATTTAGTGAACAAATATTTACTGAGCACATACTATACACCAAACACAGTGCTAGGTGCTAGGGATATAAAGGGAATAAGATAGACATGATGCTTGACCTCACAGAGCTTAAAATAAGGTGGGGGGAATGCTGCAGTAGGGAAAGTTCTACAGTGTTCTGGTGAGGGGAGTTGGGTAGTGAGTTATTCCATAAAAATGGAACAGCATGAGGAAAGATATAAAGGTAAGGTACAGCATGGAGTGTGTGAGGAACCAGAAACATTTTGGTGTAAGGAAATATAAAGTAGAGGCAGGCAGCAGCAAGAAATAGAGGAAGGAAACAGAGCACGGAGGGCCTTATAACCTGTGTTAAAGAGCTTAGACTTCTCATAGGGGAATTGGTAGGACTTTGCAAGGCTATAAAGGCAAGAGACGGACAGCAGTGGATCATTGCAATGTCAACGTACATTGCAAAGGTTGAAAGGGCCCTGGTGGGTGTCAGGGCATGCTGGAGGCATTACTGGTGTCAACTGTGTCATAATAACAGTGTTGGGCCACTCCTACTCTGTTGATAATCTTCTCCCCCTTCCTCCCCCTGGACCCCATGGGCTTCAGGGACGACAAGTATGTTTGTGTGGGCAAATCAAGAATATGAGGAGAAAGGCAATATCTCAAATATCAATTTAATTTACTCCAATCATATTGATCACCACTATTATTGAAAGTGTCATTTTACTCAAGGGTACGAGAATCTTGGCCAATATAGGTGTACCCTACCTAACATACCGTCCATAAAAACTTAGACTACAAGTAATGAAGAAAAAGTTAAAATCATAGAGTATATATGTATATTTTCTTAAAATATTGTGGATAAGTAAGCTTCTATTTCAAATGTACCATGCAAGATTGTTATTTTAAAAAACCCATTATGAAATCTTTTGTAAGGATGCTCACCTATAAAATGATTCTATTGTCTTTTTCTCTTGAAAAGCAAAACAGTGCCAAGCACCTGAGGTTTTACGGAGAAGTCAGACATAGTTCATAAACCCAAGAAATTTACATAAAACAATGGGCATCATTTATTCATCCAGCAAATATTTACTGAGCACCTGCTATGCGCTAGGCTCTGTCTTGGCACTTAAGATACAACATCAAACAAAATGACCAAAATTCTGGTCCCTTACTTTCTAGTAGGGGCACAGCAAGTATCTGACCACAGGGTACCAGCAGGCTGAGGTGAGATGCTAACAATGACTGGGAAGTATTCATGAGAATGCCATAACTTCTCCTGCCATTGTTACAAAGGCAAATGAGCTACAGTTACCAATTAGAAGAGGCCTCCACTAATATAGTGAACTTTATAAAAAACTAAAAATTTTCTGCTGCCGCTTAAAACATCTTCCTTGGCTACAGGCTGATGCTGGAAAACTCAGGTGTCCTTCCATTGTCCCATTTTAATTGCCATAGACCTTAGATTGAATTATTTTACCAGACTATTTCTTGAGAGAATTCTTAGTAAGAGGATGCAGAAAGAAATATGACGAGACTGGTAAGGTATTATATGCATGAGGCATGTTGAGGACTGACCCACCATAATGTCATCAGAAATGTAAGATAGGGTGACTTGAAGCTAAAAACTTTTCCACTGTCACTATTTCATTGTAGGCCAGCTTTGCCATTCCCAGAGCAGGTTCATTGGCTTCTCAGATCTTTGTTTCCGTGAATTGTTATTCTGCTAAACATACTAAAGATAGCTCCTCTTGATACAAAATCTTTTAGGGTCATAGTTCATTAACACTGAATGAAATTAATCATGTGTAATTACATATTTCTGATTTCTTTGTCTTTTTCAGTATTTCTGTCTTCATTTCTTTTTTAGACTCATGCACCCTGCCAACTACAAATGAAATGATGGATGATATTGATGAGAAAATGGGGAAGAAACTCAAGTGGTAAGAGATGGTACTTGCTAATAAACAAATCCTAAAATTTGCCTATATGTGTAGGAAAACATTTATAGATTCTATAATCTTGTCACTAGTCAAAGTTCACATTTTTTAAACACTTGCTATAATCAAGCAGTATTTGATGGGCAAATTATTGTCATTGCACTTCTGTGTAACTCTAGAGCACAGGTTCTCAGACAGGTGATTCTGTCCCCCAGGGGATATTTGGCAAAATCTGGAAACATTTTTGGTCATTGCAAATGAAGAGGGCATGCTACTAGCATCTAATGGGTAGAAACCGGGGATGCTGCTAAATATCCTACAGTACAGAGAACAGTCCACCTAAACAAAGAATTATCCATCTCAAAATGCCAATAGTGTTGAGGATGAGAAATGACTCTGACTCTTTCCCCAACAGCTCCTTTCCCACCAGCCATGTGTCTGTCAGCAAACTAGCTAGCTGGAAACTTGAGCAGTGGCAGTGATGTAACAAGAAAACCAAATGAAGAATGAAATTGAGCTCACCTGCCCTCGTATTTTCTACTTACTACCTTTTATGTTAGAGGTCAATAGAAATAATGAGGAGGAAAAAGAGAAGCCTCAATGTCAATCTTATTGCTTAAATAAGGGTTTCTAAAAGCAAATGAGATCACACTGCAACTAAACGTATGAAACAATTTATCTTAGTAAATTGCAACAATATTAAAACTATACATAGGCCTTCCCTGGTGGCGCAGTGGTTGAGAATCTGCCTGCCAATGCAGGGCACACGGGTTCGAGCCCTGGTCTGGGAAGATCCCACATGCCGCGGAGCGGCTGGGCCCATGAGCCACAACTACTGAGCCTGCGCGTCTGGAGCCTGTGCTCCGCAACAAGAGAGGCCGCGATAGTGAGAGGCCCGCGCACCGCGATGAAGAGTGGCCCCCGCTCGCCGCAACTGGAGAAAGCCCTCGCACAGAAACGAAGACCCAACGCAGCCATAAATAAATAAATAAAATTAAAAAAAAAAAAAAACTATACATAAACCCAATTTTAAACACATTGATATAAAAATCTAACATTAGGGGAGATCCTAAGCAATGTCATATAAAGAATAATCATGTATCAAAGAGTAAACTAAGTTAATCAGTCACCTTGAGACCCTAGGGTCAGTTCACTCCAGGCTTCATGGCTAGAGACAAAAGCCCAAAATGACATCACACTTGAATAGAGGTTAAGAAGGAGAGGGAAAAAAACAGCTCATTTACAGTCAAAGAACAAATGATAAATTCTATGTTGTGGAAAAAGGGAGGAGTGGGGGTATTACTGGAGATGCTGACTAAAATGTTACTTTCCTGAGAGTAAAAAGTAAGAAATTTGTGCTTCTGTTTACAACTGTGGCACTCATTCCAATGTGTTCTTTTCTTTCTCCAGGTTTAGCCAGAGCCAGACTTTGCAGACAGATTACATCACATACATGGATGAGTTGGGCTCCTTCACAGGGGCCAAGACTAACATACCATGGCTCTTCCTGACTGATCCCCAGCTGGCCCTAGAGGTGTACTTTGGTCCTTGTAGCCCATACCAGCTTTGACTGATGGGACCAGGAAAGTGGGATGGGACCAGGAAAGTGGGATGGGGCCAGAAATGCCATCCTGACCCAATGGGAAAGGACAGGAAAGCCAACCAGAACAAGAGCTGTCAGTGAATCTAAGAGACCCCAACCCTTTCACAATTTGCTTAAAACACTTTTATTCCCAGTTCTTCTTCTGGCTGTTTTACTTGCATTTTATTAATGGGAAAGTTCTTTGGGTTTCAGAGTTCAGCCTAGAAGTTCAATTGCAGATATGCATACACACATATTAAATTTCATAGCTGCTCTTTCCCTTCCTGCAGATTTAAAATGAATCCTAGCCCATTTGACTAAAGTCTAAATAAAATGGATAATAGCACCTCTCTTTAGATAAGAATCTAAATTGGCAAGTTTGGAGATACTCAAGATAAGGGAAAAGATGGGGGGGTAAATGGGAGTGAGCACAGATTCGCTGGCAGAACAAAGTTTAATCAACTTTTTAACGTGTGTTTTGTCATGAGGAGAATTTACATCACAACAATGTTGAGTCTTCTAACCCATGACACAGTATAGTTCTCCATTTATTTAGATCTCCTTTCTATCAGCAGTGTTTTGTAGTTTTTAGTGTCTTACCCATCTTATGTCAGATTTGTCCTAAGTATTACATATTTTTGAATATTATAAATAGTAGTTTAATTTTGTTTAATTTCTTATTGTTTATTGCTAAAAAATGCATGTATTTGTTCTAGGAACTTTATGTAGATTCCATATTTTCTATATAGACAATCATGTTGTCTGAAAATACAGTTTTACTTCTCCCATTTAAATTTGAATGTATTATATTTCTTTTTCTTGCCTTATTGGCTAGAAACTCAAGTATTTTGGATAGAAACGGGGAGATCAGATATCCCTGCTTTGTTCCTGATCTTAGGATTAAGGCATTCAGTCTTTTACCATTAAGTATGATATTAGCTCTAGATTTTTCATAAATTCCTTTTATTAAGTTGAACAACATTCCTTCTATTCCTAGTTTGCTGACAATTTTCATCAGGAATGGATGTTGTCTTTTTTCAGCTGCTTTTTTCTGCATCTATTGAGATGATCTTATGTTTAATTTTTAGTTTATAAATATGGTGAATTCCACTGACTATTAAACCAATCTTGCTTTCCTGAAATAAAACCCACTTGATCATGATATATTATCCATTTTTTATGCAGTAGATTTATATTTGTTAACATTTGGTAACATTTGTGAGGGATATTAATCTGTTTTTAATTTTTATAATATTCTTGTCTGGTTTTGGTATCAGTGTAAGGATGGCCTCATAGAATGGGTTGGGGAGTATTCTGTCCTCTTTAATTTTCTGGCAAAGTTGTCTATAATTGGAATTACTGCTTTCTTAAATATTTGACAGAATTCACCAGTGAAGCCATCTTTAACCTGAAGTTCTTTGTAGGAAAAATTTTAAACTAGATGTAATGTTACTAGATGTAGTGTTACTCAGGTTATGTGTTTCTTCTTGAGAGAGCTTTGGCAGTATATGTATTTCAAGCAATTTGTTCATTTTATCTAAGGTAATTCAATAGCTACAAGACAGTCTTTTCAACAAATGGTACTGGAACAATTGGATATTTACACAATATGAAAAAATAGTGATGTGGAAACTTATACAGACACTTGAGGAGAACAAGAAAAGTGATATTTTGAGTGGGGATGTCTATGTTTCAGGAACATGTTTCAGGGTGTGAGAGTCTCCTCCTCATCCAGACCCAGTACTGGAGGGTTGTTTTCCCCAACCAAGATTCTGCTGGAAGTATGGCTAAGTGTAGTGTTGACTCTTCAGACTTAGAATATTTAAGCCAACTGGAAATTTAGTTGGTAAACTGGAGTCGTTGGTATCTTAGTCAATCAAAACGACAAGATTAATTTTCATCAACCTAAATTTGATGGAATGCTACTTACAACCTCTATGTACTTTGTCCTGTGTAGTAAATAGACATAAGCATGTAACTTCCCAACAGCTTTACCAGTTATGCAAAATAAGGTGAGAACAAAGGAACACTGAGGGGCAACAGAGGTCTAGAGAACAAGGTAACTCAAGGGCATTTTATTCTTCTGACTGGGTACTTAGCTGGATTGTCAGTGAAATTTGTGTTTGTGTGTACATAAATGTGTATATGTAGGCGCGTGGATATGTTTGTGACTGAATCCAGTGTAAGGACTATAGCAGGCAAGCTCGTTAACAAATTGAATAAACAAAACCATTTTTATCAGTTCATTAGCAATGATAATCACTGATTTTTTACAAGAGATAGGGAGAAAGGCTAACAGTTAATAGACTGCTTGGTTTCGTGTCATCAGATACAAAACAAACTATTTTTTAATGTTCTCCTTACCCCTAAAATCCTAGCATAAAGTAATAAACTAAATTGAGATAATATATTTAGTGCTGCAATCACAGGAACTTTTTAATGTTGATTCTCTTTCATGTTTGAGAGTACTTCATTAATCTTTATGGCATTTCCTCTATTATCATCACCTTGTCCTATTGTACAATGAGGATGTAGAAACTTTGAGGTAACATGGGGATTGAGGGCAGAACTAAGGAGTTAAGCCTCTTGCTCCCTATTTCAGAGTTCATTCCAAGAGCTATTTGACTAGTTCCTATCATTTTGTCTAAACAGCACATGAGGGCATTGAGAACAAAAAGGACATATTTATATCACCACCCATGTAATATTCTTCATATATGGTAGTACTCTTCAGGAATATGATTAAATGCATTGTGTACATTTTATGTATGTATTTTATGTATATACATATGTGTGTGTTTGTTTATATAATACATGTGTACATGTTTGTATCTATAAATACATATGTACATATACATGTATATGTGTGTGTATAAATATGGCACAATGCATTTAATCATATTTCTGCAGAGTATATGAATATTATGAGAATATATTATACGTGTGTGTGTACATATATATTACATAGTAAAAATGTGATCAAGATTAAAAAGGCAATGTGAAGGAAGTAGTGTAGGAAACAGAGAAATATTTCCTGGGCATCTCTAGAAAAGCTTCCCAAAGGAGGTGTCATTTGATCTGGACTATGAATAATATGCAGGAGAAGATGGAAAAGAGTATTCTAATAAGAAGGAATGGAATCTTTGAAGCCATGAATAAAACAAATTCAAGTTAAGTGATAGGAGTAAAGGGTATAAAAAGGCAAGTGATAGAAAATAAGGATGAACAGGAAGGTAGGGCCAAATTAGATAGTCTTACATTTTGTGCTAAGGAGTTTAGAATTTATGACATTGAAGAGTAGCACATTATGCCACCACAAAATATGCCACTATGGCATAAGGATTATCTTGAGAAGAAGCCAATTGAGAATCAGACACAAGAAAAGCTCTCTGCCCTCCTCCTATTTGCCTAAAAGCAGGACATAAATTCACAAAGCTCTCATCCTCTCTCTACCAGGAAGAACAAATGTTAATACCTGGAGACAACTTTAGACCCTATCAGCCTGGAAAAGGCACCAGAGGAATCTACATAACAAACTTTACTAAATAGTGTTTACCTTCACCCTTGGAAGCATAAATCTGCTTTATTTTGTCCTGTCCTTTCTCCACAAATTTATTATTCTTTGTTGAAAATGCTATATAAACTGGAATTCTACCCCACCTTGGGGAGTTACTCATTTTTCTCTGGGCATTTCCCATGTACACATGAGGTATACATGTTAATAAACTTCTGTTTTTTTCTCTTGTTAATCTGTGTTTTATTACAGGGGTCTTAGCCAGGAACTCAGAAGGATAGAGGGAAAATTAATTTTCCTCCCCTATAATGTCTACTGAAGAGAGCCAATAGAGGAAAAGGCAGATGATATGATCTGAATTTTCTGAGATATTAGGAGGTCAAAATTAACCTCAATTTATTTATTTTTTCATGCGTACATTATATCTCTACTTCTGTATACCCTACAGCATGCCCAACATCAAAAATTTAGTTTCCATGCATCACCATACAGTTGATCCCTTTTACTCATTTTGTCCTCCCCCCTCATTCCTCCCCCTCTGATAACCACTGCTCTGTTCTCTGTATCTACATGGTTGGGGGTTTTTTGTTTGGTTTGTTCATTTATTTTGCTATATTTCACGTATGAGTGAAATCATATGGTATTTGCCTTTCTCTGTCTGACTTATTTCACATAGCATAATACCTTCAAGGTCAATCTGTATTGTCACAAATGGCAAGATTTCATCTTTTTTATGGCTGAGTAGTATTACATTATATAAATATACCACACCTTCTTTATCCATCTATCCATTGATGGCCACTTAAGTTGTTTCCATATCTTGGCTATTGCAAATAATGCGGCAATGAATATAAGGGTGGATATATCTTTTCAATTAGCGATTTTTTATAGTCTTTGGATAAATACCCAAAAGTATTGGACACTTGGATCATATGATAGTCCTGTTCTTAATATTTTGTGGAATCTACATACTGTCTTTCAGAGTGGCTGCACCAATTTCCATTCCCACCAACAGTGTATGATTGTTCCCTTTTCTCTAATGCTTGTTATTTCTTGTCTTTTTGATAATAGCCATTCTAACAAGCATGAATATCTCATTGTGGTTTTGATTTGCATTTCCCTAATAATTAGTAATCTTGAACATCTTTTCACATGCCTGTTGACCATCTGTATGTCTTATTAGGAAAAATGCCTCTTCAGCTCCTCTGCCCATTTTTTATTTTTTTATTTTTTTTAGGTCTACCATTTAATTAATTAATTAATTAATTATTTATTTTATTTTATTTTAAACATCTTTATTGGAGTATAATTGCTTTACAATGGTGTGTTAGTTTCTGCTTTATAACAAAGTGAATCAGCTATACATATACATATATTCCCATATCTCTTCCCTCTTGTGTCTCCCTCCCTCCCACCCTCCCTATCCCACCCCTCTAGGTGGTCACAAAGCACCGAGCTGATCTCCCTGTGTAATGCGGCTGCTTCCCACTAGCTATCGGCTTTACATTTGGTAGTGTATATATGTCCATGCCACTCTCTCACTTTGTCCCAGCTTATCCTTCCCCTTCCCCATGTCCTCAAGTCCATTCTCTAGTAGGTCTGCGTCTTTATTCCCATCCTACCCCTAGGTTCTTCATGCTCTTTCTTTTTTTTTTTTAGATTCCATATATATATGTTAGCATGTGGTATTTGTTTTTCTCTTTCTGACTTAATTCACTCTGTATGACAGACTCTGAAACTTAAAAGCTTTTGCACAGCAAATGAAACCATAAACAAGATGAAAAGACAACCCTCAGAATGGGAGAAAATATTTGCAAATGAAGCAACTGACAAAGGATTAACCTCCAAAATTTACAAGCAGCTCATGCAGCTCAATATCAATAAAACAAAAAACCCAATCCAAAAATGGGCAGAAGACCTAAATAGACATTTCTCCAAAGAAGATATACAGATTGCCAACAAACACATGAAAGGATGCTCAACATCTCTAATCATTAGAGAAATGCAAATCAAAACTACAATGAGGTATCACTTCACACCACTCAGAATGGCCATCATCAAAAAGTCTATAAACAATAAATCCCAGAGAGGGTGTGGAGAAAAGGGAACACTCTTGCACTGTTGGTGGGAATGTAAATTGATACAGCCACTATGGAGAACAATATGGAGGTTCCTTAAAAAACTAAAAATAGAACTACCATACAACCCAGCAATCCCACTACTGGGCATATACCCTGAGAAAACCATAATTCAAAAACAGTCATGTACCACAATGTTCATTGCAGTTCTATTTACAATAGCCAGGACACTGAAGCAACCTAAGTGTCCATCGACAGATGAATGGATAAAGAAGATGTGGCGCATATAAACAATGGAATATTACTCTGCCCATTTTTTAATTGCGTTCTTTGTTTTTTGTTGTTGAATTGTATGAGTTCTTTATATATTATATATATGATAAGGATATAACTCCTTATCAGATATGTTATTTACAAATATCTTCTCCCATTCAGTAGGTTGTCTTTTCACCTTATTAATGGTTTCCTTTGTTGGGCAGAAGCTTTTTAGCTTGATATAATCCCATTTGTTTGTTTTTGCTTCTGTTTCCCTTGCCTGAAGAGACGTATCTAGAAAGATATTGCTAAGACCAACGTCAAAGAGTGTACTGCCTATGTTTTCTTCTAAGAGTTTTATGGTTTCGATGACCTGAATTTTTTAGGAAAAGAACATTGGCAGTAGTATGGAGGATGTCCTCACCAAAGAAAATATTGGTAGGAAGGCTCATAGTTAAGAGAAGCCATTCCTGGTTCTCTTCAGTTGTCCAAACCAAAAATGGTAATCCCCTGACCTAAACTGATGCAGTGGTGGTGATATTGGAGATGAGAGGCTAAATTCAAAGTGGAACTGTTGGAATTATTGTCTACCTATATGTGTTGAGTAAATGGAAAGGTAGAGTCAGAGATGACATTACAATTTCCATTGGGAACCTAAGAGATATTAACTCTTCCACTTGAACTAAATAATCTCAAAGGACCAGATCTGGATTAGAAAACAGTGATGATAAGCTAGGGTGAGCTAAATTTGAAATGCTTGTGAAAATGTCCCAAAGGCAATTGGAAGTATGGATCTACAAAGCAAAAGTAAGAGGTTTAAGATTAGCATGGATATGTATACATACAGCTGATTCACTTTGTTGTACAGTAGAAACTAATGCAACATTGTAAAGCAACTATACTCTAATTAAAAAAAAAAAAAAAAGATTAGCATGGGTAAAAATACTTGTTGAAGCCAAAGACATGAGTAAAATCAGCCAGGGAAAAGATGTAGAATCAAAAGAAAATAAGAAGACAGCCCTAGTTGGCAAAGTAAAAGAAGGAAACTAAAAAGAAGTAATTAGAAAGACAGGAGTGGAAACCAGGAACGAGTAACATGCTGAAATACAAAGAAAGGAGTTTTGAGGAGTTTGTAAACCCAACAAATTGCTCATTAACGTGACAATTCCAGGGGCTTCCCTGGTGGCATGGTGGTTAGGAATCTGCCTGCCAATGCAGGGGACATGGGTTCGAGCCCTGGTTCAGGAAGATTCCACATGCTGCAGAGCAGCTGGGCCTGTGCACCACAACTACTGAGCCTGTGCTCTAGAGCCCGTGCACCTGGAGCCGGTGCTCCAAGACAAGAGAGGCCACCACAATGAGAGGCCCACGCACAGCAATGAAGAGTAGCCCCCGCTCACCACAACTAAAAAAAGAAAGCCCACGCACAGCAACGAAGACCCAATGCAGACAAAAATAAATTAATTAAAAAAAAAAAAAAGAGTGATGGTAGGGGTGGGGTGACATTTAAAAAAAAAAATAAAGTGACAATTCCAAAATCAATCTGAAATAATTCATAAAAAAGAGCAGTCTAGAAAATTTTGATGAAGACAAATCTGGGGGGCAAATTGCTCTGTCAGGTGTTTAAATATAGTGTAAAGATACAATATTATAAGTATATTATTATTTCAAATGAATACACAGATTAATGGATCAGGAAAACATGAATTCTCATGAGAAAATTTTTGTTGGCTACAACAAGTCTATCTCAAAGTGCCAAGCCCAGACTGGTTTTCAGGCTTATTTTCCTGAATCCCTCAGGGAATAAGATTTATTTTCCAAGGTTTATTAAAGCTCAGGTTGTCACCTCTCCTCCCATGTCTAATTGGCTCTGTAGCTACAAAATGGTAGACCAAGGGACTGAGATCTTAATCACAAGACTCGGATCCAAGACATGGAATTCATGAATATTTCCAACTCCTTGGTGTCCATTCCACAAATTGAGGCAGAACTGTGTCCTGTTTCAGCAGGATGTAGCCAGAACAGTCAGCACCCCATTCCCTCAAAGACTGAGTGAAGGTTGAAACAGGAGTGGGCATTGAAACCAACTCCCCCTAAAACCTATCTCCTCTGCTGAGTTTATGATTAACCTCCCTATTCAAAACTTTATCCCCTTTCTTGTCCTGTTCCCCAAAAACTGGATTTGCCTCTGGGTGGTGTCAAGCCAAAAGACACAACCATGCCAAAGGTCAGGAGAAGGAAGGACTTATTATTACTTACAGCAAGTAAGGAAAACACCAGGGATCTTTCCCAAAGCAGTGTCTCCTCAAACAGCAAAATTGGGGAAGTTTTAAGCTAAGGGTACATGCATATTCATGAAGGGGCTTGAGTAGGGGAGAATTCAGCATAGAATTGGGGAAAAGGCAGACAGAGTCCAAGCTTTAGTTGATTGAAGTCAGGAGGGTCAACATCATCATTCCATCCTCCACCTGAGTGGGAGCCTTAGTTCCTACAGTACTCAAAGACTGATCAGATTGTCATGAATATCCTTTGAGGAGGAACTAGGACTCTGTTTTATTGCTGAACTATTGTTTCTTGCCTGCTTTTCCTTTGTTCTGCATTCCCTTACTTCCCTTAAGATCATTAAATACTGAGATCTGTTCAAGGGTAAGCACTGTAGCCAGGCTTAGATCACAACATGTCTTAGGCCAAAATGCCTTCTCTCATGTCAAGAAAGCCATTCCTGGTTCTCTTTCTCTGGGAACCCCCTAACCTATCTGCTTACAGTCCCACACCTGTTAACCCTCAAGATTGAGGAGTATCAAAGAAAAGGGGGGATTGAAAGAGCAGGACCCTGTGGGGCCCTCCTGGTTACAAAATCCTTTGTTTCCCCCATTTCCTGTTTATAGGAAAAAAGGTTTCAGCCTCCTAAACCATCCCTGAGTTCCAAAGGGCAGATTCAAACTGTTACCAATTAGGGAGGTGAGGTGGAGGATGGTAACTTCAGGCTAAACACAAGATTCCTGGAACACCACCCTGTTACCTCACCGCCAATCAATCAGAAGAAAGTCATACATCATGCAGCCATCACCCCAAATATTGCCTTTAAAAACTCTTCCCCAAAAACCATCTGGAAATACAAGTCTTTTGAGCATGAACCACCTGTTCTCCTTGCTTGACCCTTGCAATAAAACTTCCTCTGCTTCAAACCCCACTTCTGTTTGTTTGGCCCCACTCTGCATTGGGCACATAAACTTGGGTTTGACAACAAGTCCAACAAGAAGATATAATAATTGTAAATATATATGCACCCAAGATAGGAGCACCTAAACACATAAAGCATATATTAACAAACATAAAGGGGAAAATTGACAGCAACACAATAATAGTTGTGGACTTTAACACCTCACTTACATCAATGGGCAGATCAGCCAGACAGAAAATCAGTAAGGAATCACTGGCCTGAAATGATGCATTAAACCATACAGAGTTAAAACATATATGTAGAACATTGATCCAAAAGCAGTAGAATACACATTCTTTTGAAGCACACATAGAACATTCTCTGGGATAGATCCCTTGCTAAGCCACAAAACAAGTCTCAATAAATTGAAGAAGACTGAAATGATATCAAGCATGTTTTCCAACTACACTAGTATGAAATTAGGAATCAACTACAAGAAAAAACCCACAAACACACAGAGGTTAAACAATATGCTACTACACAATCAATGAGTCACTGAAGAAATCAAAGAGGAGATTAAAAAAATACCTGAAGACAAATGAAAAAGAAACTACAACAATCCAAAATCTATGTGATGCAGCAAAAACAGTTCTAAGAGGAAAGTTTATAGTGATGCAAGTCTGCCTCAGGAAACAAGAAACATCTCAAATAAACACTCTAACCCTAAACCTAAAGGAAATAGAAAAAGAAGAACAAACAAAACCCAAAGTTAGTATAATAGAAGGAAAGAAATGATAAAGAGCAGATCAGAAATAAGTGAAATAGAGACTAAAAAAACAATTTATCAGTGAAACTAAGAGTTGGTTCTTTGAAAAGATAAACAGAATTGATAAAACTTTAGCCAGATTCATCAAGAAAAAAAGAGAGAGGGCCCAAGTTAAAAAAATGAAAGAGGAGGAGTTACAACTGACACCACAGAAATACAAAAGATCCTTAAGAGAGTACTACAAACAATTTACACCAATAAAATGGACAACATAGAAGAAATGAATAAATTCCTCGAAATGTTCAATCTCCCAAGACTAAATCAGGAAGAAATAGAAGATATAAACAGACCAGTTGCCAGTCATGAAATTGAATCAGTAATTTAAAAATTCCCAACAAACAACAGTCCAGGACCAGACGGCTTCAGCTGAATTCTACCAAACTTCTCAATAAGAGTTAACATCTGAATTCCCTGGTGGTCCAGTGGTTAGGATGGTTAGGATGGTTAGGACTCGGTACTTTCACTGCCATGGCCTGGGTTCAATCCCTGGTTGGGGAATTGAGATTTCACAAGCTGTGTGGCATGGCAAATAAATAAATGAGTAAATAAATAAATAATGAGTTAACACTGATCCTTCTCAATAATTCCAAATTCCAATAAACTGAAGAGGAAAAAATGCAGGCCCAGCACAACCAGATTTTCTAAAATTTTTAGTAAGCTTAGCATTGATATCTGTATCTGTTATTTTCTGGATATTTAATGTTTAGCAACATTTTTTAAGCCTTGGACAGGCCAGATAAAACTTGAGTGAGCACAGCTTTCAGGGGCTTCCAGTTTAAGATCTCTTTCTTGCCTTCCTTGAAACAATAGATATTGTCTTCATATAATCACCATTTTAAAGTTCAAAGGGATTTTATAGATCTCCTAATTCAACCCTTGATAGATGTTTGTGTTTTCTCCACAATACCCAGTCTCCTCTTTAATACCTATTTAGACATATAATTCATTTGTTACCCTCTGGAGCAGACTTGAGATCACTGACTGCCTCTGGCATATATCCAGTGTGACCACTATTCACTCACAGTGGTGGATACTAGCCCTGTCATAAGTCTGTAAGTGCCAGATTCAAATGCAGGAGTCATGTTCTACTTGCTCAACAAGCAAGAGTGAAGCACTGAATTCATTCCAAACTATGGTTTTAATAACAATTGAATATTGAAAAAGGCAGGACTACTTCCCATAATCTGTCCTATACAAATGTTTTTTTTTGTTTTTGTTTTTTTTTTATTAAAATGTATATTTTTTTAATCAGTCATCAATTTTATACACATCATTGTATACATGTCAATCCCAAGCGCCCAATTCAACGCACCACCATCCCCATCCCACCGCAGTATTCCCCCCTTGGTGTCCATACGTTTGTTCTCTACATCTGTGTCTCAACTTCTGCCCTGCAACCCAGTTCATCTGTACCATTTTTCTAGGTTCCACATACATGCGTTAATATATGATATTTGTTTTTCTCTTTCTGACTTACTTGACTCTGTATGACAGTCTCTAGATCCATCCACGTCTCAACATATGACTCAATTTCGTTCCTTTTTAAGGCTGAGTAATATTCCATTGTATGTATGTATCACAACTTCTTTATCCATTCGTCTGTCGATGGGCATTTAGGTTGCTTCCATGACCTGGCTATTGTAAACAGTGCTGCAATGAACATTGGGGTGCATGTGTCTTCTTGAATTACGGTTTTCTCTGGGTATATGCCCAGGAGTGGGATTGCTGGGTCATATGGTAATTCTATTTTTAGTTCTTTAAGGAACCTCCATACTGTTCTCCATAGTGGCTGTATCAATTTACATTCCCACCAACAGTGCAAGAGGGTTCCCTTTTCTCCACACCCTCTCCAGCATTTGTTGTTTGTAGATTTTCTGATGATGCCCATTCGAACTGGTGTGAGGTGATACCTCATTGTAGTTTTGATTTGCATTTCTCTAATAATTAGTGATGTTGAGCATCTTTTCATGTGCTTCTTGGCCATCTGTATGTCTTCGTTGGAGAAATGTCTATTTAGGTCTTCTGCCCATTTTTTGATTGGGTTGTTTGTTTCTTTAATATTGAGCTGAATGAGCTGTTTATATATTTTGGAGATTAATCCTTTGACCGTTGATTCGTTTGCAAATATTTTCTCTCATTCTGAGGGTTGTCTTTTCGTCTTGTTTATGGTTTCCTTTGCTGTGCAAAAGCTTTGAAGTTTCATTAGGTCCCACTTGTTTATTTTTGTTTTTATTTCCATTACTCTAGGAGGTGGATCAAAAAAGATCTTGCTGTGATTTATGTCAAAGAGTGTTCTTCCTATGTTTTCCTCTAAGAGTTTTATAGCGTCCAGTCTTACATTTAGGTCTCTAATCCATTTTGAGTTTATTTTTGTGTATGGTGTTAGGGAGTATTCTAATTTCATTCTTTTACATGTAGCTGTCCAGTTTTCCCAGCACCACTTATTGAAGAGACTGTTTTTTCTCCATTGTATATCTTTGCCTCCTTTGTCATAGATTAGTTGACCATAGGTGCATGGGTTAATCTCTGGGCTTTCTATCTTGTTCCATTGATCTATGTTTCTGTTTTTGTGCCAGTACCATATTGTCTTGATTACTGAAGCTTTGTAGTATAGTCTGAAGTCATGGAGTCTGATTCCTCCTGCTCTGTTTTTTTCCCTCAAGACTGCTTTGGCTATTCGGGGTGTTTTGTGTCTCCATACAAATTTTAAGATTTTTTGTTCTAGTTCCGCAAAAAATGCCATTGGTAATTTGATAGGGATTGCACTGAATCTGAAGATTTCTTTGAGGAGTATAGTCATTTTCATAATATTGATTCTTCCAATCCAAGAACATGGTATATCTCTGTTTGGATCATCTTTAATTTCTTTCATCGGAGTCTTATAGTTTTCTGCATATAGGCCTTTTGTCTCCCTAGGTAGGTTTATTCCTAGGTATTTTATTCTTTTTGTTGCAATGGTAAATGGGAGTGTTTCCTTAATTTCTCTTGCAGATTTTTCATCTTTAGTGTATAGGAATGCAAGACATTTCTGTGCATTAATTTTTTATCCTGCAACTTTACCAAATTCATTGATTAGCTCTAGTAGTTTTCTGGTGGCATTTTTAGGATTCTCTATGTATAGTATCATGTCATCCGCAAACAGTGACAGTTTTACTTCTTTTTTTCCAATTTGTATTCCTTCTATTTCTTTTTCTTCTCTGATTGCCGTGGCTAGGACTTCCAAAACTATGTTGAATAATAGTGGTGAGAGTGGACATCCTTGTCTTCTTCCTGATCTTAGAGGAAATGCTTTCAGTTTTTCACCATTGAGAATGATGTTTGCTGTGGGTTTGTCATATATGGCCTTTATTATGTTGAGGTAGGTTCCCTCTATGCCCACTTTCTGGAGACTTTTATCATAAATGAGTGTTGAATTCTGTCAAAAGCTTTTTCTGCATCTATTGAGATGATCATATGGTTTTTATTCTTCAATTTGTTAATATGGTGTACCACATTGATTGATTTGTGTATATTGAAGAATTCTTGCATCCCTGGGATAAATCCCACTTGATCATGGTGTATGATCCTTTTAATATGTTGTTGGATTCTGTTTACTAGTATTTTGTGGAGGATTTTTCATCTATATTCATGAGTGATATTGGTCTGTAATTTTCTTTTTTTGTAGTATCTTTGTCTGGTTTCAGTGTCAGGGTGGTGGTGGCCTCATAGAATGTGTTTGCGAGTCTTCCTTCCTCTGAAGTTTTTTGGAAGAGTTTGAGAAGGATGGGTGTCAGCTCTTCTCTAAATGTTTGATAGAATTCACCTGTGAAGCCATCTGGTCCTGGACTTTTGTTTCTTGGAAGATTTTTAATCACAGTTTCAATTTCATTACTTGTGATTGGTCTGTTAATATTTTCTATTTCTTCCTGGTTCAGTCTTGGAAAGTTATACCTTTCTAAGAATTTGTCCATTTCTTCCAGGTTGTCCATTTTGTTGGCATAGAGTTGCTTGTAGTAGTTTCTTAGGATGCTTTGTATTTCTGAGGTGTCTATTGTAACTTCTCCTTTTTCCTTTCTAATTTTATTGATTTGAGTCCTCTCCCTCTTTTTCTTGATGAGCTTGGCTAATGGTTTATCAATTTTGTTTATCTTCTCAAAGAACCAGCTTTTAGCTTTATTGATCTTTGTTATTGTTTTCTTTGTTTCTATTTCACTTATTTCTGCTCTGATCTTTGTGATTTCTTTCCTTCTGCTAACTTTGGGTTTTGTTTGTTCTTCTTTCTCTAGTTCCTTTAGGTGTAAGGTTAGATTGTTTATTTGAAATTTTTCTTGTTTCTTAAGGTAGGCTTGTATAGCTATAAACTTCCCTCTTAGAACTGCTTTTGCTGCATCCCATAGGTTTTGGATCATCGTGTTTTCATTGTCATTTGTCTCTAGGTATTTTTTGATTTCCTCTTTGATTTCTTCAGTGATCTCTTGGTTATTCAGTAACGTATTGTTTAGCTTCCATGTGTTTGTGCTTTTTACGTTTTTTTCCCTGTAATTCATTTCTAATCTCATAGTGTTGTAGTCAGAAAAGGTGCTTTGATATGATTTCAATTTTTGTAAATTTACTAAGGCTTGATTTGTGACCCATGATGTGATCTATCCTGGAGAATGTTCCGTGTGCACTTGAGAAGAACGTGTAATCTGCTGTTTTTGGATGGAATGTCCTATAAATATCAATTAAATCTATCTGGTCTATTGTGTCATTTAAAACTTCTGTTTCCTTATTTATTTTCATTTTCAATGATCTGTCCATTGGTGTAAGTGAGGTGTTAAAATCCCCCACTATTATTGTGTTACTGCCGATTTCCTCTTTTATAGCTGTTAGCAGTTGCCTTATATATTGAGGTGCTCCTATGTTGGGTGCATATATATTTATAATTGTTATATCTTCTTCTTGGATTGATCCCTTGATCATTATGTAGTGTCCTACATTGTCTCTTGTAACATTCTTTATTTTAAAGTCTATTTTATCTGATATGAGTATTGCTACTCCAGCTTTCTTTTGATTTCCATTTGCATGGAATATCTTTTTCCATCCCCTCACTTTCAGTCTGTATCTGTCCCTAGGTCTGAAGTGGGTCTCTTGTAGACAGCATATATATGGGTCTTGTTTCTGTATCCATTCAGCTAGCCTGTGTCTTTTTGTTGGAGCTTTTAATCCATTCACATTTAAGGTAATTACTGATACGTATGTTCCTATGACCATTTTCTTAATTGTTTGGGGTTTGTTTTTGTAGGTTCTTTTCTTCTCTTGTGTTTCCCACTTAGAGAAGTTCCTTTAGCATTTGTTGTAGAGCTGATTTGGTGGTGCTGAATTCTCTTAGCTTTTGCTTGTCTGTAAAACTTTTGATTTCTCCATTGAATCTGAATGAGATCCTTGCCAGGCAGAGTAATCTTGGTTGTAGGTTCTTCCCTTTCATCACTTTAAGTATATCATGCCATTCCCTTCTGGCTTGTGGAGTCTTTGCTGAGAAATCAGCTGTTAACCTTATGGAAGTTCCCTTATATGTAATTTGTCATTTTTCCCTTGCTGTTTTCAATCATTTTTCTTTGTCTTTAATTTTTGCCAATTTGATTACTATGTGTCTCGGCGTCTTTCTCCTTGGGTTTATCCTTTATGGGACTCGCTGCACTTCCTGAACTTGGGTGGCTATTTCCTTTCCCATGTTAGGGAAGTTTTTGACTATAATCTCTTCAAATATTTTCTCAGGTCCTTTCTCTCTTTCTTCTCCTTCTGGGACCGCTATAATGAGAATGTTGTTGCATTTGATGTTGTCCCAGAGGTCTCTTAGGCTGTCTTCATCTCTTTTCATTCTTTTTTCTTTATTCTGTTCTGCAGCAGTGAATTCCACCATTCTGTCTTCCAGGTCACTTATCCGTTCTTCTGCCTCAGTTATTCTGCTATTGATTCCTTCTAGTGTGGTTTTCATTTCAGTTATTGTATTGTTCATCTCTGTTTGTTCATTAATTCTTCTAGGTCTTTGTTAAACATTTCTTGCATCTTCTCGATCTTTGCCTCCATTCTTTTTCCGAGGTCCTGGATCATCTTCACTATAATTATTTTGAATTCTTTTTTTTGGAAGGTTGCCTATGTCCACTTCATTTAGTTGTTTTTCTGGGGTTTCATCTTGTTCCTTCATCTGGTACATAGCCCTCTGCCTTTTCATCTTGTCTATCTTTTTGTGAAAGTGGGTTTTGTTCCACAGGCTGCAGGATTGTAGTTCTTCTTGCTTCTGCTCTCTGCCTTCTGGTGGATGAGGCTTTCTAAGAGGCTTGTGTAAATTTCCTGATGGGAGGTACTGGTGGTGGGTAGAGCTGACTGTTGCTCCTTTGGGCAGAGCTCAGTAAAACTTTCATCCACTTGAGTGCTGATGGGTGGGGCTGGGATCCCTCCCTGTTGGTTGTTTGGCCTGAGGTAACCCAACACTTGAGCCTACCCAGGCTCTTTGGTGGGGCTAATGACAGACTCTGGGAGGGCTCATGCTAAGGAGTACTTCCCAGAGTTTCTGCTGCCATTGTCCTTGTCCCCACTGTGAGCCAGAGCCACCCCCCCCACCGCCTCTGCAGAAGACCCTGCAACACTAGCAGGTAGGTCTGGTTCAGTCTTCCCTGGGGTCACTGCTCCTTCCCCTGGGTCCCGATGCGCACACTACTTTGTGTGTGCCCTCCAAGAGTTGAGTCTCTGTCTCCCCCAGTCCTGTTGAATTCCTGCAATCAAATCCCACTAGGCTTCAAAGTCTGATTCTCTAGGATTCTTCCTTCCGTTGCCGGAACCCCCAGGTTGGGAAGCCTGACGTGGGGCTCAGAACCTTCACTCCAGTGGGTGGACTTCTGTGGTATAAGTGTTCTCCAGTCTGTGAGTCATCCACCCAGCAGTTAGGGGATTTGATTTTACTATGATTGCGCCCCTCCAACTGTCTCATTTTGGTTTCTCCTTTGTCTTTGGATGTGGGGTATCTTTTTTGGTTAGTTCCAGTGTCTTCCTGTCGATGATTGCCCAGCAGCTAGTTGTGATTCTGGTGTTCTCACAAGAGGGAGTGAGAGCACGTCCTTCTACTCAGCCATCTTGGTTCCTCTTAAAGTGCATTTTCTTATTTTTTGTTTTTACACAAAGTATAGCATGGTATGTATACTGTTCTGTACCTTGCTTTTTTATTTAGTAACAAATCTTGGGAAGAAGTATATAGAGAAGTTTCTCACTCTTTTTAAAGCTGTGTATTGTTTGATTGTATGGATGAACTGTGATTCATTGAACCAGTCTCCCATTGACGAAAATTTTTTTGTTTCCAGTGTTTTGCTATTTCCTTCAGTGAATAATCTTGTGCGTGAATCATTTCACATACATTCAACTATGTTTAGAAATAAAAGTTGGATGTTTTAGCAAAGCCATGATTCTTCAGACCTAGTGAGATGTTTGGCATTATTTTTTGTTTGTTTTGATTTTTCATAAATCTGGAACTAGACCAACCGATGCTTAAAACCATTTGTTGAATGATGTATGTAAGCTTGTGTTTATTTCTAATATGGTTTCCAAGATACGAAAGTAGAAATGAGAATACAGTAAAAAGGAACATTCAGGCACTCTTTCCCTGAGAGATAAAGAGTTGAATAGAAAGATATTGGCCTAGGCAGCACAACATGCCCCACATTTGGGGTCACCCACATAGTGTTGAGGGCCCATCACTGCAACTTTGGGATGTCTCTACTGTCATTCTAACAGTCAACTATTATTCAGTTATACTCTCATTCTATTATTATGGTTTGTTCAGATCATGGAGACATGCCTTTCTTCATGGGCATGGATTTTCCCCAGAGAGTATGAAGTTCTTATTGTCAGTTTTACTGAGAATGGGATAATCCCCAAGAAGCGAGTGTGGCAGACAAGGGTGACTGTGCTCTCTGGGTTTTAGAGGCAGCCAGGCCTGGGCTTTAAGGTTTGTCTCTGCTATAAGCTAAGCAGAGTCAACCTGGTGAGGGACTCTGAGAACTGATTTGGGCAATAATATTATAGGTTTTAAGAGAAGACAATTCTAATATCAACTATAACTTATACTTTATATTGTACTATTATCTCCAAGCCTTTTATAATTCATATCACTTAGTAATCCAAAAAATGTAAGTTAAAACCATTATGAAATATCACTTCACATCCTTAATAAATATCAGCCAAAAAAAGTGTGAAAATGCCAAGTACCAGGTAGAATGAGGATCAAGGAGAATTAGTCATTTGTGGAGGGAGTACGAATTGGTACATACATTTTGGAGAACAATTTATCAACATCTAGCAAAGTTGAAAATATGAATATGCTATAATCTAGCCATTTCACAGTGAGGCAGGTACCCTGGAGAAACTCTTGCACAGGTGCTCAAGTAAATAAATACAAGAATATATTGTTTGTAATAGAGAAAAACTGAAATAATCTAAATATTCATCAATGGAGAAGAACTAAATGAACTGTAATTTATTTATATCAAGGAATTCACCCATGATGAAAATAAATGAAATAAAGTTGCTTATATTTAGAAAACATGGATCTCATAAAGATAATGTTGAGCAAAAAAACAAGTTGTATGAAAATGTATATGGTGTGATACCTTCTTATGATATTATATAATGTTTTTATTCATGCATATGTAGTAAAAGTATAAAGAAATGCACAAAAAATATAAGGAATAAATTCAACAGACTGGTTACCTTTGGCAGGCATGGAAAAGGATAAAATTAGGGAGGTTACAAAGAGGGCTTCAACTGGGTAGTGAGTACATGAGTATGAGTTATACCTTTGTAATTCTGTAATATATTTATAAATGTTAAAAATAAAATTACATCTTTATCTGTAGTGCAGTAGGGGTTCAGAGAAAAGCTGTTGCAAAGTGAGAGTACACACAGAGTTCAACAATGAAGAACAGCTGTGCCAACAAAGACATTATCTCACAAAGGTCATCAGCAAAAGGATGTTCTGAAGATGAAGAGACAGAGCAGAAGAAAATAAATTTTTTATTCTGGACTGAGACAGAAACCTAGGAAACTATTAGAAATAGCTGAAAAGTATGGATGTCTTCCAGCTATGACTGGCTAGCTTGTATTTGTCCTGTCTTTCCACTAATAACAACTAGAAAAACTGTATAAAATATTATTTTAAAAAAATATTTGTTCGAAATATCAGAGAGCTACCAAGGTAGCAAGAATCAAGATCCTGAAAGGAAGGAAAGCTCACTGAGGGTGAGCCAGACAGTCAGCTTCACTAGTTGTTTGAAGCAGGTACCATTTAGAAAGCAGAAACTGAGAGGCTGAATTTTTGGAAATCCCAAAGAGCTAGGGAGGCAAAGACTGAAGTTCAAGGGGAAAGGGAGGTTGGCAAATACTGCAGACCTTTGACTGGGACGCCTAAAGGGCTTTTAGTCAGCCAAACCCAGCCTAACTGCCTTCCAGAGTACCCCAGAGAGGTAGTCTATGTACCCGATAGTAAAACTGATGAAAACTGAATACAAAGAGAAAATTTTAAGACCAGTCACAGGAGTAAAAAGGATGTATTGCCGTCAAAGGAACAATAGTAAGACTTACAGCTGACTTCTCAATCGAAATGATGGAAGTCAAAAGAAATAGAATAATTTCTTCTAAGTGCTGGGAGAAAAAATACTGCCAATCTAGAATTCTATACCTTTTTTAAATGTTTTTCAAAAATGAAGGTAAAATAATTCATACTCAAAATAAAGAAACTGAGATAGTTACCAGCAGACCCACACTAAAGGAAAATTAGAGTACTTCGGGCAAATGAAAATGATCCTAGATGGAAGCATGGAAATACTAAGGAATGAAGAGGTAAATATGTGTGTAAATTTAAATGACTATTGACTGTATGAAGCAATAACCAAAATGTCTTGTGAGGTATTAAAAACATGAAGAATTAAATATACATGACATCAGGACTACAAAAGGTGTGAGGGTAATAAATAGAGTGTTATGTAGACCTTTTATTGTCTTGGAAGTAGTATAAAAATATATATATATATATTTAAGAAGCCAAAGATGCATATTGTAACCCCTAGGGAAACTCACTAAAAGAATATCAGAAGATAATTTAACAAATAAGCTAATTGGGGAGGAAGGATAAATACGTTTTATTAATTCAAAAGTAAGCACAAAAGGAGAAAAACACAGAACAGGTAAGGAAAGTAGAATATAAATGGTAAAATGGTAGACATAGATTAAATGTAAATAGATTAAATATTCCAATTAAAAACAAAAATTGTCAGACTACACAGCTTTGAGGCCCTTTGCAAAAGGCTAAGTTTGAGGAAATGAAAAACAAGTTATGTGGGAATGAAGTCTAGGAAGAATACCAGGATATGGTAGATTATGAGAATGAACATACTTTTCTAAGGACTTAGAATTTTATTCTGTTAATTATAATGAATCCTGGAGGCAAATACTGCTGTTCCCAGTCTCTATTCATGTTTCTGTGATGAGCAGAAACATGAAGGAAGAACTAGCCCAGCTGTTACTTAGACCCTCATTTAATTACCTTGATTAATGTCCCACAATGTACTCCACTCCCTACACCTGCCTCCTCTGTGCTTAGGGCTTACAGGTAATTTGATGTAGTGATTAAGAGCACACATTGTGAAGGTTTAGATGGCCTGGATTCAAAGCTCTCCTTGTTGTGTGATTTTCAGCATTTTACTTAATTCTTTGATGTATCAGATTTCTCACTCATAAAATGCAGTTAACAAAATTTATTCTCTCATAGGATTGTTTTAACAATCAATTAAATTAATCTCTGTAAAACATAGACAATAAGTAAATAATAAGCACTACATAAATGATATGTATGATAGAGCCTCTCACAGCCACCACTGGTAAAGATACCTCCCATCTCTGTGCCAGCCTTCTCCCATGTGCTCTGGGCTATGGATTGTACTCTGGTCTGTCAAGATAATCTCATCCAAATCCCATCTTCCAGAAATTTCATGAAAATCTGGTCCACAAATAGGAAAAGTCTTCTTAGTTACAACACCAAAAGTACAAGCAACAAAAGAAAAAGAAAAATAGATAAATTGTGCTTCATTAAAATTAAAATTTATGCACTTCAAAGAACACCATCGATAAAGTTAAAAGACCACTCACAGAATGGGACAAAATATTTGCAAATCATGTATATGACAAGGGACTTACATCTAGAATATGTAAAGAACTCTCACAACTCAATAATAAAAAGGTGAAACGGATAAAGAATCTGAATTGACATTTCTCAAAGAAGGTATACAAATGGCCAAGAGAGTCGGCCATTTAAAAGACAGTTGATGTCATTAACTATTAGGAAAGTGCAAATCAAAACCATAATGAGATACCACTTTGCGTCTACTAGGATGTCTATAACCAAGAAGACAGATAATAACACATGTTGGAGAGATTATGGAGAAATTGGAATCCTCATAAATTTCTGGTAGGAATGTAAAATGTTATAGCTGCTTTGGAAACAGTTTAGCAGTTCCTCAAAATGCTAAACATAACATTATCATATGCCCCAGCAGTTCTACTCCTGGATATGTATCTAAGAGAAATGAAAACATATGTCCATACAAAAAATTTACACATTAATCCATATAGCAGCATTATTCATAATAACCAAAAAGCAGAAACAATCCAAACATCCATCAACTGATGAATGGATAAAGTGTGGTATCCATAAAATGGAATATTATTCAGCAATAAAAAGGAATGAAATACTGATATATGCTACAATATGAGTAAACTTTAAAAACATTATGCTAAGTGAAAGAAGTCATTCACACCTGAAAAAAATAGATCATATGATTCCATTTATATGAAATATTCAGAATCAGCAAATCTATAGCAATAGAAAGTAAATTACTGTTTGCCTAATTGGGGGTGGGTCTATGTGGAGAGAAATTGAGCAGTGATTGCTATTGGGTACAGGAGCTCTTTGGGGGCGTGATGAAAATGTTCTAAAATTGATTGTGGTGATGGTTGAACAACTCTGTGAATATACTAAAAACCATTGAATTAAATAGTTGAATGGTTATACTATTTAAATTAAATAAATGAATTATATAGCAATATCCCACTAAAACTTTAAAAAATCTGGTCCAAAGAGCATTTCCTTTTCTCAGACCTGTCATGTATTTATTCGTTTGTACAACTTTCCTACCACTTCAATGAGAGTTTGGAAAGGGTAGTAAATATGCTTGCTTGGTTCATTCTCTTAATCCAGAAGCTCCAGGAGGATTATTTTAAAAGAGAACTGCCCCAGAAAATATAGAGCATATAGAAATGATGGGACTATATACATCACACAGGAGATACAGATGGGTTCATCCAAACAATAAAACTGGGTCATAGTCAAGGGATAATAAGATTAGTTTAGCTTGTCATTTACCTAATGGTCTAAAGCAACTTAATGAGAAAACTTGTTCTCCTGGCTCTGTGCTTCCTGTTCTCAGGGAGTGACACATGGTTTTGAGAAGTTTTCTGTTGAAATATGTAATAAAAAGTAAAACTGGAAAGAGAAAGAGATGCCAAGGCTGATATGTACATTGTTTTCATGGGAGAAGCCATAATCAAGAGAGCTTAGAACATTCCAGGAATGGCTCAGGAGGTGACTCCAGGACCCCAGCCATGTGGAGGGGTACATAGTGCCAACAGCCTCCCATTCCTTTACAATAACCAGTATACTTTCAAATCCAATCCAAAGTCTTCTCAGCAACTCTGTGCCTATCTTAAAACTACAACTGATAGGGACTTCCCTGGTAGCACAGTGGTTAAGAATACGCCTGCCAATGCAGGGGACACAGGTTCAAGCCTTGGTCCAGGAAGATCTCACATGCCGTGGAGCAACTAAGCCCGTGAGCCACATCTACTGAGCCTGCGCTCTAGAGCCCGTGAGCCACAACTACTGAGCCCGCATGCCACAACTACTGAAGCCCCGTGTGCCTAGAGCCCGTGCTCTGCAGCAAGAGAAGCCACCACAGTGAGAAGCCCGCACACCACAACGAAGAGTAGCCCCCGCTCACCACAACTAAAGAAAGCCCGTGCACAGCAACCAAGACCCAATGTAGCCATAAATAAATATATATATTTTTTTTACAAAACTAAAAAAAAAACTACAATTGATAATGACAGAATCCAGGATCTCAGATGCTAAAATCTTGCAGTTAGGACAACTTTACTTCACTATCACACTCTGCCTGAATTCCTCTATTATGTACTAAGAAGCGGTTTTCTAACTGTTTCAATACTTACAGTGATAGAGAATTCACTACCTTACAAAACAGCCCCTTCCATATTTGCACAGCATTGTTAGCCAGAAAATTCTTCCTTATATTGAGGCAAACAGCTTTTCTGTAACATTGACAGATTTGATCCTGAATAGACTTTTGTGTCTACCCAAAATTGGCTTATATGACCTTTTCCATGTAACAGCCATTTTGAAGGCAATTATAATATATTTTTCAATATATATCCTCTGGGCTAAACATCAAAAGTTTCTTCAGTGGTTCCTTATGACAAGGTTTTAAGAAGTTCATTACCATCCTGGTTATTCTTAAACTTCCTAGTAGCCAAGCCAAGTTTGTTTCCATATCCATAAGACAAGGATGGGTAATAATGCCTAGGTCCTGAGCTAACCAAATGAATTAATGTATGTAAAAGTATTTTTACACTTTAAAACACTTTGTAAACATAAAATACTATTAGAAAGTATCCACTTCCTGGAAGACAACTTGTCAAAATATAGTAGAAACTTGCAATTCAAAATGTGATCTAAGGACCAGCAGCATTGGAATCATCTGGAATCGTGTTAGAAATGAAGACTCTCAGACCCATCCCATATCTATTAAATCCACATCTGCATTTTAATAAGGTCTCCAAGCGTTTTATGCTTTAAAGTTTGAGGAGCACTGTAGACTTTCAAATGGGCATATACTTTCATACAGCAATTCCCCTTTTAGGTTTTTATCCTGAGAATATGATGTGGTAAGTGTGGAAGAGAT
Organism: Balaenoptera borealis; assembly: GCF_965194805.1. Taxonomy (NCBI): domain Eukaryota; kingdom Metazoa; phylum Chordata; class Mammalia; order Artiodactyla; family Balaenopteridae; genus Balaenoptera; species Balaenoptera borealis. Next base: position 59,302,628 of record NC_138860.1, on the reverse strand, counting down.
ATACCTAAATAGTGTTCATTACAGCATTTTCATAATAGCAAAAACTTAGAAGGAATCTAAAGGTCCACTAATAGAAAATTGGCCAGGTGCTTTATGGTTCGTTTGTGGATATACCCGTTCTCCCCAGGAGGCTTGTTGGCCCTCGGCATACCTAAGTACCGTTTGCCAGCCAGGAATGTCTGTTGAGCAAGTTCCTCAGCTGGTGCCAGTGGCAAGAAGATGCCTGCTCCCAAGCTGATGGTTGATGCTGTGAACATAGGTGTATGTTCAATTGGACACAAAACGGTATTAATATCTCCAGATAGGTTATCTACTGGGGGAGAACCAGACCATCTGCACAAGAGTTCATTCATCTCCCAAGTGTTCAATCAGTTTAAAAAACTGCTCGCGTATCTGGGTGTTTCGTTTGTTAGGTAAAATTATTACAGGACTTTTATCGAGACCATAATTAACTAGAGAAGGGAGAGTGAAGACATAATTGGAAAACTGTTCATAGATTAGTTACAAAATCTGTGACCCAATGTCAGTGAAGTGGCTTATCTTTTTTCCTCTTTAATTAAGAAACATGTTCAGCTCTTTTGTTTCTTAGTCATTGACCATTGCCCTTGAAGTGTCTTTTACTCTTGCTATAGAGTTGATTTATTTATTAGACAAAGAAAACCTTCTACTGTGACCAAATTCAGTTTTGGAAATATCAGGAAAATGATGTTTCCTGAATACCTTATTTTAAAATGTCAAACTACGCTTCACTTCTCCACTCCAGACCTTAGTTCTCTGTTTAATTTTTTTCCACAGCACGCATCACCAGCTACTCGTTTATTCTGTCTTACTGATTGCTTGTCTGGCTTCCTCCACTAGAAAGCCAGCTCCATAAGGGAAAGGAGTATTGACTCTTTTGTTCACTGCTGTGTCTACAGCACTTAGGAATTGTCTGGCACCTAGGAGGTGTTCAACAAATGTTTGTTGAATGAATTTGCATTAAAATATTTCAGTGTCCTTAGGTCCACTGGTCTTGTTGGCTGGAGAACAAAATCCTTTACTTTCATCATTTAGACTATATCTAAGGTACACATGTGCTTTATAGCCTCTAGATTTAGTTTTCTTAATTAATGGTAGTGCTAGTAACTGAGATTGTAGGCAAAGGTAAGTTAGCCAGTTCTATATCAAGGCAAAAAAGAGCAATGAACAGGAAGATATTAGAAGTCCTACTAGATTCATCCAAGCCGGCATATACACAAGCAGAGACATAAGATGGTGTATGGGTCTGGGTAGGGTAAGCAATCTAGGAACGGGTAAGCACAGTAAGCTAAGATCCAGAAGTCATCAAGTCTAAGAAAGCCAGGCCAGAACAAGAATGTAAAGTCCAGAATACATATATATATTCTGTAAATTCCAGAATATATATATATATATATATTCAGTTATACATATATATACATATATATGTATAACTGAATCACTTTGCTGTACAGCAGAACTTAATACAACATTATAAATCAACTATACTTCAATAAAAATTCTTTTAGGAATGTAAATTCTATGAGATCATTCATCCAGGCACAGTGATATGTCAGAAATAGTGCCTAACAAATAGAAACGAGTATTTGTTAGATGGAAAATTAATTCATCAACAAAATGGAAATCATACAGCCATTTAAAAATGTTGCTCTAGATATAAAGTTATCACTATACTGTAAAGTGAAAACTCGAGTTGGAAATTATACTTAGAGTATGATTCCATTTTTGTTTGTGTGTATGTATATATATATAAATTAAAGAAATACAAAAATGTCAACAGTGGTTATAGTGATGTCTGTATGGTGGGGTAAGGGATAATTTTGACTTCTCTTTATTTGTCCATATTTACAAACTCGTTAATGAGCATTGGTTAAATCCATTATTAAAAGGATTTTTACTATCTGTATGATATATGGGTACGTGTACAATGTTGTTACTGTAAAGATGTTCCATCCTTACCCTGGACCTCAGAATACAAGCCTCTTGCTTAATTTCAGGACTCCTAACAAAGGCCTTGGAGTTTCAGCTGGCAGAATGCCAGAGGAGTGCAAGCTCCTCCCCTTTCCCACAGCCTCCTTCAGCTCTTCAAACGTTTCTGATTACTTCCCAACACACAACCAACACAGAAGACTACTGTCAGAGAGGGCAACAAAAGGCAAAAACGGAGGTAAGGATGATAGCTGGGGAGAGCGGCTGAAACGGAAAAGCTCAGCACTCTGAAGAACGTAACTGAAGATTGGCTCATATCCCTAGTAATATGTTATCTGTTGGCTTTGTTAGATAGGTTGCTTTTAAATGTTAAACCATTTAAAAAGACGTCGTAAACGGGGTTTGCAGCAAAGTCCATGACACAACTTGGCTTCTTTCAAGGGAAAGAGGAGACTGGGATTTGACAGGTAAGGCATTTTATTCAATTAGTGCTGCTTATTAAATTACACTGCTTCAGCATTCAAAGCCAATTACTGTCCACACCATAAGGACTGTCTTACCTTTTGCCTCAGTGAAGCAGCATTAATTCATCAACTCCTTCACAGGATACCATGGCAAAGAAGGTGGCAGTGATTGGAGCTGGGGTCAGTGGCCTGATATCTCTGAAGTGCTGTGTGGATGAGGGACTCGAACCCACTTGCTTTGAGAAGACTGAAGATATTGGAGGGCTGTGGAGGTTCAAAGTAAGTGAGATCTTGTTTCTTGAATAAGTTGTGCTGCTATTGTAGGGTGAATCATACTACTGATGGGCCTTATTGAGGTATTTCCTAAGCAACTTTGATAGAATGTATTTCATGCTGCTATACAGGAACTAAAGAAATAGGCTGGTGTCTCTCCCAGGTCATTACTATCCTAACCCAGGTGGCCAACCCAGGCTGTGAAGGAATCTCTTCTTATGGACCTAGCAATTGTCCTGTATGTAGCCCACACTTTTGTTATTCTCAAAGCAATACACTGATATTAGAGAGCATTTTACAAAACAGAAGTGACAGGGATTCTTTTCAAGACACCACTTCTATTCTAACCATTGAGCACTTGCTTTTTCAGAGAGTGAGCTCTTATTACTGCTGACTTTTTTCTGACAAACAAACCATATTTGTTTGCTTGGCTTTTTGATGACACTCTAGTGTAACTCTGAGAACTCTTTAACTATATTATTAAATATATTTTATTCATTAATTTTATTCTGTTAGCCAAACCCAAATATTGGAAATGCTAGCTGTCCCTCAGAATTTGTATAAAATTTAGAAAAATACAAAGATAGACAGCTATGAAGATTTATAAATATTTATTCCCATAATCTTTTAAATAAGTAACTAGCTTGCCACCTCCTAGGTGTGACATCTTGGGCAAGTTATTTACATTCCTGTGTCTTACTTTTCTCAGCTGTCTAATGAGGGCAACAGAAAAGTATGATTATCTCATAGTACCGTTTTAAAGATACAGGGAGATAATTCATGTAAAGAACTTAGAATACAATAAACATTAGCTACAATAACTATATTTATATTTTATAGACAAGCAAACAGAAACTGAGAGAGGTTAGGTGGTTTGCCACACAGCTGCAGGAACTGACATTCAAACCTGGGTCTCTGTGACTCCCAAGCAGCTAAGGCCCTACTTATAACCCTAACTTGTATTCCTGCTCAAAATGGTTAAACAAAAGTTTCATCTCAGACCTCAACAGCAGTGACTTTAGGATTATGTATCAGGTACATCCAAGTGAGAAGTTAAAACAAGTGGGAACACTCCAGACAGGAGTGAAAAATTTGAATATGTGAAAGCAGACTCTCACACCAGCAGAGATCATCCAAAGGGCTCTTGCTAAAAGCTGACCAGTCAAGGGGATGGCAAGAACATCTACCATGTGTGCTTTCCCAGTTCAAACTGAATCTTATGCCAAAAGGAATTTTTTTAACATTGGGTTTCTCAGATGTATATAATCATAAAACATGCCTAGAGGGTTTCTTAAACATACTGATTCTTTTTTTTTTCAACATCTTTATTGGAGTATAATTGCTTTACAATGGTGTGTTAGTTTCTGCTTTATAACAAAGTGAATCACCTATACATATACATATATCCCCATATCTCCTCCCTCTTGCGTCTCCCTCCCACCCTCCCTATCCCACACCTCTAGGTGGTCACAAAGCACCTAGTTGATCTCCCTGTGCTATGCGGCTGCTTCCCGCTAGCTATCTATTTTACATTTGGTAGCATATTTAAGTACATGACACTCTCTCACTTCGTCCCAGCTTAACCTTCCCCCTCCGCGTGTCCTCAAGTCCATTCTCTATGTCTGCATCTTTATTCCTGTCCTGCCGCTAGTTTCTTCAGAACTTTTTTTTTTTTTGATTCCATATATATGTGTTAGCATAGGGTATTTGTTTTTCTTTTCTATGTTCATTAGTGATATTGACCTGTAGCTTTCTTTCTTTGTTACATCATTGTCTGGCTTTGGTATCAGGGTGATGGTGGCCTCATAGAATGAGTTTGGAAGTGTTCCTCCCTCTGCTATATTTTGGAAGAGTTTGAGAAGGATGGGTGTTAGCTCTTCTCTAAATGTTTGATAGAATTCGCCTGTGAAGCCATCTGGTCCTGGGCTTTTGTTTGATGGAAGATTTTTAATCACAGTCTCAATTTCAGTGTTTGTGATTGGTCTGTTTATACTTTCTATTTCTTGCTGAAAGTCTTGAAAGGTCATGCTTTTCCAAGAATTTGTCCATTTCTTCCAGGATGTCCATTTTATTGGCCTACAGTTGCTTGTAGTAATCTCTCATGATCCTTTGTATTTCTGCAGTGTCAGTTTTTACTTCTCCTTTTTCATTTCTAATTCTGTTGATATGAGTCTTCTCCCTTTTTTTCCTGATGAGTCTGGCTAATGGTTTATCAGTTTTTGTTTATCTTCTCAAAGAACCAGCTTTTAGTTTTATTGATCTTTGCTATCATTTCCTTCATTTCTTTTTCATTTATTTCTGATCTGATCTTTATGATTTCTTTCCTTCTGCTAACTTTGGGGTTTTTTTATTCTTCTTTCTCTAATTGCTTTACTTGTAAAGTTAGGTTGCTAATTGGAGATGTTTCTTGTTTCTTGAGATAGGATTGTATTGATATAAACTTCCCTCTTACAACTGCTTTTGTTGCATCCCATAGGTTGTGGGTTGTCGTGTTTTCATTGTCATTTGTTTCTAGGTATTTTTTGATATCCTCCTTCATTTCTTCAGTGATCTCTTGGTTATTTAGTAGTGTATTGTTTAGCCTCCATGTGTCTGTATTTTTTACAGATTTTTCCTGTAATTGATATCTTGTCTCATAGCGTTGTGGTCGGAAAAGATACCTGATATGATTTCAATTATCTTAAATTTACCAAGGCGAAATTTGTGACCCAAGATATGATCTATGCTGGAGAATGTTCCAAGAGCACTTGAGAAGAAAGTGTATTCTGTTGTTTTTGGATGAAATGTCCTATAAATATCAATTAAGTCCATCTTGTTTAATGTATCATTTAAAGCTTGTGTTTCCTTATTTATTTTCATTTTGGATGATGTGTCCATTGGTGAAAGTGAAGTGTTAAAGTCCCCTACTGTGATTGTGTTACTGTCGATTTCCCCTTTCATGGCTGTTAGCATTTTCCTTATGTATTGAGGTGCTCCTATGTCGGGTGCATAAATATTTACAATTGTTATGTCTTCTTCTTGGATTGATCCCTTGATCATTATGTAGTGTCCTTCTTTGTCTCTTGTAATAGTCTTTATTTTAAAGTCTATTTTGTCTGATATGAGAATTGCTACTCCAGCTTTCTTTTGATTTCCATTTGCGGGGAATATCTTTTTCCATCCCCTCACTTTCAGTCTGTATGTGTCCCTAGGTCTGAAGTGGGTCTCTTGTAGATAGCATATACATGGGTCTTGTTTTTGTATCCATTCAGCCAGTCTGTGTCTTTGGTTGGAGTACTTAATCCATTTACATTTAAGGTAGTTATTGATAATGTATGTTCCTATTACCATTTTCTTAATTGTTTTGGGTTTGTTATTATATGTCTTTTCCTTCTCTTGTGTTTCCTGCCTAGAGAAGTTTCTTTAGCATTTGTTGTAAAGCTGGTTTGCTGGTGCTGAATTCTCTTAGCTTTTGCTTGTCTGTAAAGGTTTTAATTTCTCCGTCGAATCTGAATGAGATCCTTGCTGGGTAGAGTAATCTTGGTTGTAGGTTTTTCCCTTTCATCACTTTAAAGATGTCCTGCCACTCCCTTCTAGCCTGCACAGTTTCTGCTGAAAGATCAGTTGTTACCTTTATGGGGATTCCCTTGTATGTTATTTGTTGTTTTTCCCTTGCTGCTTTTAATATTTTTTCTTTGTCTTTAATTTTTGATAGTTTGATTAAGATGTGTCTTGGCGTGTTTCTCCTTGGTTTTATCCTGTATGGGACTCTCTGCACTTCCTGGACTTGACTGACCATTTCCTTTCCCATATTAGAGAAGTTTTCAACTATAATCTCTTCAAATATTTTGTCAGTCCCTTTCTTTTTCTCTTCTTCTTCTGGGACCCCTATAATTCAAATGTTGGTGTGTTTAATATTGTCCCAGAGGTCTCTAAGACTGTCCTCAATTCTTTTCATTCTTTTTTCTTTATTCTGCTCTGCAGTAGTTATTTCCACTATTTTATCAGCCAGGTCACTTATCCATTCTTCTGCCTCAGTTATTCTGCTATTGATTCCTTCTAGAGAATTTTTAATTTCATTTATTGTGTTGTTCATCATTGCTTCTTTGCTCTTTAATTTTTCTAGGTCCTTGTTAAACGTTTCTTTTATTTTCTCCATTGTATTTCCAAGATTTTGGATCATCTTTACTACCATTTATCTGAATTCTTTTTAAGGTAGACTGCCTATTTCCTCTTCATTTGTTTGGTCTGGTGGGTTTCTACCTTGCTCCTTCATCTGTAGTGTGTTTCTCTGTCTTCTCATTTTGCTTAACTTACTATGTTTGGGGTCTCCTTTTTGCAGGCTGCAGGCTCGAAGTTCCTGTTGTTTTTGGTGTCTGCCCCCGGTGGCTAAGGTTGGTTCAGTGGGTTGTGTAGGCTTCCTGGTGGAGGGGACTAGTGCCTGTGTTCTGGTGGATGAGGCTGGCTCTTGTCTCTCTTGTGGGCAGGACCACATTCAGTGGTGTGTTTTCGAGTCTCTGTGACCTTATTATGATTTTAAGCAGCCTCTCTGCTAATAGGTGGGGTTGTGTTCCTGTTTTGCTAGTTGTTTGGCATAGGGTGTCTAGCACTGTAGCTTGTAGGTCGTTGACTGGAGCTGGCTCTTAGCGTTGAGATGGAGATTCTGGGAGACCTTTCGCTGTTTGATATTACGTGGACCCAGGAGGTCTCTGGTTGACCAATGTCCTGAACTTGGCTCTCCCACCTCAGAGGCACAGGCCTGACACCCAGCCAGAGCACCAAGACCCTGTCAGCCACATGGCTGAGAAGAAAAGGGAGAAAAAACAAAGAAAGAGAGAAAAAATAGAATAAAATAAAGTTATTAAAATAAAAAATAATTATTAAAAATAAAAAAATTAAAAAGCAAGAATAAAAAAGAAAAAAAAGAAAGAATGAAAGAAGAGAGCAATGAAACCAAAAAAACAAATCCACCAATGATAACAAGTGCTAAAAACTATACTAAAAAAAAAAAAAAAAAGGGGGACAGACAGAACCCTAGGACAAATGGTAAAAGCAAAACTATACAGACAAAATCACACAAAGAAGCATATACATACACACAAAAAGAGAAAAAGGAAAATATATATATATCTATATATAAAAAGAAAAGACGGAAGAGAGCAACTAAATCAATAAACAAATCTACCAATAATAATAAACTCTAAATACTAAACTAAGATAAACATAAAACCAGAAACAAATTAGATGCAGAAAGCAAACCCCAAGTCTACAGTTGCTCCCAAAGTCCACCACCTCATATTTGGGATGATTTGTTGTCTATTCAGGTATTCCACAGATGCAGGGTACATCAAGTTGATTGTGGAGATTTAATCCACTGCTTCTGAGGCTGCTGGGAGAAATTTCCCTTTCTCTTCTTTGTTCGCACAGCTCCTGGGGTTCAGCTTCGGATTTGGCCCCGCCTCTGTGTGTAGGTTGCCTCAGGGCAACTGTTCCCACCCAGACAGGATGGTGTTAAAGTACCAGCCGATTAGGGGGCTCTGACTCACTCAGGCCGGGGTGAGGGAGGGGTACGGAATGCGGGGCCAACCTGTGGTGGCAGAGGCCAGCATGACATTGCAAACAGCCTGAGGTGCACCGTGTGTTCTCCTGGAGAAGTTGTCCCTAGATCATGGGACCCTGGCAGTGGCAGGCTGCACAGGCCCCCGGGAGGGGAGGTGTGGATAGTGACGTGTGCTTGCACACAGGCTTCTTGGTGGCTGCAGCATCAGCCTTAGCATTTCATGCCTGTCTCTGGGGTCCGTGCTGATAGCCGTGGCTCGCACCCATCTCTGGAGCTCGTTTAGGTGGTACTCTGAATCCCCTCTCCTCACACACCCCGAAACAATGGTCTGTTGCCTCTTCAGCAGGTCCAGACTTTTTTCCAGACTCCCTCCCAGGTAGCTGTGGTGCACTAGCCCCCTTCAGGCTGTGTTCACACAGCCAACCCCAGTCCTCTCCCTGGGATCTGACCTCCGAAGCCCTAGACTCAGCTCCCAGCCCCCACCAGTCCCAGCCGTTGGGTGAGCAGATAAGTGTCTGGGGCTGGTGAGTGCTGGTCAGCACTGATCCTCTGTGAGGCAATCTCTCCGCTTTGCCCTCTGCGCTCCTGTTGCTGCGCTCTCCTCTGTGGCTCTGAAGCTTCCCCCACGCCCATCTCCCTGTCTCCGCCAGTGAAGGGGCTTCCTAGTGTGTGGAAACTTTTCCTCTTTCACGGCTCCCTCCCAGAGGGGCAGGTCCCGTCCCTATTCTTTTGTCTCTGTTTTTTCTTTTTTCTTTTGCCCTACCCAGGTACATGGGGAGTTTCTTGCCTTTTGGGAAGTCTGAGGTCTTCTGCCAGTGTTCAGTAGGTGTTCTGTAGGAGTTGTCCCACATGTAGATGTATTTCTGATGTATTTTTGGGGAGGAAGGTGATCTCCATGTCTTACTCCTCCGCCATCGTGAAGGTCTCCCCAAAGATACTGATTCTTGAACACCAGCCCAGACTTACTGAATCAAAATCTTCTAAGGAGGGGAATCTGTTTTTAACAAGAGTCCCAAATGAATCCTATGATGAGATAAGTTCAGCAAACATTGCTCAAATACCAAACAAAAAAATCTGTTTATTCAACCATTCAAGCACACTCAGAGGTAATGATGGAGATGTTGATCCTTATAGAGAACAGGTAACTTTGCTGAGAAGAAACTGGAAAAACAACTTGAATCACATTCATTTCTTACTAACAACTGATCATTAGAATCATTATAGCTTTACCTGAGAGGGTGATATGATTAAATGGTCATTTCTGTCTTAACCAACAATGTGTTACTTTGTTGACTCTGGTTTCACATGTAGATTCCATTTGGGATTTTTTTCCCCAGGTAGATTTTTTTACCTAAGCAAGAAACGTGAAATTTCAACAAATTTATGTTTAATGATAAATTTGTCATTGCTTTGCTTTATTACCTGGTTTGGTATTTAATATTGAAGAGCCAAATGTCCCTTATTTAATTATCATTAACTTGGAAGCAGAAGAGTAAGATTTGTTTTGAGTGGCCTGTCAAAAATAAGATTTGATGGGTTGAAGTGGTACAAGATGGCAGTGTAGGAAGATTCTGAACTCACCTCCTCCCATGTACACCACAAATCCACAGCTACATATGGAGCAACTCCCTCTGGGAGAGACCTGAAAATTAGCTGAGCAGCTCCTCCACAACAAAGGATAAAGGGGCCACATTGAGACTGGTAGGAGAGGCAAAGACATCATCATCTTACCCTTGGCAGGGCAATCCACAAGCAGAAGGGATCTCATGAATAGAACACTTCTCCCTGAAGAGCAAGGGGTTTGTGCCCCACACCAGGTTCCCTAACCCTTGGGACCTGCATTGGAGAGCCAAGCCTCCAAAATATCTGGCTTTGAAAAGCAACAGGGCTTGCATCTAAGAGAACATTAGACTTGTAGGAATGGAGATTCTACTCTTAAATGGCTCAGTCACAGACTCACTCACCCTGGGACCCAGCACAAAAGCAGCAGTGTAGGAATTGCCTAGACTATATGTGAAAGGGTTTCATTTGCTAGTCTTAGAGCATCTGCCAAAGGAGCAGAAGCTTGTTGGGACTATCACTGGAGATGGAGGCACCAGCCAGAACCATTTTTGCATTCTCCCCTATCTTACTAGCACTGCTGGATGCACCCTGCCCCTGCACAGCTCCTTTGTTCCTACCAAAGCTGGCCAGATGGTACCCTGCACCCATGCCACTCCCAGGGCCCCACCAAAGCTTGTGAGCAGGTGTGGACCACAGAGTGGATGACACTAGAGTGCTTGTCTCTGGAGGCTACCAGGGGGGATTGTGATCTGGGCCCCACAGTCTGAAAAAAATTCAGAGAGAGAGTCTTGGCACCTCAACAAACGGAACCTATCAAGAAAAAGATCAGACTGCTTAGACACTCAGACAGGCTTGAGAGACAACCAAGAGTTAGGGCAAGATGAAATGATAAGTTTCATCTCTTACATAAGGCAATTCCTTCAATACAGGGAGAGATAGCTGTTTCACCTAATACACAGAAACAAACACAGAGAGCCTAGCAAAATGAGGAGACAGAGGAATAGGTTCCAAACGAAAGAACAAAAAAAACCCAGAAAAAAAAAAAACATAATGAAACAGACATAAATAATTTATCTATAAAGAATTTAAAGTAATGGTCATAAAGATGCTGATCAAACTCAGGAAAAGAATGAATGAACACAGCAAGAACGTCAGCAAAGAGACAGAAAATGTACAAAACTGCCAAACAGAAGTCAAAGATCTAAAGAATACAATAACTAAACTGAAAAATACACTAGAGAGTTTCAACAGCAGACTAGATGAAACAGAAAGAATCAATGTTCTGGAAGACAGGGTAGTGGAACTCACCAAAACAGAGCAGCAAAAAGAAAAAGAATTTAAAAAGTGAATATAGCTTAAGAGACCTATGGGACAACATCAAGTGGAGTAACATTTGCCTTACAGACATATCACGAGAAGAAAGAGAACAGCACAAAAATTTATTTGAAGAAATAATGGGAGGGGCCTTCAAGATGGCGTAGGAATAAGGCATGGACAAATACATCAAAACTACATCTACATGTGGAACAACTCCTACAGAAAACATACTGAACCCTGGCAGAAGAACTCAGACTTCCCAAAAGATGCCCTCAGGCTACCTACACGCAGAGGCGGAACCAAATCCAAAGCTGAAACCCAGGAGCTATGCAAACAAAGAAGAAAAAGGGAAAGTTCTCCCAGCAGCCTCAGAAGCAGTGGATTAAATCTCCACAATCAACTTGATGTACTCTGCATCTGTGGAATACCTGAAGAGACAACGAATCATCCCAAATATGAGGCGGTGGACTTTGGGAGCAACTGTAGACTTGGGGTTTGCTTTCTGCATCTAATTTGTTTCTGGTTTTATGTTTATCTTAGTTTAGAATTTAGAGTTTATAATCATTGGTAGATTTGTTTATTGATTTGGTTGCTCTCTTCGGCCTTTTTTTTTTTAATATAGATATATATTTTTTTCCTTTTTCTCTTCTTGTGAGTATGTATGTGTATGCTTCTTTGTGTGATTTTGTCTGTATTGCTTTGCTTTTGCCATTTGGCCTAGGGTTCTGTCTGTCCTTTTTTTTTTTTTTTTAGTATAGTTTTTAGCAGATGTTATCATTGGTGGATTTGTTTTGGTTTGGTTGCTCTCTTTCTTTCTCTCTTTATTTTTTTCATTGTTTTTTCATTTTTAATAATTTTTTTTAATTTAATAACTTTATTTTATTTTATTCTTTCCTTCTTTTTTCTCCCTTTTCTTCTGAGCCATGTGGCTGACAGGGTCTTGGTGCTCTGGCTGGGTGTCAGGCCTTAGCCTCTGAGGTGGGAGAGTGGAATTCAGGACATTGGTCCACCAGAGACCTCCCAGCTCCACATAATATCAAATGGCGAAAGCTCTTCTAGAGATCTCTTTCTCAACGCTAAGACCAGCTCCACTCAGTGACCTGCAAACTACAGTGCTGAACACCCTATGCCAAACAACTAGCAAAACAGGAACACAACCCCACCCATTAGCAGAGAGGCTGCCTAAAATCATAATAAGTTCACACACACCCCAAAACACACTACAGGATGTGGTCCTGCCCACCAGGAAGACAAGATCCAGCCTCATCCACCAGAACACAGGCACCACTCCCCTCCACCAGGAAGCCTACACAACCCACTGAACCAACCTTACTCACTGGGAGCAGACACCAAAAACAACGGGAACTACAAACCTGCAGCCTGTGAAAAGGAGACCCCAAACACAGTAAGTTAAGCAAAATGAGGAGACAAATACACAGCAGATGAAGGAGCAAGGTAGAAACCCACCAGACCAAACAAATGAAGAGGAAACAGGCAGTCTACCTGAAAAAAAATTCAGAGAAATGATAGTAAAGTTCATCAAAAATCTTGGAAATACAATGGAGAAAATAAAAGAAACGTTTAACAACGACCTAGAAGAACTAAAGAGCAAACAAACAATGATGAACAACACAATAAATGAAATTTAAAATTCTCTAGAAGGAATCAATAGCAGAATAACTGAGGCAGAAGAACGGATAAGTGACCTGGCTGATAAAATAGTGGAAATAACTACTGCAGAGCAGAATAAAGAAAAAAGAATGAAAAGAATTGAGGACAGTCTTAGAGACCTCTGGGATAACATTAAACTCACCAACATTCGAATTATAGGGGTCCCAGAAGAAGAAGAGAAAAAGAAAGGGACTGAGAAAATATCTGAAGAGATTATAGTTGAAAACTTCCCTAATATGGAAAAGGAAATGGTCAGTCAAGTCCAGGAAGTGCAGAGTCCCATATAGGATAAATCCAAGGAGAAACACGCCAAGACAAATATTAATCAAACTACCAAAAATTAAATACCAAGAAAAAATATTAAAAGCAGCAAGGGAAAAACAACAAATAACATACAAGGGAATCCCCATAAAGGTAACAGCTGATCTTTCAGCAGAAACTCTGCAAGCCAGAAGGGAGTGGCAGGACATCTTTAAAGTGAAGAAAGGGAAAAACCTACAACCAAGATTACTCTACCCAGCAAGGATCTCATTCAGATTCGACGGAGAAATTAAAACCTTTACAGACAAGCAAAAGCTAAGAGAATTCAGCACCAGCAAACCAGCTTTACAACAAATGCTAAAGAAACTTCTCTAGGCAGGAAACACAAGAGAAGGAAAACACCTACAGTACTGAACCCAAAACAATTAAGAAAATGGTAATAGGAACATACATATCGATAACTACCTTAAATGTAAAAGGATTAAATGCTCCAACCAAAAGACATAGCCTGGCTGAATGGATACAAAAACAAGACCCATGTATACGCTGTCTACAAGAGACCCACTTCAGACCTAGGGACACATACAGACTGAAAGTGAGGGGATGGAAAAAGATATTCCCCGCAAATGGAAATCAAAAGAAAGCTGGAGTAGCAATTCTCATATCAGACAAAATAGACTTTAAAATAAAGACTATTACAAGAGACAAAGAAGGACACTACATAATGATCAAGGGATCAATCCAGGAAGAAGATACAACAATTGTAAATATTTATGCACCCAGCATAGGAGCACCTCAATACATAAGGCAAATGGTAACAGCCTTAAAAGGGGAAATCGACAGTAACACAATCATAGTAGGGGACTTTAACACCCAACATTCACCAAAGGACAGATCATCCAAAATGAAAATAAATAAGGAAACAAAAGCTTTAAATGATACATTAAACAAGATGGACTTAATTGATATTTATAGGACATTCCATCCAAAAACAACACAATACACTTTCTTCTGAAGTGTTCATAGAACATTCTCCAGCATAGATCATATCTTGGGTCACAAATCTAGCCTTGGTAAATTTAAGAAATTTGAAATCATATCAGGTATCTTTTCCGACCACAACACTATGAGACGAGATATCAACTACCGGAAAAATCTGTAAAAAATACAAACACATGGAGGCTAAACAATACACTACTAAATAACCAAGAGATCACTGAATAAATCAAAGAAGAAATCAAAAAATACCTACAAACAAATGACAATGAAAATACGATGATCCAAAACCTATGGGATGCAGCAGAAGCAGTTCTAGGAGGGAAGTTTATAGCAGTACGATCCAACCTCAAGAAAAAAGAAATGTCTCCAATAAACAACCTAACCTTACACCAAAAGCAATTAGAGAAAGAAGAACAAAAAAACCCCAAAGTTAGCAGAAGGAAAGAAATCATAAAGATCAGAAATAAATGAAAAAGAAATGAAGGAAATGATAGCAAAGATCAATAAAACTAAAAGCTGGTTCTTTGAGAAGATAAACAAGATTGATAAACCATTAGCCACACTCATCAGGAGAAAAAGGTTGAAGATTCAAATTAATAGAATTTGAAATGAAAAAGAAGAACTAACAACTGACACTGCAGAAATGCAAAGGATCATGAGAGATTACTACAAGCAACTGTATGCCAATAAAATCAACAACCTGGAAGAAATGGACAATTTCTTAGAAAAGCACAACCTTCCAAGACTGAACCAGGAAGAAATAGAAAGTATAAACAGACCAATCAGAAGCACTGAAATTCAGACTGAGATTAAAAATCTTCCAGCAAACAAAAGGCCAGGACCAGAAGGCTTCACAGGCAAATTCTATCAAACATTTAGAGAAGAGCTAACACCTATCCTTTTCAAACTCTCCCAAATATAGCAGAGGGAGGAACACTCCCAAACTCATTCTACAAGGCCACCATCACCCTGATACCAAAACCAGACAAAGATCTCCCCAAAAAAGAAAACTACAGGCCAATATCACAGATGAACATAGATGCAAAAATCCTCAACAAAATACTAGCAAACAGAATCCAATAACACATTAAAAGGATCATACACCATGATCAAGTGGGGTTTATTCCAGGAATGCAAGGATTTTTCAACATACAAAAATCAATCAATGTGATAAACCATATTAACAAATTGAAGGAGAAAAACCATATGATCATCTCAATAGATACAGAAAAAGCTTTCAACAAAATTCAACACCCATTTATGATAAAAACCCTCCAGAAAGTATGCACAGAGGGATGTTTCCTCAACATAATAAAGGCCATATATGACAAGCCCACAGCCAACATCATTCTCAATGGTGAAAAACTGAAACCATTTCCACTAAGATCAGGAAGAAGACAAGGTTGCCCACTCTTACCTCTCTTATTCAGCATAGTTTTGGAAGTTTTAGCCACAGCAATCAGAGAAGAAAAAGAAGTAAAAGGGATTTAAATCAGAAAAGAAGAAGTAAAACTGTCACTGTTTGCAGATGACATGATACTATACATAGAGAATCCTAAAGATGCCACCAGAAAACTACTAGAGCTAATCAATGAATTTGGTAAAGTAGCAGGATACAAAATTAATGCACAGGAATCTCTTGCATTCCTATACACTAATGATGAAAAATCTGAAAGAGAAATTAAGGAAACACTCCTATTTACCATTGCAACAAAAAGAATAAAATACCTAGGAATAAACCTACCTAGGGAGACAAAAGACCTGTATGCAGAAAACTATAAGACACTGATGAAAGAAATTAAAGATGATACAAACAGATGGAGAGATATACCATGTTCTTGGATTGGAAGAATCAGCATTGTGAAAATGACTATAGTACCCAAAACAATCTACAGATTCAATGCAATCCCTATCAAACTACCAATGGCATTTTTCACAGAACTAGAATAAAAAATTTCACAATTTGTATGGAAACACCAAAGGTCCTGAATAGCCAAAGCAGTCTTGAGAAAGAAAAACAGAGCTGGAGGAATCAGGCTCCCTGACTTCAGACTATACTACAAAGCTACAGTAGTCAAGGCAGTATGGTGCTGGCACAAAAACAGAAATATAGACCAATGGAATGGGTTAGAAAGCCCAGAGATAAGCCCACGCACATATGGTCACCTTATCTTTGATAAAGTAGGCAAGAATATACAATGGAGAAAAGACAGCCTCTTCAATAAGTGGTGCTGGGAAAACTGGACAGCTACATGTTAAAGAATGAAATTAGAACACTCCATAACACCTTATACAAAAATAAACTCAAAACGGATTAAAGACCTAAATCTAAGTCCAGACACTATAAAACTGTTAGAGGAAAACATAGGCAGAACACTCCTTGCCATAAATCACAGAAAGATCCTTTTTGACCCACCTCCTAGAGAAATGGAAATAAAAACAAAAATAAACAAATGGAACCTAATGAAACTTAAAAGCTTTTGCACAGCAAAGGAAACCATAAACAAGATGAAAAGACAACCCTCAGAATGGGAGAAAATATTTGCAAATGAAACAACAGACAAAGGATTAATCTCCAAAATATACAAGCAGCTCATGCAGCTCAATATCAAAAAGATAAACAACCCAATCCAAAAATGTACAGAAGACCTAAACAGATATTTCTCCAAAGAAGATATACAGATGGCAACAAACACAGGAAAGGATGCTCAACATCACTAATTATTAGAGAAATGCAAATCAAAACAACAATGAGTTATCACCTCACACCAGTCAGAATGGCCATCATCAAAAAATCTACAAACAATACATGCTGGAGTGGGTGAGTAGAAAAGGGAACCCTCTTGCACTGTTGGTGGGAATGTAAATTGATTCAGCCACTATGGAGAACGGTATGGAGGTTCCTTAAAAAACTAAAAATAGAACTACCATATGACCCAGCAATCCCCCTACTGGGCATATTCCCTGAGAACACCATAATTCAAAAATAGTCATGTACCACAATGTTCATTGCAGCTCTATTTACAATAGCCAGGACACTGAAACAACCTAAGTGCCCATTGACAGATGAATGCATAAAGAAGATGTGGCACATATATTCAATGGAATATTACTCAGCCATAAAAAGAAATGAAATTGAGTTATTTTTAGTGAGGTAGATAGACCTAGAGACTGTCATACAGAGTGAAGTAAGTCAGAAAGAGAAAAACAAATACCATATGTTAACACATATATATGGAATCTAAGAAAAAAATGGTTCTGAAGAAAATAGGGGCAGGAGACAGGAATAAAGACCCAGACGTAGAGAATGGACTTGAGGACAGGGGGAGGAGCAAGGGTAAGCTGGGATGAAGTGAGAGAGTGGCATTGACAATATGTAAACTACCAAATGTAAAATAAGTAGCTAGTGGGAAGCAGCCGCATAGCACAGGGAGATTAGCTAGGTGCTTTGTGTCCACCTAGAGGGGTGGGAATAGGAGGGTGGGAGGCAGACACAAGAGGGAAGAGATATGGGGATACATGTATATGTATAGCTGTTTCACTTTGTTATAAAGCAGAAACTAACACACCACTGTAAAGCAATTATACTCCAATAAAGATGTTTTAAAAAACCTAATATTAAAAAATAATAATATAAATAAATAAGTAAGAAATAATGGTTGAAAACTACCCTAACCTGGGGAAGGATATGGACATCTGTCAGAATGGCTATCATTAAACACACACAGACACACGTGCACACACACGCACAAATAATAAATGTTAGCGAGGATGTGGAGAAAAGGGAACCCTCATACACTGTTAGTGGGAATGTAAATTGGTGCAGCCACTATGAAAAACAGTAGGGAGGTGTCTCAAGAAACTAAAACTAGAACTACCATATAACCCAGCAATTCCATTCCCAGGTATTTATCTGAAAAAATCAAAAACACTAATTCAATAAAGATACATGCACCCCACTGTTCATAGCAGCATTATTTACAATTGCCAAGATATGGAAGCAACCTAAGTATCCACCAACAGATGAATGGATAAAGAAGATGTGGTATATATATACAATGGAATACTCTTCAGCCATAAAAATAGAATAAAATTTTGCCATTTGCAAAAATATGGATGGACTTGGAGAGTATTGTGCTAAGTGAAATTAGTCAGAGAGAGAAAAACAAATACTGTATGATATCACTTATACGTGGAATCTAAAAAACAAAACAAACTAGTGGGTATAACAAAAAAGAAATAGACTCACAGATATAGAGAACAAACTAGTGGTTACCAGTTCTCTGACACCCCCTAGTGGCCGCTTTGGAACATTGGAAGAGTGGGTAATTAACATATTTTAGCACTTTCTCCAGCAATGGGAAGCACTTGCCATGCTTCATCTCATTTTTCTTCACAGTACTCCTAGGACGTAGGTGTTATGATTATCGTCACTTACATATGAAGACAAAACTAACGTTTGGGATAAACAACTTGCACAAGGGAACGTAGGTAGTAGAAAAAGAATAAAAGTGAAGGTCTGTAGGATTCCTGAGCCCTCACACTTAATAACCTTACTGAGGTATTGAGAGAGGAAAGCATGTTCTTCCTTCAGCCTCTAACCTGCTCTGCTTCCTTTACTGTTCCTGATACCTATGCTCATACAGAACTTACCAATATACATTGTTTTTTCTTTCCTTTTTACATTTGGATATAAATATGTCTTTATCCCAGCTACATATATTCAGTTATTTTAATTACTTCTCGTGTAATAGTCTCTAAACGTCTCTTCATCTTGGTTTTCTTCCTCTAGATTCAATCTGAAATATCACTTTCTCTCTTAAAATGTGACTCCCCCAAGATCGAATGTTCCAAAGCAGTTTATCTCCACAACATATACTTTTTTCAGAACCAAAGAGGTGTTTAGCACTGCTTTAGACAATGGAGAGTGAATCAGACATAATCACTGCTCTCAAAAAATTTATAATCAATTCGTTTGACACATTCCCACTATAGCTTATGCTTCCCTTGGTTTGAATGCTACACCTCTGCTAAAACAATTTACTGTTGCACCAGCTTTTTCAGTATTCGCAAAATTAAAGCTATCATTTATATAATTATTTTCATATGAATTATCTCATTCTATACTCACAATACTCTCCGACATTAGTTATTATTAATTCCAACTGAAAAGTGAGAAAGCCAAAGGTAAGTGGTTTGCCTATAGTGACTAATAAGTGGTAGATGGTAGGTCTTAGAACCAGCCAAAATAGTGAGATTAAACTTATGTTGGTTTACCATCATACTTTGTCTCACATAATTCTAATGATTTATACTAAGCTTGGGATCAATTAAAACCCCTAGGTGTTTTTCATTTGAATCATTGATGACTTGGGTCACTATCTTTGTGCAACTAATTCTTTAATCCTATTTGCAGGAATTCACATTTGTGCATGTTAAACATTATTTAGTTGGTTTTATCTTTAGTCAAAGAGTGTTTATTTGAAGTTTCAACCTTCTGTCAAGTTTGCTATGTAAAAGAATATTAGAACATTTCCCCACACCATATACAAAAATAAACTCAAAATGGATGTAAGATCTGAAACCATAAAAGTCCTAGAAAAAGAACATAAGGCAGAACACTCTTTGACATGAATCACAGCAATATTTTTTTTGGATCTGTCCCCTAAGGCAAAAGAAACAAAAGCAAAAATAAACAAATGGGACCTAATAAAACGTAAAAGCTTTTGCACAGCAAAGGAAACCATCAGCAAAACAAAAAGACACCTACTGAATGGGAGAAAATACTTGCAAATGATATGACTGATAAGGGGTTAATATCCAAAATATATAAACAGCTCATACAACTCAACAGAACCCAATTAAAAAATGGGCAGAAGACCTGAATAAATATTTTTCCAAAGGAGACACACAGATGGTCAACAGGCACATGAAAAGATGCTTAACATCACTAATCTACAGAGAAGTGCAAATTAAAACCACAGTGAGATATTACCTCACACCAGTCAGAATGGCTATTATCAAAAAGAACACAAATAACAAATGTTGGCAAGGATGTGGAAAAAAGGGAACCCTTGTATAGTGCTGGTGGGAATGTATACTAGTACAGCCACTGTGGAAAACAGTATGGAGGTTCCTCAAAAAATTAAAAATAAAACTACCATATGATTGAGCAATTCCACTCCTGGGTATATATTCAAAAAAACCAAAACCACTAATTCAAAAAGACACATGCACTCCAATGTCTATAGCAGCATTATTTACAATAGCCAAAATACGGAAGCAACCAAAGTGTCCATCAAGAGATGAATGGCCAAAGATGTGGTATATATATACAATGGAATACTACTTGGCCATTAAAAAGAATGAAATTCTGGCATTTGCAACAACCTGGATGGATGTAGATAGTATTATGCTTAGTGAAATAAATCAGAGAAAGACAAATACTCTGTTATCACTTATATGTGGATTCTGAAAAATAAAACAGACAAATGTATATAACAGAAACAGACTCACAGATGTAGAGAACAAACTAGTTGTTACCAGTGGGGAGAGGAAGCAGGGAAGGACAGGATAGGGGTATGGGACTAAGAGACACAAACTACCATGTATAAAATAAATAAGCAACAAGGATATACTGTACAGCACAGGGAAACATAGCCATTATTTTGTAATAACTTTAAATGGAGTATAATCTATAAAAATATTGAATCACTATGTTGTACACCAGAAAGTAATATAATATTGCAAATCAACTATACTTCATTTTAAGCGTTTATTTGAAGTTTCAATCCTGTGTTAAGTTTCTATGCCTCCATGCTTTGGGTATATACAACTTTGATCACCTGTATTTGTCTCCATCAAAGTCATTGATTTAAATGTTGATAATAGAAAGATAAGACTGTGAAGAAGGCACGTGGGATATCACCAAATGGAATTTCCCATATGGTGCCATTTCCACACTGACTTAACATGTAGTTCATCTATTTTTTTCTATGCCTCACAGCCTTTCTTCTGTTTCAACTGGCATGTTCAGTTTAACATCATATAGAACTAGCTTAGAACAAAGAGCCATTTCCTTCCTGGAAAAGATAACCACCTTACCCTTGTTTAACTTTCAGAAGTTCCCTTAGATAAATTTATCCAAAGAATCTATCACAGCATAATTCAATATAAGTTTTTGTACACTGCTACCCATTTAATAGAACTAAATTTAACATGTTAGATATTTGTAACTCTCCAGACAACCAAATATAAAATACCATGGTTCTTAAGCCTCTCCTCCAGCTGTTTAAGACATACTTTGGTTAGTTTTCCCTAGTATTTTTAAAGATGTAATGTTTGCATGAACAGAATAAAGTTTATAGCATAATATTAGCAAAATCATAACATTTTCATGCATAAAACAAAACAAAGTTTATAGCATACTATCAGCAAAACCATTTACTTATTCCCATTACACTACTAAACATCCATTTTAGTATCATTAAGTCCTGTTTGCAATGAGGGAAAAAAGCTTCCAGTTAACATTACTTCTTTCACTCATTCAACAAACATATTACCTGATTGCATACTATGCACCAGGCATGTACTAGCTACTAAAAAGACCCAAATGCACCATCCCTGCCATCAAAGGGCTCATTTTTCAGTGGGGTGTCAATGGGGGGCTGGCGGGGTGGAACTAAAGCAAATCTACAGAGTGCAAATGTGTAAGGGCTGATACACTAAATGTTATGGAAAGCATGCAATCTCACTCAGCAGAGAATAGGGCAAGCTTCCTAAATGGTGTGATGCTTTTATTTGTCTTGACAATGTTCAGAGATCAGGTACATGAATATGGAGAAAGTGTTCTAGGCAGAGCAAATGGCATGTGCAAAGGTATGGAAGCTTGTGAAACCTGATACACTTAGAGAATAGAAAGTCGTGTAATGTGGCTGGAAAGAAGGATGAAAGTGGCTGAGTGATAACTGATGAGGCTGGAGAGAATAGCCAGGGTCTCATTGTGAGGACCTTGTGTCCCATGCCAACGAGTGTACTATTTACCCTGAAGTCAGTGAAGAAAGTGGGCAATATCTGAGTCAGGGAGTTTAATTAGGGGGCTCTGTCAGTGATCAAGGCCAGAGATCAGGGAAGTACCAGCCTAATGGAGAGATGGCAGAATGCAGTGACACCCTAATAAAGATGGTGTTTCCCAATGTTCACTGTGCATAAGAATCAGCTGGGAAGCGCTTGTAAAATACAGATGTCTGGGCCCAAACCAGACCTACTCACACTTTATATTTTTCAAATCTCCCCTGAATTCTTCTAATGCAACTAGACTAGCATGTGGGAATGACAATTTTGCCTCTAACTGTAGGACAAGGAAGTAAAAAGAGTTTCAATTACACTTATTACAAACAATGGAGCAGATAATTATAAAGTCCACCTGAAAGAGTGAAAATATGGAATGAGAGAATATTTTCAAAGAAATAAATTTTATTTCCAAACTGGTTAGAGTAACTAGCCGTGAGAACAAACTATTGATTGGTAGAGGTCAATATAATTATGTTTCATAATGAAAAAGACTAATTTATAAGATTTTGTTTTACATTTATAATAAGTGAATATATTTTTGCTTTGTAAGTTGCTCCCTCTAGTAGATTAAATATTAGCCTTATAATCTTTCTTAAACTTAATTTAGTTTTTACAACTTTTTATTTTTATAGAGTCAAAGATAAACTTCAGTCCAGCCTACAATCAAAAGATCATAAATTCCAAATCAGTATTGTCTGAACTAACTTGGTTTTGTTATAGTCTTCTGACCTTCAGAAAAATTTATATTAAGAAAATGCTTATCATATGACCATTTATCTTAAACAAGCAAATTGTAGCAAACTCTATTTGCTAGGAAATTCAGGCTATGTATCTGTATTTGTACTTAACTGTCATTTTTAGGCAGTGCTTGTATTTTAAGTAAATATGTGAGTTAAATTTATTTGTTTTGAAAGCTATGTCTCCTGTCCTTGACTTGGCTGAGCAAAGCCTCTCATCTTATTCTGTCTTCACTTTCCATCTTCAAAGTCCAAATTGATTTTAATTCAATATAACAGTAAGCTCCATAAAGATAGAAGCTGTGTGTCCTGGTTACATCTTATCCCTAACTCCAAGCTCAGGGCCTGAACAGGAGATATAGTTGATATACATTTGTTTATTAATAAGAATCATCTTCCCTTTATAACCCTGGGCAAACTCAATTTTACCCAGATTTGTCTAAACATATAGACATCTACTTCAGCCAACACAGGAAGAAGGACACATGAGCACAAAGCTTTTTTTTTTTTTTCACAGCTGTATACCAATCAACCCAATGATAAAGATTATTACTTGATCTTCAGAAGAAGAATTGTGATGTCATCATCAATTGTGTCAAATTACACAAGTAAAATCCCCAAAGGAGAGCCTTGCCCTGGCTCTGAAATGACCGTAGGGGCTGAGACATCAAACCAGTTCTCATCACTCGAAATCCCCTTAAGATTGACCTGACAGAGAAGCCAACCACATTTTAAAGCCAATTTAAAGCACTTGAAAAAACTAACATGTTGGCTCTAGTGTAACAGTCGATCTTAGTTTAGCTGTTTTAAAAACTATGACGGGTTTAGTAAGACTAACTCTAGTGACCGGTAATAATGGCAATAGAGGCAAACATGGATGGAGCAGTTATTTAGAGTCAGGCATTGTGCTAATCACTTTAATCTCATCAAAGCCTCATAATGATTGTTTAATGTTGGAACAACTGAAGAACCCCATTTTACAGGAGAAAATGAGGATTCTGCCTTACGTAACTTGCACAGGTTCTGTGCAAGTACTACACCATTTTATATAATGGACTTAAGCATCCATGGATGTGGGTATCCACAAGGGGTCCTGGAACTAATCCCCTGTGAATATTAAGGGACAACTGTATTATGCAATTTGAAGCTAGTGTTTGAAAACAAAAATACCATGATTTATTCATCCAGAGTTCAGATCATTGTATCCTCGTATATGAGACAGAAAGCACTTCAGATTCGAATACAAACTCCCTTTGCCTTCTAATATGTGCATACAGTTAATAATAACACCACACCAAATTAATCACCCAGAAAGCTGGTATACCCTAATCTGACTAATGTTTACCAAGCCACTTAAAGCTGTAACAAAGTTAGCATCTAAGCCTTGATTCTGGACTAGGAAGGTTAAACACCTTGCTCATGGAAAAAAGGCGTCTGACTCCTGGCCTACGGTAGACATGAGGGAATGAATGCATGAATGAATGAGGAAGAAAGAGAGCGTGTGAAATGTATGAGGAAGGATCTTTACAAACTTGGACTTTTTATTGCTCTTAAATGGCATGATCTGAGAGTAAGCATTATCTTAGTTGTGGTAACTCATGTTAGTACGGGTAATCTTTGAAATTTGGACACAGCGAAGCCCAGTACATATAAGGAGCTTTGTTGATAACAGACGCAAGATCCCACAGTTTAATCTTTTTTAACTCTTTGAAACTGAGTACAGCCTCTTGTAAAGGAAATATCAGAAAACTCAGATGTGATAGTGAGTGTACTTGTATCACTTCCTTTGGTGTCAGAGCAGCTGCCTCGTTGCCTTTCTTCTACTGTGGTGAGCAGGAAGGTGTAACCGACAGCTTTGCTGAAGCTTATAGCTTCCTCAGTAACCATAAACAATACTCTTGAGCACCTAGTACCTCCCTAGTTTACAGATGAGAGGACTGAAGCTCAGGGATACTGATGGGTCCAGGCTCACACAGTCTGAAAGAGATGAACTCAAACCTAACTTTGTCTAACTTCAAAGACCAGGTTCCTTCTGCCAGTCCAAGCTGCCTCTTTCAAGTGTTGCAAAAATGTAAGGAGTCTTGATCTAAAGATTTGGCAGGAAAGTAATGATTTTCTATGAATAATGATGAGAAAGCAACCTATACAACTGATTTATTGCAGTGGTGGGATCAGAGTTGAATATTTACCTTCCTTTATTTACTATTCTGTGAAAGAGACTATAATGCCATTTATATAAGATGAAGTAACTTATTTCAATTAACTTATGAGTTCCTACAACCTTTCCATTTCTTTATATCCTACCCTGGTACTGAGTCATAACAGCAACTACTGTTTGCCTGGATTATGCTTAGTCTCTGCATATGCAGAAGCATCTATTGAGGAGTTCTTGGGTGACATTATTTAAATTTCTTATAAAACTTTCTTTGATAACATGCTGATTTCACAGACACTGAATCACCGTACTTGGCTCTTGTATGATTTAACGTTAAATCATTACGCAGAGCACTTTTGCAGAGGGAATTATAAACTCAACCATAGCATGTGCTGTCTCCTGATTTACCAAAGCATACTCGATAACCTTTAGAATCAAGTTCAAGATTTGATTGGCGTTAATACTACTTACCTTTGTCACTTGAGGAAGGTTGATTCACATAAAGCATAAAATAAAGGCAGGGGAGGATTCAAATTAAGATGCAAAAACTTCCTGCCCCCCAAAGTACTCATTTTAATGGAAATTCTCCATTGTAGTCTCTGACCAGTGTCCCAGGGTTTATTGGTTCCTAAAGAGGTGGAAGATGGGTATGGCCTCCCCAGGGGGAATTTCAGAAGAGGGCTGGTTGTCACAATGATTGACGTTAAACAGGTAGAGATCTGGGATGCTAATATCCTGCAACGTGTCAGAAGAAGGACTACCCCCACTCCCGATCCCACCAATGGCAATAGCCCCTCCAGTGAACAACACTGGAAGACCCCAGCCAGGTCATATCGCACAGGATGATGAAGAACATATGCTGCACCTCATCAGGCAGACATTTCAGTCACGCTACAGCAACGAAAGAGGTTCATGTCATGCAGGGGTTAGATTTGGAAGAAGAGTAGGAAATCAAGGGATTTTTTTTTTTTAATACAGGATTATCACTCTTTTATTTCAATAGGAAAATATTGAAGATGGCCTAGCGAGTATCTATCAATCTGTCATCACCAACACCAGCAAAGAAATGTCCTGTTTCAGTGACTTTCCAATGCCTGAAGATTTTCCAAACTTCCTGCACAATTCTAAGCTCCTGGAATACTTCAGGATTTTTGTCAAAAAGTTTGATCTACTAAAATATATTCAGTTCCAGGTATTGTATTTTGGGGAAAGAATGGTTTTCTCTACATTAGTTTAGCTCACATTGAAATAGAGAAGTTACTCTGATAATGAAAGAAATTGGGAATAAAACAAAGCATTCTAATTCAATTATTTTCTGAAAAACAACAGCACAGTAGAAAACCCAAAAAGTAGTGTCATTACCCCTGATATTATAGATCATATACATTAACAGAAGAAAAACATCCATTAAAATTAATGACTTGAATGATTATATTGACGGTGAAACTGCATTTAATACCTATAACCACTGAGGACTCATAGCCTCATTTCCTTTGAAACGATATATGAAAAAAAATACCACATTGTTATTTCATTTTCTTACCGTCCCCATAAAAATGAAATTTCTTAGAAAAATGTACTAAATAAACTCACAGCTCTCCATTCATCTCAGAAGCCTGTAGAAACCATTTCGGCTAATTTTTTGATGCATTCTTTAGCAACAAAAGAATAACCAGACCATTTTGAAATACAATTATAACTACCTTTCCTGTGTTTCCTTGAAAACAAATAATCAACAAGATAAAAAACAATATTCTCATTAAACATCCTGAATTTTTATCAGTAACCTACACTCTGAAAACTAGTAACTGTGTCTAGGAAATAAAATTTAAATTATAGCCTTGACTAAAAAACTGTTAGTGGAACTTACTTTTTTTAACACAGTTCATTTTCTCAGTAACTTTAGTTTTGTTCCAGATTTGTAGTACATTAATTTGTAATAGTTGATTTGATAGACATCAATATATGCAAATACCATTAAAATATCACATTCTATCTAATGTAGTTTTTCCCCAGTTTCCATTTCTCTTGTTTATGATTTTACTGAGGTTGTTTTCTGGAGGTTGGAGAGGGCTTAGGAAAACTCACTTCTGTTTATTGGTCTCTGAGTTAGTACAGCCATAAGATGATGGAACTCAACTCAAACTATCAAAGGAGGTGTCCTCACTGAGTTCTGTATCAATATGGTGACCTCCCGGGAGGGGGAAACCACCAGGTTGCCTGAGGAGGGGTGAACTGGCTCAGGTCAGTCACATTTCTAATAACTTCCCCAGTGATACTGAAGGTTGGTCCTCAAACCACATTTTAAATAGCAAGAATCCACAGTACTTTAGAGAATATACTACCCAGAACTTCAAATCTGAATCTTTCAACTGAAAATGCCCAGACATTTTATAGCCTTTTCATAAGCTTTATACTAATATTCCATATACATTTTTAAATTGGAACAGCTTCAAACATTGCCAACCCAGCATTTTGAAAAATATATGAAAATTTGAAATGCATGTATAACATGGGACTCAACACTTGCCCCCATGGGCAAGGGACTCAAACACTTGCCAACAAGAGGAGAAGCATGCCATTCCTCTAGAAGTGAGAAAAGCTTTGTTTCCTTTGACACTGCTTCTTAAATACAGCA
The DNA here is from genome assembly GCF_965194805.1 of Balaenoptera borealis. Taxonomy (NCBI): domain Eukaryota; kingdom Metazoa; phylum Chordata; class Mammalia; order Artiodactyla; family Balaenopteridae; genus Balaenoptera; species Balaenoptera borealis. The sequence continues at coordinate 59,274,991 of NC_138860.1, read as the reverse complement.
GACACACACAATTATGTACACTTTTAAAAATTCACAAACCTCCAGAGAGCAAATGGCATTCTAAAAAATCATGAACTGATAAATTATTTCATCCAAATGAGATCATGAAGTATACTGCTAGCATGATGTTTTAAAAATAATAAATATGAACTTACCATTCATGGAGTGATGTCACTGTGCCAGGCGCTATGCAAATTGCTTCACATGGAATATCTTCTCTAATAGAGAGTCTACACGGAGGTCAACACTTTTAAAGCTTCTTGATAAATACTGATTGTGTAATCACCTGAATGATGAACATGTATTTTGTATCTTGCCCAGACGCTGTCTTGCTTTTTCTGGGTCTCTCTCAAGTCCTTATTCAGTCCTTAACACTGGTAACTACTGCTGAGTCAGGCTTCTCGCACAAAGCACATCCTTGGTAGCACCTGCCAAGGAAGAAGCAGCTGGGCGCACTTAGCAGTCTTTGCCTTAAGTGGCTTGAAATGGATTCAGACAGGACCTAAATGGAATCAGACATTGCACTCTACCCATCTCCACTCCCAGGGCACTGGACAAGGCCCCTGTTATGCCAGAGTAATTCTCAATGATGCCTTCTCTGTGTTCGGTTCAAGACAACCGTCCTCAGTGTGAAAAAATGCCCGGATTTCTCATCCACTGGCCAATGGGTGGTTGTTACCGAGAGCAACGGCAAGGAGCAAAGTGCTGTCTTTGACGCAGTCATGGTCTGCAGTGGTCATCACATACTCCCTCACCTCCCACTGGAGTCATTTCCAGGTGAGGCCTGTGGGGATCCCCAGCTTTGGGGAGTAGGTGTCCAGGTACTTTATATTCAGGTTGGATTGTCAGGCAGAATTACCTAGCTACTGCAACTCGGCATAATATTGAGATCAGGATAGAGCTAGAAAGATGAGAGACTCCAAACACCATCTCTGTTTCTATTGAGCTCTTCGGGTCTTCATTATCAGCCAGCCTCCCTCAAAGTCACTAAATATTACTCAGTATTTCAGAGAATTCTCACCCAAATTGGTTCTCTGTTGGAGAGGTCCTTTCAGCCATGTGCTTACCTTGTGACTTTGCTACATCTTTGGAGACTTCCACAGAGCCACGCCCACAGCCAGGGTTACTGGGGAGAGTTTCTGGAAATAAGTGCTCCTACAGGACAGTGAGGTTTCAGGGAGCACAGGGAAGGACGGTACCTCCCAGGCCCTTCCCTCAGAGAGCGTATCTCCTTCCCAAGGCCTTCAGGAAAACATCTGATAGGGTGGTTCAGTCCAAACCCCACATTATTCAAACCACCTGAGGAGCTTTTAAAGTTCTAATGACCTTCAACGATTCAATTGGTCTAGGGTAGGCCTCCATCAATTAAGGGCTACTCAGGTGATTTCAATATTCAGCTGGGCTCGAGGCTTACTGATCTAAGGCAGTGGAAATCTCAATCAGAATCAGCTGGAGGGCTTTTAAAACCACAGCTTGCTCGTCTCCACCCCTAGCATTTCCAACTCTGTAGGTCTAGTATGAGGCTGAGAATTTGCCTCTCTAACAAGTTCCCAGGTAATGCTAAAACTGCTGGCCAAGGGACCACACTTTGAGAACTAATGATCTAAAGGCTCTTTCAAGCAACCCACCATCAAACACAAATACTTTAACAAAGTCATGTTTTCCTGGGAAAAGACAAAGAGATGCTTATCTTCAAAAAGGCTTGTCCAGTAAGTTGCTGACTTACTGCAAAGTGGAAACTATCCTTCACCTTATAACGTGCCTTGTTTTTAGTTTATTTTAGTTTTTGTTTGCTTTTGCAAAATAAGAATGATGAATGTTATTCTAATTATTACACAATTGTGATAATAGTACTTCGTAATATGTTTAAGAAACATTTAAAAGAATATATGCTATGTGATAATAAAGTATCATTGTACAGTCCAAAATAGGATAATGGGTAGCTGGAAACCAACACCTGACTCTGCTCTATTCATCAAAACCAATTGTTTACTCTCTAATAAATATCTAAGCTGCAGCCTCTGAAATCAACTCTTTTGGTCCTGTACCATATGCTTAACCTAACATTTCTTATGTGGTTCATACTTTGAGATTGCCAGTTGGCCTTGATACTGTAACTTCCCTAAGAGGGGAAGAGACAAAACAAATGATTTTCCCCAGAAAGGAAAAGCTGACGGTGCAGTTTTATTGAATTTAACTTGACATAGTTCATGGATTTCTCTTTTCTTCCCCCTAAAGGTATCCAGAAGTTCAAAGGCCAGTATTTCCATAGCCGCCAATACAAGCACCCAGAGGGATTTGAAAGAAAACGCATTTTGGTGATTGGAATAGGAAACTCAGCCTCAGATATTGCAGTTGAGTTGAGTAAGAAGGCTGCTCAGGTAAGATGTTCCCTGATTACCTGGTACGGTGGAGGAGAGGAAAATCCCAGCCATGTAACTAAGGCTCCATTTCTCAGTAATTGGTTGATTCGTTGTTTGGTTGCCCAGTGTGGTATCATAGAAAATCTGGAAATCAAGAAGCCAGAGTTTATCTCCCAGCTTTGCCACTAATCAGCCTTGTAACCTAGAGTGAGTCATTTTACTTCTCTGGGCTATGGTTCCCTCACTTAAGTTTGGACCAGATGACTTTCAGCACAGGAGGCCTTGTTTCAACCCAGGGGCCTTTATGAGTTGACCTGTTCATCTTTGGGGGAGTGCCTTTTAGAAATTTAGTGCATATTTGAATTCTATTTGAAATGTAAATAATCCTTAGTTTCCAAGAATCATTAAAAGAAAGATTAAATAGACAGTAAGACTCCCAACCATAATCACAGATATTTAGGTGCTCCCTGAGGCCTTCCAACCACTGTTATCTTTGCACCTGCTCAGGAATGACACAGCTTTGCTTCCAGAGTCAAACATTACAAGATACAGATAATGCTGACAGAGGTGGTTGGGAGTGGCAGAAAATAAAACCCTTTTAGAAGGACAGACCTAGGCAAAGATGGGAAAATAGCTAAGGTTCCTCTCCCCAAAGCATCCCCTCTCAACAGGGCCTGGACCCAGGGGCCCTATCACTCTGATGTAGCCCAGCATCTTCTGGCTACACAGGACTTGCAGTGGCCATGTCTACAACCAGCAAAACTGTCCAGTCCTGAGACTCACACTGTCAGGGCTCAAGATGCCCAGTAGCAAATGTGATAAAAGAACATAGTGCCTCCCCAGCAGGTTGATGAAGGGGTTCCACTGGGACCTGTCAGAATTACCACCCTGGACACAGAGCAGGTCACTAACACCAGAAAGAGATTTACTAGACCCAGGAGGTCCTCACCTTTTTTCGTGAAAAGAAACCACTCTTCACTTTTCAAAGCTTTAAGACCTCAGTGTGAGGTGGATGGACCTAGAGTCTGTCATACAGAGTGAAGTAAGTCAGAAAGAGAAAAACAAATACCGTATGCTAACACATATATATGGAATCTAAAAAAAAAAGAAAGAAAAATATGGTCATGAAGACCCTAGGGGCAGGAGACAGGAATAAAGATGCAGACGTAGAGAATGGACTTGAGGACATGGAGAGGGGGAAGGGTAAGCTGGGACGAAGTGAGAGAGTGGCATGGAAATATATACACTACCAAATGTTAACATAGATAGCTAGTGGAAAGCAGCCACATAGCACAGGGAGATCAGCTCCCGCTTTCTGACCACCTAGAGGGGTGGGATAGGGAGGGTGGGAGGGAGGGAGACACAAGAGGGAGGGGATATGGGGATATATGTATATGTATAGCTGATTCACTTTGTTATACGGCAGAAACTAACACAACATTGTAAAGCAATTATACTCCAATAAAGATGTTAAAAAAAAAAAAGACCTCAGTGTGAAGAACAAGTGAGGAGGCAGTAACTGTAAAGTCTTGGAGAAGAGCCGACTCAGGTAGGGAGGCACAAGGTCCAGTCTCTTTCCTGTTGGGAATGCCTGCCAAGCTTGAGGAAGGGAGTATGATAAAAGGAGCTGACTTTTAGCTGTCAACCAAGGAAAGCTCCGTACTAGACCACTACATGTTACAGGTCAGTGATTTGGACTTAGAAAAGATGATCCAAAGATATCAAATCTTAGATTGCAAGAGTCTATTTCCTTATATGGGCCTTGCCATGTAAAAGCCTGTCAGTCATACCAGATTCAATATTAAGAAACCACCTTTGCTATATTTGTGTGCCTTTCACCTCATTAATCTTTACATAGGATGTCTCTTCAATATTTATTGGATTAATAACATAATTGATAATTATGATAAAATGTCTTGCACAGAGTAATGCACTCTCAACCCTTCTGTGAGAAGAGATACATAGGAGCTATGTATGTAAGGGATAGAACCAGGTGCATCTGCAAAGCTTAAAATTATAGCCTAAACTCACCTTAGTCCTGAGTGTGCCCTGCTTCTGTTAAAGGAGGTTCATGTTCACAAGTATATGGCATGCTCTACCACAGTCCAAAAGCACCACTCAAAATACTGTGGGATGGTGCTGAGTCATCCACACACTTTCTCACCAAAAACCAGATCTCTGACCCTTGGCCTGAAGTATGCATCTCAGGGAAAGAAGCCTGATCCTAAATCCTGAGACATATCACACTGTTGCAGCTAGTACAGCTAGCCAGATTAGACTCCCCGCTGTAAAGATGGTGACAGCAGAAAGAGAATGAATAAAATAGGCAGACCTCCCAATGTGAAACATGGATTGATCCTAAGGAAGAAGGGCAGACAATAAGTAATGGAAAGAGACATTCATGGAAATATTTGAGGTATATTATCTAATATGTAACCAAAGTATTGCCAAGTCAACAAAAGGGAAACAGCAGGAGAAAATCAGGATATAAGCGTATTACCACACACAGACCAACAATTCAACACCATTATACCATTTTATGTAATTGCTACTTCACAAGCTAAGGAGTTGAGGCCCCAGCAAAACTTGTCTCCAAATTCTGGCTCACTCCAGATATGTGGCACTATATGAAACTCCTCTCCTCCAGGCTAACTTTACAAAATAATAATACCTAGCAGTACTTATCACTTGCCAGGCAATATTTTCAGTACTTCATATGTATTATCTCATTTAATCTGTACAATAATTCTATGAAGCAGGTACTATTTTACAGAGAGGGAGAAATGGAGGCACAGAGAGGTTAAAGTAACTCACCCAAGGCAACACAGCTTGCAAGTAGTGGGGCTGAGAGTCAAACCCAGGCAGTCTGGATCCAGAGTCCTAGATCTAGAATCCATGATCTTAAACTCCTAAGTGAATCAGTTTCCTTGTAAGTGAATCTTATGTGTTTATCAAGGACAGCCTTGTACATCAGAACTCACAGAGTTCTGGCATGTAAAAGTACTGGCATATAAAATTTTAAGAAGCAAGTCAAATATGCATTTGGTCAATGGGGGAGTAACAGTAAACAAGGTAAAATATATATTTGAAAAGAGATATAAATGCACACCTTGAAAACTAGGGAAATATAAGTATACAAGGTAAAGAATACATCTGACATATACACACTACTATATATAAAATAGGTAATCAACAAGGAACTACTGTATAGCACAGGGAACTAACTCCACTCAATACTCTGTAATAACCTATATGGAAAAAGAATCTGAAAAAGAATATATATATATATATATATATATATATATATATATATATATATGTATAAATGATTACCTCCTATATTAATTTCCATGTAAAGTAATATCTATGAATAGTAAATGTTAGATTTTTAAACTCTGAATTTTTAAAATAAATTCAAAGTTAAAAATCTGGTAACTTAATCAAGATATAGAAACTGATGGAAGGAATCATAACATATATGCTTTTAGAATTTATGCAGTAGTTAATAAAATAAGGCTACATTTAAAAAAAAAGAGTACATCTGAAAGGGGATTCAGAAGTGCACTTGAAGAGAATGGGAATCACAGTATAAGTTCAGAAATTTATTTTTTCACACACATACACACACACACACACACACACACACACACTGTATTTTATTTTTACAAGAGATAAATAAACTGACACCAAGCATTGTAAATGGATGACCACAACAAAAGCAACAATGACTGCAATTACCAAACACGAAACACACTCATACTATGTCATAGTACTGACATTCAGTCCAGTAATCCTCCACTGTAACAGCTCCTTTACTTTGCAGTGAAAATTGATTTGTATATTTTTTGCCTCTGAGTCCTTGTGGGATTTTTTTTTTTTTATTATTCAAACAGAAAGTCACAAAAATTATAATCATCCTCATCGGTTAACTCAGTCCCATGTAATTAATTTTTTTTTCATCCTGATCTTTTGTTAGCACTTTTATGAGTTCATCAGTGTTCCATTAGAGTTCTGAAAATGCTTATTCATTCAGTTCAGCAGTATAGTCAGTATTTTTAACTTTTAAAATATATAAAATGTTATAATATATAACATATATAAATATATAAAATATATAAAAGAGCACAACAGTGTTCTTTCAAGTATGGGAAGAAGCTGATTTCCCTTGTTATTCCCTCTCTGGGTATATACAGATCCATATATTTGTGCCTATCTAGACATTAGGCTGTAATCATACATTTCCTAGGATTATAATTGTATACCTTCCCTATAAAAACAACTTGTGGTGGATGGAAAAGGTAAGAGGAGGGAAGGAGCATTGAACCACAACTTCAAACATGGCAAAAATGTGTGGGTTTTATGATTGGTTTAGCCCAAAGATTTTCTCATGTTTCCATGAAGTTCTCAAGACTATGGTGGTCTTCCTCTATCAGCATAAGTACTACTGGTTCCCACTTGTATGATAAAGCTGCCCCAGAGCAGTGAAAACTAGAAGGTACTTCACTTTGAGGTCAATCATCTTTAAAACAAAGCATTTCAGCAAATTCTGGGGCCATACATGTGATGTATTATCTACACAGTGGGTTCCTCCCAAAAGAGATGATGCCCTAGTTTAAACTGCATCCTTTTTTGCTCACCAGGTGTTTATCAGCACCAGACATGGTTCCTGGGTCATGGGCCGTATCTCTGAAGATGGTTATCCCTGGGACATGGTGTTCCACACCCGTTTTAGCTCCATGTTCCGAAATGTCCTGCCACGAAGAGTTGTAAAACGCGTGATGGAACAACAGATGAATCGGTGGTTCAACCATGAAAATTATGGCCTTATGCCTCAAAACAAGTAGAGTTACTTTGCTTTTTTATGGTATACTCATTGATAATCAAGGATGTCAGAGGGGTTTCTTTTTGCAAAGAGACAAATTACTAACATGGTAGTTCAAACTACAACCTAACAGTATGGGTATCATGTAGCCCCTGGATTTTGAATTCCAAATTTGTTCTGTATGCCTTTTAAAAAGTAAATATTTAAGAAGATGAAGTATAAATATTATGAGCTGCTCCAGAAAGTAGAACTAGGATTATGGGAAGGACTTCCTAATACCCAGAGCTGTCCAACATCGGAAAAGGCTGTTTTAAGAGATTGTGACCTTCCTTTCAGAGGGTGGGTGGGAAAACTGATCCAAATTCTACATCTGTTAATTCATACTTTGCTAACTCCGTACATCATAAGAGTTCTTCCTGTGGGTAGCTTTTGAGAGCATACTCACTGCCTATTAATCTGTTATACATCACTGATCTTATAAACACAAGCAAACAATATGGATGTTTATTTTTCTTTATTTGATAACAGGCTCCTTCCCTTAAAAAAAAAAAAAAGAAGAGGTTTGCAATCTTTCAACAAATGCAACGTGGCTGCTATATTCTGAGATCTGATACATGTACCATGTATCCTTATTTTTTTAACAAGATGGTTCTCAAATCTACAAAAAAGGAAATTCCAGAAATACAACCAGACTTTGCTCCACCATTCATGCTATCAGATACATACAGAGACTCCACGTATATTTGGGATCAAGAAATATCCCCAAACTTAATTCTATGCATTAATTTTCACACTGATCCCTTAATAAGTTTCAAAACTAATGGGAATTTAACAAAGTTTTCCTTACTTACTTATGATCAGATAGAAATTAAATGGAACATCAAGATAATTAAAGGTAGATAACATAAAACAACAGAAATATCAGTGGGATAATAACAACTGGAATGCTCGGGAACTGACCATAGGCACTGGCATTTTGTCTAAGCCCTTAGGAATTTTGTCTAAGCCCTTAGGAATGCCTCCTTTTTTGTCTAAGCCCTTAGGAATGCCTCCTTTTTTGAAATGTGTTTTGCCCACATCATCTACGTGTTTTTCCTTCTTTGTTGAGGGAAGAGATATGTGACATGAGAATAAAGTCAGAGAGTAAGGCTTGGGGTAGCCCAACTAGTCAAGTTAGAAAGTTTTATGGATATTGGAGAAACCTCTTTATTCCCAGAGCCAAGCCCATAAAATATCAAGAGAGTTCAAGACCCCTCATTAAATACTCTTTCTGAGTGTTTTCTTCCGCATGTTTCAGATACCTTATGAAAGAGCCTATACTAAGTGAAAATCTTCCAAGTCGTATACTCTACGGAGCCATCAAGGTGAAGTCAAGAGTGAAAGAGCTCACAGAAACTTCTGCCCTCTTTGAGGATGGAACAGTGGAGGAGGATATTGACGTCATTGTCTTTGCAACAGGATATACTTTCTCTTTTCCCTTCCTCGAAGATCCACTTGTTAAAGTAGAGAATAATATGGTCTCGCTGTACAAATACATGTTCCCTCCTCACCTGGAGAAGTCAACCCTTGCATGCATTGGTCTTATCCAGCCTCTAGGTTCCATTTTCCCAACTGTTGAACTTCAAGCTCGTTGGGTAACAAGAGTTTTCAAAGGTAAGTGAGTGGGCAAGTGAGTGGCTGAGTGTTTCACACATGGTGGATTTTGCTCAATAACAAGTTTAGAAAAGGAGGTTGCCAACAAGGAGGTTGCCAACCTTGGCTGCTCTCACAAAACTGACATCCTAAAAAGTTAGCAGAGAATTCACAAAATAACCAATATTGGGATACGATAAAAATAAATATCTTCAATCATTCCTTTAAAATATTAGAAAATCCAGAGAATTTCAGTTGGCATAATGTTAAGTAAATATTATTTTTTCTTGGACTAATGAGAGAACAGAAGGAAGGAAGACATCTATGACTCCTAGTTTTACCTGTAAGATGTTTATAAATTCCTCAGAATATGTGCAAATCAAGAGACCTAGGGCCTACTCCATACTTAACTCCAAATTAACTCTTAATACCTAAGCAGCTCAACCTCACAGATCCCTACAAAGCTATAAAATTATTAAAATATTTGTCTCTGAGCATCGTGTAGCACTTTGCACTTCTCAGAAGGCTGTTACTATCTCCCTGATCCAGGGCTCAATTCAGCTGAACAAAAACTTATTGAATACTTAGCCCTGTGCTGGAACTTGGTAGGATAGAGAGAAATTTAAATGGATCATTTTAAGATAATAAGACATGTGCTTTGTCAGAGGACTGCATGGAGTGTGTGGGAAAAGAGAAAGGGTGCTTAGCAACAGCAGAGTTTGGATAAAGGAAGGGCATGTGGTCAAGGAAAACTTCCTAGATAACTAGGTTTCCCAGGTGCAGAAAAGGGAATCAGAGCACAGAGGTGTGATGCAGATGAGGAATTATTACAAGATACTTGACATTCCTAGAACATGAGGTGTGAGGCAGAGAGGGGTGAGAGAATATTCTTAAAGAGGAAGGGGCCAAGACACAGGAACCTTTTAAGACATGCTAAGGAGCTTGAATATAAAATGTATATCAGCTCTTCCCAAATTTAGCTACACATAAAAACCATCTGATGGACTCTTAGGGACCCTGATTAAGTCTGGCCTGAGGACCTAGTGGCTCCATTTAAGAAAGCTCTTCTGGGGCTTCCCTGGTGGCGCAGTGGTTGAGAATCTGCCCGCTAATGCAGGGGACACGGGTTCGAGCCCTGGTCTGGGAAGATCCCACATGCCGCGGAGCAACTGGGCCCGTAAGCCACAACTACTGAGCCTGTGCCTCTGGAGCCTGTGCTCCGCAACAAGAGAGGCTGCGATGGTGAGAGGCCCGCGCACCGCGATGAAGAGTGGCCCCCGCTTGCCGCAACTAGAGAAAGTCCTCGCACAGAAACGAAGACCCAACACAGCCAAAAATAAATAAATAAAAAATTAATTAAAAAAAAAAAAAGAAAGCTCTTCTGCCAGAAGACTCAATGAAAGGTGAAGCAAGGACCAGACATGATCAGATTTTCACTTTTGATAGATTATTTCAACATTGGTGTGAAAGATAGATTTGAAAGGCGAAAGGAATAGAGTCTCAGAGACCAGTGAGAAGGCTGCTGTAATCGTCTATACTAAAATGTGATACAACCTCAGCCAGGCAAAGAGACAAAGTGGAGAAGAGAGATAGTTAAGAATCAAACCAGCAGGACGTAATGCTTGGCTCCATGTAGGAAAATTCGAGGAAAAGAGCAGAATCAAGGGTGACTTGATCAAGGCGGATCTCAGGTGGTGGAAACTGGGTAGGGAGCAGTGCTGGGGCTATAGAGAGAGCATGTGGAAGAGGAGGCAGGTCTGAGCAGGAGGGCTTCAGTGATGAGCTCAGTTTGGGACTCATTGAATCTGAGATGTCTGATGACTAGCCATATCCAGGGACGCTGACCATTCTTCAGCATGTCGGAAGTTCCAGGGACACCTGTGACAGGGGACGGAATCACAAGCCCACAGGGATAACTGACGTCAATCTTTCTCTATCCCCACTGCCCTACCTCAGTTTGTGCCACCCCTTCCCTCACCTGGTTTACTTCAACAGCCTCTTAACTGGTCTTGCTGCCTTTTTTTTTTTTTTAAACATCTTTATTGGAGTATAATTGCTTTACAATGGTGTGTTAGTTTCTGCTTTATAACAAAGTGAATCACCTGTACATATCCATATATCCCCATATCTCCTCCCTCTTGCATCTCCCTCCCATCCTCCCTATCCCACCCCTCTAGGTGGTCACAAAGCACCGAGCTGATCTCCCTGTGCTATGCGGCTGCTTCCCACTAGCTATCTATTTTACATTTGGTGGTGTATATATGTCCATGCCACTCTCTCACCCTGTCACATCTTACCCCTCCCCCTGGTCTTGCTGCCTTTAAACTGACCTCCCTGGAGCCCATTTTCCAAAATTCAGCACCTCAAAGAACCTTTCCAAAAGGCAAATCTGATCTTGTCCCCCACGGCTTCCCACCACTTTCAGAATGGAGCTCAAGCCATCTGGGACGGCTTCCCAAATTCTCAGGCTCACCTTCCCTCTCCACCTTCTTCTCTAACCCCCCACTCCCACCTCAGAGTCCACGCTGTAGCCTGGTGATCCCTGGGCAACATCACATAGAACTCAATGCGAGTGGCGCACCCTGGAGTTCAACGACACAGCAGCCCTGACCGGTATCTCATGGGTAAATGGCCAAAATTTAATTGTAGGAATCAATTGATTGTAGGAATCAGTGGATTGTAGGAATCAATCAACTAGATAAAGCAATGAAATTGAATCAAACCCACTACTCAACCAACCTTTTATTTTCTAGGCTTGTGTACCTTGCCCTCGGAGAGAACTATGATGGCAGACATTATCAAGAGGAATAAAAAAAGAATTGACTTGTAAGAATTTTTAAAAATTCTTTACATGGAACAGTGTTTCTCCAAGTATAGTGATCTAACTACTCACAAGAACCACCTAGCTGCTTCTAAAAAAGCAAATTCTTATACATGCTACTTTAGGATCCAACTACTTAAAAATAGTAATTTCACCAAACAAGAACATTTATCCTTGACCTAAATTTATTTGTTTTATATGTTGCCCATGTTAGATTCTGTATCCTCTCACACTCTGTGGTAAAGAGGAAGTGGGATGGGGGCAATGGTGGTGACAGTAGCCTAAGCATCTCTGGAAAGTTAGCTGGAGGAACTCCCATCAAAGCAAATTAGAAAGGAGTTGGTGTGAAGTGAAGGTCAAGGATTTACATTTTGTGATGAAGTGGAATGGAGTTCAATAGAGATCAAGTACATAGGAAAGTAGACTTGGGGGCCTTATATCACGTGTAGGGGTTATCTCACGTTCAAATTCTAATTCATCTACTATATGCCAGCCAGAGTGCAAGGTACTTTAATAATTTAACAAGCAAATATTAAGTGTCTCTTCTGTGCAAAACACTGAGCTATGCTTTCATCTGTGTTATCTTGTGAATCTTTGCAGCAATCCTGACTAGGTTTACTTGCTAGGAGACTTGGAGAGTTATTCAAAACTCATTTATTCATTCATTCATTCCTTCCTTCATTCTTTCAATAGCTAATGAATACCTAATGTTCTTATATAACTTAGCACATTTTGTGAATCTGTCCTTTATTCTTTCTTCATTAAGGTTTGGAGAGAGCAACAGCCAGATACTGCAGACCAGTTACATCGACTACTTGGACGAGCTTGCCTTAGAGATAGGTGCAAAGCCAGACCTCCTCTCTCTCTTGCTAAAAGAGCCTAAACTGGCTGTGAAACTTTATTTTGGGCCCTGCAACTCTTATCAGTATCGCCTGGTGGGACCTGGGCAATGGAATGGAGCCAGGAGTGCCATCTTCACCCAGAAACAAAGGATATTGAAGCCTTTAAAGACACGGGCTCTAAAAACTTCATCTAATTTCCAAGTTTCCTTCCTGTTGAAAATCCTGGGGCTTCTTGCTGTTGTGGTGGCCTTTTTTTTCCAACTTCAGTGGTTCTAATATGTCAGCATAATGCTTTTGGCTTTCACATCAGTCAATACCTCTTAAAGAGAAAAAAAAAAGACTAAAAGAAAAAATATTAAATCTAAAGTCTAAATTTTAGAGTTGAGAAAAACAGAGCGAGAGAGGTAATTGTGGAGAGTTAGTTAGAAGACTTAGGTCTATGTGTAAAACTGAAATTGTGTCATGAAATTTCTTTGTCATTCTACCCTTCCCTCAAGTTCACTAGACTCTCCAAAAAAGACAATAAAATAACACTGGCTAAACAGTGTTGCCAAGCCCTGGTAAAGGAGAGTCATGTGGAAAAATAGTAGAATTACACAGAACGAAAAGCACCCATGGTTTAAATCATTGGAAAATTTTAAGTGTGGGCAAATATTAAAATTCCTGTGTGTTGTTTTTGATAGTCTTCTTATCCGGACTCTATTTGGTAACAAAGTTCTCAGATGTTAGGTCATGCGCCATTTGCTTCATGGGGAATCACTCAAAGCTACTGGAGAAAAAAATGAGAGGATAGACTTAGAACATGGCAATGCTCAGACAGACTTTTAGGGCCTCACATTGAAAGCTGAGCAAGTAGCCACATTTCTTATATTTGTCTTATATTTTGACAGAAACACTGCTGTAAAAATAAAAATAAACATGCCATAAGAGATAGATATATGTATGTACAGTATAGAGAGTACTTATCAAGGACCAGACAATTTGCACATTGCATGTATTATTTCATTTAATTCTCATGACAATTCTGTGAGATGGGTGCAGCTCTTACACCCATTTTACAGATGATGAAACTGAGACTCAGAGAGTTAGGTAACATGCCCAGGACCAGACAGCTGATCTTGTGATGGAGCTGGAATTGGAACTCAGGTTTGCTTGACTTTAGAAATGAAGACTTGCCCCATAATATACTTTTTTACAAAAACCTCCATTATTAATCAAGTACTTAATAACAGTTTATTTATGATCACATATATGTTACTTTTGGAGGACCTTTACATAGAATACAGCACTCTTCTTACAAATAAGATCTGATTAGGTTTATTTATAATATTTGGGTTACATTTCAGCTAGATCTAAAATTCGTTTGAAGGAATTTACAATAAAAACTCCTATATAATAACATTTAGGATAATCATTGACATTTTCAAAAAACAAGTGTCGAGGAAGAAAAGTGTATCTCCCAAATAGATGAAAAGTATTGTAATGATTGATTGGACCTTGTATTTAGCTCTAACCATACAAATAACCAAGGCAAAAAGCAAAACAATATTTAATCTTTGTCATCTGATAAAAGAAAGCATGCCGGCTTGTTACGAGAGACAAACATTTGCTTAAAACTGAACTTTAAAAAAAAAAACAACTGAACTTTAAAAATGTCACAAGCAATTCAATGTCAATAGACATTGAGCAACATAATAAACATCTGGTTATAAAGCAATCACTAGAGCCATTCTTTACACAAATTGTGCTTTGGGAGATTAAACTGTGCCATAAGCCCAGAACAAGACCTTCAAAGAGAGGGAAAATCTCAGAGACTCAAGATTTAGACAAATTTCTCCTCTTATTCCTCCAAAGCCTTTGTGGTCATCACTCTTCACATTGGCCTGGATTTCTCTCTCAAGTGCCTAGAACTATGTGATGGCAATCCCTGTCAGTGGAAACTCTTTAAAAGGCCATTGAGGGGCTTCCCTGGTGGCACAGTGGTTGAGAATCTGCCTGCCAATGCAGGGGACACGGGTTCAAGCCCTGGTCTGGGAAGATCCCACATGCCGCGGAGCAACTAGGCCCGTGAGCCACAACTACTGAGCCTGCACATCTGGAGCTTGTGCTCCGCAACAAGAGAGGCCGCGATAGTGAGAGGCCCACGCACCGCGATGAAGAGTGGCCCCCGCTTGCCACAACTAGAGAAAGCCCTTGCACAGAAACGAAGACCCAACACAGCCAAAAATAAATAAATAAATAAATAAAATAAAATAATAGCAATTAAAAAAAAAAAGCATATCTACTCTTGGTAGATTCCATGAGGGATGAGAAGAGAGAGTTGTGAAAGAAGTAAAATTTACTGGGGAGGCAGTCTGGAAGGGAGCATACTTATCAATACAGATTCTCCAAAAAACGATTTAAAAAAAAAAAAAAGGCCTTTGAAATGACACCAGCATTTAAATACAAGATTTTTTTTTCATTGCTCCTATAAGCAGATTCTTTGAAAAAAATTGCAGAGGGCATATATACTTAGTTATTCGTTAAAAACTGATTACTTTTCTAATTATTAAAGATTATTTGCAAGCCATTATATTATTAATAATAATAATAGAATTTATCAAGACTTTATAGCAAAAGTAGGCAAACTACTGCCTATAGGTCAAAACCAGCCCACTACCTATATCTGTAAATAAAGTTTTACTGGAACACATCCACACCTATTCTTTTATTGTCTGTGGCTGCTTTCAAGCTACAATGGCAGCACTGAGTAGTTGCAAAAGAAACAGTATGGCTCAACAAAGCCTAAAATTCTTACTATCTGGCCTTTACGGAAAGTTTGCCAATCCCTGCTTTGTAATGTGCAAAGCATTGTCCTAGTTGTTTTTTCATAACTCATTCATCATTACCACTACCTGGTGAAATAACTATGGTTGTTATCCTATTTCTACAGTGGAAGATCGAGAATCAATTGTCAGGTTGAGGCTGAATCAGTGGGGGAAAAACTAGCACCATTAGGACAAAATTGTTACTAAATTTATATCCTTGAAAAATTTTAGAAAGGAGATGATCCCTTGAAATCATTCCAAGTATTCTGATATCTTTTTAAAACATAAATAGTTCATTTCCAGAGCCTGAGATTGACTAAGGAAGACTCATTCAAGTCTATTCCTTTGCCTCCATACATCCTGTTGTCATGATTACTTTATTTTATTTATTCCCTCCCCTTTGAAGAATGAAATCTATGAATATTGAAGATGCTGCTGTGAGTCCTTAAAATAATTTCTGTTTGGCAGGGAGAAGAGTTAGTCTAAAGTACATATCACCAGTGTTTCTCGTAGCATGTCACTGTTGCAATTAATCAAGTTAAAATATAAACAATGGCTAACCTTAGGTTCCAAATTCTGCGTAACATTCCTTATCTCCTAGACAGGGTTCATCCAGTATACTGGGGACTCCTAGGCCAACACTGGCTCAGGATTATCCATTTAGATTTCTGCAAGCTCGAGTCCTAACTGTGGCCAGGACTTGGCACCAGGAATTTCAAGTACATAAAGTAAATAAGATATAATCTCTGATTCCTTTGGATTAGGGAGGTGGGGGTCAGATTTTTCCTGTTTTGTTATTATGCTTCAGGACAGAATCGCCTCACCAGAACGCCACTCTCTTAGTCTGTGGAGGAGCTATAAAGCCACTCCCTGCCCCAAAGTACAAAGAGAGTGGTAAATGCTTGAGTACTTGTAACGGGACAGTAAAGTCAGATATTATCAAGTCTTCTGTGTACACTGGTAAGTACATTGCTGGTCAGACTACTAAGTGGTTAATCAAAAGGGAAAACTTGGATTCCTAATGCAAAGGGAAATCAGTCATTTTTCTTAAGTGCTTCCACTAATAGCTTCTGACATGGTGTCTGACAATGCTTTGGGGGTTTGTCTACCAAATGTTGGCATTTGACACAAGCTGGGAGAGAGAGGCAATCCACACTTTCAAATCTGACTACTTTGTGTTGGCATGTTGTCTTTTTTCCTGTTGTTAAAAGTGCTCCATTCTACGCATTATGACAAAATTTCTTGATTCTTGTACTGTTGTCAGTTCTTTTTGCTAATTCCGCTCACAGCTGAATTCACAAGATTACAAACTTTAAGGGTTTCAAAAATCTCTTGTAGATATCCAGTTGAATGCCATCTGATTTACAGATGGAGAAACTAAGTCTGTCCTTTGTTATTTCCTAGTTTCCCCTCCAGCCTAGGGAATATCTATGGCCTTGTAACTGGTACGGTGAATTCAGAGCCGGGCAGAATTTTTCTTATCAGGTGGTTGTGTTTAGGAATAGGCTTGAGGAGGTGGGGAACGGCTGCTGGAAGATTGAAATCCCAGAGCATGGCCCTGCTCTAACCCGAGTTTCTTACCAGTTTGTGCTCGTTTGTTCCCAAGGGCTAAGTGGGCACCCTCACTCACCCCTAACTGCATTCAACTAAATCTACCATCTCTGATTACTCCTGAAATGCACAGCTCACTTCAGGATATTGTATCATTGTGCAGTCCGTGCCAGTATCCGTATGCTAAGAAAGTGTGTGTGTGTGTGTGTGTGTGTGTGTGTGTGTGTGTGTGTGTGTGTGTGTGGGAGAGACAGAGACAGGGAGACACAGAGAACATAGGACAGAGAGACAGAGAGAGAAAGAAAAAGGAAGAGAGAGAAGGGTGGGTAATGTACAAATAAAGGACTGGATACAAGCCTGACAGCACATCAGTGAAGATGGTTTCCTTTGAAATGCATAGATGAGTCACACTAGAAACAGTCAAGAAGCGCTGGTTAATCGATACAATGCTGGACTAGATATAGGATAATTTGCATTTCCTGACACCAATAGATAAGGTGTCCTGATCAATTAAAAATATACTCAGAAGGAAAGGCTATAATCCAGAGGTTCCCAAACTTCCCAGGTTCAAGGGAATCTTTAGTGTGTAAGTAATTTTTTCACAGGGCCTCCAAGCTATAGTTCCTCTTATTAAGTAGTCAGGTCCAAACAACTTACGTATTTCTGTTCTCTGTATTTGTATTTTTGTTCTTTTTCAAATAACCTTGTAGTTGTTTGAAAAAATAATACACAAATTGAAAGGAAAATAGTATTTTTATTTCATTCTTGAATAACCACAATTACTTAATAATAAGGTGTATATGCCTGCTACGCGCTGCACTGCTCAACCCTTGGAATCAGACCGCACATCGTCCCTTCATTTCCTGTTCTACCTCAACCAGTTTTTGTGCACTACTCGCTTTTTAACATTGAAATGGTCAAAAACCCAGCTTTGCAAACATGTAGCATCATCAAATAGAACACAGCCTTATCTGATATAAAAACTGTGAACTACCTCCAGCTAATGCTTTGTTCCGTGTTCAACAGACATGGAGTGCTTTCCTCAAATTTTTAAAATAACTGTGATTTCCTCAAATTTTTAAAATAACTCAGTTCCTCTACACACAATTTTGGGAATGACAGCCCTAGCCTCAGGTTCTAACCCCCTATATTATCCTAATAAACCAAAGTGGGCACTCAAACTGACTTCAATACATTATATATTTGCATCTTACTTCTTTGAAGTAGAGGCAGCAATATAAAATGCCCAGGAAAAGAACAGTAGTTTGTAACCCCATGGTTAAAAATCGGTAACTTTGATGCAACTGACAGTGATTTCTCAACTCATTTAGTAATTTTGTGTTGCTTAAGTTATTTTGCTTGATGTTTTTTATAAACTCACTTTCATCCAGTGACACTTTACCAATTTAGTCATTTTTTTTTATTTTTATTACTTATTTCTTTCATATTTAGTCAGCTTTGAGGAGGCTTTCTTCATTAAAATAATGATGATGATGTTACACTGCTTTTAAAACCTCCAACAAAGGAATGGCCAAATTTTTTTGAATATTCACATAAGGAGGAATAGCATTTTTAATATTAGTTTTGCATTAGCATGTGAAATAGCACTCCAATAATCAGTGGCATTAGTGTACCTTTCACCCTAACAAAATTTCCGACTATGTTTTCAATCACTCTGTCTAAAGTACAGCAGTCACTGACTGGAAATGATTTTTAGTTAAAGGAAATAATAAAAGCAGACAATACTTTTTCTAAAAAGCACTTATTAATTTTTAAATCATTTTGGTTTCATATAATTATCAATACTTGAATGAGTGATTGGAAGCATTAATTTTTATCAGCATTGAAGGCAGTATTTGAGTGTATATGTGCTCATGTATTCTGTTTGCTTTTCCAAACATGGGAACAATTCAAATGAGACTATGGTGACACACCAAATAGATCTGAAGGAAAAACTTAAAGAAATAAAGAAAAAGTCCTTAAGCGTGACTTTGAAACCTATTTTTCTCCTTTTTTCTTTTTCTCTCTTTCCCTTTCACCATCATTCTTACATTTCCCTACTCATTTCCTTCACTTGCTAGAAGACAACCTTTAGCTATACATGTCTAGTTGCCCCAGTGACTCTGAGTCCAAATAAATATACCCAAAATTGTCAAGGCAGATAGCCACAAAAATATCAAATTAAAGAAAAATCTCATGAAGATGTAAAAATAACATAGCAACATCTATTTGGAAATGAGAATGTCCCAAGCACTGTGTTAAATGCTTTTTATACATTAGTTGATTCTTACAACAGGTTCTACATCTAGCTTCATTTTAGAGAGAAGGAAACTGAGACACAGAAACAAATTACTTGTGTAACATCATACTTCTGGCAATTAGCCAACACTGAACTTCAAACTCAGGTCTCTGACTCACAAACACCCCACTGTCCCATGAAAAGCCCCAGGGGTGTTTACTTCTCAGAGAAGGCTGGCTGCATCCGGCCCACACTGAGTAACAGTGGTGACCTGGGGAGAGAATTTCTACTTGTTGTACATTTGATAGAAAGTCATTTTGAGGAAGGAATCTCTGACCCAGAAGATATTTGCTCAATTATTTTTTTAATTAAAAAGATATAAGGTGATTAATTAATTCATTTTACCTAACAGGAAATCAATCCTTTGCCAAATATTTATGCAACTGCTAGTACAGACCAAGCATGAAGCTAGGAGTTATGAGAAAATAAGAGAGAAATCAAAGAAAATGACCTATTGTGGGGAAACATGTAGGTCATATGATCCAGTGAATCGACACTGTAATGCAGTCCCCTCATGTGGGGAACATGCTATTTTCTGTAGGAGGCAAAAGAATAGCAAGCCCTCCTTGGAGTCAAGCTGTCATGATGCCTCTATGGACCATCTCTGGCCCTTATAAGGACTCTCTCAGTTTCCTCCCTTTCAACCGCACTTCCTCCACTCCTCTGCCCACTGGAGTCCTTTTCATCCTTCAAAACCTGGAGCAAAGGACTTCCCTGGTGGCACAGTGGTTAAGAATCTGCCTGGCCAGAACACTCTATGACATAAATCACAGCAAGATCCTTTTTGACCCACCTCTTACAGAAATGGAAATAAAAACAAAAATAAACAAATGGGACCTAATGAAACTTAAAAGCTTTTGCACAGCAAAGGAAACCATAAACAAGATGAAAAGACAACCCTCAGAATGGGAGAAAATATTTGCAAATGAAGCAACTGACAGAGGATTAATCTCCAAAATTTACAAGCAGCTCATGCAGCTCAATAACAAAAAACCAAACAGCCCAATCCAAAAATGGGCAGAAGACCTAAATAGACATTTCTCCAAAGAAGATATACAGATTGACAACAAACACATGAAAGAATGCTCAACATCATTAATCATTAGAGAAATGCAAATCAAACCTACAATGAGGTATCACCTCACACCAGTCAGAATGGCCATCATCAAAAAATGTACAAACAATACATGCTGGAGAGGGTGTGGAGAAAAGGGAACCCTCTTGCACTGTTGGTGGGAATGTAAATTGATACAGCCACTATGGAGAACAGTATGGAGGTTCCTTAAAAAACTAAAAATAGAACTACCATACGACCCAGCAATCCCACTACTGGGCATATACCCTGAGAAAACCATAATTCAAAAAGAGTCATGTAACAAAATGTTCATTGCAGCTCTATTTACAATAGCCAGGACATGGAAGCAACCTAAGTGTCCATCATCGGATGAATGGATAAAGAAGATGTGGCACATATATACAATGGAATATTACTCAACCATAAAAAGAAATGAAATTGAGTTATTTGTAGTGAGGTGGATGGACCTAGAGTCTGTCATACAGAGTGAAGTAAGTCAGAAAGAGAAAAACAAATACCATATGCTAACACATATATATGGAATCTAAGAAAAAAAAAAAGTGGTCATGAAGAACCTAGGGGCAGGACGGATATAAAGACGCAGACCTACTAGCGAATGGACTTGAAGACACGGGGAGGGGGAAGGGCAAGCTGGGACAAAGTGAGAGAGTGGCATGGACATATATACACTACCAAATGTAAAACTGATAGCTAGTGGGAAGCAGCCGCATAGCACAGGGAGATCAGCTCGGTGCTTTGTGACCACCTAGAGGGGTGGGATAGGGAGGGTGGGAGGGAGGGAGACGCAAGAGGGAAGAGATATGGGGATATGTGTATGTGTATAGCTGATTCACTTTGTTATAAAGCAGAAACTAACACACCATTGTAAAGCAATTATACTCCAATAAAGATGTTAAAAAAAAAAAAAAGAGTAGCCACCTCTCGCCGCAACTAGAGAAGGCCCACACACAGCAACGAAGACCCAACGCAGCCAAAAATAAAATAATTAATTAATTAATTAAAAATAAATAAATACATAAAATGAGTGATTTAAAAAAAAAAAAAAACCTGGAGCAAACATTATACCTCTGTGTTGCCTTCCTACCATCCCAAAGTCAGAATTAGCACCTCTTTCTTCATGCTCTTACTGCAAAGTGTACGTGAGACATATCTCTGTGTTAGCACTTGACACAGAATATTGTATCTATTTTCAAATCTTACTTCCCCACCCGGATGATAGCTACCATAAAGAAACCATCATGCCTAATTCATCTTTTGTTTCCTTGATACCTTGCCTAGGGCTTAGCAACATAGAAGCCCCTCATTAGGTGTTTGAAGGCTAATTAACCAGAAGATGAATCATAGAATATGGCTTGATAAGACCCTATAGGGCATTTGATTCCCCTTTCTATATAACCTGTTAATTTCCTACTTACAAAGTCTCCAAAAAAATCATCTTACAGACTCTGCCTGTAAATATCAGAGCTTGAAATGCTGGAAAGTGCTTAAATTGACCTAAAATTTACCTGAATATAACATCTTTGATTTCATGATTGGCCATAATTCTAATCTTTCTGTCCATGATGATTCTTCAAATGTTTAAAGGCATATATATACGGTAGTGCATTGGCCTTTGGAGTAAGAGTCAGTACAGATATCCTCTTTTGCAAAGGAGCCCAAGGCAATTCTATCAGGATCCAGAGCATGACTCCTCGCAAACGGACGTTACTAGCTTTTCCCTAGTAAATAAGATCCAGTTGCCACAGGGAAGCAACTGACTCTATAACACCTTTACATGACACCTGAAAAAAATGGACCTTTTCATTTCATTCAAGAAATATTTATGGGTGTTGAGCTTCAGTTACATTATGTTCCAAGTGCAGCCCTAGACACTAGGGCCACAGCAGAGAACAAAGCAGAAGAAGTCTCTATAGTTGAACTACTTCTTTGTTTCCCAATCCTGAAAAACAAAAGATGTATATTCAGTTTTGTGGAGAGAGCTCATCTGTGAAACAAGAAAATGCAAATGTTCAGAAAAAAAATGTCTTTGGGGCACCTTTTGCATCTACTCTGTGACCCATGTGGTTTAAAAACTTACTAACTTGGGGAGAGAAAATTTTTCACAAAAAAGTATTTGAGAACAACACCTAAACTCACATGATATAGTGTTAAAGGTGTACATATTGACCTAAGTGCTACAGGAATTAAAAGAACAGAGGCTCATTGATGGGAAAGGCAGAAGAGGAAGCCAATTTGGGGAAATGTTTTTATAGTTAACAATAGCTTCTATTTATTGAGCACTTTCTAAGTGCCAGGAGCACTGCTAAGCCAACTGTCATGTGTTGATTCACTTGATTCTCACAAAACACTGCAAGGAAACTCCTACAACTTTCTCCATTTTTATAACGTACAGAGGAGTTAAATAACTTGCCCAAGATCGCAGAGCAGTAACTGACAGAACTGAGCTTTAACCCAGGGAATCTGGTCCAGAGTCTGGTTGCTTAACCAACACACTATATTGCCTCTCCGCATTCTTACAAGTTCATGTGAACTCATGGCCAGGAGCAGACAATCCTCCACGTGTGCCAGTGATGACACAGTGGTTTCCTAGAAGTGAATCAGGATCCAATGGAGAGAGGAGGGGTGATTCTCCATGCCTACCTTTCCACCACACACCCTCTCTCTTCCACTGGTGACCATCCACTGGCAGCAGGTAGAAGGATGGACAGCTGAGCCGGAGCCCTGGCAGGATGCTAGGGGCTGCGACTGGCCCAGGGCAGTGCTGCACAGCCCCTGTGGGGGCCGCAGTGTCTTGGCTCTTCATCCCAACTCCGCTCCACCAGCTGCTGTGCGGCCTTGTGTCCCATCACTACACCAATCTGAGCTTCAGCTTCCTATGTTTACGAAACACCATGTTTGACAAGGTGATCATTTCTGGTCTGCTGCTCTATTCCACTCTACGGGTAGTGGAGGGAGGCTAGAGGTAGCAGCACAGTCCAGAATGCAAAACTCCTTCCACTAAAGGATCCGATTTCAGCCACTCTGCCAAAAGCTACAGTCTTGACAACAGTTGTACTATAGTTTAGAACCAGCTCCGAGTGAGGGGGTGGGAACATACCAAGCACGGGGTTAAACCAGTGACCTGAACATTTCTCTTCTCACATTCACAACACCAGAGACCAGCTACAGAGGATTCGAATGGAGCAAATCCCTTAATCGTTCAAATTCTTTTTCCTAATCTGCTAGAGCAGCCAAGGATGGGGTGGGGCTTTCACTTGTGAATAAAAGGTTCTGCTTCATTGTCCCCACGCAGGAGAGCACGGCCAAGCGAGTTGCAACTGTGGGAGCTGGGGTCAGTGGCCTGGCCCCCATCAAGTGCTATCTGGAGGAAGGACTAGAGCCCACCTGCTTCGAGAGGAGCGACGACCTTGGGGGGCTGTGGAGATTCACCGTAAGTGGGGCTTCGACAGCTTTGTTGTGTGCCTGTTGGAAAAGGGCTGGACTGGTGCAAAAAGAGATTGAATTTCTTCCACAAGGGCTGGCGCCCATAGGCGCCAGAAACATCTGCTGAACAGGGAGACAGAAAGGGCCATTGAAAATGATTTTTTAAAAAGAAAGAAGCAGGGAATAGCCTGAATTTGGATGGGAGGTGCATCAGCCACCTTGCAAACTTCATCCGGGGCCAAGAGGAATAAAGATGCCTACGAAGGGTAGAAGAGGATGGAGTGGCTGGGACAAGCCAGGAAAGCTCAGGACACGCAGGGCAGGAGCAGAACCTGGGGGTCAGAAGCACGAGTCTCCAGTGTTGGGGGCAAAGGTATAAACACAGCACAGGAATTTCTGCCTCTGCCTGAGAGACTGAGCTGCTTATACATGCTTCTTTTTCCAGCTCTGCTCTATCTGAAGCAAAGCGACACAAGACTCAGTGTAGGGTGAGTCCTATACTCAAGGTCTTGCTGTCCAGGCAATTCCAATCCATGTCAAGAACAATCAGAAGTGAAGGATGTGAGGAGTTTGGAGACTTTTTTGTTGCCTGAGCAAAAAATAATAATAATATTCTCAGGACTACAGTATGGATTGGAGAGGGAACAGGGGTGAGGTAGGAGGAAAGGCAACTATAAAGACCACCCTTGATTGGCCTGGGGTCCAGGGAAACCACAGGGGTCCTGCTGGAGGCCACTGAAACCCTGTGAGCTCCACGGCTCAGCCAGGGAGTCATTTGCATCAGATCTCCCCAAACCTCCTATTTCCCTTCTTCTCAGGAGAGCAAGAACATATCCCGTGAGCTTTAAAGGTGCTAAGGAGAAAGCAGTCAGGAAGAGTGAAAAGGAGCAAGGTGTCAGATATCCTGGCCTCAGAGTCCTAAGGGACTAAGAGAAAGCAACACTTAGCATTCCCTTATTATAGAAGGGTAGAACTTGGAACAGGAATAAAGTAATTATTTTTTAATTCAGTGATCAAAGCTCCAGAGAGGCCAAGGTTCCTAGTTTAGTCCCAGCATAAACCAGCTTGTCACATAAAGAAGAACTGCATATCTTGAAATGTATCCAACCACCAAATGTGACCATCAATGCACAGAGACCTCCCCAAGGGGCCTAGGGAAAAGAGAACATCTGTTCCCATGATTCAAACCACATACATTCCGAAAGGGGAGCAGAAACCTGACACAAATGCCATAACTCTAGCCTCTCATGCCCATTGAAAACATTGCTAATCAAACACTATACCCTTCCCCTAATGAGCCTCAGAATCCTTCTTAACACAGTATTCCAGATAAGTACTACTGCTCCATTGGGGTTGAGGGTTAGCTTCCAGGATAAAACTGCCAGAGTAGAGTTATTTGGTTAAAGTAATCTCAATCAAAGCAAAAAGTAAGCCCAGAGACCTTGGCATACCAGACAAAAATGCTCCTTATATAAATCACAGATACCCAATTATTAACACACACACAAAAAAAAACTATTGATGTAAGAATCAAGAGAAATGAGTTCTAGATACAGCTGTGCCCAACTGGCTGTGTGATTGGGCAGGTCAAACACCTATGCACAAAGCGCTGTGAGGGACACAAAAATGAGAAACAGTCTTCCTGCCTTAGGGAGCTGTCAGTCTGATGGGAAAAGGGCAGGATCTTGTAAGTCAGAAACAGTGCTATGGGTATTTAAGTGAGGTCAGGATTACATTCACTTGAGGGAAGCCAAGAAAGGCTTCATGGAGGAGATGGTGTGTGGTGGACTCTGAAGGATCTCAACAGGCAAATGAGATTGAATGGGAGATGCCAGGGAGGAAACCGTAAAGAAAAAGTACTGGGCATGCTTGGAAAATAAAAAGAGCTTATTGGTGTTTGTGGAACTTGTAAGAGAAATGATGAAAGGGGAGGACAGTGGCTGAATGTTTGGGTAAGGGATTCGTACTCAATTTAGAAAGCAACGGATTATGAGCAGAATTAAGATGTCTTTCTGTTGTTGTTGTGTTTGTTTTGTTTGCATGATAGCGAGACCCATATATGTTTACAGGTAAAGAGAAAATATCTGTATGATAGGAAATGATTGAATATGTAAGCCCAAATTGAGACAAGATCCTGGCAGAAAAAGGAAGAAGTGGAATTGCAGGCCCAAGTGGAAGGATTAGCCCTGGAAAAGTGGAGAGGCACACTTTTCTCAGAGACAGGAGGGGAAGGAAAAAGAAAATTAGAGGCCCTTGTGAGGCACGTGATAGGACATCAAAAGGATGAGAAAGAGGGTGACCCAGCAGTAGCCTAAGTAAAATGGTACCCAATTAACAAGTTGTTTCAGTCCCCATTACCTCATCTGTAAAGTAAGAACACAGAGTCAGTTTAAAAAATAGATAAAAGCTAAATTACTGGGTCCTGGGAGGCAGGAAAAACCATCCCCACCTTCATTCAGCAGCCCTCTCTTGACACAGCAGCCTCTTTAAGACACCTCTGTACTACCTTGAGATTCCTCTAAAGCCTGATTGAAAATCTCTAAACTAAGTGACCTTAAAGGGGACTTCCAGCTCTAACATGCTATGACTCTCCTGGGTCTTTCTAGAGACATCCCTTCCCCCTTCTACCCCAGCAGATACACACACACACACACACACACACATGCACGCACGCACACACACACCACGAAAGATTGTTAGAGATGTCTCTGCAATCAAAGCAAGTGGCCCATTCAAAACCTGCAGAATTAGAGAGTCTGCTCAGGCAAGGGCTGTGCTTACCAGAAAATGTACAAGGGGGATCCTTAGTCCCTGTTCTGGGTGAAAGGGGCCATAATGCAAAAATAGACAGGCAAACTGCAGAAACCCAATAAAACACATATGGAGAAGGTTTCCATTTACAAATAGAGAGATGCCCCCAACATTACAGAGATTATAAACTACTGCACTTAATTCGATACTCACATGGGCATAACTCTGGCCTCTTCCAGACCACAGTCTTAAACTAAGAGGAAGCAGACAAAGGTTGCAATGGAAAAGAAAGTCCATCCTTCATTGGTGGGGGGAGGGGTTGGCATTGTTTAAAAGGAAAAGGGATACATTGATAAAGAACCCACCTGTGACCACCAACTCAAGTGGCAGCAGGAGGTAAGTGTGGAACATCTGTTCCACAACCAACTCTCTCAGGCTCTTGAGAGGAAAAGGAGGCTTAGAAGAGTAATGCTATTGGCTGATTATCTCGACTGTAGAGGAATACTTGAAGAAATAAAATGTCAGGAATTGTTCTGTCACTCATAACTAATATTACTCCTAGAGAATTTTAGTATAGGAAGGAGCCTTGAGAAATAGCCTTAATGTAGAACCACACTGACATCCTCTAGAAGTAATTATACTATGCTGATAGAAACACATTCTGCTTCACCCATCACATCTCTGTAGCAATAACCCTCCCTGGAATGACGTGCTTCCTTATGCACATCGAGGTCTTTTCTTCTGCACATGTATCCTTTCACTTATTCCACATTTATTGAGCACCTACTATGTGCCTTATGCACCACATATTTTTAGATTCAGTGAGGGAAATGATGAAGTGTAATACTTCACCCGCTTAAATCACTAAGGAATTCTTCAGCTATTTCTTCTTTAGGCACATTAAGCCTGATTCTTACAGGGGCTGAAATGTTTTGTTAATTGGGCACCATTTCACTTCTTCTTAAAAGCCTTATTTCTAAAAGTTCAGTGATCTTAGTAGGTTTCCTTTTATTCATATATTAAACAAACATTTATTGAATTCATATTATCTTGGAGGGGATACACCTGACAGGCCCCTAACCTCTTGGGGGTTCCTCAAATCTCCTCTGAGGTTTCCACAGCTCCCCTGTGCTGCAGATCTGAAAACAGATCTACAGACTGTGGACAGATTGTAGACAGTCTGACTCTCCATAGGGAGAGGAAGTGACAAAGTAAAATGTGTTCCGGCTGTTCAAAGGAGAAGAAAAGAAGGAAATAATTGTTCTTAAGAGCAAGAGCTGAACTTCCCTGGTGGCACAGTGGTTAAGAATCCACCTGCCAATGCAGGGGACATGGGTTCGAGCCCTGGTCTGGGAAGATCCCACATGCCACGGAGCAACGAAACCCGGGTGCCACAACTACTGAGCCTGCGCTGTAGAGCCCGCGAGCCACAACTACTGAGCCTGCGTGCCAAAACTACTGAAGCCCGTGCACCTAGAGCCCGTGCTCCGCAACAAGAGAAGCCACTGCAATGAGAAGCCTGCGCACTGCAATGAAGAGTAGCCCCCGCTCGCCGCAACTAGAGAAAGCCCCGCACACAGCAACAAAGACCCAACACAGCCAAAAATAAAATTAATTAATTAATTAATTAATTTAAAAAAAAAAAAAAGAATCCACCCGCCAATGCAGGGAACATGGGTTCGAGCCCTGGTCCGGGAAGATCCCACATGCCACGGAGCAACAAAGCCCATGCGCCACAACTACTAAGCCCTGCGTGCTGCAACTACTGAAGCCCACGCGCCTAGAGCCTGGGCTCCACAAGAGAAGCCACCGCAATGAGAAGCCCGCACACCGCGATGAAAAGTAGCCCCACTCGCCACAACTAGAGAAAGCCCGCACACAGCAACGAAGACCCAACGCAGCCAAAAACAAAAAAGAACAAGAGCTGCGAATGTCGTGCATTGAGAGACTGTCTCTATGTATCTATACAGGAATGACTTTTATTATCATTTTATATCTATTTTTTAAATGAGAAAGGAGAAACCTCTGACCTGACAAAGGTTTCTTCCCATTGCCTATAATCCTCTCTGGAGGACACAAAGCTTGAGAAAGTAAATTTCCACGGTAATTGTAGAAGAAGAACATTACAAATAACAGTTAACATTTTGGGGCTTCCCTGGTGGCGCAGTGGTTGAGAATCTGCCTGCTAATGCAGGGGACACGGGTTCGAGCCCTGGTCTGGGAAGATCCCACATGCCGCGGAGCAACTAGGCCTGTGAGCCACAATTACTGAGCCTGCGCGTCTGGAGCCTGTGCTCCGCAACAAGAGAGGCCACGACAGTGAGAGGCCCGCACACCGCGATGAAGAGTGGCCCCCGCTTGCTGCAACTGGAGAAAGCCCTCGCACAGAAACGAAGACCCAACACAGCCATAAATAAATAAATAAATAAATAAAAATTAAAAAAAAAAAAAAAACAACAGTTAACATTTTTTGAGAGCTTACCAGGCACTGTTCTAAATGCATTAGAACTATCATTTCGTTTTATCCTAGGGGATATGTAGTATTGTTATTCCTATTTATAGAAGAGGGAACTGAGACACAGAGAGGTTAAGAAAATTCCCAAGGTCACCCAGCTAAAAATGTAGAGCTTGAATATGAACCCAGGCTGTCTGACTCCGTGGTCTGTGCTGACAAGAACTATACTCCACGCATTTCCAGAGTCTGTGCCACAGCTCAGGAATAAGGGCAGGCAAATCCTGGACTGTCCATGGAATCGCATGAAGTATTCTAGTGAATATGATGTCTTTCCCATTGTACTGCAGGACCCAGTGGACCAGGAAGCCAGAAACCCCTCCATTCTTGCCTTTATTATTTTTCCCCTCTGTACAATCCATCTCCCTTCCCCTCTCATTCAGTTCTACCTTCAAGACAAAAATCTTTCCCCTAAGTGCCCCTATCAATTCTCAGGAAAAATGTGCTTCCACATACAGAGTGCCACACAGAGGGCAATTGGCACACACACAGAGACAATGCCAAGAGTGCCTGCAGCCGGGGGTCCCAGCAGGGCCTGAGAATCACTGGGGCAGTTTGTTCACTGAGGCAAACACTGGAGGGGAGGGCTCAGGACCTGCAAACCCCATTCAGAAGTGGCATGGACTCGTACTCTCTGTATATATCTGAAACACTCCAGACCTTATATTTTACCAGGAG
This sequence comes from Balaenoptera borealis, assembly GCF_965194805.1. Classification (NCBI taxonomy): domain Eukaryota; kingdom Metazoa; phylum Chordata; class Mammalia; order Artiodactyla; family Balaenopteridae; genus Balaenoptera; species Balaenoptera borealis. The sequence goes on along the minus strand of NC_138860.1, from coordinate 59,245,394 downwards.
AAACAATCAGTGGGAGGAAAGAGAGACAGAGCAAAGTGGTGTTGGATTCCATCCTAAAGGTCAGGTTTCCATACTAAGCTACAGTTTCTCCTCAGCTGGCATCTGTGATGCATTACTTCACATTAGGCTTCAGTGTTTCCTGGAAGGTTTTCTTCTTCCTGCCTTTACAATTATTTTCCAAAATTTTGCGCAGCAGAGTTGGTTTTTTTTTCTATTTTTGTTTGTGGGTTCATTTGTTTTAAGGTCCCCATGGTTCCCTGACTTATCCAATTCCAATGAGTCTCTACTACTCTTTGATTTTTAAACATGCCATTATAAAATGTTTTAAATTTTTTTGAACTACGTTTATGGAAATCTTTACAACATGATATTATGCACATCTCTACCCCCCTTTTGAAGGTATGTATTCCAAATTGAGCCTTTTATTGTTGTTAACTAGAAATTGGCGCTTTTAACAAAGTATTATTTACAATGTGATGCTCTCAGGTGCCAGAGAAAAGTGAGGGAGCTTTGGTCATACACAAACTGACCCCAGAATGTTTATAACTGATGTTTTTCTCCTTTTACCATAGTTTCTTCCCCTTCTGTTTGCTCTCACTTTTCAATATTACAGCTCTTTGGAGCTATTCCCATTATCTTTTTCCTATAACCCAGAGGAAACCTGATCACTTTTAACTACACCAAACCAGCACTAAATTTAGTTCTAATACCTGGCTTCAAGTTTAAGGATGTTCTAAATCTGTGTTGTCCAATAAGGTAGCCACCAGCCACATGTAACTGTGGAATGCAGTTGATACGACTAAGGAACTGAATTTTTTATTTAATTTAGTTTTAATTCATTTTAATTTTAAAACCAATACTCAATTCAGTTATTGGAGAATTTTTAAGTGTATTTGTTAACAATTTGGGTATGTAAATCCACTTTTTCAAGTGAAAACTTAGCATTTGGATTCAGATGTGTAAAATATATACTAAATTTAGAAGACTTAATATGAGAAAAAAGTTTTAATACTTCATTAATAATTTTTATATTGATTACACGTTGAAATTATAAAATTTTGGATATATTGAGTAAAATAAAATATACCATTAAAATTAATTTCATCTGTTCCTTTTTACATTTTTTAATGTGGCTGTTGGAGATTTTTAAAGTGCATGCGTGGCCTGCATCACATTCCTATCGGGCAAGACAGCTCTAAAGTCTTGTTACTCAAAGCGTGGTCCGTGACCCAGCAGCATCTGCATGGGAGCTTGTAAGAAATACAGAGTCTCAGGCTCACCCAGACCTACTAAGTCAGCATCTACGTGTTAGTAAGATTCCCCAAGCAATTCTTTTTTTTTTTTTTTTTAACATCTTTATTGGAGTATAATTGCTTTACAATGGTGTGTTAGTTTCTGCTTTATAACAAAGTGAATCAGTTATACATATACATATGTTCCCATATCTCTTCCCTCTTGCATCTCCCTCCCTCCCACCCTCCCTATCCTACCCATCTAGGTGGTCACAAAGCACCCAGCTGATCTCCCTGTGCTATGCGGTTGCTTCACACTAGCTATCTATTTTACGTTTGGTAGTGTATGTATGTCCATGCCACTCTCTCACTTTGTCACAGCTTACCCTTCCCCCTCCCCATATCCTCAAGTCCATTCTCTAGTAGGTCTGTGTCTTTATTCCCGTCTTGCCACTAGGTTCTTCATGAACTTTTTTTTTTCCCTTAGATTCCATATATATGTGTTAGCATACTGTATTTGTTTTTCTCTTTCTGACTTACTTCACTCTGTATGACAGACTCTAACTCCATCCACCTCACTACAAATACCTCCATTTCGTTTCTTTTTATGGCTGAGTAATATTCCATTGTATATATGTGCCACATCTTCTTTATCCATTCATCCGATGATGGACATTTAGGTTGCTTCCTTGTCCTGGCTATTGTAAACAGAGCTGCAATGAACATTGTAGTACATGACTCTTTCTGAATTATGGTTTTCTCAGGGCATATGCCCAGTAGTGGGATTGCTGGGTCGTATGGTAGTTCTATTTTTAGTTTTTTAAGGAACCTCCATACTGTTCTCCATAGTGGCTGTATCAATTTACATTCCCACCAACAGATTTGCAAATGAAGCAACTGACAAAGGATTAATCTCCAAGATTTACAAGCAGCTCATGCAGCTCAATAACAAAAAAACAAACAACCCAATCCAAAAATGGGCAGAAGACCTAAATAGACATTTCTCCAAAGAAGATATACAGATTGCCAACAGACACATGAAAGAATCCTCAACATCATTAATCATTAGAGAAATGCAAATCAAAACTACAATGAGATATCATCTCACACCAGTCAGAATGGCCATCATCAAAAAATCTAGAAACAATAAATGCTGGAGAGGGTGTGGAGGAAAGGGAGCACTCTTGCACTGTTGGTGGGAATGTAAATTGATACACCCCAAGCAATTCTTAACAAGATTTAGAAGCACAAATCTAGAGAGCTGTGCTTCTCAAACTGTGGAGAAGAATCAGGTTTGTTTTAATTTCCAAGAAATTATAGACAATCATATTTGTAAAATATAATAAAATGAACTATTAGAAAGGTGAAAATGAAACAAAGGAAAATGTCAAAACATAAATTCAAACTCCTTTGAAAGTGTGCACAAGGCAAATACTATAGAGAATCTCTATTACGCTTGTAACTTTTTGCTAAACAAAACCCTATGTGTGAAATACCAGTTCTCCGTGTTAAACACCTGTAGGCACACTTTCACTACACATTGTACATATTAATACTTAAGGTTTATAATGTGATAATTAAGCTTGCTTCTTGTTTGTCATTTTATCTAATCTGGGCTGAATGGATGAGAGCACTTCTCCCAAGAGATAACATATATCTAAACTGTTTCTAAGTTTTGCTTAACAACACACATAGTAGAGAAATGAGGCCCACAGAATATAAGAATGGAATGGAAGAAAAAATTTTAAAGAAACCTCAGTAAGCTCAGGATATTCATTTTTTTAACTGCTATCCAGAATGAAGCAAGTAGTGCTATATTTTTAAAATTTAACTTCAGTCCTTTATCAGTAGTCAGTTCTGATCATTTATTCTGTAAAATTATAAGCAAATATCAATTATCTTTCAATGAAAGAAAATAATTATAGCTTTTATCACTTTTGGAAAACAGTTTTCAAACTAACCTTAAAATGTTACACATTGGGGACTTCCCTGGTGGCGCAGTGGTTAAGAATCCGCCTGCCAATGCAGGGGACACGGGTTAGAGCCCTGGTCCGGGAAGATCCCACATGCTGCGGAGCAACTAAGCCCGTGCGTCACAACTGCTGACCCTGCGCTCTAGAGCCCACGAGCCACAACTACTGAGCCCATGTGCCACAACTACTGAAGCCCACGCGCCTAGAGCCTGTGCTCCACAACAAGAGAAACCACCACAATAAGAAGCCCGCGCACCGCAACGAAGAGTAGCCCCTGCTCACCGCAACTAGAGAAAGCCCACACGCAGCAACAAAGGCCCACACAGCCAAAAATAAATAAATAAATAAATAAATTTTTTAAAATTAATTAAAAAAAAGTCGTACACTGTAATGTAGTCTTACCCGCATTACTAGTACTCAGTTCAAATCCCACACAACTCATCACGTGACTTAGACAAAACCAAGACTGATCTATGTCCCGTTCATCACGAAGGAGTCCACATGCCTGGATACTGAGCAATGTCAAATTATTGCTATAAAAGTTTCGAGATGCTTACTCTCACCTTCTGTACTTATATTTTCATAGACTGGTAATAAAAAGTTCATATCAGTCTGGCTCTGCTGACTACATCTTTGTTTCTTCATTTTTTTTAATTTTTTTTTTAATTTGGTTGTGCCGGGTCTTAGTTGAGACATGCGAACTCTTAGTTGTAGTTGTGGCATGCATGTGGGATCTAGTTCCCTGACCAGGGATCAAACAGGGGCCCCCTGCATGGAGAGCTCAGAGTCTTAACCACCGCACCACCAGGGAAGTCCCTACATCTTTGAGTAGCACTGCTTTAGAACTTCCTACAGAATGAAAGATCAGGATTTAAATAGTCATCTTTCTCAGAAGCCATTTAGATTCCAGTTTTCTAGATATATTCTGGATAAATGGGACTGTCAGATGTGGAGTCACAAATAAGCAAGATAAGGTGAACTCATCAGTTGATGAGATCGGTATCATTAATTCAAGCTACAAAGGTATGTTTATAATTTTATTTTCTGTTATCACTACATATTTCATGCAGATCTAGACTCAAACCTTTTGAGGGAACAAAGTAAGTCCTCTCCATATGTGAGGTTTATGTTCACATTTCTACTTGTTCACACAAATAAAATAATTTTTGTTTCACAGGAAAAAAGAATTATATATATACAAGATGGTAAACAATATTAAAATACTAAGGACTTTCCTACTGAAATTAGAACAATTCTTTATAATACATCTAAAAGATAGAGGCAATGTACATACCTAAATGAATAATTAAAACTGCCCACTACTCAACCTTGTAGTAGTTGTCTGAGATGTTGCTATTTGCTAGTTACCCAAGTCAAAACTGGAGTGGGAAATTGTTTAGTGTTTTGCCATGCTCACAGTTGTCCAATCTGGAAACCTTTGACCTGCTTCCTCTCCCAAACCTTAAATCCAAACAATTTCACAATCCTATGTATTCTACCTTTCTGCTACCTAACAAATCCCATGTCTCTCATTTTCAACTGCCACTGCCTTTGCTCTGGCCCTCATTGGCAATCGCATGGATTTGTGTTTCAGGTTCTTAACTAGCCTCATTTCCTTCCTTTCCAGATCCCTCTAAGTTATCTTTTGTAGAACCAGAATTATCTTTTCAAAATTTAATATGAATCACTTCCATGAATTTCTATGAAATTAAAATTCCTTAACTTCAGACACAAAATCCTTCAAAATCTGAACCCCCTTTCTCCATAATCCTTTCAACAATACCTCATGAAACCAAAGCAATCGTTCATCATCTAGATACTACTTCCTGGCTCTGGTGTATTTCCATATTCTCCTGTATTTTGCAGTGATACTGTGTGAGTCTGGACAGGTGAGTTTATCCTAGGTTTGTTAGCATGTAATAAATGAAACTGTAATTCTGATCATGATATTCATAGTGGGGTCCAATATTCATCATCTTTCAAGTAAGTGCAGGATAGCGAATTCCATTAGAAAGTAGCAGGTAGCATACGTAAATTGTATGGTTCAACGTCTAAAAATTAACATCCATTTCATGTGTGTGCATGCACATGCACACATGCATACACACTCATGTGCATGCACTGTTTGTACAGGAACATGTTGAAGAAGGCAGAGCCAGCCTCTACAAGTCCATGGTTTCCAACAGCTTCAAGGAGATGTCTTGTTACCCAGACTTTCCATTCCCAGAAGATTATCCAAACTATGTGTCAAATTCTGTATTCCTCCAATAAAGATGTTAAAAAAAAAAAAAAAGAATTCAAAGAAACAAATTATTAAAAAAAAAAAAATTCTGTATTCCTGGAATATCTCAAAATGTATGCAAACCAGTTCAACCTTCTGAAATGCATTCAATTCAGGGTAAGAAAGGCACAAAACATCAGTTAGTAGTCAGGAAGTGTTTCCTACCTATTTTCTATTATCTCTCTCTACCCTAGGTTCTGTAGATGAGATAATGAACTGGCAAGATTGTTGATACCAGGTTGGATTCCTTTTCCCCTTTTACTTACAATCACCCTAAGTAAATCTGGAGATACTTTGTCTAAGGATTCGTATGTATAAACTTTTAGTTTGCAATGCCTACAACCAAGTATCCAAATGGACCTTAAAAATGTCAAACCAGATTTTCAGTTTGGGCCAAATGCCTATACACAGGGACATTGAGAACTTCCTATCAGCTCCTGGGTACTCTCTTTTTACTATCCCTTTATATGAATGGATGTGTGCACTAGCCTATACACAAGAGAATGTCACTATTTGAAGGAAATCTTTTCTAGATATCTTAGGGAATAGAAAAATCTTTGATATTTTCTCATTGGCCATACCCACCTCCCTTCCCATTTCAGAGGACAGAGACAGGAGGTAGGTAGGAGGACAAAGGCAAATAAATATATCCTCTTTCTCCTCTTTCTTTCTTCCTTTTTTCCTTCCTCTGCAAGAAACACATGAAAATCCATGTGTTTCCCTTCTATTACCCTCCCTATCAGGGATGGGGATGGTAAGGAATTCATGGAGAATTACACAGAGAAAGTAACATGAATGGAAAGATTGACTAAAACAAGTACCATATAAGATTCACATTCACAACCTTAAAAGTACTCCTGATCAAAATGAAGTCACTATCTCGAAGAGATATCCACACCTCCATATTCATTACAGCATTGTTTACAATGGCAAAGCCACGGAAACAACTGATGGATAAATGGATAAAGAAAATGTGATAGATGATGGATGGATAGATAGATAGATAGATAGATAGATAGATAGATAGATACATAGAACAATGGAATATTATTCAGCCATGGTAAATAGAGAAGAAAATCCTGTCACTTGCAAACACATGGATGAACCTTGAGGGCATTATGCTAAGTGGAATAAGTCAGACAGAGAAAGACAAATTCTGTATGATCTCACTTATATGGAATCAAAAAAAGAAAACTCATAGAAACAGAGAACAGATTGATGGCTGCCAGAAGTAGATGGGGGATGGGGAAGGGAAATGGGTGAAGGTAGTCAAAAGTAATAGACTTCCAGTTACAAGATAAATGAGTTCTGGGGATGTAATGTACAGTATAGTAACTATAGTTAACAGTATTGTATTGTATATTTGAAAGTTGCTAAGAGAGTAGATCTTAAAAGTTTTTATCACAAAAAAAAAAAATGATAACTATGTGGGGTGATGAATGTTAAGTAAACTTATTGTGGTAATCATTTTACAATATACACATATGTCAAATTATTAGGTTGTACACTTCAAACTTATACGGTGTTATATGTCAATTATATCTCAATAAAACTGGAGAAAAATAAAAGTACTCCAGTTGTCCAAAGAATATTTCATCCCACTTCCTTATTTTCCAAGGGACAGAATAAAAATAAAACACTACCATAGTCAATGGATATAATCCACAAAAAATATATTTAATGCATCAGAATTTCTGAGTCTGAAGCATTTCCTTCACTACCTGTTTCCCAAGCCTGTTTCAAAATAACTTTAAAAAACTAGATGTTCACCAAAGTTTTAAGAAAGTACACACAAGGGCTTCCCTGGTGGCTCAGTGGTTGAGAATCTGCCTGCCAATGCAGGGGACACGGGTTCGAGCCCTGGTTTGGGAAGATCCCACATGCCACGGAGCAACTAGGCCCGTGAGCCACAATTACTGAGCCTGCGCGTCTGGAGCCTGTGCTCCGCAACAAGAGAAGCCGCGATAGTGAGAGGTCCGCGCACCGCGATGAAGAGTGGCCCCTGCTTGCCACAACTAGAGAAAGCCCTCGCACAGAAACGAAGACCCAACACAGCCAAAAATAAATAAATAAACAAAGTAAACAATGCGTTAAAAAAAAAAAAAAAAGAAAGTACACACAAGCAGCTGTCTGTAAGAGGTTTTGTTTTTCCTTCCTCTCTATACATTCTAAATTTTCAGTGATGAACACATTATTTTCAAGATAAAAATAAATGTATTTTGAAAGTTTTTTTAATTAACTGAAAGTTTATATTTTAAAAAGACAATTGCTAATACAAATGTAGAACCCAACAAGCACTTCAAATATTATAAACCAGACAGTGAACCGTTAGGAGGGACTTGAGAAGTCTGTCTTCTTTGAAAACTGAAGAGGAAAGCAAGGCAGCAAAGTCTCTTGGTCAGTGGCTCATTTATGCTTTTAAACTTGACTTGTAAATTTCTTTTATATATTTTCTGAATCAGAATCTAGTACCCATGGATATACATGTACTCCATGAGAACAAAAATAGACCACAGTTGACCCTGGAGCAACACGGGGGTTTAGAGGCGTCAACTCTGTACAGTGGAAAATTCCCATTTCCTCCATTTCCCAGGTGCCTCTGTATCCACAGTTCCACATCCACAGATTCAACCAACTACAAATCCTGTTGTATTGTAATATTTACTATTTTTAAAAATCCACGTATAAGTGGACCTCCGCAGTTCAAACCCATATTGTTCAAGAATCAACTGTATTTGAAATTTAGACAACTCCCAACAAATTCAGCCATAAAGTTAGCACTTTTCAGTAGTTCTCTAGATCTGGGAAAACTTCAACATCATAGTCTATAAGACCTTTCATAAACTAAGATACTTGGGACCAAATTTATATTTTCAATTACATATTCAATATTATCCATGTTTCTATTAAAGGAGCTGTTGTAAAGGAACTGTTGTATACGAGAACTATACATAACAGAAAAATAATTTTAAAAACATAGAAAGACCTAAGTCATAATCTTGGTTCTATCACTCACTGTGAGAATTTGAGTAAATCACTTAAAAATTCTGGACCACACCACCTCTCTTAAATACCCCTCTACAACTCGAAGCTTAGAATACTTCCATCAGGAAATTACGATCAATCTGATAGTCCAATTTGATTTCTAGGGCTATGCTTATTAATTATGTTTCGTCTGTGCTCTAGAACATTTGAAATGTCAATTGGCACGTCAGCCAGCAGGCCCTTACTGGAACCTTGAAAACTATTAACCATGTCTATGATTCTTTTTTCAGACTAAAGTCTGCAGTGTAACAAAACGCCCAGATTTTTCTGTTACCAGCCAATGGGAGGTAGTCACTCTGCATGAAGGGAAGCAAGAGTCAGCCATCTTTGATGCTGTCATGGTCTGCACCAGTTTTCTTACTAACCCATATTTGCCACTGGACTCCTTTCCAGGTATAGGCTTTTTTGCAACTGACCTTAGTTTGTCTCATGGGAGCCATCCTTACACTGGATGGGTCTGGAAATAAATCCCTATTGATTCCTCCATTAAACAGTTAAAGTTGTGAGGTAAGAGGGTTTTTTCCCTAACCAGCACTATCTGGCCAATTTTTGGCTTTCATCTGTTTCAAACAACTTATGAGTACCAAAGAGCAGAATGAATAACTACTAAGCAGTTTTATGCTTCACTGAAGTTCAATGTCCCTCCCTAAGTGACTGGCAGCACTCAGAAAGTCTTCTAAGACTTGGGAGGCCTAGACAAGTTGTGAGCCTCAGCAGTGGTGCATTGACAAAGATGAGTGTAGAGGTCACAGAGGTCAATCGGTGAATAAAGGAAAAAGTAACGTGAATTTTGTTTGTTTCTATGAGTCATAGCAATTACCTAGATCAGAGGTTTATGGCACTGGATTAATAGTCAGTAGGGGCATGAGCCTTAGGAGGCAAGTTAAGACATCTTTGTGTCTCAGTTTCTTTATCTGGCTTTTGTAACCATGATTCATGGTAATCTATGTCAAATTTCAATTGGATTACAACTCAGAGGGAATAGAAAATTCAATGGTTTGGTTTATTTCATCTGCAGTAAAGGATTCAAAAAGTTAAAACTTAAGGAAATTTTTCTCTGAATCATCTACATATGACTTGTAGTGATCCCAAGGCTTGGTTCACAATTAACCCACGTACCTCTGATGATCCTTTGTCTGCCCCCAGAGGTTACTCAAGTCAGGTTAAGTTAAGATAAAGCATATCCTTAAAACTGCCATAGACTATAATCATTGAATTGGAATGCAGTTCAGTCTTCTTCCTGGTGCAGGAAACTCTTCACCATCCCTGAGAAAGACTCAACAGCCTCTGCTTGAACACATTCAACAATGAACTCTTACCACCCCACCCTTTTCTTGCCTACAGAGAAAAATCCCTGAGCAGGCAAGGTACTCCAGACTCCCAGGAAGGAGTACCTGGTACAGGATCACTCCAAGAATCCGGAAAATTTCATAACATAGAGAGTACACTGCATTTATTAGGCACCTACAGTATATTGCACAAGATGCTAAGAATACAGAGGTGGATAAGACAACACATAGCCTGCCTGAAAAGAGTTTTATAGGAGTCCAGTGGAGGAATCACATCTACACATGACCTGGAGTGATAGCAATACTCATTTTACAACAAACTCATGTACCTCCAATGATCCTGGATCTGCCCCCCAGATGTTACTCAAGTCAGGTCAGATTAGGATAAAACATACCTTGAAAGCAATGGAGTCAATATACTCAGTTTAAATAGGATGAGCTTGGGACCCTGGAGGTATACATTCTAGGCTATACAATTAACAAGCTATATAATCTTGGGCTTTCCACTTAACCTTTCTAAGCCTCTGTTTTCTCTCCTAGGAACTGAGGGGTTTGGACCACCTTACCCAATAGCATACATCACAAATCAAGCAAAAAGAACTCTACAGTACTTGCTGTCCTTCTCAATATCCATCTTACCAGCCACTACCAATTGGTCACTTAAAATCCGTGGGTAAATTATTGTTAAGGAGCCTTTGAGTACTAAAATTTCATGACTTTAGACTTGAAATGGAGTCCTCCAGATCTCACCATCTCCCTCTCTGCCCCACAGCAGACTTGCGTGGTCTGTACATACTCCCTAGGGTCGTTGTTAAACATTACAAAAATTAAATTCATTGAAGTTATTCAAAAATGCATGTCATGAGATCTGGAGGCAATTCCATAAAAGGTGTTCCAAAATGTCTTAGTAAAAATAATAGGTATTACAGCTGGAATAAATATATAATTTCCCAAGCTAACTAATTTTATTAATTCAGATACCATATACATTCAGCTGTGTTTACTAACACAACCACTTCACCTAATAAAAGTTCTTGCTCTGTTCTCCTGTAATATAAGTGGGGAAAGTATTAGCCTGGTAGAAGACTCAGCTACAGAGTCTCATTTTTGTCCATTTGTGGTCCAAAACAGCCTGATCCAGTGAGAATCTAAGATAATCTAACATTCAGGGATAATTCTATTATTCTTATTAAACTTGTCCGGCTCTCCCTTCCTGGCAGTTCTTGGATCCAGATTGGGTCCCTGTGCTGAGTTAATATTTAAACTTGGTTGCGTCATTGTTAAATTCTAAATGATCTAGATTGTGGTTGGGCTCTAACTGAGATTCATGTTAGATTTCTAATGATTTAAGATGAAGTAAAGAGCTACTGGGCCTTGGTAAGGCTACGTGCCACAGCATCCATACTCATCCCCTGAGAATCTAGATGTCTTATCACATTTTCTTAAAAAAAAAAATTCTTTGTACAGGACGTATTACTTTTGATTGTGTTGCACAACCTTGAGTATTTTCCAAAACTCTCCAAACACACCTGATGTTTCAGTGAGATTTGGCATCAACTGTTTGAGATATCTAGCTGGAACAGCGGCTCTAATCCCAGTGTAACTAACATAATCCCTTTTTCTCTGAGCCAAATCTGGCTGACTCAGCAAACCCAGCTTGAGTTACTGTCAGTCACCAAGATGAACCCACAAGGATCTTTTCGAATAGGAACCATATTTTTATTTATCTCCCATGTCATCTAGCACAGTGACAGGAACATAACAGGTATCCAAAAAAGCTTGCTGAATAGAGTGGAAGCACTGACTCATAGTTCCCTTTAATTTCTCTGCTCTTGCTCCTTACTTGTGAAAAGTTCTATATAGATCAAATATTAGTAGATAGAATATTTCTGTCCCATTGATTTCTGTCAAACTTTGAAAGGTAATGACTTCTTACACTTTAGTTTAATAAGTTTTTATGCCATGATTTCTTTTTTTTTTTTTTTTTTTTTTTTGATTAGAGGAAGGTTTATTGCAGGGCAAAGCAAGGATAATGGGTGGCTTATGCTCCAAAACCTTGAACTCCACAATGGTTTGGGGGGAAAATTTTTTATAGTGCCATGATATTTTAACTTAGTAATCATCTAGTAAGTAAAACTAGAGGCCTATCTAGTGAGATGGAGTAAGTATTTCCATTAAATAACTAATCACCCATTAATTTCTGTACCTTGTAAAATTATGTATTCATGTTTCAGATTTTCTTAAAATTGAGTATGCTATGAAAACAACCTAAATCATCTGTCAAAAGGATGTTATTAACTGAATAACATGTATGTTTCATTCACTAGTCTTATAAATTTTCTACTTGACTTTTTTTTTTCTATAGGTATAAATACTTTTAAAGGCCAGTACTTTCATAGCTGAGAGTATAAACATCCAGATATAGTTAGAGACAAGAGAGTTCTTGTGATTGGAATGGGGAATTCTGGCACAGACATTGCTGTGGAGGCCAGCCACGTGGCAAAGAAGGTATCATTCTTGATGTTACCTAATGAGGAGCTTTATCTTACGACACATGCCTCAGGCAAACAGTATTTGACACCATGATAACTGATGAAAGGAAAAAAAAATTCCTAAAACACACACACATACACTAAACAGATTTTTTTAGGTATTTTTTTCTTGAATGTTCATAAATGTTGCTGTGAATTCCAGGTGTCATTTTTCTTCCAAATCCAGCTTCTCTGACTTCCTATTTTTGTCATTTTCTCAGTCAAAAAGAGCTATAGAGGACATCTGTTTCTTACTCAGTCCCACAGGTCAGAAAATTCTGGCAATTTTTCTTGCTAAGATCTCCCATGTGCTCCTTCCTTTCCTTATTGATTGCCACCACCCTCATCAGGTCCATACCACCTCCCACTGAGTCTATTGCGTTGTCCTCCTAATAATAATTATGGAAATAGTCAATATTTATTGGGCTTGCTTACTCTGTGCCAAAAATGGCACTAAATGCTTCACTGCATTACCTCAACCAATTATCAAAACAAGCCACAAAGTAGGTACTAGTATCTTTGACTACAGATGAAGAAACTGAGACTTAGAGAAGTTAAATAACCCGCCTAAAGGCGTACCACCAGCAGGTGGTAGAGCCAGTCCTCAAATCCTAGTCTCTTCCATTCAAAACCCCAGCTCCTAATTCTACCCTGAGCTGCACTCCTACCCCAGTCCAACCCCCCACACACAACAATCCATCCAGACCCCCAACCACCAACAAACAAATCCTCTGAAAAGATTGCTGTCATTATGACACTCGTGTTAAAAAAACTAACTCCCCCTTACCTAAAAAAATAAAAATTACAATTTGCAGATGTATCAGCCCTGCATTATAGGGGTCTCCACAATCTGGTCCAAATCTGCTGTTTTAACTTTTTCCCACACTATTTTCCCACATGATCATTAACTGCACGCTGACAGGTCTACTCTGTGCCCTTTCCAGTTCCCAAGTCTCTATTTTCCTCTTTGTTCACACCATACCCCTCCCTTCTGCAGTGCCCTTTTCTCTTTTATTACAATTTAATTTACATTCCCAGATACCTCAACCCAAGACAAAATGATCTCTCGCTAGTATGAATTTATGTAATAATTGTAATTTACACTCCTCGGTCAGCACTTTTAATTCTTAGTATTGCTAATTACTTTTTTTTAATTAATTTATTTATTTATTTATAGCTGTGTTGGGTCTTCGTTTCTGTGCGAGGGCTTTCTCTAGTTGCGGTGAGCGGGGGCCACTCTTCATTGCGGTGCGCGGGCCTCTCACTATCGCGGCCTCTCTTGTTGCGGAGCACAAGCTCCAGACGCGCAGGCTCAGTAGTTGTGGCTCACGGGCCCAGCTGCTCCGCGGCATGTGGGATCTTCCCAGACCAGGGCTCGAACCCGTGTTCCCTGCATTGACAGGCAGATTCTCAACCACTGCGCCACCAGGGAAGCCCTGCTAATTACCTTTTATGGTATGTATTTTCTTTCCAACTATGCTGTAAACTCATTGAGAGCCATTCAGCCAACAAATCAATATTTGTTGTTGAATTCCACTATACCGAATGTTATGCCAGGCATGGGGGATACACTGGAAAACAGAACAATCAAACAAGATTCCCTCTATCATAGAGCATATACTCATGGGGAAAACAGATGTCAAATAAATAAATATAAATAATTAGATCAATAATTGCAAGAGTGGAAATAGCTCTGAAGAAAAAGAATTGGGAGTGTGTTCCCTTCTGGAATTTTCAAAAAGGAACTCGATTGATTGATTGACTAATTGATTGATTTGGAGAAACTTAGCAATTTGGTGGAGTTATCCTAAAGGAAGGCAAAGGAGGTTCTGAAGCAAAAATTAACACAGGCCTATCCATGATGACCACCACATGTGGTCATGCTTCGGCACACATCATTTCTATATCGACAAAGAAATTCCCCTTTCTTCAGGATATAATTCATATCTACCAAAATGCCATATCCGATTCTGAATCATGACAAAGAGAGGCAGGTGCATACTAGAGAATGGACTTGAGGATATGGGGAGCGGGAGGGGTGAGATGTGACAGGGTGAGAGAGTGTCATGGACATATATACACTACCAAATGTAAAATAGATAGCTAGTGGGAAGCAGCCGCATAGCACAGGGAGATCAGATCGGTGCTTTGTGACCACCTAGAGGGGTGGGATAGGGAGGGTGGGAGGGAGGGAGATGCAAGAGGGAAGAGATATGGGAACATATGTATATGTATAACTGATTCACTTTGTTATAAAGCAGAAACTAACACACCATTGTAAAGCAATTATACTTCAATAAAGATGTTTAAAAAAAAAAAAAGAGAAGCAGGTGCAAATATGTCTAATGTCAGAATCACTGATGTGCTCATAGTTCTTGCCACCATACTGCTCCATCATGTTATAAGGTCAAACAGATGTATAATAAAAACACTAACACTGCAGCTGTGGTCACCCCACAGCTGTGGATGCCCCAGTTTGTTGGGAGAAAAACCACGTATTAAATCGGTTGTTTTGTATCTGCAAAGCAACAGATTTTTGACGAATTTTTTTAAATTTTTAAACAGTTCTACAGACAACTCCTTATTGTATAGGTACCAGAACAACTATTAGCTTAGTGAACTCGGTCAGCAGGTAAACTCAAGTAGCCAGATAATCTGTCAAAAGAACAAAAACAAACAAAAAAACCCCACCAAAACTAGTTGTATTACTAAATTTTACTGTCAGTTCTAACAATGGTTTGTGTCAAAACCCTTTGCAGACAACTTTCAATTGCATCCATGCCCTGTTCTCATTTACAGTTATTAGCATACAAAGTTGTTATCACCTGTTCACTGTCTTCTCATATGAGATTCTAAGCCCACTACAGCCAGCCTCAATACATAATTCACCATGGTGTCTAGCACTGAGCCTGGCAGATAAAAAGTGCTCAATAATATGTTCTAAGGCATTTTAATACTCTAGATATTCAAACCATTATCTCAAAAGAATAACTTTAAAGTGGGAGTTAGAGGAGTCAAAACTGTCTTGTCAGGGATGTGTTTTGAGGGTGGCCGACTTTTTGGTCGACTTTCAATTCACAAAACTTCTCGAATCTCTGGCAGAGCCAGCCCTGTTCACTGTGTCAAACTGAGTGGATTGCTTCCAGGTGTTCCTCAGCACCACCGGAGGGGCGTGGGTGATCAGCCAGGTCTTTGACTCAGGCTACCCATGGGACATGGTGTTCGTGACGTGATTTCAGAACATGATCAGAAATTCTCTCCCAACTCCAATTGTGAATTGGTTGATAGTGAGAAGGATGAACAGCTGGTTCAATCATGAAAATTATGGCTTAATACCAGAAGACAGGTAAATTATGGAGTGTCTGCTGAGAGCTATTAGGGAGAAGGGGCCTCGAGCTTTCCAGTGGCATATCCAAACCAGGCAGTAATGTGACAACATGACTGAATGTGAAGGAAACTTTCATACAAATTACTTAATTTAATTAATTTAATTAAACTTAATTACTTAATTTGCTTACTTAAATTACTTAATTTAAACAGTTAATAGCTAACTGTTTTTGAGTGCTTGGTAAGTGAAATTATGTAATACGTAATTGTCAACAGTCCTTTAAAGTAAGTACTATAATCTCCCTTTCATGGTGGGTATGCTAAGGCTTAGGGAAGTTCAGTCACTTGCCGGAGCTCATTTAGTACTAAGTGGGCTCTGTGACCTTGGCAAGTTACATAAACCTCAGCTGCAGCAATCAAAAGGGAATAATTTGTCTATGACTCTTCTGACAAAAGCAACACACTTGCCTGTTTCACTGTGTTGGAAAAATTGAATCCTTCCCCATGTCTCTCTAAGGGCAGTGCCTTCTCCTTGTCAAGATGAGCTTGATTTCAGTCTTGTTCTTTCAGTTACAACCCATGACTCATCCCATTAACAAGAACCAACAGTTTTACTTTCTCATTCATTGAGTCTGTACAATGACATTCCATTACCAGGGTGGCACCACAGCCTGGAGATCCTGTCTGATCTTCCTCCAGATTCTACTCTGCACCAGCAGGGATCAGGTGGTACCCAAGCCACAAGTGATGGCAGGCAGCCCCCTTCCTACTACATGTACTTCATTCCTCTGGTTCTCTTCATCCTTCTCTCGTATACCTTGCTCTCTCCCTGCATTTTTTCCTTCCTTTTTTATTCCTACCCTGTTCTACTTCTTAACTCCAGGCCTCTTAGGGGTTTAACTCTTTTCACCAGAGCTTTTTCTACTGTAAGTTTTAGAATGGCAGCCTGAATGGCAGCTATAAAGAATTTTATTTAATCCCATAAACCCTAGAATATATAAAAGGAGCCTGAGGAATTGTAATCTCTTCTCTCTCAGATTTACCTAACCCTTTATCATTTCCAAAGTTCTTAAATATATACTATTTCATATGTTCTTCATCCTACCCAATGAACTAAGGATGGCAAATGTTAGTGTCCCTATTTTACAGATGAATAAAAGAAAGCCTACAGGGACCCAAAGACTTTCCCAAGCTCTAAGTATAAACATTTGGACACAAATCCACCCTTACTACCTCCTGCTCCAATGCTCCTTCCGTTTTATCATATTGTCTCTTTCTGTGCATTCACCATAAGCCAAAAATGGCTCGGCTTACTTAAAATCATCTTGCTAAGTGTTTGTTTTGTGATTCCAAACGCATAGGCAGAAAAAGATAATTCTGCCCTTATTCCTCTTAAACACATGCAAGTTTTCCTTGTACAGTTGCTTCCTAGGAGGAGGGAGTTTCCGGCAGTTCTCAGCAGATATAGAAGTCCCCAGTCTCCCTTGTGGTCCTTCAGCATTCAGCTATCTCTAAAGTGACAGTGATAGCTGAATGCTAAAATTCAACAAGAGAAGCAGGAGCTAGAGAAAGCTCTGGCCGCTTTCTCCTCAGGCTTCTAAACTCTGGTAAATGGTAAGCATATCCCATCATCCTTCTTGGTCATTCATGAATCCACTCCCACAGAGGTAACTTCTCCCAAGACTGGCACCTCCTGCCTAATGTAGAGGAGAGTCCCAGAATGAAAAGAAGGGAAGGAGGAGGTAGGACTGGCTGCACTGGTCCCTGGCAGGTCTCTTCCTCATCCGTGTTTATGTCTAGGACACAGCTAAGAGAGCCTGTGCTAAGTAATGAGCTCCCAGGCCGTATCATCACTGGGAAAGTGCTCATCAAGCCAAGCGTAAAGGAGGTGAAGGAAAACTCTGTTGTATTTAACAACACCCCAAAGGAAGAGCCCATTGATATCACTGTCTTTGCCACTGGATACACCTTTGCTTTCCCCTTCCTTGATGAGACTGTGGTGAAAGTTGAAGATGGCCAAGCATCACTGAAAAAGTACATCTTCCCTGCACATCTGCAAAAGCCAACCCTGGCTGTTATTCCCCTCATCAAACCCTTGGACTCCATGATAACCACAGGGGAAATGCAAGCTCGATGGGCTGTTCGGGTCCTGAAAGGCAAGTGCATGAGCAATAGCGGGACGTATATGTTCAGTTTGCCATATTATTTTGGATACTGGAAATTTCGAGGCCTTCCCCAGGTTCTATCTAAAACCACAGAATTTTTAAAAGCAAAGTCATCTATTGTTCACCAAATTACACTATCACAGTGAATTTGTGTCGTGACCAGCACAAAAGATAAATCATGGATCAAAAAATATCAACCTGTTATTTTGCCTGAATCAACTGGTTCAATTAAAATTAAAAAGTTCAATCAATTGAATGACAAAATTCAGTCAAGCCAGTTGTGAGGGTCTGTCACATCAAATAAGTAGTGAGATGTTCTGATACTTATCTCTTCAGCTGATGGCTTTATCACCACAGCCATCCACTTAGGCTGCTAGTATTTCTGCAAGAAGAACAGATGACTAGCTGGGTACTAAAAATAAAATATGAGCGGTGGTACTGTATCTTTACCTGCTAAGTAACCACTGAAACCTAAAGTTAAATTGCATTTTTTATTTGTTTTGCTTTACAGGTGTTAATAAATTACCACCATCAAGCATCATGATAGAGGAAGTTAATGCAAGAAAAAAAAAAAAAGCCCAGTGGGTAAGTTAAGTACTATGCATTCTTTTTGAATCATAACTAAAACTGGTAAAGCAATAGCAAAGAAAGGTGAGAGTTACATTGGAGAAAAAAGAAGCACCTGAGATTTAGAGAAGAAAAAAAAAAAAAAACTAGGCCTGTTTAAGGAGAGAGAAGAGAAAGGGAAATTGAGGTTTTAATGTCCCAGACTATCACTTTAGACCATGGTCATCTAGCACCACATGGAGTTTAGATTCTAAACCAAAATATAATTAATCTCATCTACCAGATACTATTCTATATCTCTATCCATAATCAGCAGGCAAGCTGTTGTGTTTATCCGCTCTGACACCAGAAAGTTCTGCTCATTCATTCATTTCAAAAAATCTGTGTTCAGCTCTATTGGTTTTTTTTTTTAATTAATTTTTATTTATTTATTTATGGCTGTGTTGGGTCTTCGTTTCTGTGCGAGGGCTTTCTCTAGTTGCGGCAAGCGGGGGCCACTCTTCATCGCGGTGCGCGGGCCTCTCACTATCGCGGCCTCTCTTGTTGCGGAGCACAGGCTCCAGACGCGCAGGCTCAGTAGTTGTGGCTCACGGGCCCAGTTGCTCCGCGGCATGTGGGATCTTCCCAGACCAGGGCTTGAACCCGTGTCCCTTGCATTGGCAGGCAGATTCTCAACCACTACGCCACCAGGGAAGCCCAGCTCTATTGTTTTTATTCAGATGACTACTCTAGTGCAGGAGTCAAAATAGGGCCTATTGGCCAAATCTACTGACTATCTATTTTTCTCGTTTACAATTTTAAATCATTGGAAAGAAGATTTTTTGATATGTGGAAATTATATGAAATTCAAATCACGGTCACATAAGTAAAGTATTATTAGAACACAGCCACACTCATTAATTTACAAATTGTCTAAGGCTGCTTTCGCATTACAACAGCAGAATTGAATAGTTTAGGTAGAGACCCTAATATGGCCCTCAAAGCCTTAAGTATTTACCATCTAGAACCTTTTGCAGAATAAGCTTGTTGACACCTTCTCTAGAGGAGAGGTCTCCACTTGTGCTCTGCTCTTTGGCTACCACCAAGGGCCAGGGATAAAGGAAGGGAGATGGCCAGCGAAGAGGGAGTCTTGCCCCTCCCTGACTCCTAATCTTAAAACATCTCTGGTTTTATCTGTTTTACTGTTTATCTGTTTCAGACTTTGATATAAATTTTCACTTAAAAAAAAAAGGGTCTCTGTGGCAGAATAAAAGAGTTTTAAAATCACTGCATTTAAGAAACATCACTTTTCTCATTCATATATATTTCCAAACTTCATTGTTGTTCTACCCTTGTCAAAGTGCTAAATACCAAAATAATAAAAGCATTTTAGGGGTCTCTTCTTCATCCTCAACCTGGGATATGACCTGATCTCCATTATGGAATTCTAGTATAACATAAATCATTAATTAGAACTATGTGATGTAAAAGCTTTTGTCACATAGGTCAGTCAATGATATTAGGTATTAATACCAGCATTACAGGGAATTCCACCCTATGATTTTTGTGGTTTTTCACATTATACAAATCAAGCAATAATTGAGTTTTAGAAAGATTTAGGAATAGTAAAATCATATAAAATCTTTTTTTCTAGAAATTGCTGATCATTTGACAACAGAACTAAAGTAATACGAGATCCATTATCAGCATTTGGAGCACCATATGTACAGAGTATATTTTCAAGGAATCCACCTTGTATTTAAATAATACTGTAAGACCATTAGACAGCTATGGGCATGGAGGGAAGAATACAGAAGCCAGTCCAAATTTTGTACCATCATTGTTTACTTCTGGCACTTTTACTTGTTCTAAGGTTATCATTATTTAATCTTTTTGTCTTCCCCTTTATCCCAATCTTCCTTTTATAAAGGTTTGGCTTGTGTTACTGCAAAGCTTTACAATCCGATTATATCCCATACATAGATGAACTCCTGACCTATATCGATACAAAGCTCAACCTGTTCTCTCTGCTCCTGACGGATCCACACCTGGCTTTGACCATCTTCGTCGGCCCATGCACACCATACCAGTTCCGTTTGACTCTCCCAGGGAAATGGGAAGGAGCCAGAAATGCTATCATGACCCAGTGGGACTGAACATTCAAGGTCACAAAAACTATAGTTGTACAAGAATCCCCTTCTCCCTTTGCAAGCTTACTTAAACTCTTCAGCTTTCTAGCTTTGCTTGTGGCCATTTTCCTGACTTTCCTATAAATAAAAGATTACCTAAATGGATTGTCAAATGCACAGCGTAGATGGACAATGCTTTGGTTCCCCCATTGCAACAGCATTGCCTTCACGGATATAAACCATATCTGAGTAGTGAAGGCCACCCCCTGCCCTTTCCTGGCTGGCTGGAGGGCCGCCGCTGGTATTCCTGAGGGTCTCCCAACTCCACCTGCTTCTAATGCTAGAGGAAGATAACCAAGGTTTCTGTGCATTTGAAGGTGGCTGGAAGGTTCAAGTTTCATTTTAGAAGACAGAGTTGTCCCAGACAGCACTCTGAGCATTTAGACCTCTTTTCTATTTTCATAGATCTCAACTGAAACTCCCTATTTCACAAAAGATTTGGTTGTACTAAAATGGTGCTCTTATCAGCTGATTAAAAATAAAAAGAAAGAAACAGCCTAGAATTATTTCAAGCGGTCTTTTATTCTCTTTTTAAGAGTTGGGGGAAGAGAGAAGGGGATGAGGAGCCTATTAATAAAGACCATAAAAGGATGGGAGGGTTCAATGACTTCGTTGGAGTGTTTGTAGAGGAATGTACTTGCCTGGGAGTACTCATTCCCCTAGAATGCACTCTGCAACAAAACTGGGCCTCCAGCTGGAGTAATAACAACCACAATCAGATCTACTCCACAGAAAACACCCACCTCCACCTGCTCTTGGAGCTGGCCTCCAGCACCCAATGGAAAAACACCTCGTGCTCACATACACCTTTACAACTTTGCTTAAAGAGGCAAACAGCTGCCTCTTCTCAGAGTCAATGAAATCCAACTGGAATTCATTACAGAAAAGACACAGCTAGGAAGTCTTTAATAGAGAGATAAGAAGAAGAAAGAAAAGACAGAAAATGAAGAGCAAAAGCAAACATCATGTCAAAAGCAAACATCATGTCAAAAGCAGTTTTTGACCAAACTACACCAACCCTGGATTCTCTCACAGCTACACATGTGAGGATGTGACTCAGCCAGAAAAGGTTTTGCCTTCACTTCACCTCACTGCTGGGCTTTGACGGGAAGCTTCACCTCACAGAGAGGTCCATGATTTGCATAATGGAGGGGATTCAAAAACTATGGAATCAGGAGAGAGTGAGCTCTGTAGGTAAGTAGAGATGCAGGTAACGACTCCTCCACTCAGGTCTGCTCTTCAAGCTCCTCTGTTCTGTTCCATTTTTTAACTTTCCCCGTGACCTATTTCACTTCTTAACACTTGTGATATTGTGATTTATAATAACAATATATATTGATCTTCCTCCTCGTTTCCAGCACAGAGCTCTTAAAACCCTTGAAATCTCCTAAGTGATGAGAATATAAAGGTGTCTTTTGTTAATGAGGAGACTTTTGGAAAACACCTAAGAATGGGGGCTGATCACCAGAAGAACAATCCATGTGATTTGAGGATTGGAACCTTCCCACCCCTTTGATCTCTGGGGAGGGGAGAGGCGGGCTGGAGGTTGAATCAATCACCAATGGCCAATGATTTAATCAATCATGTCTATGTAATGAAACTTCTGTAAAAACTGGAAAGGATGGGGTTCAGAGAGCTTCCGAGTTGGTGAACACATAAAGGCTCAGGAAGAATGGTGCCCTTGGAAAGGACATGGAAACTTCACTCCCTTCTCACCTACTTTGCCCTGTGCATCTCTTCCATCTGGCTATTCCTGAGTTATATCATCCTTTTATAATAAACTAGTAATCTAGTAAATAAAATGCTTCTCTGAGTTCTGTGAGCCAAATTAGTTCACAAAGCTACTGACTATTTTAGCAAATTAATTGAACCCAAGGAGGGGGATCATTGGAACTTCTGATCTATAGCTGGTTCTCAGAAGCACAGGTGACAACCTGGGCTCACAGTTGACTACTGAATTGAGAGGGAAGGCAGTCTTGTAGGACTGAGCCCTTAACTTTTGGAATATGATGCCATCTCTGGGTAGATAGTATCAGAATTGAGTTCAACTGTAGGACACCCAGCTGGTCTCCAAGAACTGCTCGATGGTGTGGGGGGAAAGCCCACACACACGCTGGAATTGGGAGAACACTTAACATAGGAACTCATAAGGAAAAACTGCTCCACTGAATATAATCTGAATGACTTCTTGAAATGCTTTTCTCTCCCGTGAAGCAGAACTGACACTTTAGCGGTCCTCATGAAGCTGGCTGGGGAGGTTCAGTGCCCAGGGTGAAACAAGGCAAGGTAAACTACCCAGGCAGCCACAGGGGCAAACCACAAGGACTCAAGCTGGAGCCTGAACCTAATCTCAAGTACTGAATATATTGTGCCAAAAGACTAAGTATACAAACAGACAATGGCCAAACCATCTACAACAATAGAACTCTGACCCGTAACCTCAGCAGCAATCAGATTAGAACACTCAGGACCAGGACTTGGTCAATGAGTGCCAGCTTCTCTAACTGTTGTCCCCACTCCAACCCAGGACCAACAAAGAAAATCAAATATACTCCCCAAACCAGTCACATGTGATGACTTGCTTCTCGTTAGCCCGCCTCCACCTTCCCCATGCCAACAACCTCCAATAAGAGTATAACTGAATCATTCCCCTTTTTTCACTCTTAAAAAAAACTCCCCTGCCTGCCTTTAAATCTCTGCCAAATGCTAGTGATGGTAGCTGAGTTTCTTGCTATAGCAAGCTCCGTCTTCATGGGGAAGGCTGTACTACAAATTTAACAAATAAGAAACAGGCAAGGAAATATCAATTGATTAGTCCAAGGTAAAAGAGCTCATAAGTGGCCGAGTCAGGACATAGATCTGCAGAACATACATCCAGGGCTCCTAACTTCACCATTTAAGCCTGTGGTTTCCAATGTTCAAATAAATGACTTCAGAAGTCTTAATAGTGATATCATGAAAGTCATATTACAAGGATATTGCTCCATGAAAGCATCTGTGTGTCTCCCTTTCTCACTCTGCCTATGAGTGTGTATGGACGTGCCTCTCTATCCACACACATCTTTCCTGCTTTGTCTGGGATTTTGAAGCTCTCTTCCATCATGTAGACCACTAGTTTCTGAATCTCCACATGCATCTTTTTCCGTGTTTATCCCTCCCTCTTCTCTGACCATGACTATTCTAGATGTACTCTGTGGCCATAGTGTAGAACAGATTCCATAGAAAAAAGGGGCTCTCATTCCTCACCTTGGAATTATTCCATAAATCATACTGGGAAACAGTTTTGTCCCATTCATAAAGATAAATGAATTTAGTTAGGTCCCAGAAACCTGGCAAAAGAGAAAACATATTACACACTTCGGCCTCTTGCTCATCCTTTAAATCCGAAGGACTTCTAAGGCATTTCAACTTAAGAGTGATTTTACATTTTCAGAAATTCTTTTTAGTGTATACAAATAGTACCACCTACTGGGCCTAACTTTTTTTACAGTCCAACACTCTGGATCTTTCAACATGCCCCACTGGGGGGGTTGCATAGAGAACTGAAACCAGTGCAGAAGTTCTGCCACTTACTAGCTGTGTGAACTTCAGCAAGTTATGTACTTTTCCAAAGCTACAGTTTTCCTTTCTATTGCATAGAAGTTATAATACATCCTACCTCGTAGGGTGTTATAAGGATTAAATAGTGTAATCCACATAAAGTACTTAGCATAATTCCTAGTAAGTATTTAATAACTGACAGCTATTATTACTATTATTACCTAAGCAGGATGCGCGTTTTATTGCCTGCCTTATTTTTTCTGAGCCACAGACCTAGCGTCTCAATGCACATTTCAAACAGAATATGCCATGAGCTTCTCAAATGCAATATGTACAAAGTTAACCTCATTATCTTCCCCAAAAGCTCCCTTACTCAGTCCCTGATATCCTCCTTATCCTCTGCAGGGAAAAAAATGTGTTTCAATAAGTAATTATGTAAAATTGCACAGTTTAAAAATAAATGGTGTGTTTATTAATAAATATGTGTTTTCTTCTTTCATAGTCAAATAAATAAATAAATAAGCATTGTTGAGAGCACTCCTTTCGGGGTTATCTTATTTTGATTCTGAGAGCTATTTTGAAACTGTAAATTATAGACAATTAATAGCAATGCAAAATAATTCTTGTCTATAGACATGTAAATTATATCCAATAGAGGTTTAAGTGGCATTCCCCACCGTGGAAAACATTAGTTTTGCCTTCATTTGCATGTTCATTTTAATATTCCTGATCTGTAAATGTAAGCTTCTTTTGAACTAGTGGTAACATCTTACCAATTCCCTCTTTAACAGCAAGTTAAATAAAATCTTTAAACTGCATTCTCTTTATATTTGTATAAGAGGCATGATTTTGCCTCCTTTGAAAATTATCTTTTAATACTTCTCTCAAGGAATAACAATACTATTCATCCACAGTTTTCCACTGAAACACAAAAGAAGTCACCTTGACGCTCTGACCCTCACACCCCACATCTAACAGTCAACAATTCGATCAAGTGTGTCTCTAGTTCAGAGAAGGGATCACGGGGAACTGCCTGTAAAGCATTTAGCCCAGTACCTAGTGTACAGTAAATACTCACCTAAAGGTAACTATTATTAAATCTCACAGACTTGTCTGTCTCTTACCCTCCCTCCTTCCTCACTGGCTAGTTCAGGCCCATTTCATTTCCTGTCTAGGTCACTGATTCCTGTTCCACTTGTTCCCCTGGCCCCATCTCCCCTCACTTCTCCATCCTCCCCCACAGAATAATGTGAGGGTCTTCCCATTCCCTGCAGTGGTCATTGTAAGAGGAGATAAGCTTAAGAGCTTCTATACTCTCCCAGTCCTAGGGCCCACTCCCAATCACCGCTTCCCAATTTAGAAAGTTTCACATGTAAGCTGTAGACAACCAAGAAAAACAACACCCTTTACAGTTGTCCTGTCCTTGATAAGATACATTATTATTTTCAGTCTCTAACTTCAGAACATTTTGATTTTTTTTAAAGTCTACACTTAGTTTGTTCTCTTCAGAAAAACTTGATTAGTGATTTTAAAATAGACCTAAAAACTCTAAGCCAAAAGGAAAAATATAATGAGACAATTAGCTTGTATCAATAGGATAAGACTATTGAGCACATTTTCCTACAGAGTAAAAGTTATACTATTTAACTATGCAACGTTTTTATTTCTGACGTCTGTTTTCATGGAAGTGCCAGCAGCCTTTATAAAGAGTGTGACTGTGATTAGTTATGGCCAGGTTAGTAAACAGAGAAGGAGCTAGGGCAACATGTGGATGGAGAAAGAAACTAAGCCTCAACGTCAGCAGAGGAGAACACATGTCACCAACACGCTATTCTACAAAATCAAGACATAAAAGGAGTCAAAGGGAGACATTCCAGAACATTAGAGAAGGAGGGTGGTGATTGTAGAAGGAAAATGTTACTAAACGCAGATTGGGGCAATTAGGTGGTGTTCACCAAAATGTTAAATGCACATATCCTCTGGCACAGCAGTGATACATCTTAGACTCTATCCTATAGAGATAGTTATGTGTACAAAGTTGTTTATTGCACTGCTTACAACAACAACAAAGGGAAATAGTGTTAGTAGTGGAATGGTTAAATAATTTGTGAAACATCCTAACTTTAAGAAACAGAAACTCAACTAACTGGCATAACAAGGAAACACTGTGGCTCATATAATTGGGAGTCCAGTGGTAAGATGGGCTTCGGGGTTGCCTAATCCAGTGGCTTCAGTGCCATTTCTCCACAGTTCCCTTGGATTTGCCCTTCTGCTGGGACCAACATCATCCTCAGCTTGCAAAGAGAATAGTTGCTGCAATTCTAGGCTACAACCGGTAGAAAAAGAGAGAATCACTTCCAGAATTCTTCCAGAAGCAGATTATGGCAGACAGCAACTTGTATTTAAAAAGTCTGTTTACCCCTTCTTCCTGGTCACATGGCCACCTAGCTAGGGACAACCTTTCCCAGTCTTTCTTGCAGCTGGTGTGGCCACGTGATCACTTTCTTGCGAACGGAATGTGAATGGAAATAATATGTGTAATTCCTCCTTCATTTACTTAAAAGGAAATTGCTTACTCTGGATTTCCTCACTTCCTCATTTCTGCAAGCTGTATTGTGTTCATGGCAGCAACCCAGCTTCAACCATGCAAAGGACAAAGTCCTCAGAGATAACAGAGTAACAAGATAGAAGGAAAAAGGTTTTCTGAGTGACCCAAGCAAGAAAGCTTCCTTACCAGCTTAGAGTGGTCAAATTGTTGCATGACAGAGAAATAAAATTTTGTCTTATTTGTTCCACTGTATTTAGGGGTCTCTGTCACATCAGCTTCCCTTTTACACTAATAGAAATATCTTAAAATCTCCAGTGAATCTCCCCTCGTGTCTCAAGTCCTCATACATAAATTGAATCAAAGCCTGCTTCTAAGGCAGTCATGTGCTAGGGGGTTGGGATTCTCCTTTGACCAAAAGACCCACACATGGAGCTGGGGGTGGGGTCAGCTGTCTCTGAGAGGCTCAGAGCTGCATGGAGAAGGCATGAATCGACCTCTAAATCAATTTCTCTCTCTTCCCCATTACTCCTGTCATAATTCTCAGTGGTTTCTTTTTTTTTTTAAGATAGATTTTATTCATTTTTAAATTTTATTTATTTATTTTTGGCTGCATTGGGTCTTCGTTGCTGCACACAGGCTTTCTCTAGTTGCGGCGAGCGGGGGCTACTCTGTTGCCGTGCGCCGGCTTCTCATTGTGGTGGCTTCTCTTGTTGAGGAGCACAGGATCTAGGTACACAGGCTTCAGTAGTTGTGGCTCACAGGCTCTCAGTAGTGGTGGCACACGGGCTTAGTTGCTCCGCAGCATGTGAGATCTTCCTGGACCAGGGCTCGAACCTGTGTCCCCTGCATTAGCAGGCGGATTCTTAACCACTGCGCCACCAGGGAAGCCCAATTCTCAGTGATTTCAAAATCAACTATACAATCCTTCCATGCCATGTCCTCTCAGTTCCTTAGTCCGCTCTCTCTAATGATCTTATCCTCCACCTGTCCCATCCACCTACTACTATGTTCATATGCTAGACCAGTGCTGCCCCACAGAACCTTCTGCCATCATGGAAACATCCGATCTTCAGTCTCCAATGCGGTAGCCACTAGCCACGTGTGGCTGTTAAGCACTTGAAATGTGGCTAGTGCCAAAGAAGAAATGAATTTTTAACTTTATTTACCATTAAGTAATTTAAATCTAATTTTAAAAAGCTACATATGGCTAGTGGCTATTGCATTAGACAGTGCAGGCCTTGACTGTGTTATTCTCAACAAGTGTAATTCTCCACAATCTGAATTACAAACATCCTACTCTCCACCAACATCATCATATTCTTCCAGATAACTCTTCCAATGCAATATTCTCTTCAAACTCCTGGGACTTGCAATCCAAACACTCTATCATCTTTCACTGTCCCACCTTCCTTTATTTCTCATCTCCCTCATTACCCAGCTTAGAGTTCATGATCTTATAACATCACATTTGCATACACTCTCAACTCCATTCATTCACACTTGGAAGGCAGGACTCCAACTCTGGCCAAAATCCAACTCTCCACCTACTTCAAACTCCACCTGAGCACTTAACCTTAGGTAGAGGAAAAACACTCAGCACCCTAACTGATCACTCTTCAACTCATGCTTACCCTACTGCCCCCCAAATCCTGCTAGATTTTTCTAATTCCTTCACGCCCCAATCTCATCTCCAAGATGACTATTCTATATCATCCCTTCTCACTACAAACCTCTACCATTTCCTTCTCACCTCTCTCTCAGATGAGAAAATAGTAGCAGTTAGCAGATAACTTTGACAGATTTCCACCAACTTCTCTCCCAAATTGTTGAGTTTTCCCTTTCTACTGGGTCATTCTCCACAGTACATAAAAATGCCTTAGTATTCCTGTTTTTTAAAAACCCTCCCAAACCACACATCTCTTTCAGCAAACGCTTTTATACATCAGAGTAACATGATCTGATTTATGATTTAGAGAGATAGTTCTGGAGAATGGATTATAAGGGAGCAAATGCAAGTAAGAAACCTAATTAAAAGACTATTTCAGGACACTAGTTCCAGCAGTAGCAAACTCAATAATGTTGATCATTCTTAAACTGGACCCTTTGGAGGCTGGAAAACTATCACAGAATAAGACAAACTAAAGAGACCTAACAGCTAGATGCAATTTATAAACTTTGATTGGCTATGTTTTTAATGTTTATTTAGTTAGTTAGTTAGTTAGTTGCACTGGGTCTTAGTTGCAGCAGGCGGGCTCCTAGGCTTGCGGGCTCCTTAGTTGTGGTTCACCAGCTCCTTAGTTGTAGCATGTGAGCTCCTTAGTTGTGACACGTGGGCTCCTTAGTTGTGGTCCACTGGCTCCTTAGTTGCGGCATGCGAACTTTTAGTTGCAGCATTCATGTGGGATCTAATTCCCTGACCAGGGATCGAACTCAGGCCCCCTGCATTGGAAGCACAGAGTCTTAACCACTGCACCACCAGGGAAGTCCCTCGATTGGCTCTTTAATCAGGAGAAATATAACCATAAAGAGTGGCATGTGGTTCAATGTATGCAAATCAATTAATGTGATACACCACACTAACAAAATAAAGGATAAAAATCACATGACCATCTCAATAGATGCAGAAAAATCATTTGACAAAATTCAACACAGTTTCATGATTAAAACTCTCAACAAACTAGATGTAGGAGGAATTTACTTCAACATAATAAAGGTTATATATGGCAAGCCTACAGTTAACATCATACTCAGTTGTGAAAAACTGAAAGTTTTTCCTCTAAAATGAGGAACAAGACAAGAATGTTCACTCTTGCTACTTATATTCAATATAGTACTGAAAGTTCTAGCCAGAGCAATTAGGCAACAAAAAAAAAATGAAAGTATTAAAATCAGAAAGGAAGAAGTAAAATTATCTGTTTGCAAATGACATGATTTACATATAGAAAACCTTAAAAACTCCACAATAAATAAAATGTTAGAACTAATAAACAGAGCTATGGTGATTAGAACAGTATGGTACTGGCATAAAGACAGACATAGAGACCAATGTAACAGAATAGACAGCCCAGAAATAAACCCATACATATACAGTCAGTTGATATTTGACAAAGCTGTCAAGATCACACAAGAGGGTAAAGGGAGTCTCATCAACAAATGGTGTTGGGAAAATCAGATATCAACATGCAAAGTAATAAAACTGGACCCTTCTCTTATACCATGCCAAAAAATCAACTCAAAATGTATTAAAGTCTTAAATTTAAGAACTGCAACTATAAAACTCCCAAGAAATAACATATGGGAAAAACTTTTTGGCATTGTTCTTTTTTTTTTTTTCACCTGCTTTTAATGCTAATCTTGTTAAATTAGGGAAGAAAATAATGTTAAAAATGCCGTGTTAGGAGAATGCAACTCGAAGTAGTTTCCTTCAAATCAGCTTAATTTTTTTAACATCTTTATTAGAGTATAATTGCTTTACAATGGTGTGCTAGTTTCTGCTTTATAACAAAGTGAATCACCTGTACATATCCATATATCCCCATATCTCCCATCTTCCCTATCCCACCCCTCTAGGTGGTCACAAAGCACAGAGCTGATCTCCCTGTGCTATGCGGCTGCTTCCCACAAGCTATCTATTTTACATTTTGTAGTGTATATATGTCCATGCCACTCTCTCACTTCATCCCACCTTACCTTTCCCCCTCCCCGTGTCCTCAAGTCCATTCTCTATGTCTGTGTCTTTATTCCTGTCCTGTCCCTAGGTTCTTCAGAACCTTTTTTTTTTTTTTTTTTTTAGATTCCATATATTTGCGTTAGCATAAGGTATTTGTTTTTCTCTTTCTGTCTTACTTCACTCTGTATGACAGACTCTAGGTTCATCCACCTCACTACAAATAACTCAATTTCATTTCTTTTTATGGCTGA
Source organism: Balaenoptera borealis (assembly GCF_965194805.1). Classification (NCBI taxonomy): domain Eukaryota; kingdom Metazoa; phylum Chordata; class Mammalia; order Artiodactyla; family Balaenopteridae; genus Balaenoptera; species Balaenoptera borealis. The sequence goes on along the minus strand of NC_138860.1, from coordinate 59,214,807 downwards.
GTAATATTCCATTGCATATATGTGCCACATCTTCTTTATCCATTCATCTGTCAAGGGACACTTAGGTTGTTTCCATGTCCTGGTTATTGTAAATAGAGCTGCAATGAACACTGTGGTACATGACTCTTTTTGAATTATGGTTTTCTCAGGGTATATGCCCAGTAGTGGGATTGCTGCGTCATATGGTAATCCTAGTTTTAGTTTTCTAAGCAGCTCATGCAGCTCAATATCAAAAAAACAAACAACCCAATCCAAAAATGGGCAGAAGACCTAAATAGACATTTCTCCAAAGAAGATATACAGATTGCCAACAAACACATGAAAGGATGCTCAACATCACTAATCATTAGAGAAATGCAAATCAAAACTACAATGAGGTATCACCTCACACCAGTCAGAATGGTCATCATCAAAAAATCTACAAACAATAAATGCTGGAGAGGGTGTGGAGAAAAGGGAACCCTCTTGCACTGTTGGTGGGAATGTAAATTGATACAGCCACTATGGAGAACAGTATGGAGGTTCCTTGACATTGTTCTTAGCAATGATTTCTTGAATATGACACCAAAGGCACAGGCAACATAAACAAAAATAGACAAGTGGGATTTCATCAAACTAAAAGGCTTCTGCACAGCAAAGGAAACAACAGAACGAAAAGGCAACCTACAGAAAGGGAAAATGTTTGCAAACCATACATCTGATAAGGGGTTAACAACCAAAATACATAAGGGACTCCTACAACTCAATAGCACAAAACAAATAACCCAATTTAAAAATGGGCAAAGAACTTGAACGGACATTTCTCTAAAGAAGACATACAAATGGCCAACAGGTATATTAAAAAGTACTCAATTTCACTAATTATCAAGGAAATGTGAATCAAGACTACAATGAGATATCACCTCACACCTGTTAAGATGGCTATTATCAAAAGCAAAATAAAAGATAAGTATTAGAGAGGATATGAAGAAATTAGAACACTTCTACTTTGTTGGTGGGAATGTAAAATAGTACAGCTGCTGTGGAAAATAGTATGGAGGTTCCTCAAAAAATTAAAACTAATATGATATCGCTTATACGTGGAATCTAAAAAAAGGATACAAATGAACTTATTTACAAAACAGAAATAGAGTCACAGATGTAGAAAACAAACTTATGGTTACCAGGGGATTGGGGGGGGGGTGATAAATTGGGAGATTGGGACTGACATATACACACTACTATATATATAATAAGAACCTGCTGTATATAGCACAGGGAACTCTACTCAATACTCTGTAATGGCCTATATGGGGAAAGAAACTTTAAAAAAAAGAGTGGATATATGTATATGTATAACTGATTCACTTTGCTGTACACCTGAAACTAACACAACATTGTAAATCAACTATACTGCAAATAATTTTTTTTTTAATTAAAACTAGAACTACCATATGATCCAGCAATCCAACTTCTGGGTATTTGTACAAAAGAATTGAATCAGGATCTCAAGAAGATATTTGCACTACCAGGTTCATCGCAGCATTATTGACAATAGCCAAGATGTGGAAACAACCTAAATGTCCATGATGAATGAATAAAGAAAATGTGGTATATACATACAATGAAATATCATTCAGCCTTAAAAAAAAGGAAATCCTGCCATAGGTGACAACATTGATGAACCTGGAGACATTACTGTAAGTGAAATAAGCCAGTCACAAAAATACAAATCTGTATTATTCTATTTATATGAGGTATTCAAAATTGTTAAACTCATAGAAGCAGACAGTAGAATGGTGGTTGCCAGAGACTGGGGGGAGAGGGAAATGGAGAGTCCTTGTTCAATGGATATAAAGTTTCAGTTATGCAAGATGAATAAATTCTAGAGATCTTCTGTTCAACGTAGCACCAGTAGTTAACAATATATTGTGCATTTAAAAAATTTATTAAGAGGGTATATCTCATGTCAAGTATTCTTACCAAAAACAAAGGGGCATGAGGAAACTTTTGGAGGTAATGAATGTGTTTATCACCTTGAGGGGTGATGGTTTCACAGATGTATGAATATGTCCAAGCTCATTAGATTATATATATTAAATATATGCAGATTTTTTGTATATCAATTATACCTCAATAAAGCCATTGAACCTAAAATGAGTGGTATATGGATAAATGTTTAAAAAATGGCTGGGGGTGTGGGGAGATCCCAGATTTGTAGTGTTTGCCAGTTTCCATGATGTAAATACCCCCACCATGAACAATATCAAGCTATTGTGTAGAGCATTACTGTGTGTAATGCCAAGCTATCACTGAACTTGGAAGAGATGCATATTCTCACTCTGCAAGCCAGCTCCAGTATGCCACTAGATAAGAACATTTTGGGGACAATTGGAGAAATTTGAAAGTGGACTGTATGTTGGATGACGTTATTGAATTTATACTGACTTTCTTAGTATAGAAAGGGAGAATGCCCTTACTCTTGTGAAATATGTGCTGAAATATCCTGTTGGCATCCTGATGTTTGAAGACTACTTTCAGATGTGTGTGTACAGGTGTGTGTGTGTGTGTACGTGTGGAGAAAGAGAAAGAGAGAGGGGAAGAAAATTTCAATGTGTCAAATGGTTGCTAGTTGATGAAATGGGTGAAGGATACATTAGTGTGCATTAATAAAATTGTTCTTTCAACTTTTCTGTGGGCTTAATATTTTTCAAAAGAAAAATTAATTTGTTGCCAATAGAAGATTTTATATAAAAATCTGAATTTGCAGTTTCTACTGAAAGGAACCTAAAACCTTGTAATTTGGGGCTTATGCTCTCAAATTACACCATTTAGCTGAACCTAATAGATGGGGAATGTGCTTCCCAGTCAGATCTTATCCCGGCCCTCTTCCCTCATTTGGGTTACCTTCCTGACCCCTGTGGACATCTGCATTTGCTCCCCTGGTCTAGAAACTGTTCAATGAGCTTAAGATGGTATTTTATGCTTGTTTCCAAGCACTCAATGGAGAAGAAAAAAAAAAAAAGATGTTGCCTATTATTATTATTCCAAGTGCTTGCTTCTGTAATTATTCCTCTTCTTAGATATTAGCCCTAGGCTAATACCTAAAACCAATTTTACGCTTTTTCAAACAGGTTTACCAGCTCCCTCTGCTAACCCTTTCCGAAAGGATGAAACAGCTTAAATTCCTTAAAAGTTCTGAATTTTGAAATCACACTTCTGGGGTTAGGGAACTCTAGACTTGGGAGAACTTGATGACGTGATAGTCACCTAATTGACTTTCTCCTATGGACAGTTCCTATGATGGTTCAAGGGACTAATTCAAGAGTCAGAATTTAGTAAGTAGAACGTCTGTTTCACTGGGGATTGTGGTTTGGAATGACTTGGCGCCCTCTAAAGGCTACAATGAGAAGAGCAGTCGCTTACCACGTGCTCCCCTTTAAGTTTAGGGCTCCGTCGGAACTGTGACGTTTAGGAGGGTGGAGAAAGGGGCAGAAGTCGCTTGTGGCCTTCGAATCCGAAGGCTTTATTCTAACTCGTCATTTAGCCCTCCTTCGAGAACACGGAAGTATCAAGCTGGTGCCCTACACAACTTTTTTTCCTCGGTGAGTATACTTTCTGCTGTCACTAGCATGACAGGAAAAACGGATGGTTTTTGTTTTAAACCGAGAGCACTTTGATTAAAGTCAGCATTAGTTTATTTTTTATTTTTTTTTTAGAACAAAGAGTTTGTGTTTGGAATTTTTTATTTTTAAAGACAAACACTATCTTTGGCTTTGGGCTGTGAGAAATAATTTGTCAAAATATCTGCTCTATGCCAACAAGGTAAGTGTCCTGGATTTTTTTTTTTTTTTTAATGGGGAAATGTTTCCAGAAGCTGCTTTCACAGAGGATGAATACTTTCCTTGGTGAGTACACTCCTTGAAAATGAATGTGATCTTCTCCTTCGAGAGCCTCTTGATTAGGGTTAAAGCAGCAGAATTAGAGAAAACCAGGAAGCAAAGGAACGTGCTAAGGAAACAAAGTTATGTTGTAGGGGAAAACCACCCTGAAGGAAGGTGTGGGTGAGAATAACAGAATCATGGGACTGTCTGTGATTCCAGGCTCACTTCTGATTTCATCTTTTGGTTGAGATGGAATTGTGAGGCATTGGGAAACACAAAATACTCCACAAGTGTTATGTTAGGAACTGCCGTAGCAGAGGAAGAGCACTGGTAGAGTGATAATAAGAAATATAAATAGATCCAAGTCCAAACTCATATAAATCATAATCAGCTACATAATTTGCTAATCATCCAAGTCTCTCCATGTCTCAAAAATGATTCCTGCATTTTCTGGTCTGTCAGGTATGGGATGGGGTTTTCATGTTGTTCAGAAGTCCAGTTCAGTAGTTTAGGGCTTCTTTTGATTAAGGAATTAAATGTCAGCAACCTTTGACCTACAATGGACCTTATGTTTATAGCCCACTTTACAGTTTACAAAGAGCTTAACACACCTTATGTCCTCCCGCCCCTTCAAGCCTGCAGTATTCTCCCCTGCCTTTCAATTCACATCTATTTTAGACACCAATTATTTGGCACTTAGACAGTCTCTAAGTCAGTCTGTAAAGGACAAGGTGTTTTTGCCCAGGAAAAATGCAGCCTACTGTGTGTCTCTAACTAGGTCTCCAGGCATAGCTAAGCAGCCCAAGAGTGTCTGCAAGCATTTGTACCCAGAGCACACTGCTGTTACAGGACGTACCACATGATATCATGTGTGTCAGCCTCTCTCCATATAGTGGCATCTTCCTGTGGACAGTCACTGGGTCTATATTTATTACTATTATTTAAGTCACTGGCTCTTAATCATTTTGGGGGTCCCCACGCTTGGCTCAGTACCTGCCCTTAGAGGTACACAGGGTGCATCTGTTGAGTGAATTAATTTGCTGCCAGTCTATTCACTGCAGCACATTTTGCATTTTAACCAGATCAGTTAACAACTATTTCTTTCATATTATTATTGCAAAAACACAGCACAGAGAGATCTGCCAATTCCAGACCTCTACCTAGTGCCCTGGAAGTTTAAGTGTTCTTATTGGTGGAGGCCATTTATTTCTGATTAAAAGCCATCTAAACCTTTTACTCAATCCAAAGGAAGTCATAGGTATGTTTGCCTATATGTTTCCAAACTTGTTGATAAATTTTATCAGCATGAGCTGTCTTTTCCAGGAAGAAGAGAGGAAAGGAGGGGGTCAGTTAGGGAAGTGGGAAATGAATGCTGAGTAAATATTTGGTGCTAGGCAGTTTTGTGTAATTATTGTCACTGTTTAAGACCCAAACAATCCTTCAATATGGCTATTTTTCTTATTTGCAAACAGTAAACCTTAAGGTGTGTAAGTGGGTTGTTTGGGGTCACATGCCTAGTCAGCTGCAGAGACAGAGTTCAAACCCAGCTCTGCTGCCTCCAAAGTCCATTCTTATTGCAGCCTGCCCAACTCTTCCAAATCAAAAGAGACTCCTAAATAAACAAAAAGTCTCAGGGGGAAAAGTGTAAATTTTGCTATAAATAATGAAGCCAGGCGTGAAGGTCTCAACCTTACAAAGGGTAGGATGGCAGGTAAGATTCGGAAACAGGCAGCCCTGAGAAATCCCTCTGATCCTTGTTGCAAGTCCCTGCCTAGATCTTCCTCTGGAACCAGGTGAGTCCAAAGGGTCCAAGGGCTCAGCAGTCTTCTTCTGCCCTCTGTAAAGTCAGTAACTTCACTTTGGTTTCGTGCCTGGGGGTTCTGATCTGGCTAGGAGGCAAACTACAAAACCAAAAGGACAAAATCCCCCAAGCCCAACCAGAAGGTGTGGCAGCAAACCTGAGCTCAGGTGAGGGAAGAGGCTTAGTAGCAGGAATCACAGGACACTTCAGGCTCTCAGACCAATGAGATGTGCACATCCAGGCTCAAACTCAGATACCCAAAGTCTCTCCAGACTCAACCTCTTATTAGCAGAGTGGCCTTAATTCGTGTTCAGTGATGATGCTATATGTTTTCCCATTTACTGGTAATCAGGGCTCAATAAATATGTTCTCCCTAGGTTCCTCAAGGCAAACACCACTATGGTGAGTGTCATGACACTACAAAAGTCACATAAGAGTTATATGGCAAGATCTCTCCTCAAAAAGTACCATGTCTTCATAGGCAAAGTCAAATCAGTTAAGTATATTTTATAAAGCAGATACTTTGAGGTCTCAACTACTCTTTGTGTGTTTCTCAGACTGGCCATGAGGGTTGAGGGAAAGGCAGCACTTGAGAGTGAGGACTCCTGACACTTCAAAGTCTTCCATGTGACATAAACCTGATTTGCTGAAATCAACTTGGTGGTTAGCCCATCTGATCAAAGCAAAAGCTATGCTGATGTTTGCAGAAGCCCAAAACATAAAATCAAGAAAAACTGGTTATAAATCCCCATGACACATTCACACTTCCTCCAATCTTTCCTGACAACATGGCATCCCCATTTCCATATGACCATATGACCACAGTTCTGTATTATGGTGAGTCAACCTTTCTCTGTGCAAAGTTAAGAACCTCCCCTAAATGCATGTAATATCTTTTTTGCTGGCGGGACATGGCCCATGACTAGCTATTCTTTAGAACTTTAGATGCTTTGAATAAAAAGTAACATTTTTGCTTGTTGCAATTCCTAGCATTTCAGAGGGACTAGGTGTTAGCAAAGAGTCCTTTTAATACTGAGAGGATCTAAAGTCTTAAGGGGATCAAGGTCCTGGCTACACTAGCTAATAATAAGAGCAAAATTTAATTGAGCACTTACTATGTAGCAGACACACTTCTATAACCCTTCCAACATATCTCAGTCATTTAATTTCACAACAAATATTTTAAATAGGTATTATTATTTCCACTCCCATTGTGCTGATGAGAAAACTGAGGCACACAGAGGATAAACAACTAGCCTAAGGTCATACTGTAAATAAATGAAGCCAGGATTCAAACCAAACCAGTGTGATTTCAGAGCCCTCATCTTTAAACAAAATGTGATTCTGCCTCAGCTCAAAGATGAAAGGATCACTGTAAAAGTTGACTTCTATGACAAGGGCTCCCTTCTAGCCTTGTCATATAAAGAAGGTTTGCTCAACCTATCTCATACAGAACACACCATGGCCAAGCGAGTTGCAGTGATTGGAGCTGGTGTGAGTGGCCTGTCCTCCATCAAATGCTGCTTGGATGAGGACCTGGAGCCTACCTGCTTTGAAAGAAGTAATGACATCGGGGGACTGTGGAAGTTTACTGTGCGTAGTTCATACCCTCCCACTTCCACCAATCATAATCTGGCCGTTTGCTTTGTCCCTGCCCAGGCATGGTTGCTTTAGCCTACCTTGGCGATCATTACGGGAGCAGCTCACTGCAGTAGCACAAGTTTGTTATGGTGTTGTGCTGACCCCAGGCAGGATGCAGTCTGATAGGCGATGAACTTGGACAATTGGCAGGGTAGGGACAAGAGACAGTTGGAGGAGAGAGGAAGAAAAAGTTAAGTCTAATACACAAACATAGTATTGGAAGTTACGATGATTTCTGGAGCAGGGACATTGTAAGACAAAGTAGCAGAGTGTCACATTGGGTAAGCTGAATGGCATTGGTGAATATGGAGCAGATGACACTTTAGGAAGGACAGAAGTTGGCAGCAGGGAGTGGAGCCCCAGCCCCCAGGCATTGTTCAGGTCTTTGGGAAGAGAATTGGCAAGGGTGAGGCAAGAATCCAGACCTTGAAAGGTCTAGGGGGTATTTTTCACATTATCAGAAGAAGAAGAACACAGGCACTAATCCACCCTTCTTAGGAATGTAATATGCAGCCTAGTGGGGTATGCTCAAGGCTAGGCCAGCTATTAGGTGACTTGAGCATCAGGAAGTGGGGCTGGAAATGACTAAATACCCCCTGCCTCTGACCAAAATTGGTCCTGGTTACTGGGAATAGCAGGGTCTTCAGAGGGAATAAAGGGGCCTGCCCCAGTGGTAGGGTATAAGGTGTCAGAAGACGGGAGGCCCAAGTACTAAATGCTTTGGTTGGGGAGAGAAGAGCAGCCTTTAGTGGGAGCTCAAGGTTGGGGAGGGTACTTCAAACTGGTATGAATGAGGGAAGCCTTCTTGGAGGAGGCAGCATTTGCCAGTCTTTGATGGATGGTGAAGAAAACAGAATAAGCAAATGCATGTAAATGATCACAACCCTAGGATTACAGCATACTGAGGAAAAATAATTTTTTTCTGGTGTACTATGGGCCTCTTCAAGCCACCAAATGTCAATGTGGAAGAAAGTATTAGGTCTGGTTTGTGTACCTTCTGATGTTTGACCCCATGGTTGGTTTGTTTTCCTTCTCCTATTGTAAAGTGATATAGATTAATTTTAGAAAACAGTACTGAGTTAAACAAAAGAAAAATACAAATTAAATATAATATCAATACTCATGAGTCAGCACTATCAAAATTTTGATGTAATTTTTTCCAGTCATACAACTACTTTTTTTTTTTCAAAAATGCAATTGTAGTATTCATTTTCATTCATTCAACAAGTACTCGTGTTGTCCCTCTACCAGGACATATGGGAAACAAGATAGACAAGGACCCAGCCCTCCTTACTGTCTGGTGGGGAACAGAAACAGTAAACAGATCACTACAATGCAGTGTGATTGGTTCTGTGCTCAAAGTACAGTGTGCTGGGGCAGGGCACAATAGCTACCTTGTGAAGATCTGTTGGGTCATGGAAGGCTTCTTAGAGAACATGATGGTGAAGAAAGAGACTTGAAGAAGAAAACTTCGGCCATGAGAAGTTCACTGGTGCCTTTAATATAGATCTTTTTGTTTTGTTGTTTTGTTTTTGAGTGACAGAGATCGAGACAAGACAACGAGTTGAGGAGTCCAGGAGAAAACAGAGGCTGCCAGTATGTGATGATTCTTTCATGAAGACCTAGATAAGACAGAGAGAGACAAGGCTGGAAGGGGATACAGGTTGAAAGAGAGCTTTGTTTTGTTTTGAAAATTTGAGTCTTCAGTATTTTAAGTGTGGATGGGAAGGAGCCAATAAAAAGAGAGAGGTTGAAAATATACATAGACAATAAACAGAAAAATTAGTGAGGAGCTCCTTAAACAAAGGCAAGAGGAAGAGGTGCAGAGCATGAGTGGAGGGAATAATCATGGCAAGGGAAGAAGGAGAAGAGAAGCAAGATAGACCATGGGCCCGTGTTCATGGAATTATTTAAGGGCAGTGTCATTCTTGGAGAGCCCTATTAAATGTTGTTAGCTTCTTTGTAGTTTGAGAAAGATATCGTATTTAACAATTCCAACCCCACCAATGATTTCTGATAACTATAGCATGGGGACCCAATGCTAACTTTTCCAGGAACTCTTTGGAATTACAAGTGGAACGCTAACTGCTGATGGTCTCTTTCTCTTCCTCCTATCCCCCCCACCACCCCATCAAGCTAACTGTGCTTTCACCACAGGAAACTTCTAAAGATGGGATAACCAGGGTCTACAAGTCATTAGTGACAAACGTCTGCAAAGAAATGTCATGTTACAGCGACTTCCCCTTCCAAGAAGATTATCCCAATTTCATGAAGCAAGAAAAATTTTGGGACTACCTCCAAGAGTTTGCTGAGCACTTTGACCTTCTGAAATACATTCAGTTTAGAGTAAGGTACCTTGGGTTATGGAAGGTTAATGAGTAGGGGCTGGCCCATTCACCAATCTGATGGAAATGGGATGCTTAAGTAAACTTCTTCCTGACTTTCTCTCTATGTGAATAAGGCAGATAATAACCCTGCTGGTCATGTTTTACTCAAATAAGTCACTAAAATACTGAATTTCCTGGTTCTTCCTCTGAATCCAGACTCTCATTCAGGATAAAATTTAGAATTTTTTTGAGAGGAAAGGAAAAATGGATTTTGTTCATGAAACCCATTGGGAAGAAATGACTAGAAATCTGAACCACAGATGATATAATGGGTCAAAACTCATTTTCCTAAATTTTTTCAACATTCGGTATTTTAATTCATCTCCTTCTCACCAGGAGTAAAAACTGAATGTTTCTTCCTTGCAGTGAAGGCATTCAGATGTTCTGGGTCCTAATCTATATGACCACTTTGGAGACTTTGCACAAATTATTTAACTTCTCTAGGGAAAAGATAAGCCAGTGTTAACAGACCTCCTATCGTGGGACTGACTTGGCCCACTTGAAATAACAGACATGGTTACCATACAGTCATTGTATGAGGTCCCAAGATGACTGATGGAAAGCGAGTGTTTGTCTTTTGCTTTCAGACCACAGTGTGCAGCGTAACAAAGCGTCCTGACTTCTCCGAAACTGGTCAGTGGGATGTTGTCACAGAGACAGAGGGGAAGCTGGACAGAGCTATCTTTGATGCTGTCATGGTTTGCACTGGACACTTCCTGAATCCCCATTTACCTTTGGAGTCATTTCCTGGTGAGTCATTTCTACCTGAAACCATGCCTACTTTTCTTACTTCTAGAAGTTACTGATTTGTAATTGGAAATACTTCCTCATGACTATAGACAACTTTATGTTTACACTCAGAAATAATATGTACAAAATAACTTTGAAGGTTATAAAACACTATAGAGGTGTCAGATTTTATTATTTACTTATTAATATAAATGCTGATCTTATCATTTAAGTTTTATCATGCCTGTCTGATTCAAGCTCAGTGATCACATAAGCCTCAAAACTATCAGATCGGTCATGAAAAAAAATAGGCTTCGAATTTTGTCATTAAATTACAGGTCATTTGAATCAGGAGTGACCTGTAATTCAATAACTTAAAGGAAGTGAGAATACAAGGAAACTTGACAGAATTTTTTTTAAGAAATAGACCAGAAATTATACATACAAAGAAATATTGTCACCCTTCAAAATAGTCATCACAATATTAATCCATCCACCTCTTAAAGCAGGGCTATCCACACAAAGGAGTTTTAGAAATTCCCCTTTGGAAATGCTTTTGATCCAATGGCACATTCTTTTTAATGAACTCACAATTGGCAAATCTCCATCTTTTGAAGTCAAGTGAGGATTACTAAAATGTAGTAAAGCTACTCTTCTTCCGTTACTCGTAAGTGGCCCTAAAGGCAATTGAGTATGAAGTTTTGAAACTTCTTTGAGGAATTAAAAGAACTTTTAAGAAACGAAGATGTGAAGAAGAAAGTTTGCAAACCTTAGACAATAAAAAATGAAATATAAATCTTAAAACACAATCTCAAATTAACAAACTATTCTATTTTCAAAATGTGTTAGGGACCGAGGAAGAATTCAGTACATAATTTTACAAAGAAGCAATATTGTAAATGGTGGGTCAGCTTCAGGCTTGCTGCTAGTCTATGGGCTAAATACATAATCACATAGCACTAAAGGAATATATAACTGCCTCTTATAACAATGTTTCTATGAGGAAATGTTGTCACAAGTGTCAAATAAGAGATGCTTTTGGAATTAAGTGTCTTGTCAGGTTTGAGGTGGCTAATCCTTTACCCCTAAGTACCTTCAGTTCCACTGCGACTATAACTAAAGAACACTGCTGCAAAAGAGCAATCAGGAGCTGAGAGGTGATGATCTTTGTGGCAGCATGAAGTGTCCAGACTGGCAGAAGTGGTCCCAAGGAAAGAGACTGGCTAAACATAAACTAGAGTAGCAACATAGTTTTGGATCATCTTGAGAGCAGACATTTCTACATACTTTAATGACCTCAGGGAGGTGGGGGAGGAATAATTATAGTAGAAATATTGAGGTGCCCCTTTCTTTTGCCCTAAAACCCAGATATTGGAGAAGGAAGAAACCCACACACATAGATTTTAGAGACTCCCCCTGAGGGGGTCTTGGTTTACGACCAGACTTTAGAAGAATCTGTTATGGGGGACAGCAGGACAGATAATCCCAATTTCCTCTGTGTTTCCAGAGTAAGGTATCTTGGTGAGTGGATACGATGTAAGCTTTCCAGGAAGTTCTGGTCTGCTACAGTTCCCTGCAGGCAATGGCCCTGGATAAGTAGCATTTAGCATAATGGTTATGCACAAAGCTCTGGATCCATACCCTGTGCTAGTTGCTTAATCTTGGATGAACATAACCTCTGTAAGCCTCAGCAAAGTGGAAATATAAATTCCCATCTCAGAGTAGTGATGAGGATGAAATGAGATCATCAATGTAAAATACTTAGCATAGTACAGAGCACACAGTAAGCACTCTATAAACAATAGCTACTACTGTTATGAATCATGACCTTTTGGAAGCTATTATCCACCATCTGAGAATTGCTTGGAAGAACCTGCTTCCTAAGAAGCAGGTGCGTCCCCCAGACGAAGAAGTATTTCTCCCTCTTAGTTAAGTTATAACCCCAGTTATAAGCCTCAGCAGCCATTCCATCTCAGAGTGCTGGATCCTCCCAGAGCCCATACAGGAATCACGGGATGGGTAGCACAAAGTGCAGTTCTGCAGGTCACCCCTCTTCATTCTCCTCTCTCCCACACTCAGAAGTTGTGTAAGAGTGACTCTCTAAACACACATCAGTTGTAATCATTAGTTACAGGTTAGTGGTCACAAATGCCTAGTTATATTTGATCAATTATTAACAAATGTTCTTAAACTTTGTGAGCGTTGTGCATGGACTTCAAGCTCCTGGTCTTCCTTCTCCTAAGGTAGTTGCTAAGCATTTTCCAACACATAACAGTAGGGGAATAAGTATAAGATGAAGAAACCACAATAGCAAACTATTCCAGAGATATTTGCTGACACGGCAAACTAGGCCCTGTGCCTCCTAGCAGACCGTTTTTTTTTCTGAATTAGTAGTTTTGATTTACCAAATAGATTCCTTTGGGGCAGGGGAAGGGGCAAGGCATTATTGATATAATCATTGATTCAGAGCTACCTATGCATTCCATACTTTTTCTTGGGTCCCCTGCTCAAATATGCAATTATGGAGAACCTATTATTTGAAAAGCATTGTGTTAGGTACATACAAAATCTATGAACCGAGGTTGAGCCCTCAGGAAGCTTCTCTCCAGCCAAACCTCAGTGAATGGGTTGAAGCCCCACTCTCTAATGCATTCGGGGCACGTGCTCTTCCCCCTTCTTGAAACCCTCTTAGGGCTTCCCTTTTCAAATTCCTAATCATCTTTCGTATGTCATTCTTTGAAAAAAAAAAAAAATCACCTCCTCCAGGATGACTTCCCTGGCTCAGTCTAGGCTGATGCCCCATTGAAGGCATCGTAACACCTCCTGTTCTGGGGGGGGCAGCATAGTATCATGCTTGACAGCTGAGCCCAGAGTCAGATGACCTGACTTCCCCATCGGGCGGGCTCTGCTACTTACTGTATGGCCTTGGGCAAGTTGCTTAAGCTCTCTGTGCCTCCACTCTCAGCATTAGTAAAATTGCATCATAATACTGTTCACCCTATGGGGTTGTTGTGAGGTTTAAATTAATTCATATGTATAAAGTCCTTAGAAGAATGTCTGGGACTTGCTAGTAAGGTCTGAATAAGCGTTAGTTAGCTATTGTCTGTTTACCTATTTCTCACTCGAGGATGAACTCTTTAAGGGTAGAGACTGCCTTTTATTCTCACATCTCCTAAACCTAAAACCTGAAACAGTGCCTTGGGTTATACAATGTAGAAAGTACAGGTCATGTAATGTAGAGTTATTAACCAACTGTACTTTTTCTTGTAATGTCCCTGCAGGCCTCATCTGTGGGGCTTGTCCTTCTCCTGCCCTTGGTTGCAACTTCAGGCCATTCCCACCACTTTTCTGCTCACTCTCAAATAATGAAAAGTCCTCCTCTGTCATCTTTTTTTTTTTTTTGGCCGTGCCACGCAGCATGTAGGATCTTAGTTCCCTGACCAGGGATGGAACCCGTGCCCCCTGCAGTGGAAGCACAGAGTCCTAACCACTGGACTGTCAGGGAATTCCCCCAACTTCTCATTTTTATAACTGAAATGTTCTGTCTCGTGTAATAGTAAAAACTGGCAATTACCTGTAATGATGAAGCTTCTCCCCTCCCCCAGCTGGCTCCTGCTTTGTGCTGACAGCCGCAGTGAGAAGACATGGTGCGCTTGGCTCTGCCCCCTTCCTCTGCCAGCTCCTCCTCCTGCAAACCTTTCACTCACCAGCTGCAGTCTCTGGCCCTTCCAGAACTGGAGTCAGGGCAAGGACAAGAAGAAGTAAGGGGGCAGGAAAAGTCTTTCTTGACTGGCACCAACCGGGTGCTAGTTCTCTCAGGCCTTGGGGGTGTTTAAGATCCATGCTTTGTGGGGTGCTTTCCTAGGCTCTGCTCCAGAGAGACGCCCCATGACTAGGGATCGTTCCGTGCAGCCCCTGTTGCTACAGACCAAGCACTCTCAGACTGGCCACTTTACAAGTCCCTGAACCCTAGCTCCTCCCCAGGTCATTTCCATAGACTATCTGTTAAGGTCTCATTGCCAGTCCAGATGGCTACCTTGTGCAAAGTCCCTTTAAACTGGCATCAGACAGGCTCTCTCCTGCGTGGCTTTCATCTGGTCCACATGAGACATGTATTCCACACCGTCAGCAGTAGATGAAAAACTCGCTACTGGTGCAGCCACCCCTTGCAGGCAGTTCAAGCGTGGGTCACACACCAGTCTCCGTGCTCAATAGACTCCAAGGGTCGAGGTCTCGCAGGGGTCTCCCAGAAGCCCCTCGAATACGGCTTCGTGTCAAGGAGACAAAAAATGCAACAGCACTTTAAATCCTTTCCTAAACGTCTCCAATTTCCAACCTCTGGCCACTTTGACTTCAATCCCTGAAAGTAAGTGAGAGGCAAAGGATCACAAAACTGGCCTGCGTACACCTTCTTTGCAAATTCTGCCTGGTGGGTTTAGCACCTCCCTAGGAATGTGGCAACTATTTGTTGCCATATTTAGTGCATTCAGTTTGCAGCTTTGGGGGCCTCAGCAGGCAAAGACTCCTATTAAAACATTGTGTTATATATAGTAGCTCTTCAATAAACGTTATTGAGTAAATGAATGAAGCAGTGACTGTCTGGTAGGAGAATGATAGGTTCCAGGAGACAGTTTCATCTTTTTACATTAAAATTGCAGAAGTACTTGAAGTATTGGGGTGAGAGGCTGAGGAACCCTCTAAAGTGCAGCGCCTCCCTTTCCGATTCATTGTCAGGGCTTCATCTCACCGGTCACGGGGTCTGAAGGTGGCCGGCCCCATCGCTGTTTGTTTCCTCTGCCACCTCTCATTGCTGAAGCTGTTACCACCGACCCTTTCGAGTTGGTCCCCAACGAGGGTCCTCCTGCCCGGTGCTGTTCGAGCCAAGAGACCAAATTTGGTTCAGAAGCAGAGGAAAGCTTTATTCTTTGATTAGAGAGTGGACAGGTGCGAGATCTGGCTCTAGAGAAGGCGCTCTCCAGGAGAGGACGCGGTGGGGCTGCGTTGCAGGGTTCTGTCCGCAGGGAGGGGGCAGAGTTCTCGCGAGACAGGCACAGGCGTACGGCGCACGCTCCAGATCGAGGTTTGGACCCAGAGACTCTGCACGCAGCCCGTCACCGCCACCGCCTTCAACTGAGGGTCACGCGCTGCGCTTCCGCACGCTCCCCCGAGCTGAGGCGTCAGCGCAGCCGTTTCACGCTAGGAACTCAGGTCTGAAGGGCCGGGAGCGAGGCCTCGGCACGCAGCACCCCGTGAGCAAGTGACCCTAGACTAAGCACAAAGGAAAAGACAAAAAGGTTAGACTTTATCTTATTACCCAGACTAGGCTCTGCTGGTGACAAATCCCTCCTCTCTTTTGTCCTGCTCCTCATCCTTGAGGGGCGCTAGGGGGCGCAGGTCCATCTTTTGTACACCCTCCCCCCCTGGAAGAGGACCAGACTTCTTCCCAGATGCCTTTAGATGTGTTTGATGGTCACCAGGCCTCAACCCTAACTGTTCGTATTGCTGAGCGACCATCGTTTGTCTAACCCTTTGGAGACAAAGGACACCAGATAATTTAAGATACATGGCCCAAATATTAGCAAGAGCAAGTTTTTCCTAAAAATGCACGTATCTAGGTCTTTTGCCTGTAGGCAAACGTGCCCTGATATGGAGGCTCACTGCAGTGGCCTAAGTATCCCTGGTCACATTTTGTTGTTTTTTTGGAAAAAAAGCTTCAGGTCAGAGAGAGGTTCGCATGAGTCAGGGTGGGGGGTCCATGGCCCCAGGTTGTCTCTCCGGAGGTTGGGGTTTAGGGTCCTCTTCACTCAAGGGTGATGTGGCCACAGAGCGATCCCTGCAACGTCAGGGCAGAGTAGGTGGTTAGGGTCACCAAGTGGGGTCCGTTCCCCTTAGGACTGAGCTGGTCTTGCAGGCTGCTGGCTTTCCAGGTTTTTAGGTGTCCCCAGTCTCCTGGCCAGAATGGGTGGAGAGCCAGGTTGGTGGGTGCAGGCAGCACCTGGTTACCATATTCCATGAAAGCTTTCATAGTTTCTCCTCCCTGGAGGGCACACTTGAGTTGTTCCATTTCAAGTTAAGGTGTCCCTTCTCTCGGGCTCGGGTAGTGGCTGTACCATAGATGAGTTCAAATGCACTTAACTTTCACTTATCCCTTGGGGCTAATCACATGCGGAGCAGGGCAATTGGAAGCAACTTAATCCAGTCTTCTTGAGTTTCTGGACATAGCTTGGCTAAGGCCCATTTCAAAGTCTGATTGGATCTTTCTACTGTCCCCAACAATTGAGGTCTCTAGGCTGAGTGCAAGGTCTGCCACAGTGCTCATTATCCCCTTCATCACTTGAGACACAAATGCTGGACCATTATTACTTTGTAGGGACCCTGGAAGCCCAAACCTGGGAATTATTTCTGTTAGTAACGTTTCTATACACCCAGAAAAAGAGTCTACTAGCACCAAGAGATACCAGAAATTGCCAGGTACTCTCGCCATGCCAGTGAAATGAGTCTGCTAATCTTCCCCAGGATATATCCCTCTGGTCTGAATGGGCCTTACCTGGGGGCCTCTCGGGGGTCTGGTGTCGGAGTTGTTCATTGTGCAGATGGGGCATGTCTCAACTCTCCGACTGATTATACTTTTCATGCCAGGAGTTACCATGACCTCAACTAGCCAATTATATGCCTGTAGTGAGTTCCTTGATGAGCCTCCCTGATGGCTTGACAAGCTGCAGTTTGGGTGAAGAAGTATTGCCCGTGTTCATTAACTAGCCACGCATGGCCTCCTAGATCTCTATCGAAGCCCCATTTTCAGGCTCTGTTTAATTCTTCCTTTGTGCAGATTGAGGAATAATTGGATGGATCTGGCCTTTGAGGTATGAGGGGTAGTTGCCAAGTTACTGGTTCTAGGGCTGCCCTTTCAGCAGTTGCATTGGCCTTGTTGTTTCCCTTTATTACCTCTGCATCCTTCTCTTGGTGACCCCTACAATGAATCACTCACCTTTTTTGGAAGCTGTACTGCTTCTAAGAGCTTCAGTATATTTAAGCCATGTTTCACCTGTTTATTCTCCACAGCAGGCATACTTCTTTCCTTCCAAATAGCCCTGTGTGTGAAGGATGGCATATCCTGGGAATCTGTGTAAACATCTGTGTAAAATCTTCCCTGTCTAAGACTCAGGTGAAGACTATCAGCTAGGCCTTTTGGACAGAAGTCCCTGGGGTTAGGCTTCTTGCTTCTATGACTTAGGTCTGGGAGG
Organism: Balaenoptera borealis; assembly: GCF_965194805.1. Taxonomy (NCBI): domain Eukaryota; kingdom Metazoa; phylum Chordata; class Mammalia; order Artiodactyla; family Balaenopteridae; genus Balaenoptera; species Balaenoptera borealis. Next base: position 59,197,142 of record NC_138860.1, on the reverse strand, counting down.
TCACTGCCTATCCTGCCAGGCTTTTTCCTTCTCTCATAAAATTGCTCCCATCTGTGAATCATTCCTCTTCGGTGTTTGGGAGAGGCTCACTTCCTAGGTCAAGGCGACTGGAATAGATCGTTTCTATGGCTTCTATATAATCATGCTCCAAGGGCCCTATTTCTGTGGGTAGCAGGGTAGCAGGATTTAGCCTGTGACAGTTTTTTTATGGTAACCACTGGGTTGTCTAAAGGCATAGCCTGAACTTGAATTGACTTTCTGGGGGTTAGCCATTCTGTTCCCTTAGAACTTAACTGAAGCCTGAACCCAGTATGGAGTCCGTATAGTGAATGGCTGACCAAATGTTAACTTTTGAGCCCCCTTTAGCAGGGTTGTAGTAACTGCTATTGCTGGTAGACAAGGAGGCCATCCCTTAGCAGTTTGATCTAATTGTTTGGAGAAATAAGCAACCACCTGAGTAAGGGGTCCCATTTTTTTGAGCTAATACCCCAAGGGTGATTCCCTTTCTTTTATGAATGTAAAGGTCAAAGGGTTTAGCTAAATTTTGGAGGGCCAGGAGAGGAGTCTGAAGTAACTGCTTTTTCAGTTCTTGAAAGGCCCCTTCACATTCTGAATTCCATTCAAAAGGATCATTATCTTTTCTTTTCAACTTTTCATACAGAGTCCCAGCTATTAAACCATAGTTAGGGATCCAGATGTGGCAAAACCTGGCCATCCCCAGGAAACCTCTAAGCTGTCTTTTAGTTTTTAGGAGGGGTGAGGCAGCAAATGACTTCTTTCCTTTCCTGGCATATGCTTCTCTTACCTTCTGTGAGAATGAAGCCTAGGTAGGTCACCCTAGTTTGTGGTGTTTGAAGCTCTTTCTTGGATACCTTATAGCCTTTATCTGCTAGGTTGTTCAGGGTGGTTACAGTATTTTTGTCAGAGGCCTCCTTAGTAAGGCTGGCAATCAGAATTTCGTCTACATACTGGAGGAGGGTTCCCTCCTCCAGATGTAGATCTTTTAGGTCTTTAGCTAAAGTTTCCCCAAAGATGGTGGGAGAATTTTTGAACCCTTGAGGCAGGACTGTCCAGCAGTATTGTTGTTTTTGTTGCATGTTTGGGTCCTGCCACGCAAAAGCAAAAATTTCTTGTGGCTCTGTGGTTAATGGAATACAGAAAAAGACATCTTTTAAATCTGATACAGAGCCCCAGGTCCTGGTGGACGGTAGAGTGGCCAGCAGGGTGTAGGATTAGACACTACTGGGTGTATATCTTCAGTGGCTTCATTGACTGCCCTGAGGTCCTGTACCATCTGGTATTTCCCATTGGGTTTCTTTACGGGGGGAATGGAGGTATTACAGGCTGACTGACATGGTCTAATAAGGCCCTGGTCAGTTAGGCCCTGTGACATGGGCAGTTCCCAACAAGACCTCCCAGCAGAGTGGGTACTGTTTTCTATTGGTCCATGTACGTACAGATTTTAGATGGACTATCATGGGACTGGCTCCTACAGCTCATCCCACCCATCCCTGGGCCCAGACCTCGGCATTTATTCCAGGGAGGTCAACTTGCTCTGTCTGGGGAGGTTTGTCCTCAGCCATTAACATTATCATCTTGTGCCCTTTGTCTAAGGGGACACCAGTCTCCAATTTGTCTCCCATTAGGTGTATAGTAGCCCCCAAGATATCTCTTCCTAGCAGAGGTACGGGGCACTCGGGAACATGCAGGAAGGAATGGGTGAGCCTATGTTTGTCCAGTTTACATTCTGATGGTTCTATGAATGCCCGTTCTTGGACCTTCCCTGAGACCCCCATAATTTTACAACTCTTGTGACTGAGTTTACCTGATCTGGTGTTCAGAACTGAGTAAGTGGCATGAGTGTCAACTAAGAATTCAACAGGCTTTCCCCCCATGTCCAATATTAGCTGAGGCTCCTAGGGGTCAATTGGTGTGCCAGCTTAGCAGCTCCCTGGCCCCATCATTCTTCATCTATCTGGCATTCCCTTCCAATGACTCGGGGTCGGTGGTAATATAGATTCAGAGGCATTCCCTGAATGCACTTCTGCATGTGGTCTGCTGAGCTGAAGTGTCAGGCACAGCCATTTCACACTAGGATCTCTGGTCTGAAATGCTGGGTACAAGGCCTCTTCACATGGTATCCTATGAGCAGGTGAAACTAGACTAAGTACAAAGGAAAAGAAAAAGGTTAGACGTTATTACCCAGATTCTACTTTTATTTCTCAGGAATTGTTAATGGACTTTGCCAGTGACACAGCCAGCACTGTAAATAGCTCTGCTTCCACTGTTACTACCATTCTTAGTTTATATGAATCCATTGTTTATGTCTGTTATATATGCCAAGGAGATAATTACCAAAAAAAAAAATCAAGAGGAGAAATATTTGGTAGCCCTTTTCATATATAGTATATCAATATCGTAATAGTGATACTTCTATTGACAGAGTGTTAGGAGCTTGAAAGATCAGTCAGAAATACAAATATAAATAACAAAAGAATAAAGTATAAATAAGCATACAGTATAATAAGGCATTAAGCGTATAATAAGACACAAAGTAAAATAAGCATGAAGTAACAAGCCTAAATCACAAGAATAATTACTTTATTTACATGAGAACATGCCACACAATTTCCTTTTGTAAAAAAGAAAATTTCTTAATTCAATTTGTAAACATGTTATATACATAAATCACATTCTGACAGAATATATCTATTGGGTAAAATAACATGCATCAACAATCTACTTGTCTAGGATGTTCAGGTCATGCATGAGATGTTTCTTATTATTGTCTGCAGTAAGCTTGATTTCCCTAAGTAATTGCTTTAAAACGGAACACGCATGAAATATAAGTTCTCCTATGTTTTTAACAAGGCATGTTATACTAAATCAGTATCTGGGCTTACAGCATCCAGTGGGATAGGGGATGATATACTGGTTCTACTTCCTGCAATTGGGAGGAGGAGCAAAGTGCTGCCATATTTCTGGGACTTCCCTTTTCCCACAGACTCTATGCCTGCCAACTAAGGAGTTATAACTCTAGATATTTCTGATCCTTCTGTCCCTTCAGGAATCCATAAGTTTAAAGGCCAGATCCTGCACAGTCAAGAGTACAAGATCCCAACAGGCTTTCAGGACAAACGCGTCTTAGTGATCGGTCTTGGGAACACTGGAGGGGACATTGCGGTGGAGCTCAGTCGAACCGCAGCTCAGGTATACCATCTCTGAATCTGCACTCCCACCCCCAGCATCATTTCTGGTGTCTGGAGAGTGGTATTCAAGATTATAAAACACACCGGCCAATCGCTAAATTATGTGGACACTGGGTGAGTGAAAAAAAAATCTTGAAAATCCTTAAAGCCTCTCATAACGCACGCTTTACAGAACTGAACCATCTCCAAGAAGGGTCTAAGAAAATTGTGTGGATGCCAGATCACTAAGTATTTTTCAGACGTACTCCTCGAACAAGATCAAATGAGCAAATTGTTCTACCCATGCCAACTGTCTTTCTTTCACACTCTCTCTCTGTAATTCTGGAAAAACCCCCATGTAAAAAGAGAAAGGGGAGGTTGTTTTCTCAACATCTCCAAGTTTTCAAAAGGAGTCAGATTTGTACTTCATTTTGAGGTAAAAGCACCCGTTACTTTGCCCAAGAAGTATGCATAATGATTTTAGAAATTCCAAGCATAGATTCACAAATTAGAAATCTATTCCACTTTATCATAAATTATAGGACAATGATTAGATTTAGAAATAATAGATTTTTATTTAATTTAGTTAAAATTGCTTTCTCAAAACCTCACTTTAAATCCTATATTACTTACATGTAAAAAATTGCCAGCTCAATAGCACATGTCTACTAGTACTATAATTCTTTACTTTAAACATGATGAACATACTTAACCGATACATAGATCAGGTCCAAGTGATTTATGAAAATAATGACAGCAGTGGGAACAGCTAGTCATTTGTAGATCTAGGTACAACTTCACCAGTCCTCTGTTGTTATAAGGCCAGAATGTTATAAATCGTTTGAAACATAGTGAAGAAAAATACCACAAAAATGATGCACATGCATTTATCCTTCTTGCCTTACTTTTTAGGTTCTTCTCAGTACTAGAACTGGTACCTGGGTCATCAGCCGCTCTTCAGATGGGGGCTACCCATTTAATATGATGGGTACAAGACGACGCCGTAATTTTACTGCACAAGTTCTGCCTTCATGTGTACTAAAGTGGAGTCAAGAGAGGGGCTTGAATAAAAGATTTGATCATACTAATTATGGACTAAATATTACTAAGGGGTACTTATATTTTTATTTAATGGTAAAGTTATTTAATCAATATTTCTCATTCTATTTTATTCAGAACTCAAAATGTTCAATAATTGTGACATTGCCTTTGTTTATCCTGTTCTAAGCTTATTCTTTTAAGACAATGTCTATCAGTACCACAGAAGTTCTTGAAATAGGAGTACTCTCTGTCTGGTAGCAAAATAGTAATTGATGAGGCTAGAAGAAAATGAAGGATGGAAGCTTTATTTCCAGTTTGAAAATTAGGAAATTTAAACTGGCCTTGAGGGTTCACAGGATGGCTGCCATCCACAAATAGAATATTTGCAGCACCAGTGAGTGCAGATGGGCCAGCTCTCACTAACCTTTAATAAATGTCTACTCTGGCTGAATGATTAGAGGTATGAACTGCCAATAGGAATTCCTAGAGTTATATATTTTAATACACATCTATATAGAGCTACACATTGGCAAGGAAAAGGAAAACTTTGAAATGCATGTAAAGTCATTAAATGTGATTTTTATTATATGCATGACCCAAACATTTTTTCTTTGGTAAGATGGCTTTCAACTTACGAAGAAAATTAATAACTACGAATGATTCAATACGTAAATTTTATAGACATTATGTCTGCTGCAATTAGGTAGAATGATGTTCACCATGAAAATATTTATTATGAAACTCTATCAATAGATTCAATTTTTCTAATCCAAAAATTTTTTTGTAATTTCCTCTTTGCCAAATGCCAATCCTTTCAGGCCTGGGTGATGTGGACCCAAAACTGATTATCAAATGGATTGTTATGCACTTGATCCTGACATTGCTCCAGAAATTAGACCCAAGAGATAGAGAATTTTAAATCCCACAGGAAAGAGTAGGTTTAGTCATTTTCTACATGCCTTCTACTGGGAGCAGGAAAACAAAAGATGTTATAGAAACAGTAAGTCAGATAGACAACTTTGAATTAGACATTGGTCAATTTACTCCCTTGACGTGGCAGATATTTTGAACTGACTAAATAAATCATTTGCTGAGTGTCTTATAAATATAACCACAGTGAATAATTTTCTCCTCTGTGTCAAAGGAAAAAACCAAAAATAATTGTGAATGATGAGCTGCCAACCTGTATCCTCTGTGGGACAGTCACTATGAAAACCAGCGTGAAGGAGTTTACAGAAACCTCTGCTCTCTTTGAAGACGGGACAGTGGAAGAAAACATCGATGTTGTGATCTTCACTACAGGATACACCTTTTCTTTTCCCTTTCTGGAAGAACCTCTCAAAAGCCTTTGCACAAAGAAGATATTCCTGTATAAGCTGGTCTTTCCCTCAAACCTAGAGAGGACAACACTGGCTATGATTGGCTTCATCAGCCTTACAGGATCCATCTTAGCAGGCACAGAGCTCCAAGCACGATGGGCCACAAGAGTATTCAAAGGTACCTGGACTCTATTTAAAGCCCTATGTGAACAACTGAGTCTTGAAACCAGTCCCCTGAGATTTAGCTAAAATCAAACAAACGTGAGCTAAAGTAACATAAAACATCCAAAAAAATTTTAGTGAAGAATTAATTTTATATATGTGTCATATTATGGTGGGTGTGCTTATGTCATTAATGTGACTGAGTGGAAAAAGAGGCTTTGACTCTGTGGATAGAATAAATTTGGACAACAAAATAAAATCACATTTCTCAGAGTAACTGAAAATATTAGAAGTTTCAGGATCCTGTTTTATCCTAGTCAAAGCAAGTCTAGTTTAGTCCATTTACTCCTAAGTCTTTCCATTTATGACTATCAGCAGAGTTTTATATTGCTTCCTAAGAAAGACATTGAAATAATATACACTGTGAATAAAGTTGGGGTCTAAGGAGATAGTGACTTTTAAGCAATGCCCATAAAAACACTGTAGACACTGGACACAGATTGCTATCAGTTATCACTGTAAGAGCAGAGGTGATAGAGTCAGGGCTACTGGGGTCCAATCCCAACTCATTAGCTTTGCAACGACCTCTTTAAATCTCAGTTCCTTTGTCTGTAAAATGAGGATAATAAAACCTGTTTCACAAAGGTTTTGTAAAATGAATAACATCTACAAAGCAATTAGCACAGTTCTTGGCACAGAGTAAATGCTCATTAACTTATAGCTGTTGTTCTTACTATTGCTATTATTATCATACCTCTGTAAAGTAGGGCAAGTTTTAGATTCATAAGCATTTTAAATAATTCCATTTGTAATTGTATTATTGCATTTGTAAAAATATAAACAGCAATCACAGTTGAGCCAACCAGCTGTCCTTTAGCAGAATTTTACCCTTAATGAATAAAAACAATCACCAATAATTTATAAATAGCATATAACACAATATTAAGTAGTATTGATTTCTGTCACACTGTAAAAATGTATTAGATATCAACCATACTTTAAAATGTTCTCCTACATTGACAAACATGATATTTTAATTGGGAGGGTGAGGAATGGAGGGGAGGAGAAGGTGATTAGGAAATCTCATTTATTTGTATTACAGAAAAAATTCCATGGCATTTGTGATTAAATTATCACATATGTTTACTTAAGGCTAATTAAAGTGCTTTCACAGCATTTTCTAATTATATTAAAACAACAGCAAAGATCAATAAAACTAAAAGCTGGTTCTTTGAGAAGATAAACAAAATTGATAAACTATTAGTCAGGCTCATCAGGAAAAAGAGGGAGAGGACTCAAATCAATAAAATTAGAAATGAAAAAGGAAAAGTTACAACGGACACCGCAAAAATACAAAGCATCATAAGAGATTACTGCAAGCAACACTATACCAATAAAATGGACAACCTGGAAGAAATGGACAAATTCTTAGAAAGGTATAACCTTCCAAGACTGAACCAGGAAGAAATAGAAAATATGAACAGACCAATCACAAGTAATGAAATTGAAACTGTGATTAAAAATCTTCCAACAAACAAAAGTCCAGGACCAGATGGCTTCACAGGTGAATTCTATCAAACATTTAGAGAAGAGTTAACACCCATCCTTCTCAAACTCTTCCCAAAAATTGCAGAGGAAGGAACACTCCCAAACTCATTCTATGAGGCCACCATCACCCTGATACCAAAACCAGACAAAGATACTACAAAAAAGGAAAATTAGAGACCAATATCACTGATGAATATAGATGCAAAAATCCTCAACAAAATACTAGCAAACAGAATCCAACAACACATGAAAAGGATCATACACCATGATCAAGTGGGATTAATCCCAGGGATGCAAGGATTCTTCAATATATGCCAATCAATCAATGTGATACACCATGTGAACAAATTGAAGAATAAAAACAACACAATCATCTCAATAGATGCAGAAAAAGCTTTTGACAAAATTCAACACCCATTTATGATAAAAACTCTCCAGAAAGTGGGCATAGAGGGAACCTACCTCAACATAATAAAGGCCATGTATGACAAACCCACAGCAAACATCATTCTCAATGGTGAAAAACTGAAAACATTTCCTCTAAGATCAGGAACAAGACAAGTATGTCCACTCTCACCACTCTTATTCAACATAGTTTTGGAAGTCCTAGCCATGGCAATCAGAGAAGAAAAAGAAATAGAAGGAATAAAAATTGGAAAAGAAGAAGTAAAACTGTCACTGTTTGCAGATGACATGATACTATACATAGAGAATCCTAAAGATGCCACCAGAAAACTACTAGAGCTAATCAATGAATTTGGTAAAGTTGCAGGGTACAAAATTAATGCACAGAAATCTCTTGCATTCCTATACAGTAACAACGAAATAACAGAAAGAGAAATTAAGGAAACAATCCCATTCACCATTGCAACAAAAAGAATGAACTACCTAGGAATAAACCTACCTAAGGACATAAAAGCCCTGTACTCAGAAAACTATAAGACACTGATTAAAGAAATCAAAGACGACACAAACAGATGGAGAGATATACCACGTTCTTGGATTGGAATAATCAATATTTTGAAAATGACTATACTACTCAATGCAATCTACAGATTCAATGCAATTCCTATCAAATTACCAGTGGCATTTTTTACAGAACTAGAACAAAAAATCTTAAAATTTGTATGGTGACACAAAAGACCCCGAATAGCCCAAGCAGTCTTGACGGAAATAAACAGAGCTGGAGGAATCAGACTCCCTGACTTCAGACTATACTACAAAGCTACAGTAATCAAGACAATATGGTACTGGCACAAAAAGAGAAATGTAGATCAATGGAACAGGATAGAAAGCCCAGAGATAAAGCCATGCACCTATGGTCAACTAATCTATGACAAAGGAGGCAAGGATATACAATGGAGAAAAGACAGTCTCTTCAATAAATGGTGCTGGGAAAACTGGACAGCTACATGGAAAAGAATGAAATTAGAACATTCCCTAACACCATACACAAATATAAACTCAAAATGGATTCGAGACCTAAATGTAAGACCAGATACTATAAAACTCTTAGAGGAAAACATAGGAAGAACACTCTTTGACATAAATCACAGCAAGATCCTTTTTGATCCACCTCCTAGAGTAATGGAAATAGAAACAAAAATAAACAAATGGGACCTAATGAAACTTAAAACCTTTCGCACAGCAAAGGAAACTACAAACAAGACAAAAAGACAACCCTCAGAATGGGAGAAAATATCTGCAAACGAATCAACAGACAAAGGATTAATCTCCAAGATATATAAACAGCTCATGCAGCTCAATATTAAAAAAACAAACAACCCAATCAAAAAACGGGCAGAAGACCTAAATAGACATGTCTCCAAAGAAGACATACAGATGGCCAAGAGGTACGTGAAAAGCTGCTCAACATCACTAATTATTAGAGAAATGCAAATCAAAACAACAATGAGGTGTCACCTCACACCAGTTAGAATGGGCATCATTAGAAAATCTACAAACAACAAATGCTAGAGAGGGTGTGGAGAAAAGGGAACCCTCTTGCTGTTGGTGGGAATGCAAATTGATACAGCCACTATGGAGAACAGTATGGAGGTTCCTTAAAAAACTAAAAATAGAATTACCATATGACCCAGCAATCCCACTACTGGGCATATACCCAGAGAAAACCATAATTCAAAAAGACACATGCACCCCAATGTTCATTGCAGCACTATTTACAATGGCCAGGTCATGGAAGCAACCTAAATGCCCGGCGACAGAAGAATGGATAAAGAAGTTGTGGTACATATATACAATGGAATATTACTCAGCCTTAAAAAAGAACGAAATTGGGTCATTTGTAGATAAGTGGATGAATCTAGAGACTGTCATACGGAGTGAAGTAAGTCAGAAAGAGAAAAACAAATATCGTATATTAACGCATATATGTGAAACCTAGAAAAATGGTACTGATGAACCAGTTTGCAAGGCAGAAATTGAGACACAGATGTAGAGAACAAACTTATGGACACCAAGGGGAGAAAGTGGGGGCAGGGGGGAGGATGAATTGGGAGACTGGGATTGACATATATACATTAATATGTATGAAATAGATAACTAATTTTTAAAAAAAGAAAAAAAAGCCACAATGAAATATCACCTCATACCTATAAGAATGGCTATTATCAAAAAAACAAAAGATCACATGTGTTGACAAGAATGTGGAAAAATTCGAACCCTTCTGCACTATTTGTGGGAATGCAATAGTGCAGCCACTATGGAAAATAGTGTGGAGGTGGCTAAGAAATTAAAATTAGAAATACCATATGACCCAGCAATCTCACTCCTGGGTATATATCCAAAAGAATTGAACTCAGCATCACAAGGAGATATCTGCACTGCCACATTCATGGAAGCATTGTTCCCAATAGTCAAGATATGGAACCAACTTAACTGTCCATCAGTGAATAAATGGGTAAAGAATATACAGACAATGAAATATTACTCAACCTTAAAAAAAAAAAAAAGAAATCCTCCCATCTGTGACAACATAGATGAATCTGGAGAACATTATGCTAAATGAAATAAGCAGTCACAGAAGGACAAATGCTGCATGATCCCACTTATATGAGGAATCTGAAATAGTCAAACTCATAGAAGCAGAGAGTAGAATGGTGGTTAGCAGGGACTGTGGGAAGGGGAATGGGGAGTTGTTGTTCGATGAGTATTAAGTTTCAGTTATGCTAGATGAATATGCTCTGCAGATCTGCTGTACAGCACAGTGACTCTACTTAACAATACTGTATTACACACCAGAAATTTTGTTAAGAGGGCAGATCTCATGTTCAATAAAAAAAGAAGACAATCCCAAAACAAAAACAAAAACACAGAAGACTCTTAAGTACCTGGATTTTTTAAGTATTTTATAATGAGCTCAAAAATGCTTATCAGAATGACAGAGCTGAGAAAACAAAACTTGATTAGATCACACCATAGAAGTGATTGCAAGCCTCTCCAGAGAGCCTCCAAGAGGCAGTCTGGGAACCACCAAGTGAAGTCTTTCCAGCTTTATACAGGATAAAATGATCCCAGTGGCAGGTATACTACAGAGCTAAGTCAGACCTTTCTCATGTAGATTAGTAACCCCACACCCTGGGGTCAGCAACTTGGCAACTGACAGGGGCAGGACTGGCCAGAAGAGAGAGACTGTCCGTGTCTAGGTGGATTATTGAGAAGAAGCACATCCTCACAACAGCTCAAGCCGACAGAGCCTTTGTGAGACTGAGAGACTGCCAGGCCCCTTCCATGCCTGAGCCTCCCCACGTAACAAAATGAAGACATACCAAAGCAGGGTTATAAAAACAGGGTCATTTTAAGTATTTACAGTTCACCAGCTAATAGTTTTAATGCACACACACAAATATAATGTGGAGGTATATATACAATATAAATAATATTATATGTCAATATATGTAAAGTGCAAGCAGATGAAGACGGTCAGGTTCTGATGACCAGTGCAGTGCAGGCTCGGCCACGGGGCATCTGTCCTCACAATTCCAGCAGTACAGTACCCTGCTTCAGTGAATTCAGAGGGGGGATTTACCTCCAAAAAATTACCCTCTGCACTCTAATTCCATTCTAAGCTTTGATGATCCCATGTTTTGAGGTTGGAGCAGTCGGGGGCCAGAAATGAGGGGGAGGAGAACGCAAAGGAAGAGGCACATGTGACTTTAGTGTTGTTTCTGACTTTTCTTACAGGTCTCTGTAAGATACCTCCATCTCAAAAATTGATGGCTGAGGCTACGAAAAAGGAGCAGCTCATAGAAAGGTATGAAATATAGCCTGCTACCAATATATTCCATGACAAAAAAAAAAAGATTTTCAATATAAAAGCCATTCCTAGAGAAGCAATGTGGCAGGATGGAAATAACTGCATTATGAGTCAGAAGAATACGTTTTCAGTCCTAACTCTTCCACCAACTAGATTTGTGGCCTTAGATGTGTCCGGTGGAGGCACCAGGTCACTCCACTAAGCCTGGCCCAGAACAGATGGCAATCCTTTGTTCACTTGCCCCCAAAGCCCTGTTCTCTTTGGTCTCCTCCTACTTCTCAGGCTGCTCTTTCTATGCATTGACAGGTGTCTCCCCTTCCTCACTCCTGAAACATGGTGAACCCCAACCTTCATCCTCAGACGTCTTCTCACTTCTATTAACACTCACTCCTGGGTGGCCTCACCAGGCCTGTGGCTTTAAATGCCATCATACACTCATGGCTCCCAAACTTGGATCTCTAGCCCAAATCTCTCCTCGGAGCTCCAACTCTTAATCCAACTCCCTCTAGATAGCTCCACTTAGATATGTAGTAGGTATTTGAAATTTAATATGTCTAAAAACTAACCCTCAACCTCCACCTGAACATGGGCTGCTCTGAGACTTTCCCCTTCTCAGTCAATGGCTACTTATTCCAGTTGAACAGTCAAAAACTTTGGAGTGATCTTTTTTTCCTCTTTTTCTCTCACATCCTCAGCAAATACTGTCAACTCTTACCTTCAAATAAATTCAGAATCCAGACCCTTCTCATGACCCTGGCTGCTACTATCCCAGAACAGGCCACTATCATCTTTCACCAGGACACTTGCTGTCACCTCTTATCTGGTCTCTGTACCTCCCGTCTGCTATTCTACAGTCTAACCTTGACGCTGCACAAGAGTGACCAATGCTCACGTTGCTCTTCTGTTGAAAACCCTCTGACTGCTTCCCATTTCACTCCCAGAAACGTCCCTGCAGCTCTGCACCCCTATAGGCAACCAGCTGCCTCTATGCCCTCATTGCCTCCTGTTCTCCCATCTCACCCATACTGCTCCAGTCACTCCAGACAGCTCCCTGCTCTTCAAATATGCCAAGCATAGCCCCCTCAGAACCTTTGCACTTACTGTTCCCTCTGCCTGGAATGTTCTGCCCCCACCCCATACCTGTAGGCTCACTCTGCTCAAATATCACCTCAGAAGAGAGAAGCCTTCTCTGAGAACACTGTATAAAATGGCAAACCACTCAGTCTCATCATTACCTCTTCCCCTTTACCCTCCTTTATATTTCTTCATAATTCCTATTACCACTTGATATATTCTATATCTATTTGGCTGGAGTTTTTTTTTTTACAGCCTGCTGATTTTCCCTGTTAGAATGTAAGTTCCTTGATAGCAAGGACTTTGTTTTACTCACTGTTGAACTCCCAGCACCTAGGATGGTGCCTGTCATGTGATACACACTTAAGATTGATTGATTAATTGAAGGAAAGAATGAATAAGTTAAAGAATGACATTGGCACATCATGAAGGTTTACTAACAACAGAAATGTGGGAATAGAGCCTTCATATACACTATACAGTTGACCCTTGAACAACACAGGTTTGAACTGCGTGGGTCCACTTACGCGTAGATTTTTTTCAATATATTGGAAATATTGGGGGAGGTTTGTGACAATTTGAAAAAACTCGCAGATGAATCACAAAGCCTAGAAATACTGAAAAAATTAAGAAAAAGGTATGTCATGAATGCGTAAAATATATGTAGATACTAGTCTATTTTATTATTTACTACCATCAAATATACAAAAATCTATTTTAAAATTTATCAAAACTTGCACACATAAACACAGACCATACATGGCACCATTCGCAATCAAGAGAAATGTAAATAAATGTAAAGATGCAGTATTAAATCATAACAGCAGAAACTTAATTGTAGTATATACTGTACTACTGCAATAACTTTGTAGCCACCTCCTGTTGCTATTGTGATGAGCTCAGGTGTTTCAACTATCTGCTTAATATGTCATGTGATGCTAATCATCTCTGCAAGAGCAGTTCATCCCTCCAGTAAATTTTGTGTCTCAGTAAAAAGTGATCTCTTGCAGTTCTCACATATTTTCCATCGTGTTTAGTAAACCTGAATAACACACAGGACCCATACAAAAGTGTCACCAGTGATGCTGGAAATGCTCCCAAGGAGGAGAAAAAAGTCATGGCATTACAAGAAAAAGTTGATATGTACAATAGATTGAGGTCTGCTAGCTGCAGTTGCCTGTCTTTTCAAGATAAGTGAATCCAGCATGAGGACTGTTATTTAAAAAAAGAAAATTTGTGAAGCCATCGCTGTAGCTATGCCAGCAGGCATGAAAATCTTGCACTTTTTGTGAAATACCTTTTTATCTTGTATTGAAAATGCAGCTTTTATGTGTGTGCAGAATTGCTATAAGAAAGGCATAGTTATAGACTAACATGACTTGAGAAAAAGTGAAGTCATTACACGACAACTTAAAGCAAAAGAAAAGTGAGGAAGATTGTAATGCCAGAGAAGGATGGTTTGATAATTTTAGAAAGAGATTTGTCTTTTAAAATGTCAAGATAGGGACTTCTCTGGTGGCGCAGTGGTTAAGAATCCGCCTGCCAACACAGGGGACACGGGTTCAAGCCCTGGTCCGGGAAGATCCCACATGCCGTGGAGCGACTAAGCCTGCGCGCCACAACTACTGAGCCTGTGCTCTAGAGCCCGCGAGCCACAACTACTGAGCCCGCGTGCCACAACTACTGAAGCCTGCGCACCTAGGGCCTGTGCTCTGCAACAAGAGAAGCCACCGCAATGAGAAGCCCGCACAGCACAACGAAGAGTAGCCCCCGCTCACCATTAACTAGAGAAAGCCTGTGCGCAGCAACGAAGACCCAATGGAGCCAAAAATAAATAAATTAATTAATTAAAAAAAAAATGTCAAGATAATGGGAGGAGCAGCTTCTGCTGACCAAGAGGCAGCAGACAAAGTTCCAAGACACGATTAAGACAATCATTGAAGAGAAAGGATACCTGCTTGAACAGGTGTTTAATGCAAACAAAAGTGCCCTATTCTAGAGGGGAAAAAAAGGCCACAAAGGACATTTATTAGTAAAGAAGAGAATTGAGCACCAGAATTTAAGGCAGGAAGGCATAGGCTAACTCTACTGTTGTGTGTAAATGCAGTCAGGTTTATGATTAGGACTGCCCTTATCTATAAAGCTGCTAACCCCAAGCCTTGAAGGGAAAAGATGAATACCAGCTGCCAGTCTTTTGGTTGTACAACAAGAAGGCCTGGACAATAAGAACCCTTTTTCTGGATTGGTTCCTTCCATGCCTTGTCCCTAAAATCAGGAAGTTTCTTGCCAGTAAGGGACTGTTTTTAAAGTTCTTTTGATATTGGATAATGCCCCTGGCCACCCAGAACCCATGATTTCAACACAAAGCGCTGAAGTGCTCTATGGAAGGAATTGTCAGTGCTATGGAAGAAAATAGAACATCAGGAAAGTCTGGAAGGATTACACCATTGAAGATGCCATTGTTGTTATAGGAAAAGCCGTGAAAGCCATCAAGCCTGAAACAATAAATTCCTGCTGGAGAAGACTGTGTCCAGATGTTGTGCGTGACTTCACAGGATTTACGACAGAGCCAGTCAAGGAAATCATGAAAGAGATTGTGGATGTGGCAAAAAAAATAAAAATAAAAAGTAGGGGGTGAAGGGTTTCAAGAGAAAGATCTTGGAGAAATTCAAGAGCTAATAGAGGGAGGGCTTCCCTGGTGGCGCAGTGGTTAAGAATCCGCCAGCCAATGCAGGGGACATGGGTTCGAGCCCTGGTCCAGGAAGATCCCACATGCTGCAGAGCAACTAAACCCGTCTGCCAGATCTACTGAGCCTCCGCTCTACAGCTCACGAGCCACAACTACTGAGCCCACGTGCCACAACTCCTGAAGCCCACGTGCCACAACTACTGAAGCCCGCATACCTAGAACCCGTGCTCCACAACAAGAGAAGCCACTGTAATGAGAAGCCTACGTACCGCAATGAAGAGTAGCCCCCGCTCGCCGCAACTAGAGGAAGACTCAACACAGCCAAAAAAAAAAAAGAGCTTAACAGAGGGAATCCCTGGCCGTCCAGTGGTTAGGACTCTGTGCTTTCACTGCAGGGGGCAAGGGTTCGATCCCTGGTCTGGGAACTAAGACCCCGCATGTCACCCACAGCACGGCCAAACACACACACACACACACACACACACAAAAGAGCTAATAGACACCACACCAGAGGAATTAACAGAAGACAACTTGATGGAGATGAGTGCTTCTGAACCTGTGCAAGATGATGAGGAAGAAGACATAGAAGAAGCAGTGCCAGAAAACAAAGTGACATTAGACAATCTGGCAGAAGGGTTCCAATTATTTAAGACTGATTTTGACTTATTTTATAACATGGACCCTTCTATGATACAGGCACTGAAACTAAAGCAAATGATGGAAGAAGAATTGGTACTGTATAGAAACATTTTTAGAGAAATGAAAAAGCAAAAACGTCAGACAGAAATTACAATGTATTTCCATAAAGTCACACTACATGTACCTGCCTCTTCAGCCTCCCCTTCATCTCCTCCACCTCTTCTGCCTCTGCCACCCCCGAGACAGCAAGACCAAGCTTCCTCTTCCTCCGCTTCCTCAGCCCACTCAATGTGAAGATGACGAGGATGAAGACCTTTATGATGATCCACTTCCCCTTAATGAATAGTAAATTATCATCATGACCTACCATCAATAGATTTATCTGTTGTGTGTGTGTGTGTGTCTTCGTGTGAAAATCTAAAAACTGCATGGCAAGAACTGTATGAGAAGTTTTTGTGTCATCATCATCATCATTGCTTAAGTACTTGTCATGTAGAACATCGTGTGTAACACTTGTACTGAAGTGGATAGCCCATCCTTACATAGGTATAAAGTGAGTGATATTTACAGTAATATAAAATTAATAATGTGTTAGTTTTCTTACTATTTGCTAACTTTGCTTTCAAAGAATTACATTACTGTACAGTATGCCTCTTTCTCTCATATTTGGAGAAACTGTCTATCAGCCTGTCATCACAGGTAAGTGGGTTTTTTTATGTAACAATGTTTCCAATACTGTAGTATGAATATGACTGTAATGTTGTATACCATAAAAATTTTATAATGATTCATTCATTAGTATATAGGCTAGGTTCCATGAAATAATCATATTGCTGCTTCTTTTTCATTATCAATGTATGATTCATTATACTTGTAAATAAATATGAATTTCTTTTTCACATTATCTTTTCATTTTTGATGTCTAGTGTTAGGGATACAAATAACATCTACAATATTTTGTATCATAGAAGACAATATTGATGTAGTTACCAATAGACAGTTCATCTTACAAACAGATGACATAAACTTATGGTATTGATGAGTATAGTACAGTACTGTAAATATATTTTCTCTTCCTTATGATTTTCTTAATAACATTTTCTTTTCTCTAGCTTACTCACTCTATTATAAGAATACAGTGTAGAATCATACAACATACAAAATATGTGTTAATCTACTATTTATGCTGTCAGTATGGCCTCCAGTTAACTACTAATAATTTATTAGTAGTTAAGTTTGAGGGGAATCAAAAGTTTCATGTGGATTTTCAACTACATGGTGGGTTGGTGCCCCTAACTCCCTCGTTGTTCAAGGGTCAACTGTACTTATATCTGTATCATGTTCAGTACTGCTACACCAATTACAGTCCCCTCAACTCACAATTAACATCAATAAAAATAATTTAGGTAGCTATATATGTGATGCTTTCTGATCATGTTTATTTATTCAACAACTATGATATTTGAACTGATCTGATTTTACCCTCCTATCAAATTCAAGAACCTAAAACATTATTTAAATCTCCTCTTCCAATTGCCTCCTTCTACCATCTCCTTTAACAAAACTAATTATGCTCACAAATACCCTATGCAAATAAACTCCTCTTATTTTTTTCTCTTCAACATAGAAAAACATTCCTGACATGGTTTGACTCCAATAGAAAGAAACAAAATGGTGGGAGGTGGGGTAACTCATAACTTGAAAATCAAAAGTGATCCATCTTCTTCCCTATCAGGGGTTTGATGAAAGATACCAGTGGAGACAAACTTGACTACATTTCCTACATGGATGACCTCGCTGCCTGCATAGGCACGAAGCCCAATGTCCCACTTCTGTTCCTCAAGGATCCCAGACTAGCTTGGGAAGTTTTCTTTGGACCATGTACTCCTTACCAGTATCGCCTAATGGGCCCTGGAAAATGGGATGGAGCCAGAAATGCCATCCTGACCCAGTGGGACAGGACACTGAAACCCTTAAAAACTCGAATAGTTCCCGATTCCTCCAAGCCTGCCTCCATGTCACATTATTTGAAAGCTTGGGGGGCACCTATCCTGCTCGCCTCCCTTCTACTGATCTGTAAATCTTCACTTTTTTTTGAAATTGGTGCCAGAAAAACTATGGGACAGAATTTCTCCTTACTTAATAAGTATTTGGCGAGGATAAATCTGCTTGGTTATGAGGGTTGTACCAAGTCATATTAATTCTATTCCCAAATATCTTGTGTTTTTCACTTCTCCTCTCCATCATAACTGTTATCATCCAAGGTTAGGTCTAATCATCTCTTATCTGAATTATTGTACTATCTTTCTCTCTAGTCTCAGTATCCCCCTTTTTTGCCTCCTTTACCTAAGCAATTATTCTAAAATAAAAAATATTGTCATTGTTTCCATCAAGATCCTGGCAGGAATAAGATAGAACTCAAATTAGGTAATTTAATATAAAGATTATGTCAAGTGGTTTGGGCAGAGTGTAGGGAAATCATAAGTAGAATGAAATTCTCCCAGACTAGTAACAGTGAGGTGCTTCTACCATCCGTAGGCCTAATGAGGCAAGGCGAGAAAACAATTATGAATGAGAGGGAGGGAGAGAGAGAGAGAGAGATTATGTAGAGAGGGCCACCTCTCAAGAACTATGACCTCCAGCTGACCAATGAAGGCAGTCCATGGTGACCCCAAAAGTACTAGGGAAATTAATTGCCGAATCTTAGGCTCTTCCCTCCCGCTGATCATCTGCCCATACTCCCCAGTGGCCTAACCCAACCAAAATTTAGAGGGCAAGGTTACTGACTATTGTGGATTTAATTGCACCCCCCCCAACCAAAAGATATATTCAAGTCGTAACCCCTGGTATCTGTGAATGTGACCTTACTTGGAAGTAGGATCTTTGCAAATGTATATAAGTTAAGATGAGATCATACTGAAGTAGGGTGAGCTAGATCCAATATAAAAAGAGGATCCTTATAAAAAGAGGATAAGACACACAGAGACACAGTCACAGTGGAGAATGCCATGTGAAGACAGGCAGAGATTGGAGTGCTGTATCTACAAACTAAGGATCGCCAAGCAAGCAAACACTGTAAGGTAAGAGAGAGGCACAGATCAGATTCTCCCTCAAAAGCTCCAGAGGGAGCAACCCTGCCAACAATTCCAGACTCCTAGCCTCCAGAACTGTGAAAGAATAAGCCACCCACTCTGTGGTACTTTGCTATAGCAATCCTAGGTTACCAATACACCAACTGATGTTTTCCGTGGAGGTGAGCCTCCTAAGCCACAGAGCAAAGCAAAGATGATGGGGAGTGTGTAGGAAAAGGCAACCAGAAAGGATCCAGAGCAGACATGTTGCTTTCCAATGTAAAAGTCCTTCAAAGTTTGTCCCTTGATTAGAGATAATAAATTCCTTAGCCTGGAAGAGGAGACTCTTCATGACCTGAGTCCCTTTGCCCAGGTCACCAGAATCCTGTCCTACAGCTACCCCTCCACTTCAAACCCTGCCATCTAGTACTACCAGACTATGGACTCTGCTGTACCTCCTCACTTTGGCACAAGCTGTTGCCTCTTCCAGCCCCTCGAATCCATACCTGACTGTCTTTCTAGAGAGACCTTGATCATCTCCCTCTGTGAAGCCTTCCCTGAATCCCCAAAGCAGAGTTGACTGCCCCTTCGTAATGATTGTGCCTCATGTACTACTCTGTCATTGTTCTGTTCTTACTATAGTATAATTTTCTTTTTGTGTCTGTCTCCTAATGAATGGTGAGTTCTTGAGAGGAACCATGTCCTGTTCAGCTAAAACACGGCCTGATAAAAAGACTGCAAAATAAATATGTGATGACTGAACGGTGACCTCACTGGCTGACATTCCTTGTCTCTCCTCCTCTACCCACATTCTTTTCTTCTGCCAACTTGATAAATTACCTCAGATTACCTCAGCTCTGCAAATGAACAAGGACAGTCCACCAACACCTATTTTACAGACAGTCTATGTGGCAATCAGAATAAATAAAACTAATCCATAACTGGGAGCCAGTGTACTGGTTGAAAGTGCTAACTCTAGAATTCAACCTGGATTATAATCCCAGCTCTGCCATTAGCTGTAAGGCCGTGGCCGAGTTACTTAGCCTCTCTGAGCCTCAAGTGTCCTCAGCTGGAAAATGAGGAGAAAAGAATAGTATCACCCACCTCAAAAGTAAACATTAAGTGAGACAATATAGGGTGTTACTTATACAGTAAATTACCTATTAACAGCTGAGGAGTCTGAGGACATTTTTAATTCTCTGAATTAAAGGATTTGAAAACGATTGCCTGTTGCCTAATCAGAGAGTATGGCCTTTGCTCTCTGTGGATTGTCTGGTAGCACTTTCCAGCTAGGATCACTCTTTTGTCCTTGTGCCCCACCCCTGCCCAAACCTTGAGGTCTGTTGCCACCACCATCACTGCCACTATCACTGCACCACCCTCATGCTTCTCAGATGGACCTTTCAGGATGCAGCAAGCAAATAATAGCAAAGGAAGAATTATTCTCAATCATTAAGAGTGGATCTCCTGTCAGAAGAACCTAGGGGCAAGACGGGAATAAAGATGCAGACCTACTAGAGAACGGACTTGAGGATACAGGGAGGGGGAAGGGTAAGCTGGGACAAAGTGAGAGAGTGGCATGGACATATATACACTACCAAACGTAAAATAGATAGCTAGTGGGAAGCAGCCGCATAGCACGGAGAGATCAGCTCGGTGCTTTGTGACCACCTAGAGGGGTGGGATAGGGAGGATGGGAGGGAGGGAGATGCAAGGGGGAAGAGATATGGGGACATATGTACATGTATAACTGATTCACTTTGTTATAAAGCAGAAACTGACACACCATTGTAAAGCAATTATACTCTAATAAAGATGTTAAAAAAATAATAATAAAAAAAAGAGTGGACCTCCTGGGCTTCCCTGGTGGCGCAGTGGTTGAGAGTCTGCCTGCCAATGCAGGGGACACGGGTTCGAGCCCTGGTCTGGGAAGATCCCACATGCCACGGAGCAACTGGGCCCGTGAGCCACAACTACTGAGCCTGCGCGTCTGGAGCCTGTGCTCTGCAACAAGAGAGGCCGCGATGGTGAGAGGCCCGCACACCGTGTTGAAGAGTGGCCCCCACTTGCCACAACTAGAGAAAGCCCTCGCACAGGAAAGAAGACCGAACACAGCCAAAAATAAATAAATAAATAAATAAATAAAGAGTGGACCTCCTGATATAACTTGTTGATGTGCCTCTAGGTTTTAATTGGCAACAACCCCCAGTCAGAGAAGCACCTAATTCCAAATCTTCAAAACCAACTAAAGCTGACCAACAGGAGCAGTGTTGCTGGAGGATGGAGGAAACAAGAAGTGCCCACTGCAGAGCCTCCCATCAAGCCTCTTGGATAGCCTCAACCACCAGAGGGCAGACAGCAGAAGCAAGAAAAGCTACAATCCTGCAGCCTGTGGACCAAAAACCACAGTTACAGAAAGATAGACAAGATGAAAAGGCAGAGGGCTATGTACCAGATGAAGGAACAAGAAAAAACCCCAGAAAAACAACTAAATGAAGTGGAGATAGGCAACCTTCCAGAAAAAGAATTGAGAATAATGATAGTGAAGATGATCCAGGACCTCGGAATAAGAATGGAGGCAAAGATCAGGAAGATGCAAGAAGTGATTAACAAAGACCTAGAAGAATTAAAGGACAAACAAACAGAGATGACCAATACAATAACTGAAATGAAAACTACACTAGAAGGAATCAATAGCAGAATAACTGAGGCAGAAGAACGGATAAGTGACCTGGAAGACAGAATGGTGGAATTCACTGCTGTGGAACAGACTAAAGAAAAAAGAATGAAAAGAAATGAAGACAGCCTAAGAGACCTCTGGGACAACATTAAACGCAACAACATTCGCATTATAGGGGTCCCAGAAGGAGAAGAGAGAGAGAAAGGACCAGAGAAAATATTTGAAGAGATTATAGTCGAAAACTTACCTAACATGGGAAAGGAAATAGCCACCCAAGTCCAGGAAGCGCAGAGAGTCCCATACAGGATAAACCCAAGGAGAAACACGCCGAGACACATAGTAATCAAAGTGGCAAAAATTAAAGACAAGGAAAAATTATTCAAAGCAGCAAGGGAAAAACGACAAATAACATACAAGGGAACTCCCATAAGGTTAACAGCTGATTTCTCAGCAGAAACTCTGCAAGCCAGAAGGGAGTGGCATGATATACTTAAAGTGATGAAAGGGAAGAACCTACAACCAAGATTACTCTACCCGGCAAGGATCTCATTTAGATTTGATGGAGAAATCAAAAGCTTTACAGACAAGCAAAGGCTAAGAGAATTCAGCACCACCAAACCAGCTCAACAACAAATGCTAAAGGAACTTCTCTAAGTGGGAAACACAAGAGAAGAAAAGGACCTACAAAAACAAACCCAAAACAATTAAGAAAATGGTCATAGGAACATACATAACGATAATTACCTTGAACGTGAATGGATTAAATGCCCCAACCAAAAGACAGACTGGCTGAATGGATACAAAAACAAGACCCATATATATGCTGTCTACAAGAGACCCACTTTAGACCTAGGGACACATGCAGACTGAAAGTGAGGGGATGGAAAAAGATATTCCATGCAAATGGAAATCAAAAGAAAGCTGGAGTAGCTATATTCATATCGGATAAAATAGACTTTAAAATAAAGAATGTTACAAGAGACAAGGAAGGACACTACATAATGATCAAGGGATCAATCCAAGAAGACGATATAACAATTATAAATATATATGCACCCAACATAGGAGCACCTCAATACATAAGGCAACTGCTAACAGCTATAAAAGAGGAAATTGACAGTAACACAATCATAGTGGGGGACTTTAACACCTCACTTACACCAATGGACAGATCATCCAAAATGAAAATAAATAAGGAAACAGAAGCTTTAAATGACACAATAGACCAGATAGATTTAATTGATATTTATAGGACATTCCATCCAAAAACAGCAGATTACACGTTCTTCTCAAGTGCGCACGGAACATTCTCCAGGATAGATCACATCTTGGGTCACAAATCAAGCCTCAGTAAATTTAAGAAAATTAAAATCATATCAAGCATCTTTTCTGACCACAACGCTATGAGATTAGAAATGAATTACAGGGAAAAAAACGTAAAAAAGACAAACACATGGAGGCTAAACAATACGTTACTAAATAACCAAGAGATCACTGAAGAAATCAAAGAGGAAATAAAAAAATACCTAGAGACAAATGACAATGAAAACACGACGACCCAAAACCTATGGGATGCAGCGAAAGCAGTTCTAAGAGGGAAGTTTATAGCTATACAAGCCTATCTCAAGGAACAAGAAAAATCTCAAGTAAACAATCTAACCTTACACCTAAAGAAACTAGAGAAAGAAGAACAAACAAAACCCAAAGTTAGCAGAAGGCAAGAAATCATAAAGATCAGAGCAGAAATAAATGAAATAGAAACAAAGAAAACAATAGCAAAGATCAATAAAACTAAAAGTTGGTTCTTTGAGAAGATAAACAAAATTGATAAGCCATTAGCCAGACTCATCAAGAAAAAGAGGGAGAGGACTCAAATCAATAAAATCAGAAATGAAAAAGGAGAAGTTACAACAGACACCGCAGAAATACAAAGCATCCTAAGAGACTACTACAAGCAACTTTATGCCAATAAAATGGACAACCTGGAAGAAATGGACACATTTTTAGAAAGGTATAACCTTCCAAGACTAAACCAGGAAGAAACAGAAAATATGAACAGACCAATCACAAGTAATGAAATTGAAACTGTGATTAAAAATCTTCCAACAAACAAAAGTCCAGGACCAGATGGCTTCACAGGTGAATTCTATCAAACATTTAGAGAAGAGCTAACACCTATCCTTCTCAAACTCTTCCAAAAAATTGCAGAGGAAGGAACACTCCCAAACTCATTCTATGAGGCCACCATCACCCTCATACCAAAACCAGACAAAGACACTACAAAAAAAGAAAATTACAGACCAATATCACTGATGAATATAGATGCAAAAATCCTCAACAAAATACTAGCAAACAGAATCCAACAACACATTAAAAGGATCATACACCACGATCAAGTGGGATTTATCCCAGGGATGCAAGGATTCTTCAATATACGCAAATCAATCAATGTGATACACCATATTAACAAATTGAAGAATAAAAACCATATGATCATCTCAATAGATGCAGAAAAAGCTTTCGACAAAATTCAACACCCATTTATGATAAAAACTCTCCAGAAAGTGGGCATAGAGGGAACCTACCTCAACATAATAAAGGCCATATATGACAAACCCACAGCAAACATCATTCTCAATGGTGAAAAACTGAAAGCATTTCCTCTAAGATCAGGAACGAGACAAGGATGTCCACTCTCAGCACTATTATTCAACATAGTTCTGGAAGTCCTAGCCACAGCAATCAGAGAAGAAAAAGAAATAAAAGGAATACAAATTGGAAAAGAAGAAGTAAAACTGTCACTGTTTGCAGATGACATGATACTATACATAGAGAATCCTAAAGGTGCCACCAGAAAACTGCTAGAGCTAATTAATGAATATGGTAAAGTTGCAGGATACAAAATTAATGCACAGAAATCTCTTGCATTCCTATACACTAATGATGAAAAATCTGAAAGAGAAATTATGGAAACACTCCCATTTACCATTGCAACAAAAAGAATAAAATACCTAGGAATAAACCTACCTAGGAAAAAAAAAAAGAAGTGCCCACCAAACTGAGAAGGCATCTTGAGACTGAAAAATAAGGCAGGCAGCTCCATATAATCAATGGATCAGTTTATTATAGGGTAACTTACTCACAGGGTGGGATCTGAATCAGGCAGACAACGATCCGGAAGCATTCACAGCTGCACTCCATACCACCAAGGGGCCTTTGGAACAATTTTATAGTTTACCTAGGGTTATGGGGGGGTACGTGCTTAGATAAAGGACATGCATTCCTAAGCTAAGATTTATGAACAGGTTAACTAGTCTCATGAGCACCAGAATATGTCAGAGAAGGTTTTCATTATTGTTTGGGGACTAACGGAGCATAGAGGCCACCTGGTCCTAGTGATTATTAAACAGTATCTATTAACTACAAAGCCCTTGACAACAGAGAAGTGATTCACTGCACAGTACAGTCCTGGGTAGGGTCAGTGAAAGGACAGCAGAAATTGTAAGGGCCCAAGATGACACCAGTTCTGGCTAACAGCCATATACTTATCATATTTAAGCTATCTATACCCAAGTTCTTGAAGGAGAAAACAAAACTTAGATGTCTTTATTACCTCATTATTTTTAGTGTTGCTATCTTTTTCCATGTAGTGATCTTTAGATGAGAAATCAAAGACTCATAGAAGTTAAGTAATTTGCCCTGATTCACACAGCAAGTAGAGGCAGAACAGGGATTTGAACCCATACAGATGTAAGGCTAAAGCCCAGGCTGCCTCACTAGTTGCCTTGGGAAGCAACTCCTCTATTTGCCGCTTACCACCTCAATTTGCTTGTCGATGAAGCCCAAAGCTGGACACCTCCTCCTCCAGGAAGCCTTTGTCTTCCTGCTGTTTTCCTTCCTCTACACCTTGAATAGACTTCTAAACATTGTCCCAGTTCTCAAAGAACAAGTGATACCAGGAAAAGGCTACTGCGTAGGAATCGTTTTAACTGGGAATCAAATTTTCATGGTAAATAGTTGGGGAAATATCAGGTTTTATCAAGATATCAACTTGAGGGGCTTCCCTGGTGGCACAGTGGTTGGGAATTCACCTGCCAATGCAGGGGACACAGGTTCAATCCCTGGTCCGGGAAGATCCCACATGCCGCAGAGCAACTTAACCTGTGTGCCACAGCTACTGAGCCTGCGTTCTAGAGTCCATGAGCCACAACTACTGAGCCTGTGTGCCACAACTACTGAAGTCCGCGTGCCTAGAGCCCATGCTCCACAACAAGAGAAGCCACCGCAATGAGAAGCCCGCGCACCGCAACGAAGAGTAGATCCCGCTCGCCGCAACTAGAGAAAGCCTGCACGCAACAACGAAAACCCGACGCAGCCAAAAATAAATAAATAAATTTATAAAAAAGAAAAAATATATCAACTTGAGAAATGAAATAGATTATGAAAGTGTTTGCTTTGTCTTTTATTGAAATTTTAATTATAATTGCAACTATGTACGAATGGGAATTACCTCATTATCTGAAAATTTACATAACAGCAAATAAAACATCCTCCACCTCATACATTCTCATAACAGTGTACATGGAATTTAATTTCAGGAATCCTCAAATCCTGATAGTGGAGATACTGGGATCTGCTTTAAGAAACTCAGCCCAGCTCTAGTCTGACCATTCCCGATCAAGTATTTCTGATCAGATCTCACACACAGGGAAGGACCGACCAATCAAGTGACTGACCTGTTGTGCTGCAGTTCAATGGGAGAGGTTGGAAAATCCAGCTAGGGCTCTGACTTGGGCCTTTAAAATGGTCATGGTTCCAGGTGACGCTGAAAGAGTCTCCCTCAGAAGGGGCAGCGCGGATTCTCTCCATCTCCTCGGTTGAGAATGAAACACAGGTCCCAAGGATGATTCATAATCCTATAACATTTAGAAATATTATTAAAGTCATTTTATCTTCTATCACTTATCATATAATTCAGTTTTTAAACATAAAATTATAATTTAAATGAAAACTACAGTATTGAGAAGCATTATGAGGCAAACCACATTTCACAAGTTCTTTCAAGGAAATTAAAAATAAACCAGCTATAAAAGTCTCTTGTTCAACAATAAAATGTGTTCAAAGCTCAGCATTACAATTAGATACTACTGTTATGCAATTTCTGAAGATTTATCTCTCCAAAGGAAATCTTTCAAGTGAATGGGGGAAGTCACTTTTAAAAAAGGACTAAGCTTCAGAGATTGCATTTTCTAGTTGAATAACAGTATGTACATATAATTACTTAAGATGAAATAAATAAGCTCAAAAATATTATTTTCTTGGACTCCTCTTATGCATACAAGTTCTAACACCCTCTCCACATTGAGCTCACTATAGCTCTTCAAGCCAACTCTTTGAGTCTCCATGGGAGTAGTAATCAGAGCACCTACCATTCACTCTGTAGGACAGAAACAGAACTATATTCACACCCACACATCCATTACACTCATTTGACCTCACTTTACTTGTACCAGGCATTCTGGCCTCCCTCAGCCACCCTCAGTTAACTTTCAGGTACCTGGCAGGTGAAAAACAGGCAAAAAATCGGATGGAATGGTTCACTGGCAGCAGCCAAAACAGTAACAGACAAAAGCAGAAAAGAGGAGCAACCAAGAAGGAAGACAAAGAGAGGCAGGAGCTCCAACCAGAACAGCAGAGTTCTCTAGAGTGGTGTGGGAGAATTAAACCACTCCCAATAACCTTTATTGGCATTTTTGGAAATTTTGAGTTTTATTTTATTAATTTTTTTATACAGCAGGTTCTCATTAGTTATCCATTTTATACATATTAGTGTAAACATGTCAATCCCAATCTCCCAATTCATCCCACCACCACCACCACCACCCCCCACTTTCCCCACTTGGTGTCCATATGCTTGTTCTCTACATCTGTGTCTCTATTTCTGCCCTGCAAACTGGTTCATCTGTACCATTTTTCTAGATTGCACATATATGCATTAATATAAAATATTTGTTTTTCTCTTTCTGACTTACTTCACTCTGTATGACAGTCTCTAGATCCATCCACGTCTCTACAAATGACCCAATTTTGTTCCCTTTTATGGCTGAGTAATATTCCATTGTATACATGTACCACATCTTCTTTATCCATTCGTCGGTCGATGGGCATTTAGGTTGCTTCCGTGACCTGGCTATTGTAAATAGTGCTGCAATGAACAGTGGGGTGCATGTGTCTTTTTGAATTATGGTTTTCTCTGGGTATATGCCCAGTAGTGGGATTGCTGGGTCATATGGCAATTCTATTTTTAGTTTTTTAAGGAACCTCCATACTGTTCTCCATAGTGGCTGTATCAATTTACATTCCCACCAACAGTGCAAGAGGGTTCCCTTTTCTCCACACCCTCTCCAGCATTTGTTTGTAGATTTTCTGATGATGCCCATTCTAACTGGTGTGATACCTCATTGTTGTTTTGATTTGCATTTCTCTAATAATTAGTGATGTTGAGCAGCTTTTCATGTGCTTCTTGGCCATCTCTATGTCTTCTTTGGAGAAATGTCTATTTAGGTCTTCTGCCCATTTTTGGATTGGGTTGTTTGTTTTTTTAATATTGAGCTGCATGCGCTGTTTATACATTTTGGAAACGAATCCTTTGTCCATTGATTCCTTTGCAAATATTTTCTCCCATTCTGACGATGTCCTTTCATCTTGTTTGTAGTTTCCTTTGCTTTGCAAAAGGTTTTAAGTTTCATTAGGTCCCATTTGTTTATTTTTGTTTTCATTTCCATTACTCTAGGAGGTGGGTCACAAAAGATCTTGCCGTGATTTATGTCAAAGAGTATTCTTCCTATGTTTTCCTCTAAGAGTTTTATAGTGTCCATTCTCACATTTAGTTCTCTAATCCATTTTGAGTTTATTTTTGTGTATGGTGTTAGAGAGTGTTCTAATTTCATTCTTTTCCATGTAGCTGTCCGGTTTTCCCAGCACCACTTATTGAAGAGACTGTCTTTTCTCCATTGTATATCCTTGCCTCCTTTGTCATAGATTAGTTGACCATAGGTGCATGGCTTTATCTCTGGGCTTTCTATCCTGTTCCATTGATCTACATTTCTCTTTCTGTGCCAGTACCATATTGTCTTGATTACTGTAGCTTTGTAGTATAGTCTGAAGACAGGGAGTCTGATTCCTCCAGCTCTTTTTATTTCCCTCAAGACTGCTTGGGCTATTCGGGGTCTTTTGTGTCACCATACAAATTTTAAGATTTTTTGTTCTAGTTCTGTAAAAAATACCACTGGTAATTTAATAGGGATTGCACTGAATCTGTAGATTGCTTTGGGGAGTATAGTCATTTTCACAATATTGATTCTTCCAATCCAAGAACGTGGTATATCTCTCCATCTGTTTGTGTCGTCTTTGATTTCTTTCATCAGTGTCTTATCGTTTTCTGAATACAGGGCTTTTACCTCCTTAGGTAGGTTTATTCCTAGGTAGTTCATTCCTTTTGTTGCAATGGTGAATGGGATTGTTTCCTTAATTTCTCTTTTGGGTATTTCGTTGTTAGTGTATAGGAATGCAAGAGATTTCTCTGCACTAATTTTGTATCCTGCAACTTTACCAAATTCATTGATTAGTTCTAGTAGTTTTCTGGTGGCATCTTTAGGATTCTCTATGTATAGTATCATGTCATCTGCAAACAGTGACAGTTTTACTTCTTCTTTTCCAATTTGTATTCCTTTTATTTCTTTTTCTTCTCTGATTGCCATGGCTAGGACTTCCAAAACTATGTTGAATAAGAGTAGTGAGAGTGGACATCCTTGTCTTGTTCCTGATCTTAGAGGAAATGTTTTCAGTTTTTCACCATTTCACATGTTTGCTGTGGGTTTGTCATATATGACCTTTATTATGTTCAGGTAGGTTCCTTCTATGCCCACTTTCTGGAGAGTTTTTATCATAAATGGGAGTTGAATTTTGTCAAAAGGTTTTTCTGTGTCTATTGAGATTATCTTATGTTAATATGGTGTATCACATTGATTGATTTGCATATATTGAAGAATCCTTGCATCCCTGGGACAAATCCCACTTGATCATGGTATATGATCCTTTTAATGTGTTGTTGGATTCTGTCTGCTAATGTTTCGTTGAGGATTTTTCCATCTATATTCATGAGTGATATTGGTCTGTAATTTTCTTTTTTTGTAGTATCTTTGTCTGGTTTTGGTATCAGGTGATGGTGGTCTCACAGAATGAGTTTGGAAGAGTTCCTTCCTCTGCAACTGTTTTGAAGAGTTTGAGAAAGATGGGTGTTACCTCTTCTCTAAATGTTTGATAGAATTCACCTGTGAAGCCATCTGGTCCTGGACTTTTGTTTGTTGGAAGATTTTAATCACAGTTTCAATTTCATTACTTGTGATTGGTCTGTTCATATTTTCTATTTCTTCCTGGTTCAGTCTTGGAAGGTTATACCTTTCTAAGAATTTGTCCATTTCTTCCAGGTTGTCATAGTGTTGCTTGTAGTAGTCTCTTATGATGCTTTGTATTTCTGCAGTGTAACTTCTCCTTTTTCATTTCTAATTTTATTGATTTGAGTCCTCTCCCTCTTTTTCTTGATGAGTCTGGCTAAATGTTTATCGGTTTTGTTTATCTTCTCAAAGAACCAGCTTTTAGTTTTATTGATCTTTGCTATTGTTTTCTTTGTTTCTATTTCAATTATTTCTGCTCTGATCTTTATGATTTCTTTCCTTCTACTAACTTTGGGTTTTATTTGTTCTTCTTTCTCTAGTTCCTTTAGGTGTAAGATTTGATTATTTGAGATTTTTCTTGTTTCTTGAGGTAGGCTTGTATTGCTATAAACTTCTCTCTTAGAACTGCTTTTGCTGCATCCCATAGGTTTTGGATCGTCGTGTATTCATTGTAATTTGTCTCTAGGTATTTTTTGATTTCCTCTTTGATTTCTTCAATGATCTCTTGGCTATTTAGTAACGTGTTATTTAGCATCCATGTGTTTGTGTTTTTTACGTTTTTTTCCCTGTAATCTCATAGTGCTGTGGTCGGAAAAGATGCTTGATATGATTTCAATTTTCTTAAACTTACTGAGGCTTGATTTGTGACCCAAGATGTGATCTATCCTGGGAAATGTTCCATGTGCATTTGAGAAGAAAGTGAAATCTGCTGTTTTTGGATGGAATGTCCTATAAATATCAATTAAATCTATCTGGTCTATTGTGTCATTAAAAGCTTGTGTTTCCTTATTAATTTTCTGTCTGGATGATCTGTCCATTGGTGTAAGTGAGGTGTTAAATTCCCCCACTATTATTGTGTTACTGTTGATTTCCTCTTTAATAGCTGTTAGCAGTTGCCTTATGTATTGAGATGCTCCTATGTTGGGTGCATATATATTTATAATTGTTATATCTTCTTCTTGGATTGATCCCTTAATCATTATGTAGGGTCCTTCCTTGTCTCTTGTAACATTCTTTGTTTTAAAGTCTATTTTATCTGATATGAGTATTGCTACTCCAGCTTTCTTTTGATTTCCATTTGCATGGAATATCTTTTTCCATCCCCTCACTTTCAGTCTGTATGTGTCCCTAGGTCTGAAGTGGGTCTCTTGTAGACAGCATGTATATAGGTCTTGTTTTTGTATCCATTCAGCGAGCCTGTGTCTTTTGGTTGGAACATTTAATCCATTCACGTTTAAGGTAATTATTGATATGTATGTTCCTATTACCATTTTCTTAATTGTTTAGGGTTTGTTTTTGTAGGTCCTTTTCTTCTCTTGTGTTTCCCCCTTAGAGAAGTTCCTTTAGCATTTGTTGTAGAGCTGGTTTCATGGTGCTGAATTCTCTTAGCTTTTGCTTGTCTGTAAAACTTTTGATTTCTCCATTGAATCTGAATGAGATCCTTGCTTGGTAGAGTAATCTTGGTTGTAGGTGCTTCCCTTTCATGACTTTAAGTATATCATGCCACTCCCTTCTGGCTTGCAGAGTTTCTGCTGAGAAATCAGCTGTTAACCTTATGGGAGTTCCCTTGCATGTTATTTGTCATTCTTCCCTTGCTGCTTTCAATAATTTTTCTTTGTCTTTAATTTTTGCCAATTTGATTACTATGTTCTTGGCATGTTTCTCCTTGGGTTTATCCTGTATAGGACTCTCTGCGCTTCCTAGACTTGAGTGGCTATTTCCTTTCCCATGTTAGGGAAGTTTTTGACTATAATGTCTTCAAATATTTTCTCGGGTCCTTTCTCTCTCTCTTCTCCTTCTGGGGCCCCTGTAATGCGAATGTTGTTGTGTTTAATGTTGTCCCAGATGTCTCTTAGGCTGTCTTCATTTGTTTTCATTCTTTTTTCTTTATTCTGTTCTGCAGTAGTGAATTCCACCATTCTGTTTTCCAGGTCACTTATCCATTCTTCTGCCTCAGTTATTCTGCTATTGATTCCT
This sequence comes from Balaenoptera borealis, assembly GCF_965194805.1. NCBI lineage: Eukaryota > Metazoa > Chordata > Mammalia > Artiodactyla > Balaenopteridae > Balaenoptera > Balaenoptera borealis. The sequence goes on along the minus strand of NC_138860.1, from coordinate 59,165,022 downwards.
TCTAATGTATTTTTCATTTCAGTTATTGTATCATTCGTCTCTGTTTGTTTGCTCTTTAATTCTTCTAGGTGTTTGTTCTTTAATTCTTCTAGGTCTTTGTTAAACATTTCTTGCATGTTCTCGATCTTTGCCTCCATTCTTTTTCCAAGGTCCTGGATCATCTTCACTATCATTATTCTGAATTCTTTTTCTGGAAGTTTGCCTATCTCCACTTCATTTAGTTTTTTTTCTGGGGTTTTATTTTGTTCCTTCATCTGATACAAAGTCCTCTGCCTTTTCATTTTGTCTACCTTTCTGTGAATGTCCACTCCCAATAACGTTTGAGAACACCACTAACTAGAAAGACAGAAAACCAGTCAACCACAGTAACACAGCTTTCTGGGTCCAATCAGCCAACGGTGCCCGAGTCTCTCCAGCAGTGGTTTGGGAGGAACACACTGAATTACAGCCTGGATTGTACTCAAGCCTAAATCATTTTTTTTTTTTGGTTGGGGGGTGTTTTGTTTTGTTTTTTGGCCTCGCTGCATGACTTGTGGGATGTTAGTTCCCTGACCAGGGGTGAAACCCTGGCCCTGGCAGTGAAAGCACTGAGTCCTAACCCCTGGGCCGTCAAGGAATTCCTGGATTAAATCATCTTTTGCCTTTTGAGAGGAAATTTGGTTTCTGGAAGCAGCTAAACATCATTTAGAACTCAATATGGGTGTATGAGATGTAAAGACAAACTGAGAAATTTCATTTTGATTGAAAACAAAACATGATATAAATAATGAATCTGATTTGCTTTTGTTATTCCAAACAATGTGTCTGAAAAATGGAGAAAGAGCAAAAGAATGAAGAATGAAAACCTAAAAAGTGACCAGAACAGGAAGCTTTTATACTTCTTAGACAAAGAAAAAATAAATTTGTGAAGAGTTGACAAGGCAGAGGGGTTTGGGCTAGGGGTAGTAAATGGTGAAAAAGTAACCAGGAAGACAAGGGTTAGTTTGACATGGTTTGTAAGGTTTCTCAGCCCCAAATTTCCTATTTATGGTGATAAGAACGTCTTCCTTCCTCCTGGTACAGGGAGGGTACCTTTCACATGGAAGTTTTATGATCTGTTTCAGGGGAGAACTTGGGGTTGGGGGGTGTCATAGTGACTTTCCTGCTCCTGCTGTTGTCTCAAACTCTTTCAGCTTAAGATATTCAATATGCCAAGGTGCCATATTTTGGGGTAGCGTGCCCTGAACTCTGTCATCACATTTTGTGCCACGCATTAGTTAGAACACCACAGGTACACAGGATAGAATGAAAGTTTCCTGCTCACACTTCTTAAGAAAAATCACACAAAACACAGTAATGAGGCCAAGATGATACCTGCCTGCCCTTTCACTGTCACAGTGAAGCATTGTTTAACAATCCTCTCCAGGATTATTTTATTTTCTAAGAGAAGTTACCATTTCCTGAATTTTCTATTTAGTATTTCTTTAATATTTCTTTATTATTTTATTATTTATTTTTTTATTTTGGCTGCACCAGGTCTTAGTTGCAGCATGCGGGCTTCTTAGTTGTGACCTGTGGGATCTAGTTCCCTCACCAGGGATCGAACCTGGGCCCCCTGCATTCGAAGGTGAAGTCTTAACCACTGGACCACCAGGGAAGTCCCCTCGATTTACTGTTAATTAGGGACTCAGATTCTGTGAAGTTAACTTATAGATTTATGTCCAATAAAGTTACAAATGATTTCTCTCTAGTAGAAGAGATAATCCCAAAGGTTGTAGTCTAATGCCCTGTTAAACATGAATCAGTTTTGTTTCTAACCTAGATAATTTATTCTAACCATTCTTTATTAAACTGCCTATAAATACTCAGTTCCTTAAATGCTCTTTGAACCGGCTTTACATACTGATTTCCTCACTAATTAATGAGATGATTAAATCTTTGACATGGGTTCAGTTTATGTTTGCAAAAAAGAGTTATGTTTTTAACTTCTGAAAATCACACTTTCACACTCTAGAAGTGAGTGAACCATTTACAAGAACTCATCTAAATAAGTCTTTTTCACAGTGAAATCTGGTAAGAAGTGCTTTCTTGGCACCTGCTACTGCTTAAGTCATGAGCAGCATGATATGAGGGAAAGGACGTGGACTTCAAAGCCAGATAGACCTGGGTTCAAATATGAACATGTCCACGTTCTAGCTCAACAATCTGGGGAAATTCACTCTTTTTCTCTAAGTTCTACTCTATGTCCATGAAATGAGAATAAATATTTCCTCTACAAAAGGTTATTGTGAGTGTTAAATAAAATAATACATCCAGCATTTAATATAGTGTCTGAGTCCTAGTAGGTGATTAGTACATACATAACCTTCCCCTTCTCCCAAGGGGATGCTGGCAAATGTCTAAAGAAAGTGCAGTGTTTGTAGATTCTCACAGTGTAAACACCCCCACCATGGCGATTTCAACCCATCAATCTGAACACAGAATTGGAAATATACATCCAATTGCCCCTCGTACCCCTGTTCTCCACCTCTGTAATTCCTCCTCCTCTTTCATAGCTCAACTCAAACACCTCTTCGTCAGAGGAGATGCCCTGATCCCCAGGTTAGGTCAAGTCTCCTATTATTTTTTCTTTTTTTTTTTTTTTTTAAATTTTATTTATTTATTTATTTATTTATGGCTGCGTTGGGTCTTCATTTCTGTGCCAGGGCTTTCTCTAGTTGCGGCAAGTGGGGACCACTCTTCATCACGGTGCGCGGGCCTCTCACCATCGTGGCCTCTCCTGTTGCGGAGCACAGGCTCCAGACGCGCAGGCTCAGCAATTGCGGCTCACGGGCCTAGTTGCTCCGTGGCATGTGGGATCTTCCCTGACCAGGGCTCGAACCCGTGTCCCCTGCATTGGCAGGCAGACTCTCAACCACTGCGCCACCAGGGAAGCCCTATTTTTTCTTATGTGTGCCTTTGCTTCAGAACCCTTCTCACAATTTGTAATTACACATTTATAACCATTAGTTAATTAACCTTTATCACATCCATTAGAGTGTAAGTGCCAGAAAGACAGATACCATATCTGTTTTGCCCTCCATTATGTCCCCAGCACCTAGCTCAAATCTGGTACAAAAAAAGGGGCTCAATAAATATATGTTGAATTAATCAAGCAACCAAACAACTGAAGATGGATAGGTGGATGGGTGGATAGACGGATGAATGGAACTGAATTTTTGTCCCTCGTCCAAATTGTACATAGTTACTTCCCCTCTAATTGGTGCTCAGCCCCGCTCTGAATACTTTTGCACAAAGTTGCTCCAATCAGTCCTCTTGGGAAGTAAAGCATTTTCTGATGGTTAGAGAGCCACAGTACGGTGGCAAACTTCCTGAATGGCAGTCATCTGACTACCTGACACCTCTGTAATTGAGACAGTTCTCCAGAGTCCACTTTGGAACTTGAGTCCACATCCAATTTCCTTCTCTTCTGCATATGTTTCCGTAAAAAGAAAAAATTAATGAATAGAAACCTCAGTTAAATAGATTTGGGAAACCAGGAAGGGGAGTTCTCTTGTCCTTAGCAGAGCCCAACAGGAAGAAGAAAGACTCTTCTTTCCTGGTAAGGACTCAGCCAATGAAAAGCCATGGACTCTTTTTTACTAAAGCCCTCCCAGCTTCCTTTTCCCCACTATAAAAGTGTTCTCCTTCCCTTGCCATGTGGGGACTTTCACATGGCTTGCCATGGTTGCAGACCCGGAATTGCCATTTTCTGCTGACCCCAACAAACTCATCTTTGCTGGAGAAGTATCTGGCAGTCTATTTGCTTTAGGTCAACATTTCTTACTACTACTCATACATAATGCCTTCTATCCAAGTTTCAGATTAAGATCAACATTTACTCAGCTTGACTCTTCTAGAGAAATAATTTTCATTCATAACTAGAAGTATTTTTCCACATTCAGAATTATCTTCTCCACTATTCAAAGGCAGCTTGGTTAAACTAAGTAGACTATCCCTCAAGAAAAGAAACATCCATTCTGAAGTATTTTCTAGGATGTTGTATAAAAAATAAGTCTTATTAAAACTTCTGGTTAAACATGGCAGATAGAACACGTGATTATTTTTATTTAATCTCTTTAAAACGACAGTAAAGGGGGAAAAGACAACAACAGATGGGCAATGTCATCACATTTTCAGTAGATAAAAAGCATGTGGAAGGTAAGTAACTGGCTAACAAAATAGAGAAAGTTTACAGCCTAAATTAACATAGACATAAATATCATAAAAAGCCACAGAACCTTAGGAAAGCTCAGGATCTAGAGGCATCCAGCATGGCAAAGGGCAGGGATGGGGCAAGTAGATAAAACCGGGAGAGTTAAAGTCTCCATTCTGAAGGATGAGCCGCAGATCCCTTCTCCCTGCCCTGCATCCAGAATATCAGCAGCCAGGCATAAGAGTGGCACTTCTCTGGAAAATCTGATTGGCTCTAGAGAAAAACTTCTGGATTCTAACTTTTAGGGGACCCCAGCAAAAAAAGTGGAGAGCCTAAAATCCCAGCCTGATTATGTCATTATCAATCCCACTGGCAGAAAAGTCCTGCACAAGCATACAAAGTCACAAATCAACAGTTTGGTACTGTGCTCTGAAATGTGAACAAAAAGACAAGGATCAACATATGTTTCAGGAAATCATCTCATACAGAACGCAGAGACCAAAACAAACACAGAAGAAAAGAAGTTGGAGGAATAAAAATAATGCGTGAATTAACATCCAAAGAATTATAATTCAGGGAATTAACATCAAAAGAATTATAATCCAGTGGTTAGGACTCGGTGATCTCACTGCTGAGGGCATGGGTTCAATCCCTGGTCAGGGAACTAACATCCCACAAGCCTCACGGCACAGCCAAAAACAAACAAACAAACAAAAAAGAATTATAATTCATGTCCTCTGAGAGATAAAAGATAGTGTTGGGCCCATAAAACAAGAACAGAATATTACTGTAGGAGGAACAATAGAACAAGAAGGAGCTTGTAGAAATCAAAAAAAAAAAAAAAAATGAATGGAAGATAAAGTTCAGGAATTCTCACAGAAAGTGGGACCAAAAATAAAATGATGGGCTTCCCTGGTGGCGCAGTGGTTGAGAATCTGCCTGCCAATGCAGGGGACACGGGTTCGAGCCCTGGTCTGGGAAGATCCCACATGCAGCGGAGCAACTAGGCCCGTGAGCCACAATTACTGAGCCTGCGTGTCTGGAGCCCATGCTCCGCAACAAGAGGGGCCGCGATAGTGAGAGGCCCGTGCACCGCGATGAAGAGTGGCCCCCGCTTGCCGCAACTAGAGAAAGCCCTTGCACAGAAACGAAGACCCAACACAGCCAAAAATAAAAATAAATAAATAAATAAATAACAAAAAATAAAATGATGGACAATACCAAAGCAAAGAAAATTTAAGGACCCATCTAGGAAATTTAACATCTGAATAACAGGACTTTCAGAAGAGGAGAGTAAGCATGATAAAATTATTGTAGGGAAGCAAAATTTGCCACCCCAAAATGTATCTCTTTGGCATGAGGATTATTTTAGGTTGTTTATTTTTAAGAAACAGAAGTATCAGGAAGTCTTTCTTTTTACCTCCCCCTTAGTTGCCTAAAGAATAGATATAGGGTCTGTTCCTGGAATAGTGCTATTACCAGAGATGTCTACAAAAAATATGGGCTAGGTGTGCTAGGGGAGACTTGGCAGGACCTAGAGATCAGAGGCCACTCTGTGTCCCATTGTCTCTGTATGGCCCAGCAAACACCTGTTTACTGAACATTTTCTTTTCCATCTCCATGTGAATTGCCTTCCTCCCCTTTAAAGTCCCAAACTACTACCCCAATATCCTGTTTGGTCTTCAGCTGAAGATGGTATTTAATGTGAGGGCTTCGGCCATTTTGGTGAGTTACTCAGTTTTCCTGGGTCTCTCCCATGTATATGTTATTAAACTTTTGTTTGATTTTCTTCTGTTAATCTGTCTCATGTCAGTTTAATTCTCAGACCAGCCAGGAGAACCTAAAGGAGTAGAGGAAATGCATGCCTCCCTCCGCCAACCGAAGACTCAGTGGAAATGCCCACTGAGCGTGCAGCACAATGAATGAAAAAAGCCTCAGAGTGAGGCATGGTGAAGTTGTTTTAGACACGTGAGGTTTGAGCAGCTGTTACAAATACCAGTGAAAATATCCCATAAATAGCTCGATACAGGAGTCCAGAGCTCAGGGAAGAAGTCAGGGTTGTGATGAAAACTGGAATGCATTAGCTTGTAAAAACTATTTGAAAGGGCTTCCCTGGTGGCGCAGTGGTTGAGAATCTGCCTGTCAATGCAGGGGACACGGGTTCGAGCCCTGGTTTGGGAGGATCCCACATGCCGCGGAGCAACTGGGCCCGTGAGCCACAACTACTGAGCCTGCGCATCTGGAGCCTGTGCTCCGCAACGAGAGGCCGCGATAGTGAGAGGCCCGCGCACCGCGATGAAGAGTGGCCCCCGCTTGCCGCAGCTGGAGAGGGCCCTCGCACGGAAGCGAAGACCCAACACAGCCATAAATAAATAAATAAATTTTTAAATGGTCCACGTCAAAAAAATCTTTAAAAAACAAAACAAAACTATTTGAAGCCAAAACATTGAATAAAATAACCTACGGAGAGTTAAATAGAAAAGGAGAGAGAGGGGACTTCCCCGGTGGCGCAGTGGTTGAGAATCCGCCGGCCAGTGCAGGGGACAAGGGTTCAATCCCTGGTCCGGGAAGATCCCACATGCCGTGGAGCAACTAAGCCCGTGCGCCACAACTACTGAGCCTGTGCTCTAGAGCCCACAAGCCACAACTACTGAGCCTGTGCTCTAGAGCCCACGTCCCACAACTACTGAAGCCCGCGTGTGAGCACGTGCTCCACAACAAGAGAAGCCACCGCAGTGAGAAGCCCGCGCACCACACCAAAGAGTAGCCACCCCCCCACCCCCGCTCACCGCAACTAGAGAAAGCCCGCGTAGCCAAAAATTAATTAATTAATTACTTAATTTTAAAAAAGAAAAAGAAAAAGGAGAGAGGGGAAAAGGAGAAACAGAAAAGAGAGAAGGGAAGAGACTAGGGCTCAGAGCAGAGTCCTGCAGAGGAGATAAATGCTATGTCTCAGGGAACCGGAGAAAAGAGTACTTCAGAAGGTGAACAAGATCAACTGTATCAAAGGCAACCAGGATGGAGGGAAATAGGAGTACAGAGGAGATCTGATTGTTGGATTTACTGAGTTGACGAGCACAAGTGACCTTAGTAAGAACTGCACACCTTTTAGAAGCGTTAATTTTTTCAAGGAGTATAGTGGGATAGAGAAAGATGTGGGATACTAATAATTTAAGTGCCAAATAATGTAAAACACTGTTTTAGTATTAAAATAAATGTGGACAATTTATGGAACAGAATACAGTATTTGCATTAATTTTTGAGATAAATCAGGAGACTTCAAAGAAATTGGGCCATGTGAGGGCTTTGCTGCCATATGTTCCTTCTCTCCCAAACCTCACAGAAGTATTTGGCTCAGTGCCCAGGGCTGCCCAGACTTAGTAATATTAAAGTATTAATATTATACTTCTGTGGGAAACTTTGAGAAGTCCCACCCCAAATATGAATACATTAACAAAGAGCTCCCCCTTGTGACTCAATTTTTAGAGAAGCCTTCAAAAGCCACACTGCTATATTTAAAATAGATAATCAACAAGGACCTACTGTATAGCACAGGGAATGCTGCTCAATATTCTGTAATAACCTAAATGGGAAAAGAATTTAAGAATGAATAGATACATATATATTTATAACTGAATCATTTGCTGTACACCTGAAACTAACACAACATTGTTAATCAACTATGCTCCAATATAAAATAAAAATTCAAAAAAATAAAAAAGAAAAGAATATTTGTGTTGAAATAGAAAAAAGTCACATCTTTGGAAAAAACAAAAAAAGCCACGCTTCGGGAGACAAGATTGATAAACAAGCCAGAGCACATTTGATGAATCCTCATGCAGCACTGATGGGTCCAACTCACATACTGCTAATCTTGGGCAGCTTCCTGTCACTGTAGGCTGTATTAATGTCTGCTAAGTATTTGAGGAAATTTTCCCATATAGCTTTCTGAGAAGTCATTTACTATGTTTACATTCAATTAAATGAATCGTATACCTGTTTTTCAGTGGGGGTCACAACAATGAAGGCATTGGACTAAATCAGTGGTTTTTAACTTCGCTGTTATCTACTTCAGGGGATCAAAGATAATTGAGTGGGAGGAAAAAACTAAAGCATGGCTTCCCCTCAACCCAACCCACACCGCTGCTTTTTTATCTGTTTTACATATTGGGGTACCCACTAATATTTTATTGAGGGAAAATTATACCCTGCTAAAAATTTAGAGGCCAGTCATTCCTACTAACTCTAATAGAAGAGGATTCTATGTGTAAATGTTATACTCGGTCATGTCACTCTCATCCCTGGTTCTGCATCCAAGTGGAGATGCCCAGGAGGTAGCTGGATATTCAGGTCTGAAGCGCCTGAAGGACAGTGGGTTCTCATAAAAAAACAAGGGCTGGGTAATATAGAACACTGCATTTCTGTGATAAATTCAGGGGGAGCATTTCTTATAATGTTGCTCTGTGTATTAAATGATGTTATACGTCACTAAAAGCAATTTTAGGAGGGACCAAAATAGCCAAGTACGAGTAAGCAGGTACCTGATATTCTGGAAGGACTACATATCCTTTAGAAATCTTCCCTGAATATTATTCCTCTCAAATGAGCTTTTGGCAATGGTTCAGCTCCCTACAGATACATGGCCAATTAAGGGAGTATCTATCTGCACTTTGACAGTCAACTTTGCCAAAGTATATAGAAACATTTGCACAACTATGAGGACTCAAACCTCTATACCATAGAGCTTGCCTGCAATAACTTTAGCCTGAAAAAAATCCTATGCTCCAATATAAAACGAAAATGTTACCAATTGCCCAACTGGTAAAAAGAAAACTCAATGAAATATTTTAATTTTAATTTTAGCAGTGCACTTTGCAGTGAACCCTTCAAGATATTATAGTTGAAATATGTAATCCTGGGTAATTAAATGAATTAATCTGTTTATTTTATTTTATTTTTAAACAATTGGCCTTTTTATTATTTTATTTATTTGTTTTTGGCTGTGTTGGGTCTTTGTTGCTGCGTGCGAGCTTTCTCCAGTTGTGGCGAGTGGGGACTACTCTTCGTTGCGGTGCACGTGCTTCTAATTGTGGTGGCTTCTCTTGCTGTGGAGCAGGCGCGAGGGCTTCAGTAGTTGTGGCACAAGGGCTCAGTAGTTGTGGCACACGGGCTTAGTTGCTCCACGGCATGCGGGATCTTCCCGGACCAGGGCTCAAACCTGTGTCCCCTGCATTGACAGGTGGATTCTTAACCACTGCGCCACCATGGAAGTCCCTGCTTGTTTATTTTATATGAATCAATTTAACATTAGAGCATACTTCCTGAAAATGATATATAAAATAGGTATAGTGCCTGCCCTTTTAGAGCTTACATTCAAGTGGAAAGATAGAAATTAAATCATCACAAGTAAATATGTGATTACAGACTGAAAAATGCTTTGAAGGAGCAGTCTAGTAAGAGAGAATGACAGAGTGACCTAATTTAAACTGTGAAGGGATTTTATCAGGGAATCTCTCTGAGGAAGTGACATTTAAACTAAGATGTAAAAGATTAGTAAAAGCTCTCCAGCGAGAGTGGAAGATTAAAGGTATCTCAGGCAGAGGACAGCAGTAGGAAGTCCTTGAGGCAGAAGATAGTACAGCGCTGCTGGAAATCAGTGAGCAAGGTAATTGGGCAGGGAGGCAAAACCAAACAAGCCAAATAAAGCAAGACCTTATAGGCCATGAGAAGGGTGTCTGCTTTTACCAAGATAATTATTGTAAACAAAAAGTACCACAAAGGTTTTTTTAACAGCCTTATTAAGGTATAATTGACCTACCATACAATTAATCCATTGTAAGCCTACAGTTTGATGAGTTTTATTACATTTATACAGTTGTGCAGTGGTCATTACAATCACCCAAAAAGTTCATTTGTGCCCATTTGCACCTATTTGTTCCCACCCCTACATGAGACAACAACAAATCTGATGTTGTTACTGAACCTAAATTTTGCACAGCAAAGCCAATCTACTGACGCAGGATTGTGGTGAAGGAAAGCACAACGTTATTGCAGGGGACCAAGCAAGGAGGGGTTTTTGTACCCAGGAGGGTCCCAAAGGGTCCTGCTCAGTTTCAATGTCTGTCTCCACAGTTCTCTCTTCTTTAGAAATTTCATAAAAATAGAATCATATACTATATAGACTTTTGTGTCTGGCTTGTTTCATTTAGCACAATGTTCTTGAGATTCATCAATGTCATTGTAGTTTTGAAACAGGAAGGAAGGGTCACGGGACAACCTTTAAAAGAATGACATAGCCTGAGGACACGACATAAACTCATTAGAACCAAATAGGTCCAAGACGGCAGATGAGTCAATTTCCACTAGACCTTGAGCCTCAGTACACACTCATTGTAACACATCAGCAAGCTAAATGACTCACCCACAGGTGCTATGACAGTTCCAAGGCCAACCACAAAGGTCAAAAAGTGGGTGGTGGCCCAATTCCTGGAAATCCCCGTCCCTTCCCCAAAATAGCTGGAACACTCCTCCCACTCATTAGCCTATGAAATTACCCACCCCTAGAAAAACTGACAACCCCGTACCCTGGTGCCACTCTTGCCTTCTGATATGGCCAACACTCTGTGGAGTGTGTTTCTCTCTAAATAAATCCACTTCTTTTTTTTTTTTTTAATATTTTTCTTATTTATTTACTTATTTATTTTTAGCTGTGTTGGTCTTCGTTGCTGCGCACAGGCTCTCTCCAGTTGCAGCGAGCGGGGGCTACTCTTCGTTGCTGTGTGCGGGCTTCTCATTGCAGTAGCTTCTCTTGTTGCGGAGCACGGGCTCTAGGCACGAGGGCTTCAGTAGTTGTGGCACGCGGGCTCAGTAGTTGGGGCTCACAGGCTCTAGATTGCAGGCTCAGTAGTTGTGGTGCACGGGCTTAGTTGCTCCACGGCATGTGGGATCTTCCCAGACCAGGGCTCGAACCCGTGTCCCTTGCATTGGAAGGCAGACTCTTAACAACTGTGCCACCACAGAAGTCCAATAAATCCACTTCTTACCTATAACTTTGTCTCTCACTGAATTCATTCTGCAATGAGACATCAAGAACCTGAGCTTCATTAAGTCCTGAGACCAGGTGTGTGATCTCAGTTAAAAGATCGTGGGTTCAAGTCCTAATCTGAGTTACAGTTTCAGTTTGTTCCTTTTTATTGCTGAGTAGCACTTGAAGGTGTGCACATAACACACATTTATCCATTCACCAGTCAATGGACATTTGGATTGTTTTCAGGTGGTGTCTATTATGAATATGGATGCTATTAACATTCATCTACAAGTCTTGGTGTGGACATTGTTTTATTTCTCTGGGGTAGAGAAGTGGAATTGCAAGGTCCTATGGTAAGTTCCTGTTTAACTTTTAAAGAAACTGCAAAGTGGCTGTGTGATTTTACATTCCCACCAGGAAAACATAAGACTTCCAGTTTCTTTATATCCTCATCAATAATTGTTATTGTCTGATGAAATAAAATCCATATTTTATAGCAAGATGAGAAAAATTTAAACATAAAATTTTTCTTTGCCATTTCAGCCACCTGCCTCCTCTTTAGTAGGTATTGTGCCTCTGCATTAACCAGGACTCTTTTTTTTTTTTTTTTTTGCTGTGTTGGGTCTTCGTTTCTGTGCGAGGGCTTTCTCTAGTTGCGGCGAGTGGGGGCCACTCTTCATCGCGGTGCGCAGGCTTCTCACTATCGCGGCCTCTCTTGTTGCGGAGCACCGGCTCCAGACGCGCAGGCTCAGTAGTTGTGGCTCACGGGCCTAGTTGCTCCGCGGCATGTGGGATCTTCCCAGACCAGGGCTCGAACCCGTGTTCCCTGCGTTAGCAGGCAGATTCTCAACCACTGCGCCACCAGGGAAGCCCTAACCAGGACTCTTTAGGAGATAACATTCCTTCTTAATCTCAGCAAGGGTCAAAACTCCTTAGGAGATAACATTCCCTGATCTTAAGAGGCCACCGACTACTTTGTACCTGTAGATCTGAATTGTGCAAACTGTCAATAATACGTCATTTAATGTACAGCCCTCTGTCTCAAAAACTTATATAACTGTACTTTGACCTTTAATGGGCAGAACAGTCCTCAGCTTTCTGAAAGACTTCTTCCTGGGTTATTATCCTCAATTTGGCTCAAATAAAATTTTCCATTTCTTTCTTAGATCGACTGATTAATTTTTTCATGGACAGTCTGACTTTTTTATCTTATTTTAGTGGGTGTGTAATAGTATCTCTTTGTGGTTTTAATTTGCATTTCCCTAATGAATAATAATGTTGAGCATCTTTTTTATTTATTTTTAATTTAGCTGTAGTTGAGTTAAAATATTGTGTTAGTTTCAGGTATACAGCTTCAGATTCTTTTCCACTATTGGTTATTACAAGATATTGAATATAGTTTCCTGTGTTTTACTGTAAATCCTTGTTGTTTGCCCATTTTATATATAGCACCGTGTATCTACTAGTCCCATACTCCTAATTTATCTTTCCCCCTCCCCTTTCCCCTTTGGTAACCATAAGTTTCTTTTCTATGTCTGTGAATTTGCTTCTGTTTGTAAATTTGTATTATTATTTTAGATTCCACATATAAGTGGTATCTTATAATATTTGTCTTTGTCTAACTTATTTCACTTAGTATAATAATCTCTAGGTCCATCCATGTTGCTGCAAATGGCAATATTTCATTCTTTTTATGGTGAGTGATATTCCATTGTATATATATACCACATCTGTATCCATTCATCTGTCGATGGACATTTAGGTTGCTTCCATATCTTGGCTATTGTGAATAGTGCTGCTATGAACATTGGGGTGCATGTATCTTTTTGAATTATAGTTTTGTCTGGATATATTCCCAGGAGTGGGATTGCTGGCAACTCCATTTGTAGTTTTTTGAGGAACCTCCATACTGTTCTCCATAGTGGCTGCACCAATTTACATTAGCAACAGTGTAGGAGGGTTCCCTTTTCTCCACACCCTCTCCAGCATTTGTTATTTGCAGACATTTTTTTTTTTGGCCATGCTGTGCAGCTTGCAGTATCTTAGTTCTCTGACCAGGGATCAAATCTATGCTCCCTGTAGTGGAAGCAGACACACAGAGTCCTAACCACTGGACTGCCAGGGAATTCCCATTTGTAGACTTTAATGATGGCCATTCTGACCAGTGCGAGGTGGTACCTCATTGTAGTTTTGATTTGCATTTCTCTAATAAATAGCGATGTGGAGTATCTTTTCATGTGCCTGTTGGCAATCAGATATATTTTTTGTAATAGGGAAGAACAAGTCTGACTCCATATTGGATCTGTTTCTTTTACTTTAACTTTTGTATTCTATCGCCTTGCAGCAAGTTAATCACTAAAGGAAGGTTGCCTATAGCTTAAAACATACGTTAGGATTCATCTCCAGGAACCCTGCCCCCATGCCTGAATGTTAAGCTAAAACACTTTTGTTTAGCTCACAGAAAATATCCTGACCAGACCCACCTGTAAATGGCTGCAGGAAAGAATATTAACACATCTCCTCTGGAGTCTGGCCAGAACCAGGAAATAACTGCAGTAGCTTATTGCCTTTTTTACTTTACCTCCTCACCTCCCCATCTCTGTACTGTAAAAGAAACTAGCACTGAAACCCAGACAAGATGTTTCTTTAGAACATTAGTCTGCTATACAGATCTTGGTCTGCTGGTTTTCTGAATAAAGTCACTATTCCTCACCCCAACACCCTATCTCTCCATTGACTGGCCTGTCATGTGATGGGCCATACAAGCTTGAACTCTGTAACATTGAAGGAGCAGGTGTTTTTGGTTTTGTTTTTTCACATTTATTTACTTATTTAATTATTTGGCTGTGCCAGGTCTTAGTTGTGTTATGCGGGCGGGATCTAGTTCCCTGACCAGAGATCAAACCTGGGTGCCCTGTATTGGAAGCATGGAGTCTTAACCACTGGACCACCAGGGAAGTCCTGGAGCAGGTGTTTTAATTCTGATTTTCTGGCATGAAAATAGATTCAATAGAGACACCATTTTCTGATACAGAGCAGATACGATAAAAATCAGATTTGAGAATGGGAAATTAGGGGTTCAGTTTAAGTACTTTTGAGATGTTTGTGAATTTTTATTCACAAAATTCACAAAAATTATTAAAATTATTATGAAAAATAAATTTAAAAGATAGATTCTTAGAAGTAAAATTGCTGGACCAATAGATAAAACTGATAGACACTACCAAACACTTTTCAGTGTCCTTTCCCTCAAGCCCTTGCTAAATCTAGAGAGTATCAATCTTTTTTTAATTGGCCCTTTTATATAATGTCTATATCCTATACTTTAATTTATAAATTAAAATGAAAAACCAAATTTTGATTCACATTTCCCTGATTCTTGGTTGAACAACTGTGATATTATGATTTATAGGAAATATATATTTGGTCTCTCAGGGAAGAAGAAATTTTCCTCTACCTTTCTAGGTTTTTCTGGATGGTCTAAAAATTAAATTGGGATGGTCTAAAAATTAAATTGACATGAGACACATTAACAGGAGAAAATCAAACAAAATTTAATAACATGTATACATGAGGTAGACCCAGAAAAACTGAGTAACTCGCTAAAGTGGCTGAAACCCTCACCTTAATACCATCCTCAGCTAAAGAGAAAAGTGAATGTTGGGGGTGGTGGTTTGAGACCTCAAAGGGGAGGAAGACAACTGATATGGAGATGGAAACAGAGAAGAATTTAACAAACTTTGCTAGGTTCCTCCGTGTCTACACACCAAGTTCATACTATAATTGTCTATGGTGATAGCTCCCTTCCTGGAAGAGGCCCTCTATCTAAATTCTTTAGACAGTTAGAGGAAAAGTCAGAGTTTCTTCCTGAGTCTTCTTGGTCTTGATTGTTTTCAATTCGAAATAATCTTCATGCCAAGGAGACATTTGGGGGTGGCAGATTTTGCTCCCCTACAGGTCATTCAGATGACCAAAATATATTTCTCATATAGTATATTTGGTCTTCATCCATGACTCCTGGCTCACAGCTGCCAAAACCCTTGGGATTTCCTGAGCAATAACCGGAAGCAACTTTTGTCATAATATTTGGTGTCCTGTCCTCAGTTCCTGAAACTGCTTCAGACCATGAAGGTGAAATGGGTGTCTTGTTACTCATAACAAGACCTTTTCCACCACAACTGGGTTTATGTTAACGTGGTTATTACCTGAAAACTGGGATCGCCTCTTGGTGGGTGTCAAGCCAAAAGACACAACTGTAAGTAGATAGGGTAGGGGGTCCCTGGAAAAAGAGAAAAGGCATGGCTTACTTGACATAAGAGAAGCCATTTTTTGGCCTAAG
Organism: Balaenoptera borealis; assembly: GCF_965194805.1. Classification (NCBI taxonomy): domain Eukaryota; kingdom Metazoa; phylum Chordata; class Mammalia; order Artiodactyla; family Balaenopteridae; genus Balaenoptera; species Balaenoptera borealis. The sequence continues at coordinate 59,149,482 of NC_138860.1, read as the reverse complement.
CCATTTTGTGATCTAAGCTTGGCCACAATGCTCACCCTTGAGCAGGTCTCAGTAATTAATGACCTTAAGGGAATGAAAGAATGCAGAAACAAAACTGTTACCAGGCAAGAGAAGTAACAAAATATATCTCAGTTTTGTTCCAAAGGTAAAGATTAGCCTGAAGTGCTCAACCAGCATATAAACTGGAACCTAAGTGATGACGACATTGACCTTTTCTGACCTTCATGACTTCAGTCAACTAAAGCTTGGTCTCTGTGGACCTCTGCCCCAATTCTAAGCTGAATTCTCCTCTCTCAAGCCCCTTCATGAATATGCGTGTACCCTTAGCTTAAAACTTCCCCAGTTTTGCTGTTGGGGAGACATGGCTTTGGGAAAGATCCCCAGTGTTCTCTTTACCTGCTGCAAGTAATAAATCCTTCCTTCTTTCAATCTCTGGCTTGGTTTTGTCTTTTGACACCCACCAAGAGGCAAATGCAGGTTTTGGGTAACACAACAAAGCCAAAGAACAGGATAAGGAAGGATTTATTACTTGCATTAAGTAAGGAGAACACGAGGGATATTTCCCAAAGCAGCATCTGCTTTTTTCTTTTTCCACCACATCCCAGTTACTGAAAACCCTAAAGCCCACTTCAATCAGTCGGGAAGTGTAGGTGGTAGGTCCTACTGCAATCTTTTGAAGATTTAGAATCCTGAAGGCTGATCAGGGATGCATGATCATGAAAGGCCTCAGTGAGACAATCGGTGTCTCTCTTCCTGATTTTGACTCTCATTGGGGGGTCCTGGTAACTTGAATTATTTGTAGAGGTGAAACCATGCACCTCAGATTGGGACTTGAACACACGTGCTGGGACTCGAACCCAGCCAAAACCCTGATTGGGATTTGAACCCCTGTGGCCAGGACTCAAATCCAACCAAAACTCAGACTGGGACTCGAACCCACACGGCCGGGACTCGAACACCGCCAAAACCTACGGTCTTCCAACTGAGATCACACACCTGGTCTCAGGACTTAATGAAGCTCAAGTTCTTGATGTCTCATCACAGAAAGAATTCAGTGAGACACAAAGTGATAGGTGAGAAGTGGATTTATTTAGAGAGAAACACACTCCACAGACAGTGTGGGCCATCTCAGAAGGTGAGAAAGGCACCAGGGTTTGGGGTTGTCAGTTTTTAGAGGGGTGGGTAATTTCATAGGCTAATGAGTGGGAGGAGTATTCCAGCTATTTTGGGAAGGGGCAGGGATTTCCAGGAATTGGGACACCACCCACTTTTTGATCCTTATGGTGACCTTGGAACTGTCATGGCACTGGTGGGTGTGTCATTTAGCTTGCTAATGTGTTACAGTGGGCGTATACTGAGGCTCAAGGTCTAGTGGAAGTCTAATTGTCTGCCATCTTGGACCAGTTTTGTTCTAATCAGTTTATGTCATGTCCTCAGGATATGTCATTCTTTCAAAGGCTGTGCCCTGCCCCCTTTCCTCCTGTTTCAGAGGGGTGCTACTTTGGTATACCTGGACAACTTGAGTGTGCACTTTTAAACTATCTATTGGCAGAACTTAACAACTCTCTAGGGAAGGAAATTTTCAGTGGCTGAGAATAGCCGAATTTTTGTCTCCACCCGCCTTTATCTTAGACCCTCATGATAGCTGGAGAGAAAACCTCAACTGAGATATGGGAAACCAGATATCAGTCCCCTCCGACAGCCTGTTAGGGTGCATTCTGAGTCATTGGAAACTCTGTGTCTATACCACAATTACAAAAAAACAATTTATTTTCTTTTGTAATACAGTCTGGCTACAATACCAACTTGGCGACCGGGAGAAATGGCCAGAGACTGGCTCATTAAATTATAACAACATTTGAAATGTTTTCCAAAAGGAAAGGATAAAAAAAAAACCCTGCTTTTTTGGAGAGGATTAGAGAACACCTTTGGCAATACACTACAGCGGACCCTGAGCATCCAAGAAGTGCAGTAGTAATAAACACCTATTTCATGTCTCAGAGTGAGATACTTGCTACAAACTTCAAAAGGTTGCAGTAGGACTTACCACCCACACCTCCCAACTGGCTGAGGCGGCCTTTAGGTTTTTCAATAACTGGGATGTGGAAGGAAAAAGAAAAAGAGACACTGCTTTAGGAAGGATCCCAGGTGTTCTCCTTACTTGCTGCAAGTAATAAATCCTTCCTTCTCCTGCTCTTTGACTTGGTTGAGTCTTTTGGCTTGACACCCACCAGAAGATGAACCTGGTTTTCAGGTAACAAGATGACATTTGGAAATCACCTAGGGATGGAGGCTTGATGCCAAGGGAACCAACCTTGAATAGAGGGCTGGAAATTTCAGTCCCACCCCCTAATTTCCAGGGAGAATAGAGGAGCTAGAGGTTGAATCAGTCACCAACGGTCAATGATGTAATCAAGCATGCCTATGTAATAAGGCCTCCATAAAACCATAAAGATGTGGTTTGGAGAGCTTCCAGGTTGGTGAACATGTGGAGATTCAGGGAGAGTAGCTCACCTGGAAAGGACATGGACACTCCACGCCCTTCCCACATACCTTGCCCTATGAATCTCTTCCATGCGGCTGTTCCTGAGTTATATCCTTTTATAATAAACTGATAATCTAGTAAGTAAAATGTTTCTCTGAGTTCTGTGAGCAAATTAATCAAACCTAAGGAGGGGGTCTGTGGGAACATCTGATTTATATGATTTATAACCAGTTGGTCAGACAGACAGCAACCTGGGACTTGTGACTGGCATCTGAAGTGGGTGGTAGTCTTATGGGACTGAGCCCTTAACCTGTGGGATCTGATGTTGTCTCTGGGTAGATAGTGTCAGACTGAATTGCATTTTACACCCAGCTGGTGTCAGAGAATTGCTAGTTGGTGCTGGTGTGGAAAACCCCATCTGCATACACATTGGAATTGGTCCCACATATTGTAATTGGGTGCAGAAACTTTAGCAACTTTTTAAGTAAATGAGCTATTTGCATTTCTCCCTTTGTTGTTTCACAATTTCTATTGTTCCACTTTTTTTTAAATTAATGATCACAGGAACTTTTTGTTTTATGAGTATTATCCCCTTGTCTGTTACATATGCTGCACATATTTTCTCCCAGTTTTCTTTTATCTTTTATTTTGTTTATGATAACTTTCATCATGAAAACACTTAATTTTGCAAGAGAACTTCTGTTTATCTGTTTCTTTGTGGCTTCTAGGTTTGGTGTCTTGCTTGTGTCTTTCTCTCCCCCAAATTACTAAGATAATCTTTGTTTTGTTTGAGCACATCATAGTAGAGTTTCTTATGCTTAATCCTCTAAACATTTTGAAATTTATTTTATGGCATGCTGTGAGATAAAAATAAACATTTTTTTCTTTTTTCTAAATAATGACTGATATTCTCAATGGCTTTTATTCAATACTCCATTATTCCCCTTTGATTTGAAATACCACCTTTAATATGCTAAATTTTCATAAATACACAAGTGGAACCAGATTCTCTAAAGTTGACCTAAGACTTTTTTACAGTAAGAATTACAGTTATTCCTGATAATAAAATCATGGTATCAGCATACAAATGTGCTTATCTCCTTAGCAAGCAAGGGATCATACACCCAGCTCAGAGAGATAGGATGTTAAGCCATTATGGAAAAGCTGCTTTAAAAGGAGGGTGTAGAGATTGGTTCAAGATGGCAGAGTAGAAGGACCTGCTCTCACTCCCTCTTGCGAGAGCACCGGAATCACAACTAACTGCTGAACAATCATCAACAGGAAGACACAGGAACTCACCAAAAAAGATACCCCACATCCAAACACAAAGGAGAAGCCACAGTGAGATGGTAGGAGTGGCACAAACAAAATAAAATCAAATCCCATAACTGCTGGGTGGGTGACTCACAAACTGGAGAACACTTATATCACAGAAGTCCACCCACTGGAGTGAAGGTTCCGAGCCCCACGTCAGGCTTCCCAACCTGGGGGACCGGCAACGGGAGGAGGAATTCCTAGAGAATCAGACTTTGAATGCTAGCGGGATTTGACTGCAGGACTTCCACAGGACTGGGGGAAACAGAGACTCCACTGCTGGAGGGCACACACAAATTAGTGTGCATATCAAGACCCAGGGGAAGGAGCAGTGACCCCAGGGTAGACTGAACCACACCTACCTGCTAGTGTCGGAGGGTGTCCTGCAGAGGCAGGGGGTGGCTGTGGCTCACTGTGAGGACAAGGACACTGGCAGCAGAAGTTCTGGGAAGCACTCCTTGGCGTGAGCCCTCCCAGAGTCCGCCATTAGCCCCACCAAAGAGCCTGGGTAGGCTCCAGTGTTGGGTCGCCTCAGGCCAAACAACCAACAGGGAGGGAACCCAGCCCCACCCATCAGCAGACAAGCGGATTAAAGTTTTACTGAACTCTGCCCACCAGAGCAACAGCCAGCTCTACCTACCACCAGTCTCTCCCATCAGGAAACTTGCACAGCCTCTTAGATAGCCTCACCCACCAGAGGGCACACAGCAGAAGCAAGAAAAACTACAATCCTGCAGCCTGTAAAACAAAAACCACATTCACAGAAAGATAGACAAGATGAAAAGGCAGAGGGCTTGTACCAGATGAAAGAACAAGATAAACCCCAGAAAAACAACTAAATAAAGTGGAGATAGGCAACCTTCCAGAAAAAGAATTGAGAATAATGATAGTGAAGATGATCCACGACTGAGGAAAAAGAATGGAGGCAAAGATCGAGAAGGTGCAGGAAATGTATAACAAAGACCTAGAAGAATTAAAGAACAAACAAACAGAGATGAACAATGCAATAACTGAAATGAAAACTACACTAGAAGGAATCAATAGCAGAATAACTGAGGCAGAAGAACGGATAAGTGACCTGGAAGACAGAAAGGTGGAATTCACTGCTGCAGAACAGAATAAAGAAAAAAGAATGAAAAGAAATGAAGACAGCCTAAGAGACCTCTGGAACAACATTAAAAGCAACAACATTCGCATTATAGGGGTCCCAGAAGGAGAAGAGAGAGAGAAAGGATCAGAGAAAATATTTGAAGAGATTATAGTTGAAAACTTCCCTAACATGGGAAAGGAAATAGCCACCCAAGTCCAGGAAGCGCAGAGTCCCACACAGGATAAACCCAAGGAAAAACATGCCAAGAAACATAGTAATCAAATTGGCAAAAATTAAAGGCAAAGAAAAATTATTGAAAGCAGCAAGGGAAAAATGACAAATAATATACAAGGGAACTCCCGTAAGGTTAACAGCTGATTTCTCAGCAGAAACTCTACAAGCCACAAGGGAGTGGCACAACATATTTAAAGTGATGAAAGGGAAGAACCTACAACCAAGATTACTCTACACAGCAAGGATCTCATTCAGATTCGATGGATAAATGAAAAGCTTTACAGAAAGCAAAAGCTAAAAGATTTCAGCGTTGGCCTTCCCTGGTGGCGCAGGGGTTACGAATCCACCTGCCAACGCAGGGGACACGGGTTCGAGCCCTGGTCCAGGAAGATCCCACATGCCGCGGAGCAACTAAGCCCGTGCGCCACAACTACTGAGACTGCGCTCTAGAGCCCGCGAGCCACAACTACTGAGCCAGCGTGCCACAACTACTGAAGCCCGCGCACCCTAGAGCCCGTGCTCCACAATAAGAGAAGCCACCACAATGAGAGGCCTGCGCACTGTAACAAAGAGTAGCCCCCGCTCACCACAACTAGAGAAAGCCAGTGCGCAGCAATGAAGACCCAACACAGCCAAAAATAAAATAAAATAAAAAATAAAATAAAATAAATTAAAAAAAAAAAAAAGATTTCAGCGCCAACAAACCAGCTCTACAACAAATGCTAAAGGAACTTCTCCAAGTGGGAAACACAAAAGAAAGGACCTACAAAAACAAACCCAGGGCTTCCCTGGTGGCACAGTGGTTGAGAATCTGCCTGCTAATGCAGGCGACACAGGTTCGAGCCCTGCTCTGGGAAGATCCCACATGCCACGGAGCAACTAGGCCAGTGAGCCACGGCTACTGAGCCTGCGCGTCTGGAGCCCGTGCTCCGCAACAAGAGAGGCCACGATAGTGAGAGACCCGGGCACCACGATGAAGAGTGGCCCCCGCTTGCCACAACTAGAGAAAGCCCTAGCACAGAAACGAAGACCCAACATAGCAATCAATCAATCAATAAATCAATAAATAAATCTTTTTTAAAAAAAAGACAAACAAACCCAAAACAATTAAGAAAATGGTAATAGGAACATACATATTAATAATTACCTTAAACGTGAATGGATTAAATACTCCAACCAAAAGACACAGGCTCACTGAATGGATACAAAAACAAGACCCATTAATATGCTGTCTAAAAGTGACCCACTTCAGATCTAGGGACACATACAGACTGAAAGTGAAGGGATGGAAAAAGAATTTCCATGCAAATGGAAATCAAAAGAAAGCTGGAGGAGCAATACTCGTATCAGATAAAATAGACTTTAAAATAAAGAATGTTACAAGAGACAAGGAAGGACACTACATAATGATTAAGGGGTCAATCCAAGAAGAAGATATAACAATTATAAAAATATATGCACCCAAATAGGAGCACCTCAATATATAAGGCAACTGCTAACAGCTATAAAAGAGGAAATCGACAGTAACACAATAATAGTGGGGGATTCCTGGGGGGGCAGGAGAAGATGGCGGAAGAGTAAGACGCGGAGATCACCTTCCTTCCCACAGATACAGTAGAAATACATCTACACGTGGAACTGCTCCTACAGAACTCCCACTGAACGCTGGCAGAAAACGTCAGACCTCCCAAAAGGCAAGAAACTCCCCCCGTACTTGGGTAGGGCAAAAGAAAAAAGAAATAACAGAGACAAAAGAATAGGGACGGCACCTGCACCAGTGGGAGGGAGCTGTGAAGGAGGAAAGATTTCCACGCACTAGGAGCCCCTTCGCGGGCAGAGACTGCGGGTGGCAGAGGGGGGAAGCTTCGGAGCCACGGAGGACAGCGCAGCCACAGGGGTGCGGAGGGCAAAGCGGAGAGATTCCCGCACTTCCCGCACGGAGGCTCGGCGCTGACCAGCACTCACCAGCCCGAGAGGCTTGTCTGCTCCCCCGCCGGGGCAGGCGGGGCTGGGAGCGGAGGCTCGGGCTTCGGTCGGATCGCAGGGAGAGGACTGGGGTTGGCGGCCTGAACACAGCCTGAAGGGGTTAGCGCAACACAGCTGGCTGGGAGGGAGACCGGGAAAAAGTCTGCAGCTGCCGAAGAGGCAAGAGACTTTTTCTTGCCTCTTTGTTTCGCGGCGCGCAAGGAGAGGGGATTCAGAGCGCCGCCTAAACGAACTCCAGAAACTGGCGCGAGCCGCGGCTATCAGCGCGGACCCCAGAGACGGGCGTGAGACGCTGGGGCTGCTGCTGCCGCCTCCAAGAAGCCTCTGTGCGAGCACAGGTCACTCTCCACACCGCCCCTCCCGGGAGCCCGTGCAGCCCGCCAGGTCCCGTGATCCAGGGACAACATCCCCCGGGAGAACGCACTGCGCGCCTCAGGCTGCTGCAACGTCACGCCGGCCTCTGACGCCGCAGGCTCGCCCCGCCTCCTCTGTACCCCTCCCTCCCCGCGGCCTGGGTGAGCCAGAGTCCCCGAAGCAGCTGCTCCTTTAACCCCGTCCTGTCTGGGCGGGGAACAGACGCCCTCAGGCGACCTACACGCAGAGGCGGGTCCAAATCCAAAGCTGATCCCCAGGAGCTGTGCTAACAGAGAAGAGGAGGGGAAATCTGTCCCAGCAGCCTCAGAAGAAGCGGATTAAAACTCCACAAACAACTTGATGTGCCTGCATCTGTTGAATACCTGAATAGACAACGAATCATCCCAAATTCAGGAGGTGGACTTTGGGAGCAGGATATATTAATTTTTCCCCTTTTCCTTTTTTTTTTGTGAGTGTATATGTATATGCTTCTGGGGGAGATTTTGTCTGTATAGCTTTGCTTTACAATAGCTTTATTTTACTTCACTATATTATAGCTTCTTTCTTTCTTTTCTTTCTTTCTTTCTTTCTTTCCTTCCTTCCTTCCTTCCTTCCTTCCTTCCTTCCTTCCTTCCTTCCTTCCTTCCTTCCTTTCTTTCTTTCTATTTTTTCTCCCTTTTACTCTGAGCCGTGTGGACAAAAGGCTCTTGGTGCTTCAGCCAGGCATCAGGGCCGTACCTCGGAGGTGGGAGAGCCAACTTCAGGACACTGGTCCACAAGAGACCTCCCAGCTCCACGTAATACCAAACGGCAAAAATCTCTCAGAGATCTCCATCTCAACATCAAGACCCAGCATCACTCAATGACCAGCAAGCTACAGTGCTGAACACCCTATGCCAAACAACTAGCAAGACAGGAACACAGCCTCATCCATTAGCAGAGAGGCTGCCTAAAATCATAATAAGGCCACAGACACCCCAAAATACACCACCAGACGTGGACGTGCCCACCAGAAAGACAAGATCCAGCCTCATCCACCAGAGCTCAGGCACTAGTTCCCTCCACCAGGAAGCCTACACAACCCACTGAACCAACCTTAGCCACTGGGGACAGATACCAAAAACAACGGGAACTACAAACCTGCAACCTGTGATAAGGAGACCCCAAACACAGTAAGATAAGCAAAATGAGACGACAGAAAAACACACAGCAGATGAAGGAGCAGGGTCAAAACACACTAGACTTAACAAATGAAGAGGAAATAGGTAGTCTACCTGAAAAAGAATTCAGAATAATGATAGTAAGGATGATCCAAAATCTTGGAAATAGAATAGACAAAATGCAAGAAGCATTTAACAAGGACGTAGAAGAACTAAAGAGGAATCAAGCAATGATGAAAAACACAATAAATGAAATTAAAAATACTCTAGATGGGATCAATAGCAGAATAACTGAGGCAGAAGAAAGGATAAGTGACCTGGAAGATAAAATGGTGGAAATAACTACTGCAGAGCAGGATAAAGAAAAAAGAATGAAAAGAACTGAGGACAGTCTCAGAGACCTCTGGGACAGCATTAAACGCACCAACATTCGAATTATAGGGGTCCCAGAAGAAGAAGAGAAAAAGAAAGGGACTGAGAAAATATTTGAAGAGATTATAGTTGAAAACTTCCCTAATATGGGAAAGGAAATAGTTAATCAAGTCCTGGAAGCACAGAGAGTCCCATACAGGATAAACCCAAGGAGAAACACCCCAAGACACATATTAATCAAACTGTCAAAAATTAAATATAAGGAAAACATATTAAAGGCAGCAAGGGAAAAAAAACAAATAACACACAAGGGAATCCCCATAAGGTTAACATCTGATCTTTCAGCAGAAACTCTGCAAGCCAGAAGGGAGTGGCAGGATATACTTAAAGTGATGAAGGAGAAGAACCTACAACCAAGATTACTCTACCCAGCAAGGATCTCATTCAAATGTGATGGAGAAATTAAAACCTTTACAGACAAGCAAAAGCTGAGAGAGTTCAGCACTACCAAACCAGCTTTACAACAAATGCTAAAGGAACTTCTCTAGGCAAGAAACACAAGAGAAGGAAAACACCTACAATAACAAACCCAAAACATTTAAGAAAATGGGAATAGGAACATACATATCGATAATTACCTTGAATGTAAATGGATTAAATGCTCCCACCAAAAGACACAGGCTGGCTGAATGGATACAAAAACAAGACCCATATAAATGCTGTCTACAAGAGACCCACTTCAGACCTAGAGACACATACAGACTGAAAGTGAGGGGATGGAAAAAGATATTCCATGCAAATGGAAATCAAAAGAAAGCTGGAGTAGCAATTCTCATATCAGACAAAATAGACTTTAAAATAAAGACTATTACAAGAGACAAAGAAGGACACTATATAATGATCAAGGGATTGATCCAAGAGGAAGGTATAACAATTGTAAATATTTATGCACCCAACATAGGAGCACCTCAATACATAAGGCAAGTACTAACAGCCATAAAAGGGGAAATCGACAGCAACACAATCATAGTAGGGGACTTTAACACCCCACTTTCACCAATGGACAGATCATCCAAAATGAAAATAAATAAGGAAACACAAGCTTTAAATGATACATTAAACAAGATGGACTTAATTGATATTTATAGGACATTCCACCCAAAAACAACAGAATACACATTTTTCTCAAGTGCTCATGGAACATTCTCCAGGATAGATCATATCTTGGGTCACAAATCAAACCTTGGTAAATTTAAGAAAATTGAAATCGTATCAAGTATCTTTTCCGACCACAACGCTATGAGACTAGATATCAATTACAGGAAAAGATCTGTAAAAAATACAAACACATGGAGGCTACACAATACATTACTTAATAATGAAGTGATTACTGAAGAAATCAAAGGGGAAATCAAAAAATACCTAGAAATAAATGACAATGGAGATACGACGACCCAAAACCTATGGGACGCAGCAAAAGCAGTGCTGAGAGGGAAGTTTATAGCAATACAAGCCTACCTCAAGAAACAGGAAACATCTCGAATAAACAACCTAACCTTGCACCTAAAGCAATTAGAGAAAGAAGAACAGAAAAACCCCAAAGCCAGCAGAAGGAAAGAAATTATAAAGATCAGGTCAGAAATAAATGAAAAAGAAATGAAGGAAACAATAGCAAAAATCAATAAAACTAAAAGCTGGTTCTTTGAGAAGATAAACAAAATTGATAAACCATTAGCCAGACTCATCAAGAGAAAAAGGGAGAAGACTCAGATCAATAGAATTAGAAATGAAAAAGGAGAAATAACCACTGACACTGCAGAAATACAAAAGATCATGAGAGATTACTACAAGCAACTCTATGCCAATAAAATGGACAACCTGGAAGAAATGGACAGATTCTTAGAAATGCACAAACTGCCGAGACTGAACCAGGAAGAAATAGAAAATATGAACAGACCAATCACAAGCACTGAAATTGAAACTGTGATTAAAAACCTTCCAACAAACAAAAGCCCAGGACCAGATGGCTTCACAGGTGAATTCTATCAAACATTTAGAGAAGAGCTAACACCTATCCTTCTCAAACTCTTCCAAAATATTGCAGAGGGAGGAACACTCCCAAACTCATTCTACGAGGCCACCATCACCCTGATACCAAAACCAGACAAAGATGTCACAAAGAAAGAAAACTACAGGCCAATATCACTGATGATCATAGATGCAAAAATCCTCAACAAAATACTCGCAAACAGAATCCAACAGCACATTAAAAGGATCATACACCATGATCAAGTGGGGTTTATCCCAGGAATGCAAGGATTCTTCAATATACGCAAATCAATCAATGTGATACACCATATTAACAAATTGAAGGAGAAAAACCATATGATCATCTCAATAGATGCAGAGAAAGCTTTCGACAAAATTCAACACCCATTTATGATAAAAGCCCTGCAGAAAGTAGGCATAGAGGGAACTTTCCTCAACATAATAAAGGCCATATATGACAAACCCACAGCCAACATTGTCCTCAATGGTGAAAAACTGAAACCATTTCCACTAAGATCAGGAACAAGACAAGGTTGCCCACTCTCACCACTATTATTCAACATAGTTTTGGAAGTGTTAGCCACAGCAATCAGAGAAGACAAAGAAATAAAAGGAATCCAAATCGGAAAAGAAGAAGTAAAGCTGTCACTATTTGCAGATGACATGATACTATACATAGAGAATCCTAAAGAGGCTACCAGAAAACTCCTAGAGCTAATCAATGAATTTGGTAAAGTAGCAGGATACAAAATTAATGCACAGAAATCGCTTGCATTTCTATACACTAATGACGAAAAATCTGAAAGTGAAATTAAGAAAACACTCCCGTTTACCATTGCAACAAAAAGAATAAAATATCTAGGAATAAACCTACCTAAGGAGACAAAAGACCTGTATGCAGAAAATTATAAGACACTGATGAAAGAAATTAAAGATGATACAAATAGATGGAGAGATATACCATGTTCCTGGATTGGAAGAATCAACATTGTGAAAATGACTCTACTACCCAAAGCAATCTACAGATTCAATGCAATCCCTATCAAACTACCACTGGCATTTTTCACAGAACTAGAACAAAAAATTTCACAATTTGTATGGAAACACAAAAGACCCCGAATAGCCAAAGCAATCTTGAGAACGAAAAATGGAGCTGGGGGAATCAGGCTCCCTGACTTCAGACTATACTACAAAGCTTCAGTAATCAAGACAGTTTGGTACTGGCACAAAAACAGAAATATAGATCAATGGAACAGGATAGAAAGCCCAGAGATAAACCCACACACATATGGTCACCTTATCTTTGATAAAGGAGGCAAGCATATACAGTGGAGAAAAGACAGCCTCTTCAATAAGTGGTGCTGGGAAAATTGGACAGGTACATGTAAAAGTATGAAATTAGAACACTCCCTGACACCATGCACAAAAATAAACTCCAAATGGATTAAAGACCTAAGTGTAAGGCCAGACACTATCAAACTCTTAGAGGAAAACATAGGCAGAACACTCTATGACATACATCACAGCAAGATTCTTTTTGACCCAGCTCCCAGAGAAATGGAAATAAGAACACAAATAAACAAATGGGACCTAATGAAACTTAAAAGCTTTTGCACAGCAAAGGAAACCATAAACAAGACCAAAAGACAACCCTTAGAATGGGAGAAAATATTTGCAAATGAAGCAACTGACAAAGGATTAATCTCCAAGATTTACAAGCAGCTCATGCAGCTCAATAACAAAAAAACGAACAACCCAATCCAAAAATGGGCAGAAGACCTAAATAGACATTTCTCCAAAGAAGATATACAGATGGCCTACAGACACATGAAAGAATGCTCAACATCATTAATCATTAGAGAAATGCAAATCAAAACTACAATGAGATATCATCTCACACCGGTCAGAATGGCCATCATCAAAAAATCTAGAAACAATAAATGCTGGAGAGGGTGTGGAGGAAAGGGAACACTCTTGCACTGTTGGTGGGAATGTAAATTGATACAGCCACTATGGAGAACAGTATGGAGGTTCCTTAAAAAACTACAAATAGAACTACCATACGACCCAGCAATCCCACTACTGGGCATATACCCTGAGAAAACCATAGGTCAAAAAGTGTCATGTACCACAATGTTCATTGCAGCTCTATTTACAATAGCCAGGACCTGGAAGCAACCTAAATGTCCATCGACAGATGAATGGATAAAGAAGATGTGGCACATATATACAATGGAATATTACTCAGCCATAAAAAGAAATGAAATGGAGGTATTTGTAATGAGGTGGAGGGAGTTAGAGTCTGTCATACAGAGTGAAGTAAGTCAGAAAGAGAAAAACAAATACAGTATGCTAACACATATATACGGAATCTAAGGAAAAAAAAAAAAAAAAAAAAGGCCATGAAGAACCTAGTGGCAAGACGGGAATAAAGACACAGACCCACTAGAGAATGGACTTGAGGATATGGGGAGGGGGTGGGGTGAGATGTGATAGGGTAAGAGAGTGTCATGGACATATATACACTACCAAATGTAAAATAGATAGCTAGTGGGAAGCAGCCGCATAGCACAGGGAGATCAGCTCGGTGCTTTGTGACCACCTAGAGGGGTGGGATGGGGAGGGTGGGAGGGAGGGAGATGCAAGAGGGAAGAGAAATGGGAACATATTGTATATGTATAACTGATTCACTTTGTTATAAAGCAGAAGCTAACACACTATTTTAAGGCAATTATACCTCAATAAAGATGTTTAAAAAAAAAAAAATAAATAATAGTGGGGGCCTTTAACACCTCACACCAATGGACAGATCATGCAGACAGAAAATTAATAAGGAAACAGAAGCGTTAAATGGCACAATAGACCAGATAGATTTAACTGATATTTATAGGACATTCCATCCAAAAACAGCAGATTACACTTTCTTCTCAAGTGTGCATGGAACATTCTCCAAGATAGATCACGTCTTGAGTCACAAGTCAAGCTTGGGTAAGTTTAAGAAAATTGAAATCATATCAAGCATCTTTTCTGACCAAAACACTATGAGATTAGAAACCAATTACAGGGGAAAAAACGTAAAAAACACAAACACATGAACACTAAACAATATGTTACTAAATAACCAAGAGATCACCGAAGAATCAAAGAGGAAATCAAAAAATACTTACAGAGAAATTACAATGAAAACAGGAAGATCCAGAACTTATGGGAGCAGTTCCAAGAGGGAAGTTTATAGCAATACAAGCCTACATCAAGAAACAAGAAAAATCTCAAATAAACAATCTAATCTTACACCTCAAGTAACTAGAGAAAGAAGAACGAATAAAACCCAAAGTTAGTAGAAGGAAAGAAATCTTAAAGATCAGAGCAGAAATAAATGAAATAGAAAAAAAGAAAACAATAGCAAAGATCAATAAAACTAAAAGCTGGTTCTTTGAGAAGATAAACAAAACCAATAAACCATTAGCCATACTCACCAAGAAAAAGAGGGAGAGGACTCAAATCAATAAAATTAGAAATGAAAAAGGAGAAGTTACAACGGACACTGCAGAAATACAAAGCATCATAAGAGACTACTACAAGCAACACTATGCCAATAAAATGGACAACCTGGAAGAAATGGACAAATTCTTAGAAAGGTATAACCTTCCAAGACTGAACCAGGAAGAAATAGAAAACATGAACAGATCAATCACAAGTAATGAAATTGAAACTCTGATTAAAAATCTTCCAGGGCTTCCCTGGTGGTGCAGTGGTGGAGAATCTGCCTGCCAATGCAGGGGACACAGGTTCCAGCCCTGGTCTGGGAAGATCCCACATGCCGCAGAGCAACTGGGCCCATGAGCCACAACTACTAAGCCTGCGCGTCTGGAGCCTGTGCTCCGCAACAAGAGAGGCCACGACAGTGAGAGGCCCGCGCACCACGAAGAAGAATGGTCCCCGCTTGCCGCAACTAGAGAAAGCCCTCGCACAGAAACAAAGACCCAACACAGCCAAAAATAAATAAATAAATAAATTTTAAAAACAACAACAACAACAACAACAAAAATTTAAAAAAAATAAATCTTCCAACAAACAAAAGTCCAGGACCAGATGGCTTCACAGGTGAATTCTATCAAACATTTAGAGAACAGCTAACACCCATCCTTCTCAAACTCTTCAAAACAGTTGCAGAGGAAGAAACACTTCCAAACTCATTCTACAAGGCCACCATCACCCTGATACCAAAACCAGACAAAGATACTACAAAAAAAGAAAATTACAGACCAATATCACTCACGAATATAGATGCAAAAATCCTCAACAAAATATTAGCACATAGAATCCAACAACTCATTAAAAGATAAATACCACGATCAAGTGGGATTTGTCCCAGGGATGCAAGGATTCTTCAGTATATGCAAATCAATCAATGCGATACACCATATTAACAAATTGAAGGAGAAAACCATATGATCACCTCAATAGATGCAGAAAAAGCTTTTGACAAAATTCAACACCCATTTATGATCAAAACTCTCCAGAAAGTGGGCATAGAGGGAACCTACCTCAACATAATAAAGGCCATATATGACAAACCCACAGCAAACATAATTCTCAGTGGTGAAAAACTGAAAGCATTTCCTCTAAGATCAGGAACAAGACAAGGATGTCCACTCTCACCACTCTTATTCAACATAGTTTTGGAAGTCCTAGCCATGGCAATCAGAGAAGAAAAAGAAATAAAAGAATACAAACTGGAAAAGAAGAAGTAAAACTGTCACTGTTTGCAGATGACATGATACTATACATAGAGAATCCTAAAGATGCCACCAGAAAACTACTAGAGCTAATCAATGAATTTGGTAAAGTTGCAGGATACAAAATTAATGCACAGAAATGTCTTGCACTCCTATACACTAATGATGAAAAATCTGCAAGAGAAATTAAGGAAACACTCCCATTTACCATTGCAACAAAAAGAATAAAATACCTATGAATAAACCTACCCAGGGAGACAAAAGACCTGTACTGTATGCAGAAAACTATAAGACACTGATGAAAGAAATTAAAGATGATACCAACAGATGGAGAGATATACCATGTTCTTGGATTGGAAGAATTAATATTGTGAAATTGACTATACTACTCAAAGCAATCTACAGATTCAGTGCAATCCCTAACAAATTACCAATGGCATTTTTCACAGAACTAGAACAAAAAAACCTCAAAAATTTTATGGAGACACAAAAGACCCCAAATAGCCAAAGCAGTCTTGAGGGGAAAAAACGGAGCTGGAGGGCTTCCCTGGTGGCGCAGTTGTTGGAAATCCACCTGCCAATGCAGGGGACATGGGTTCAAGCCCTAGTCCAGGAAGATCCCACATGTCGCGGAGCAACTAGGCCTGTGTGCCACAACTACTGAGCCTGCGCTCTAGGGCCCGTGAGCCACAACTACTGAGCCTGCAAGCCACAACTACTGAAGCCCGCGCACCTAGAGCCAGTGTTCCACAACAAGAGAAGTCACCGCAATGAGAAGCCCGCGCACCCCAACGAAGAGTAGCCCCTGCTCGCCACAACTAGAAAAATCTCGCATGCAGCAACAAAGACCCAATGCAGCCAAAAATTAAAAAAAAAATTAAAAAAAAAAAACGGAGCTGGAGGAATCAGACTCCCTGACTTCAGACTATACTACAAAGCTACAGTAATCAAGACAGTATGGTACTGGCACAAAAACAGAAATATAGATCAATGGAACAGGATAGAAAGCCCAGAGATAAACCCATGCACATATGGTCAACTTCTCTATGACAAAGGAGGCAAGGATATACAATGGAGAAAAGACAGTCTCTTCAATAAATGGCGCTGGGAAAACTGGACAGCTACATGTAAAAGAATGAAATTAGAACACTCCCTAACACCATACACAAAAATAGACTCAAAATGGATTAGAGACCTAAATGCAAGACCAGACACTATAAAACTCTTAGAGGAAAACATAGGAAGAACACTCTTTGACATAAATCACAGCAAGGGACTTCCCTGGTGGCGCAGTGGTTAAGAATCTGCCTGCCAATGCAGAGGACACGAGTTCAAGCCCTGGTCCGGGAAGATCCCACATGCCATGGAGCAACTAAGCCTGTGTGCCACAACTACTGAGCCTGCGTTCTGGAGCCCGCAAGCCACAACTACTGAGCCCACGTGCCACAACTACTGAAGTCCGTGTGCCTACAGCCCATGCTCTGCAACAAGAGAAGCCACCGTGATGAAAAGCCTGCTCACTGCAATGAAGACCCAACACAGCCATAAATCAATCAATCAATCAATCAATCAATCAATCAATCAATCAATCACAGCAAGATCTTTTCTGACCCACCTCCTAGAGTAATGGAAATAAAAACAAAAATAAACAAATGGGACCTAATGAAACTTAAAAGCTTTTGCAAAACAAAGGAAACTGCAAACAAGACAAAAAGACGGCCCTCAGAATGGGAGAAAATATTTGCAAATGAATCAACGGACAAAGGATTAATCTCCATAATATATAAACCGCTCATGCAGCTCAATATTAAAAAACAAACAACCCAATCCAAAAATGGGCAGAAGACCTAAATAGACATTTCTCCAAAGAAGACATACAGATGGCCAAGAAGCACATGAAAAGCTCCTCAACATCACTAATCATTAGAGAAATGCAAATCAAAACTACAATGAAGTATCACCTCACACCAGTTAGAATGGGCATCATCAGAAAATCTACAAACAACAAATGCTGGAGAGGGTGTGGAGAAAAGGGAACCCTCTTGCACTGTTGGTGGGAATGCAAATTGATACAGCCACTATAGAGAACAGCATGGAGGTTCCTTAAAAAACTAAAAATAGAATTACCATATGACCCAGCAATCCCACTACTGGGCATATACCCTGAGAAAACCATAATTCAAAAAGACACATGCACCCCAATGTTCATTGCAGCACTATTTACAATAGCCAGGACATGGAAGAAACCTAAATGCCCATTGACAGATGAATGGATAAAGACGATGTGGTACATATATACAATGGAATATTACTCAGCCATAAAAATGAACAAAATTGGGTCATTTGTAGAGATGTGGATGGATCTAGAGACTGTCATACAGAGTGAAGTAAGTCAGAAATAGAGAAACAAATATATTAACGCATATATGTGGAACCTAGAAAAATGGTACAGATGAACCAGTTTGCAGGGCAGAAATTGAGACACAGATGTAGAGAACAAACCTATGGACACCAAGGGGGGAAAACGGCTGGGGGGTGGTGGTGGTGGTGGTGTGATGAACTGGGAGATTGGGATTGACATGTATACCCTGATGTGTGTAAAATTGTTGACTAATAAGAACCTGCTGTATAAAAAAATATATAAAATAAAATTCAAAAATTCAAAAAAAAAAACCCTTCAATGCCTTCCCATTTCACATAATGCCCTCGACCAGTATTTTGGAATGAGTACATGGGGCAGGGAATCTGACATGATGAAGGTAGAGGGTCCCTAAAGATAAATGAGTTTATGGGAACACTGTTTGCAGGGAGGACAAACCACCCCCTCACAAGTTACAACCTGGGATTTTCTCATTTCCTCTCAAAACCCTCACATTTCCTCCTCCCTTCCCATTTTCCATGCCCAAGGGAACTTGAACTTCTCAGGGCAAAGCTAGCCAAAACTGTTGAGTCAGTCCCAGTTCCTCTTCTTTCCCACCTCAATGAAAACCTGTGTCCCAGGCCAGAGTGCCTTCTACGAAAGCTCACCTGAGGCAGGTTGTGTACAGAAGGATCCCTTTATTCTACAAGCACTAAGGAAGCAATAGAGCCCAGTGGCTAGGAGCACAGTCTTCAGAGACCCATAGGTCAGCACTGGAGTCTTGACTTAACCACTTCCAAGCTGTTAATATCTCTCTGAACCTTGGTTTCTCATCTGTAAAAGGATATAGGAGTACCTACTTGAGTTGCTGTGATTATTTTTTTTTTCCACACTGCAGGGTATATGGGATCTTAGTTCCCTGACCAGGGATCAAACCCGTGCCCCCTGCAGTGGAAGCGTGGAGTCCTAACCACTGGACCACCAGGGAATTCCCAGAGTTGCTGTGATAATTAAATGTGGCGTCTGACAATAGTGATGGCTCAATACTAGTATTAAAACCTTAATTCTAGAAGCTAGAAGTAAACCTCCTTCCTCCCCTCTCCCATACAAGGGAGTGAGCACAAACCTCATGTTATTCTATTAGCCATGAAAAAATTCTAGATACAAATTAGATCTAAATATAACAATAACCGTAATTCCCTACTGTTCTAGTTTGTGACTGTGTAACACTGTACTTTCTGCTGGGCCACAACAACCTGTGGAAACAGTGGGGAGGACAGGGTTTCTGCTGTCTCTACCACTCCTACCCCCACTCTTTTTTTTTTTTTTTTTCTTCTGTGTACCGCCTTTTGTTTAACAAGGCCACTCTTTTTTTTTTAACATCTTTATTGGAGTATAATTGCTTTACAATGGTGGGTTAGTTTCTGCTGTATAACAAAGTGAATCAGCTATACATATACATACATCCCCATATCTCCTCCCTCTTGCGTCTCCCTCCCCTCCCCCCAATCCCACCCCTCTAGGTGGCCACAAAGCACCGAGCTGATCTCCCTGTGCTATGTGGCTGCTTCCCACTAGCTATCTATTTTATATTTGGTAGTATATGTAAGTCCATGCCACTCCCTCACTTCGTCCCAGCTTTCCCTGCCTCTTCCCCGTGTCCTCAAGTCCATTCTTTATGTCAGGGTCTTTATTCCTGTCCTTCCCCTAGGTTCTTCAGAACCTTTTTTTTTTTTTTTTTTAGATTCCGTATATATGTGTTAGCATACAGTATCTGTTTTTCTCTTTCTGACTTACTTCATTTTGTGTGACCGACTCTAGGTTCATCCACCTCAGTACAAATAACTCAATTTCGTTTCTTTTTATGGCATTCCATTGTATATATGTAACACATCTTCTTTTTCCATTCATCTGTCAAGTGGACACTTAGGTTGCTTCCATGTCCTGGCTATTGTAAATAGAGCTGCAATGAACACTGTGGTACATGATTCTTTTTGAATGATGGTTTTCTCAGGGTATATGCCCAGTAGTTACCCCCCACCTTTCATTCAGTCCCTGAACCCTTCCTTCCACACTGGGAACATACAGCCTAGTCCAAGCTCCTTGCTCTCTTGGAATCTTTAGGAGATGGTGGTAGCTCCCACCTTGTGCCCTCCCAAGATTGTCGTGCAGTTTCTCAGTCACTAAAAATGGCCTCAACCTCCTGACTCATATGCATACACTTGGCCCCCTCCCGCCATGGATCACCCCCTCCCCCCAGCCACTGCTTCACAGGAACCTGACACCCCTACCCAAGTAGATTTTCTGTTTCCTTCCCTTCTGTCCCCCTCATGTCACTAGTCGTTTTCATCACTGCTGGTGTCTGGCAGGGTGCTGGCCTTCCCTCCATTTTTCAGGCAGAGTCTAAGCCATTTCTAAGAGTTCTTCTCAGGAGTCTCAGCCTGGACCAGCTGCAGAGAATCCACTTCCTTCCCTCTTCCTGAGGTCCCAGGAAACCCACAAGTCACTTTGGCCCCTCAAACAAAATGAATGACCTCATCACATTTTCTCTAAAAGTGCCTGATGCACAAAAGCATAGACACCACCCATTTGGACTTTCCAAAGCAGTGTTAAGCAATAGTGTATAACCAAATGCAACTTATTCTTCGCAGATTTTTTATATACATAAGTTCAAAATTAAAGAAAAATATTTTTGGTCAAAGTATCTATCTTGATTTTGGGTCCCATACCTAGAAGAAACTATGTTGATTTCTGAGTGTGGGGCATGAATCGGGAACTGGAGAAGAGGGAAACAAGGAGAAATATGAAAGATTGTTGTCTATAACAGAGTATATTGGCATTCACACACTTACTGAGAACCTATTAGGTTCAAGAACATGCTAAGAGATGGTTGTGGATATTATACTTTTGAATATAAGAGGCTCCCTGGCATCTAAGAACTCATAAAATAATAAAGAAGACAGGTTACACAAATATCTGTAGTATACAGCTGGCCATGAGAAGTGCTACAATTACGCCAATTTTTGTGAGTGATTAGAGAGGAAAGGGTTCCAATTCATTCTCCACACTGCCATTAAAATGAACTTTTTAAAATGGAAATTTCATCATGTCATTTTCTGGCTTTAAAAATCTCCAGTGACTCACCAAAACCCTCACAAAAAAGAACAGATTTGGCTCACAGGGCGTCTGTCTCATTTCCAAACTCTTTTAGCTGTCAGCCATATCAACCACATCATTCTCAACTACTTACAAACATGCCCATTCTTTGAAGCCTCCAGGCCTTTGCACTTTCATTTTGCTCACGGTCTCCATTTCCTCTTCTTCCTCAACTACCAGCATCTCCACTCTACCCAGCTTGGCCTAAATACAAATCATCTCTTGAGTCCAAATGAAGACCTGGTCAGGAAGCGTTCCTTGATCTTCTCAAACAGGGTTCAGTGCCCTTCCCGTGCACTCCCCTGCAGGCTCCACTAGATGTTCACTTATCATACTCTTACACTGAACTTTTTACATACACAAAGACCATGATCCTGTCTTATTCATCTCTATGTCCTAAGTATCTTACCTTGCCTAGAACACAGTTATTCAATAATCACCTGTCAGAAAGCTGAGTATGGAAATTCTTCATGATGAAATTCACTTAGCAGGCTTCAGCCCGCATCAGCCTAAAATTTCCAGGAAGTAAGGTGCACAACTAACCATCTCAGGCCTTTAAATGCACAAGGCTCAGCATCCAGACCTCACCTCTGAACTTGAGACTCAGGGACTATGTAACTCACAGTTGCATGGAGCAACTCTACAGTCGTTCAGTCATACTAGGCATCAAACAGTTGGCTAAATTGGCTGGCTACCAAAATATAGTTCCCCCAATACCCTCATTCCCATATTGCTCCACTGCTTCTTTCGCTACCATACCTGTAGCCTCTCTGTACCCTAACTCATAGAATGCTTCCTCAGTCCCTTAGTCATAATTAAGACCTGACCCTGGTCCAAGACCACCAATTTCCTGCTGCATAGCTGAGGTGGTTGGCCATTTTCCCACCCTACATACCTAAAGGTGGGTAAGTGAGGTTAAGATCTTCCTCACTCCCAATTGCACTTCCAGGCCTTCACTGTCCTTGAAGTATCACTGGTCCTGTGACAGTTGTTCTATCTCTGACATCTGCTTACTTTACATGCTCACATTCTTGAAATGCCTGATAAATTGGCACTGTCTTGGAAGGCCTACATGTCCATTTGGATAATCCCTCTAATATTCTAGTTCTGTAGCATCTTGATACCTCAGTAATGACTGTTTTTACTTCATTCAGCTTTCCATCCTTGTGATCATACCTGGACCTTGTTACCATCTGGAATTGTTCCATTGATTAAATTTTTAGCTATAATAATTCACTCTCTGACTGTGGACTCCCATCTTTTAAGCACCATTATTTCTTACTCTCACTAGACAGCCCTACCTTTTTGACTTTCCATTTCTCTCAATCAGCCTTTTCCCCTTCTGAACACAGGATACTCATGTAATTGATCATATGCACAATTCTTTCATGAAATCATCAATTCCAAGGCACACCTATCTTTACATTCTGGATTATCTTCTATGCCTATGATTATCTTCTTTGCTACAACATTGGGACAATAGGCAAAACTGGATAGAATGATACACTTTATACAGATGGAACCACTGTAAAAATTAATGATTTTCAGCCTCAACTGGGCTTTTTGTGATTTCTCTTATTTCCCCTTAAATATTATTCTAAACCTTAGCAAACTTTATCAATTCTCCTTTCCCCTCACTTCCAGCAATTGATGTTTATCAGATTCCAACCAATTGGCACATCTGCAATTTTACCTAGATTCATTCTAATCCTCACTAACTTCCTTCCAATTTCAGAAGATGAGATATCCTTTCTTAACTGCATTCCCTCTTGATTCAGGCAGAATGCTACCTCTTTCCTATATTACTAACCTCTTTATCACAGCTGACTCCTGGCCAGGGCAGAGGACAGCAAACTCTTTATCACAGCTGACTCCTGGCCAGGGCAGAGGACAGCAAACTTTTTCTGTAAAGGACTAGATAGTAAATATTCTAGGTTTTGCAGGCCATATGGTCTCTGTCACAACTACTCAACTCTGCTCTTGTAGCATGAAAGCAACAATAGACAATACAAAATGAAAAAGCAGGGCTGTGTTCCAATAAAACTTTATTTATGGACAATGAAATTTGAATTTCATATGAAATATTATTCTTCTTTGGATTTTTTTCAACCATTTAAAAATGTAAAAACCACTGTTAGCTCATGCGAGGTACAAAAAACAGGAGGTAGGCCATATTTTGCCAACCTCTGCCTTAGCCTATATATAAGAGTGGTTCTTAAGAGTGTGGGCAGAACAGCCATGAGCATCTCATGGGAATTTGTTAAAAATGCAAATTTTCCTGCTCCACCCCGGACCTACTGAATCACAAACTGTGAGTACAACCTGCAATCTGTGGTTTAACAAGCCCTCCAGGTGATTCTGATACACACTCAAGTCTGAGAACTACTAACCTATAAACAAACTCTCTCTGTTTATATAAACAAGTCTCTCCTTCCAAAAAAAAAAAAAAGTTCCCTGACTCTGCACCTCAAGCTCTTTTTCTCCTCTTTTCATACAAAATTCCAAAGTGATCTGTCAATCCTTGTTGTCTCCATTTTCTCATACATTTATAAAATGAGGGTAAGAATACCACCAAGTAGTTATAAGAACTACTGAAGATGATTGTTAGAGGTCATTCCACATTTCCATGGTGGGGGAAGGTGGGGAGGATTTCAACTTCACATCCCAGGAGAGAGAAGTATGGAAGAAACATCGCCTATGTCCCCAAACCCCCTCACTCACTCCTCCACGTGGAAGAAGAGAGTAAACTTACAGGTGAATCTGGGAGAGGGAATGAAGCCTGCTCTGCTCACATGGCCAGGTGGAACCTATATATCTCCTTTCTGCAAAGTCCAAAAAGGCATCTCCACAGGCGAGCACAGCCTTGGGGAGCAAAGCTTGGTGACCGGAAGGTACCCTGTGGGAATTAGAATAAGACACACCTTCTCCAGGTGGACGGAGCCCAGGACAGGGTCCTGAGGGCCACCCCCAAGCCCTGTTTGTTCAGCTCCTGATGGATTCATTCTTTTCAGTCTCTAAGTTATCAAGATCTGTTGATTCTTCAAGCCTCTATAAATATCCCCTCGGACTCAATGAAATCAGACAATCTTGTTAGAAATTTTTAAATGGTCATAGGTGGCCAGTGGGGCCCTGTACTCGCCCAGGACTGCCAGGACAACTTTCTCTATTCTTCCTATCTGCTGACCAACATCACAAGGGAAAAAGTGTTATGGGGTGTGTTGTTCTAAAACATAGGTGCTTAAATTTCCATCTTTCCTGGCTCCTAAGACCAGAAATGCAATATTTAATGCAGACAACAATCTTGCCTCCATCTTTGCTTTTGGAAAGAATTTTGCTTTTAAGAAAACAAGAAGACACGAAGAATGTGCCAAGTCTGAGCTTTATTTAAAGTGCTGGTGAAGTGTCAGGAAGTAAGAGGATCATGGAAGTCCTCCCAGATCAGTGAGAAATAAGTAGCATTTTTATAGGTGGATAAGGAGGGAAAGGAATCCTAAGTGAGGGAACAGTATGAGAAAAGTGAAAAAAGTGTGGAGTGCCTGGCGCATAGAAGAATTGAGAGTTAGCACAAAAGGTAGGCCTGAAATTCTGGCAAATTCTTGATCTTTATATGCCATGCTAAGCCCCTTCAGGGCTAAAGCTATTTAACTCATCCCTTTTCTTTAATGGTTCTAATAGAGTGCTTTGTGCATAGCAGCAGATTATTAAATATTTGTTACATGAAAAAGCAAATGTGTGAAATTACATTTACTCATGCTTAGCTGAGTCAGGTGGCCTAACAAAGTATGAGGAGTCCCAGAAGATGAAGCAAGCTGAGAGTCAAGCTAGGAAATTTGCATACAAGTTGTCCTTTCTTACTTGATGAGCTCATCAAATGAGTCAGAAACCATTTTCCCAATGTTCCTGTACAGTCAGATGGCAAATGCAAACCTTATTTGCTTCCAATAGCTTTTTTAAAAAAAACAAAAAAAAACAGTTATTGCAAAAATAAATCATGTTCATTTTCAAAAATTTGGGACATACCCAAAAATATATAATAAAGACAATTTAAATCCCTGTAATCTCACCAACTAATGATGTAATATTTTAGTAAGAACATTTTCTCATGTCATGAAAGAGTCTTTGAAAGTATGGCTTTTATCAATATAATTTTCTATGAATGCACACATCAAAATATTTTCAATTTATTTAACCATTCCTCTATTATTGAACATGTAGTTTTCAAATATTTATTGCACTTGTGTAAATATATCTTTAAATACATCTCTAATGATTTCCATACCCAAGAGTCCTAAAAATAGTCTTACAAACCCTATTAAAGCATAAAAGAAGGCCAGAAAAGAAAGAATATCACATTCATGCTGAATAGTTTACCAGTAAAAATGTATAGTTTCTTCTAAAAGTAACATATACATTTAACATATTTTCAGTCAAAATTTCCAGCACAATTTTGAAAGGAATGTGACAAATTGATTCTAAAAAAGTATAAAGGAAAAAAAAGTACAAAGAATAGCTAAGGCACAGGTAGTTAAGGCAATTTTGAAAAAGAACAAAGATGGAGGACTTTTCTTACCAGATATTAAGACATACCACAAAGCCACAGCAACAACAAAAATAATTTAATACTGGCATAAGAATAGACAAATGGATCAATGGAATAAAACAGGAATCCAGAAACAGACCCACATGTATATGGAAACTTTCTATACGATAGAAGTGATATCTCTAATCAACAAAGATAGGTTATTTAGGAAATGATGCTAGGAGAGCTGACTCACTACATGGAGGAAAATACAGTTGGATTCCTACCTCATACTACATAGAAATGTTAACTGTAGTAGACTTTAGATACTTTAATCTGAAATGGAAACCAATAAAGATCAGAAAGTATAGAACAATATTTTTCTGATCTTGAAATTAAGAAGGAGTTAGTAAGGAAAGCCTAAAAACCACCAATCATCAGGGATGGGGGGAGAATTTGTGGATTTCAGTATATTAAAAAAAAGGATTTCTTTTCAAAGAAGGACATCATAGACCAGGTTAACAGACAAATGACAGCCTAGAAGAATATATTTGCCACCTCTAAAACTCAAGGAATTAGTATGTAGAATATACAGAGAACTTCTGTATGTCAACAAGTAAGAAGCAGGAAATTCAATAGAAAATTGGACAAGGAATTAGAATAGGCAAATCACAGAGGGAGGAATCTGAATGTCTAAAAAATCTATGAAAAGATGCTCAAACTCTCTATTAATCCAATAATGCAAGTTAAAATAACGAGATAGCACTTTATAAAAATTTTAAAGTTTCATATCAAGAATTGATAAGAATGGGACTTCCTGGTGGTGCAGTGGTTAAGAATCCGCCTGTCAATGCAGGGGACACGGGTTCGAGCCCTGGTCCGGGAAGATCCCACATGCCGCGGAGCAACTAAGCCCGTGCACCACAACTACTGAGCCTGTGCTCTAGAGCCCGTGAGCCACAACTACTGAGCCCGCGTGCCCCAACTACTGAAGCCCACGTGCCCAGAGCCTGTGCTCCGCAACAAGACAAGCCACTGCAATGAGAAACCAGTGCACTCAGGGCTTCCCTGGTGGTGCAGTGGTTGGGAATCTGCCTGCCAATGCAAGGGACACAGGTTCGAGCCCTGGTCTGGGAGGATCCCACATGCCGCGGAGCAACTGGGCCCGTGAGCCAAAACTACTGGGCCTGCGCGTCTGGAGCCTGTGCTCCGCAACAAGAGAGGCCATGATAGTGAAAGGCCCGCGCACCGTGATGAGGAGTGGCCCCCGCTTGCCGCAACTGGAGAAAGCCCTCGCACAGAAACGAAGACCCAGCACAACCAAAAATAAATAAATTAATTAATTAATTAAAAAAAAAAAGAAACCAGTGCACTGAAACGAAGAGTAGCCCCCGCTCGCCTCAACTAGAGAAAGCCCGCACAACAAAGACCCAACGCAGCCAAAAATAAATACATAAAATAAATAAATTTATTTTTAAAAAAAAGAATTGATAAGAATGTGGGGGAAGGTTACTCTCACATGCTATTGGTCTGCAACTATTAACTGATGCAGCCACACTGGAGAGTGAATTACCAGTAGTTATACAGCTAAGTATGTCCCAGCATTCACACTCCTAGGAAGATACCCCACAGGAACATGCATGCAGGTCTTTATGTGGGAATCTGTAAGAGGATGTGCATCTCAGCATTGTTTGCAACGTCAGGGAGTGGGAAGCCACCTGGGGGCTAGTAGACAGGGATATAGCTATCAGGTGTGCTGTATGGCAGCAGTCAGAATTAATGAGCAAGGTATACATTTAGATCTACGGTTAGCTCTTAAGACATAGTATCAATTGGGAAAAATGTAAGAAACAAAATAAAATTGATAGAACTGTAACAATGTAAATTTAAAACACTCTAAATAATATTTAAGTCTCAAGCATACTGGTGGATGCCTATGAGAGACAATAGAAGTAATGAGAATGGGGAGCAGGAACAAGGAGGAAAAAAGAAGGCCTGGTGTAGACCTAAGATAACAGAGTGTGATTGATGCTATTCTTTCCGTTGCTTAGGGAAAAAACAAACAATACAAACTTGGAACTGTTAAAATAATCAAACAAAAAGGCCATTAGACTGAGGTGGCTCCAGTGTCCCCATAGCCTAGGTAAGCAAACCTAAACCAGAGTCAATCCTGTGAATGCCTCAAGGTTAAGAAGAACAACCAATCACAAACAGCCAACTAGGCTTTCCCAAATAACGCATCCCTTAAGTTAAAGCCATTCAAATAGTTTCCTTGCTTCGCTTCCTTCTTTCCTCTATAAAAGCTTTGCCCCTAGTTCCTGCCAGTGGAGTGCTCTTAACCACTTCCAGTTTGGCATTGCCTGATTAAAATCAATGTCTGCTCAGATAAACATAAATATTTTAATATGCCACAGTTTATCTTTTAACAGAACTATCCCTGATTTCTTTCTTTCTCTCACACCCCCACATCCAATCCTTTAATAAATCCTTTATCTTCCAAATATATGTAGAATTCAATCATTTGTCATTCTTTCCATCAGTATCACCCTGGGCTTAGTCACCATCACCTCTGGCCTACTTTTGGTAACAGTCTCTTAACCAGTTTCTTTGCTTTTGCGTCTGCAAGCCTTTGGTCTACTTTCACCACAGCAACCAGAATGATCCAATTAAACAAGTCAGAGCACATCAATTTCTGCTCTAGGTCTTCTGGTTTTCTGTCTCACTCAGAGTAAAAAAAAAAGCAAAGTCCTAATGATCCACAAGGTCACATGAGCCCCACTCACACACACCTGCCTCTCTGGCCTTATCTCTTAATCTCTCCCCTTGGCCACTCCCTCATGCCACACTGGCCTCCTGCTATTCTAGAACATACCAAGCACACACTTTATTTAGGGCCTTTGCAGGTAGGTGTTTATACTGCTTCCTGGAATGCTCTTTTTTTTTTTTTCCTGGAATGCTCTTTCCTTAGAGTTACAAACAGCTCGTTCCCTCATCTCTTTCAGATCTTTGTTTAGAAGTCTTAGTGAGACCTTCTCCAACAACACTATTTAAAATTGCAACCCTCAAGTGGACAAAAGATCTGAACAAAGTGGGCAAAAGATCTGAACAGATACCTTTCCAAAGAAGATATGCAAATGGCAAGTAAGTACATGAAAAGATGTACTTAGTGACATCATATGTCATTAAGGAAATGCAAATTAAAACAATAAGATACCATGACACACCTAGAATGGCTAAAATCCTAAAAAACTAACAACACCAAGTGCTAGTGAGGATCAGGAACTCTCATTAATTGCTGGTGGGAATGCAAGATGGTACAGCCACTTTGGAAGACAGTTTGGCAGTTTCTTACAAAGCTAAACATAGACTTAAACAATACCAGCAATTGCACTCCTAGGGATTTACCCAAATGAATGAATAAGTTGAAAACTTTTGTCCACACAAAAACCTGCAGATGGATACTTATAACAGCTTTATTCATAACTGCCAAAAATTGGAAGCAACCAAGATATTCTTCAATAGGTGAGTGGACAAACTGTGGTATATCTGTACTGTGGTAAATCTGTACAATGGAATAGTATTCAATGAAAAAAAGAAATGAGATATCAAACCACAAAAAGTCATAAAGGATATTTAAATGCATATTTCTAAGTGAAAGAAGCTAGTTTGAAAAGACTACATATGGTATAATTCCAACTATATGACATTCTTTAAAAGGCAAATGATCTGTAGTTGTCAGAGGTTAAAAGGTAGGGAGAATGGGTAAGTGGAGAACTGGATTTTTAAGGCAGTAAAACTATTCTGTTTGATACTGTAATGGTGGACACGTGACATTATGCATTTGACAAAACCCAGAAACCCATGCAACATAAAGAGTGAACCCTAATGTAAATTATGTACTTCAGTTAATAATAATGCATTAATATTGGTTTATCAATTGTAAAAATGTATCACACTAATGAAAGATGTTAATAGGGGAAACTATTGGAGGAGAGGACTTATATGGGAACACTGTACTTTCTGCTCAGTTTTTCTGTAAACCTAAAACTGCTCTAAAAGGGGACTTCCCTGGTGGCACAGTGGTTAAGAATCCACCTGGCAATGCAGGGGACACGAGTTCGAGCCCTGGTACAGGAAGATCCCACATGCCGCAGAGCAACTAAGCCCGTGCGCCACAACTACTGAGCCCATGTGCTGCAACTACTGAAGCCCACGCATCTACAGCCCATGCGCCGCAACAAGAGAAGCCACTGCAAAGAGAAGCCCATGCACAGCAACTAGAAAAAGCTCGCACAGAGCAACGAAGACCCAAAGCAGCCAAAAATTAAAAAAAAAAAAAGCTCTAAAAAATAAAGTCTATTAATTAAAGAAAAATTGCAACTATCCGCACAGGCACTCCCTATGACTCTTCCCTGCTTTACTTTTCTCTGTAGAACTTATCACCTTCTAATATAATAAATTTTTTACTGATTTATTTTGTTACTATCTGTCTGACACAACACCCCACCTCACCCACCCACTTACACACAAAGGTAAATTCCACTAGGCCAGGACATATTTTTAATGTTTTATTTTGACATAATTTAAATTTACAGAAAAGTTGCAAGAATAGATTGAGAGGGGCTTCCCTGGTGGCGCAGTGGTTGAGAATCTGCCTGCTGATGCAGGGGACACGGGTTCGAGCCCTGGTCCGGGAAGATCTCACATGCCGCGGAGCAACTAAGCCCGTGCGCCACAACTACTGAGCCTGCACTCTAGAGCTCGCGAGTCACAACTACTGAGCCCACATGCCACAACTACTGAAGCCCACACACCTAGAGCCCGTGCTCTGCAACAAGAGAAGCCACCTCAATGAGAAGCCCGTGCACCGCAACAAAGAGTAGCCCCCGCTTGCTGCAACTAAAGAAAGCCCGCACACAGCAACAGAGACCCAACGCAGCCAAAAATTAATTAATTAATTTTTTTTTAAAAATTTGAATCTAGTTTCCTATTTTCTAAATGTTTCTTCATAACTCTTCAAATAAATTAATATTTAACAGGCAAAGTTATTTGTACCTAATAGGATTAGAAAGGGAGTAAACTTGGAAGTGACACATCTACTAAAAAAAAATTAAAATTCCAAATATTTATGTGTGGGCATGATTAAAAGAGGAATTTCATTCGTGTTCAAACATCATCTAGAGAAAAAAAATTATCTGTACATGAATAGTTTATACTCAATGGTGACATCTCACCTAAATGAACGGTTTTACTCCCACCGAATACTCTTTGATATACACCAATTTAATCTCTTATGCTTCTAATCTGTAGTGTTGAGTCCGTTTCTAACCTTTCAGGCAGTGTTCCTTTTTCTGTAATTAATCATTTTTTCAACCTAAATATTTCAGGAAAGTAATTTGTGCAGAATTATCAAAAGGAAGTGAAACACATTCAGAGCCAGAATGACTAATGTTTCACTCCTGAAGGGGTTTTTCAAATCCCAGAGCAGCATCACGGTTTTCCACTAAAGGGTATGGACATTCGAGGCACTCTAATATCCAGGGATCTTCCTTTCTACATTTTCCTGAACAAAAAAAAAAAAAAAAGAAAAGAGGAAAAAAAAAAAATTCAACCACTGCCATCCCAGTTAGACACAACAAGCACTAGTCTAACAATTTCAGCATGCCATTTTTACATACATGCAGCCCACAGGGAGCAGCACATAATAACATCCTTCTCCTCCGCTCACCTCCCACTCCCTTCTGAGGGATGAAACACTGGAGAAAGTGAACAAGTGGATAAGCCAATTTAAGAAATTGTGGGTGAAGTTAGAAACCTGCTTGAGGATGCAAAAGCTTCCAAACTGTGAGACTCCAAAACCACGGAAAACCTTGGCTCTTATCTGAAATGTCATGGCACTTAGAATCTGTACTAGCCAGTTTGCACTTAACCATATTAGTAACTGATATTGTTAGTTCCCTTTACATATAAATCTTCACATTTTCTCAGTCATTAAGAAAGAGGGGGCTTCCCTGGTGGCGCAGTGGTTGAGAGTCTGCCTGCCAATGCAGGGGACACGGGTTCGAGCCCTGGTCTGGGAAGATCCCACATGCCGCGGAGCGGCTGGGCCCGTGAGCCACAATTACTGAGCCTGTGCGTCTGGAGCCTGTGTTCCGCAACAGGGGAGGCCGCAATGGTGAGAGGCCCGCGCACCGCGATGAAGAGTGGCCCCCGCTTGCCACAACTAGAGAAAGCCCTCGCACAGAAACGAAGACCCAACACAGCCATAAATAAATAAATAAATATTAAAAAAAAAAAAAAAAGAAAGAGGAATATGTCACTTTGCAAAGTAATTTTTTTTCAGGAACATTTGTTTGTAAATTATATTTTCATAGATAAAACATAATTGAAATAAACCATTGGACCTAACAATTTAAGGATTCTTGCAATACCTTTAATCATTCACTATTAAGTATTTAATTAGGTCCACTTGGTGCTTCGTACTCTGGTGTCTGAAAACCTCTTTATATTTGTTCACTTGTTTATTATCTGTTTCCCACACCAAAATAAAAGCTCAGTAACTTAAGGAACATTTTTTAGTCTTTTCCTCTGCTTTATCTACCGCACCTAAAACATAATAGGAGCTCAATAAATATTTATGGAGTGAACATGTGCCAGCACCTAGTGAAATGTTTTTTCTCCCTCTAGAAAGCCACCTGAGTGTCTCTCTGCCAGCCATAAAATCCCAAACTGCTGTTACCCGAGTCACTGTCACACTGCTTTATGGAATTTGAACAGCAGTTCACTAACAAACTGCCTCAAAGATACTCCCAAGACTACAATTTGCTTATGTCATCAAGGTTCTCCCTTGAGGTACTCATATTACTCCCTTGGTGCAAATCTGAGATACACAAGAATGAGTTTAGACTAGATGCTCGCTCTTGGAAACTTTTACAAATTTTTAAATTTTGATGTTAAAACCGAGAACCAACAGTTACTCTGACATAGATTGGGTTACCTCCAGTCCAAAATGTGAGCATCAGCGGATGCACGGGGGAAGTGCTGAGCTAAGCTTGGCATTCTTCAAAGCGGAGCCAAATAGGGATTTTCCATAGGTACAGTCAACCCGGAAATGGAATTAGGCAATGTTAACCCATCTATCTCACCCTCTCTCTGCTTGCATAGAGACTCACAGAAGCAGGAGCTGCTCTGGCAGACAGTGATTAACGGAACAACTGGTTCTTCTGTATGTAACCTGTTCAGAAGCACCTATCCTCTCTCTTGCCATCCATGTTTCTCCTGCTCCCAACCTTACCCAGATTTCTGGGTGCTCCTTCTCTTCTCAGAGACTATCCCTGATATTATTCTGACTAGATTTCATTCAGATGGAAATGGTGAAAAGTGTTTTCCAAACTTGCCTGATCATAAGAATATCTGGAATATTTATTTTTAAATGTAGCTTCCAAGGGACTTCCAGAATAATCATAGCTGTGTAAATCAACATCGTAAACCTCCTGGAAAGTATACAAAACAACAAGGAAAACAATAATAAAACATAAAAACAGGGGCTTCCCTGGTGGCGCAGTGGTTGAGAATCTGCCTGCTAATGCAGGGGACACGGGTTCGAGCCCTGCTCTGGGAAGATCCCACATGCCACGGAGCAACTAGGCCCGTGAGCCACAACTACTGAGCCTGCGCGTCTGGAGCCTGTGCTCCACAACAAGAGAGGCCGCGATAGTGAGAGGCCCGCGCACCGCGATGAAGAGTGGCCCCCCGCTCGCCGCAACTAGAAAAAGCCCTCCCACAGAAACGAAGACCCAACACAGCCAAAAAAAAATAAATAAATTAATTAATTAATTAAAAAAATAAACTGGGGGAAAGTAGGACAGTTCTCCCTCAAAAGGAGGTTTAAAAAAATTTTATAAAAAAAAAAAACATAAAAACAAATATATAATTTGTGTACGCAAATGTTCATAGCAGCATTATTCACATAGCCCAAAAGTGGAAACAACCCAAATGTCCACTAAAGAATGAATGGATAAACAGAATGTGGCATAATATACAATGAAATATTATTCAGCCTTAAAAAGGAATGAAATTGATACATGCTACAACGTGGCTGAAACAAGCCAGTCACAAAAGAACAAATATTGTATGATTCCACTTATATGAGTTACCTAGAGTAGTCAAATTTATAGAGACAGAAATTAGAACAGTAGGACATCTTCCTTTGGGGTGAGAGGAAGATGGAGAGTTAGTGCTGAATGGGTTAATAGAGTTTCAGCTTGGGATGATGAAAAAGTTCTGCAGATGGATAGTGGTGATTGTTGTACAACAATGTGAATGTACATAATGTCACTAAAATGTACATTTTAAAATGGTTAAAATGTTAAATTTTATGTGATATATATTTAGCACAATTAAAAACCCAAACAAATACATAAAAACACTCCATTTTTAGTGAGACCAGGTAACAGATATAATCTGCAAATTCCAAAACATGTCAGGGCAGCTAAAAGCAGTTGGGAATGGACAAAATCCATGTGAGAGGAAGTAAAGAAGAGAAATTTGAAGGGTGGTGAAAAACCCTTATATTAGAGCTCAGAAAATAGCAGGAAAAATAATTCGCTTTCTGAGGTGAAGAGCTCACTTTCAGCTAAAAGGCAATATCATTTCTTTGCAAAAACTGTTGTGGAAATTTGGGTGAGCAAGGCTCTAACCAGAAGCCTTCCTGGACACGGTATGGTCCAGAAAAGAAGTATGGGTGGAGGCACTACCCAAAGAATCACACAGCTTATTCAAATCTTTAGGAGTAGTATGCTTCTGTAGCAACAGAGAAGAGAGAACCTTTGGGCTATAAAGCATCAAAAGTCACCTTCACCCGCCTCTCTTGCTGTGCATAATCTGCAAGAAGGTGGTTTATGAAAATCTAGCTCATTCATTATTAGGCAATAAAAAAAAGGTTCTGGCACTCCTGGGTTTCAGCACCAAAAAAAAAAAAAAAAAAAAAGGTAAAAAGTTCTGGCACGGAATGATACATATATACTTTTTTTTTTAATGTGGAAACATTACAAACTTATCAGTGGGCAAATCATACTGACCAGGAGAAAAATAGCTATCAAGAAACATGAAATTTTAACCAAAATTTTCATCATGAATTCAAGAAATCTTAATGAAGTAATTGCATCTCTGGAAGACACCCACAAAGTGGAAAGACAAGAATTCTGGAAAGAGATGATGAGACTATAATAGGAGATAAAATGTGAGCAGAAAGAAGTACAGGAAAAAAGCAAACCCAACAGAGAAGAGGACGATACAGAGGGAACACAGGGAGAATAGACACAGAAGGAAAACACAGTAAGGATCATAGAGTATAAAAATAAGAAAAGTGATATAAAGATTTTAAAGGAGAGAGCACTATACAGGAAACAAGAAGCGCCAACACATGCATAATATAAATCCTTGAAGAAGAAACCCAAAATAATGTCATAACAAATAGTTAAAAGATATCCAAGAAAACTTTCCTGAAATAAATGAGGACGTGAATGTACACTTTGGAAGAACATACTAAGTACCAAAGAAAATTCACCCGAAAAAGCTGTTGACGAAAAATTAATCAGTCGATCTAAAAAAGAAACGGAAAATTTTATTCGAGCCAAATTTGAGGAGTATAACCCAGGAAGAGCATTTCAGAAAGCTCTGTGAACTGTTTTGCCCATCAGAAGTCAAGGCACAGTTATACAAGTTTTTTGAGACAGGGGGCTATACGTCAAATGACGTATTATTGACAGTTTACATAATCCAGATCTAAGCGCCATGGAAGGAATGTTATCTTTAAGGAGTCGTCTTGTTGATGCTAGGAGAATATTGCTCTTTATGGTTGAGCAGGTATTTTTGCCAATGGGGAAGTTTGGTTGATGCATAATGCAGATACATAATGCACAGTGGGGGAAGAGAGGAGGCCAAAAGGCAGAGAAATTTTTTATTTAAATTTTTCTTGTCTTGCCATAAAATATGAATTTTATTTCACAAGCATATCCTAGGAAAGTTATTGGACTGAAAATATAAATAAAGAATACTTTGGACAGCCAGGCAAAAGACTAAATCATTTATAAAGGAGAAAAAAATCAGGATTGCCCCAGATTTCCCCACAGCAATGTTCAATTCCAAAAGACGTTGGAGGTTTGATTGGAGCCAGATTTCTCTATCGTTTTTCTTTTTTTTAAATCTATAGGTAACATGGTACTGAATTTTTTTTAATATTTATTTTATTTATTTATTTGGTTGCACCAGGTCTTAGTTGCGGCCGGTGGGTTCCTTAGTTGTGGCATGCGAACTTTTAGTTGCGGCATGCATGTGGGATCTAGTTCCCTGACCAGGGATCGAATCCAGGCCCCCTACATTGGGAGCAGGGAGTCTTAACCACTGCGTCACCAGGAGAGTCCCCCAGATTTCACTTCTTAAGGTTGTGGCTGGATTTGATAATTCACTGATTAATTACTTAATTCAACAAACATTTAGAAACCATTCAATAAATGTTTGTATATTTGGACAATAGACGTATCATCTGACAACCTATAATTTTCCTGAGGATTAAAATCACATTCTAGGGACGTCCCTGGCAGTCCAGAGGTTGGGACTCTGGGCTTCCACTGCAGTGGGTGCGGGTTCAATCCCTGGTAGGGGAAGTAAGATCCTGCATGCTGCACTGTGCTGCCAAAAAAAAACAAAAGACATTCTATTAGTTTATATGCCCTTGCGAATTTTAGAAGCTCACAGACTAATAGGAAAGACAAACAAGTAAACAAATTATCACAATACAATTTGATAAGGGTCAAAACTCATGACAGGAACAATAGGAAAGTTGTGTTCAGATGGCAAGAATTTCAGGGAGAGGTGGAAGATGGCCTACTTTAGGGCCAGTTCATTATGAAATTTGACCTTAAATTATAGGTGACAGAAAGTCAATGAAGGGTTTTAACTTTAGGAGTAATAAGGAGAAAGTGTGTGTCTCTCTGTGCTGTGTGTTCACATGTGTAGGGATAGGATTCTTATTGGACCTCAGATGCACAGGGATGAGTTAATCACTTGATAGGTCATGGCATATTATCATTTTTTTTGGTCCTTTTATTTATTCTCTTTTTATCCTCATATTCTTTTTCATTTCCCTTAACTCCTACCATATGTAATCATATTATGTTTAATGATATTTTTTGTTTTATGTGTTCTTACAAAATGTACACGTACTTTTAATTTCTGTAAATGATAGTTTGTCACACAGTTCATCTCTTTAGCGTTTTTTTTTCTTTTTTTGGTTGTCATTTCTTTTTAGTTTTTTTAAAGGGCCCTTTTAAAATTTTTATTTATTTACTTTTGGCTGCATTGGGTCTTCGTTACTGCGCGCCAGCTTTCTCTAGTTGCAGTGAGCGGGGTCTATTCTTTGTTGCGGTGCATGGGCTTCTCATTGCGGTGGCTTCTCTTGTTGCGGAGCAGGGGCTCTAGGTGCACGGGCTTCAATAGCTGTGGCACGCGGGCTCAGCAGTTGTGGCATGCAGGCTCTAGAGCACAGGCTCATTAGTTGTGGTGCACGGGCTTAGTTGCTCCACGGCATGTGGGATCATCCCGGACCAGGGCTTGAACCCATGTCCCCTGCATTGGCAGGCGGATTCTTAACAACTGTGCTGCCAGGGAAGTCCTTTAGCATTTTTTTATGTTTATTTATTTTTGGCTGTGTCGGGTCTTAGTTGAGGCACGTGGGATCTTTCATTGTGGCTCCCAGGCTCTCCACTGAGGCATGCGGGCTTCTCTCTAGTTATGACGTGCAGGCTTAGTTGCCCCTCGGCATGTGGGATCCTAGTTTCCTGACCAGGGATGGAACCGCGTCCCCTGCATTGGAAGGTGGATTCTTAACCACTGGACCACCAGAGAAGTCCCTTTAGCATTTTTTTTTTAACTAAACATTATGGTTTTAAAGTATATCTGTATGGCTCTGTGTATATCTGTTTATTGTAATTGCTATATAAGGGTGTGCATTCATCACATTTTAGTATCCACTCTCCAAATGATGAATGCTCAACTCCTCACTGCCATACCAAAAAAAAAAAAAGCTACAGTGAACATCCTCTTATGTGTCCTGTTATACATCTGTATGAGAATTCTTAATTTGACTAAATCATGCCAGGCTGCCCTCCAAAGCAGCTACACAGGTCTACATTTTCACCAGTAATGCGTGAGGGTAAATTCCCTCACCTTGCTTAAACTTTCTAATATTTGCCAGTTTACTTGGTATAAACAATTTCATTGCCGTTCTTATTTGCATTTCTCTG
The DNA here is from genome assembly GCF_965194805.1 of Balaenoptera borealis. NCBI lineage: Eukaryota > Metazoa > Chordata > Mammalia > Artiodactyla > Balaenopteridae > Balaenoptera > Balaenoptera borealis. The sequence goes on along the minus strand of NC_138860.1, from coordinate 59,111,360 downwards.
ATTACCAATGACCAGCTTCTACTCATAAACTCATTAGCTTTTCAAGTTTCCTCTTCTGTAAACATCTTTGGCCTATTTTTTTTCTTTTTATTCTTAGCCCATTTTTTCATTGGGGTTGCAGTCTTTTGTAAGAATATTTTAAAATATTCTATATATTAATCCTCAGGTAGGTTTAGACATTACAAATTCTTTTTCCTATTCTTTCCTTTGTTAACATCATTTACAGAAATACTCAGTTTTGATATAATTGCCTTTGTCAATTTTTTTCCTTACAGTTGAGGCTTTTGTTTTAAGAAGTCCTCTCTGACCCAAAATCACAAATATATTCTCCTACGTGTTCTTCTATTAACTTTGTCATTTAGCCTTTCACTTTTAGATCTTTAATCCATCCATAGCCCACTCTTCTATATGGTGTTAGGTGGGAAGTAGGTTTTAATTTTCTCCATATAGTGAGCCAATTTCCCAAAAATTATCTTTTTAATAATCCATTCTTTCTCTCTATTGATTTGGGAGCAAATTTGTTTTTTTGTTTTTGTTTTTTTTCTTGGAAGTTAACTGACTGGCAGTTCTGCAGAGAAGAAAGATTAGAAATAGGGATGCCAGGTAAGATATACTGCTACAATCCAGATAGAAATAAGACCTTGACCAAAGACAGTAGCATGAGGGTTGGGGGAATGGATAGAGAGGAGTATCAGATTTGAGAGATATTTCTGGGTTGGAAATGTGGGATGAAGGAGAGAAAGGAGTCAGAAACAACTTCAGTTTTGAACCCAGCACATTCTGTGGCTAGAGATGCCACTACTGAGGTAAGGACAGGAATGTGAACAGGTTTTGAAGAGAAGAGATGAACACAGTTGCAGAGGTGTTGAGGCTGGGGTGCCTGTAGACATGCTTTGGCTCTCACATTATTTAAAAAATAATGTGTTAATTAAATAACATCATTTAATAACTGGGAGGTTTTATTTTTTAAAAAATCTATATTCAGCTTCCTTCAAAAGATCAGGACCGCCATAACACCAAAACTGCTTCTCTGTTTGGCTTCAGCTGAATGTAGCAGGGGCTCCACAGCTCTCCACAGTCTGCACTGGACCCTCAGTTCCTATAGACATTCGGGATTGGGATCCTGGTATATGCGAAGTGATGAGGTGGCACAAAAGTGTGGATGTTTTCCATAAACAGACAATTTGAATCCAGGGTTCAGCCATTTATTTAACTGCTCTAAACCCGTATCTTCTTATAAAAAAACGGGCAGAGTACCCATCTTACACGGGTTTCTTAAGAGAGTTTAAAGATAGAATGCATATAAAGCTTAATAGTAATTGTTAGCAAATGATAGCTAGAAAAAAATCCAATTAAAAATTGGAAATGCGGGCTTCCTTGGTGGCGCAGTGGTTGAGAATCTGCCTGCCAATGGCAGGGAACACGGGTTCAAGCCCTGGTCTGGGAAGATCCCACATGCCGCAGAGCAACTAGGCCCGTGAGCCACAACTACTGAGCCTGCGCGTCTGGAGCCTGTGCTCCGCAACGGGAGACGCCGCGACAGTGAGAGGCCCGCGCACCGCGTGAAGAGTGGCCCCCGCTTGCCGCAACTAGTGAAAGCCCTTGCACAGAAATGAAGACCCAACACAGCCAAAAATAAATAAATAAATTTAAATTATTAAAAAAAAAAAAAATTGGAAATGCAATTCCAGATCTGAGGAGAGAATCAGAGCTATGAGCCATGGATTGGAAAGGCAGTTGTGTATGGCTCTGTCCTACAATCTACAAATCATGACGTGTTTTGTTTTTTTTTGTTTTTGGCCATGCTGCAGGGGCATGCGGAATCTTAGTTCCCCAACCAGGGATCGAACCTGTGCCCCCTGCAGTGGAAGGACAGAGTCTTAACCACTGGACCGCCAGGGAAGTCCCATGACTTTCTTGATGATTGGAATGTCAGAACCTCTTCTCTATCATAACCCCATCTTCACTTCTTTAAATCCCTAAAAGTTGACACATAGAAAGAATTTCATAAACATTTGTGAAAAGAAGGGAGAGAGGAAGAATAGGTGAAGGATCTGGAAAAAAAAAAAAAAAGGCCTTTTCTTTCATTTGTAAAACAGAAGAAAAATCGAAGTTACCAACTTACCTACGTTTATTCCTGCCAGCCCAGCCCCACCTCCCAGCAAATAAAAATGTTAACTAAGGCGTACAGTTGCATTCTGTACTCCCAGTTCCCAGGAAAAGATTGCAAAAAGACACACAATTAGTCATGTTGGCTGAAAAATATATCTCTAAGCCTCCCTGAGTAAAATACTATTTGGACAGTATTTTAAAATTATTTCTTATATGTAATTAATAATACCAACAGAACTCAAAGAATACAAAGACAGGGCTTCCCTGGTGGCACAGTGGTTGACACTCTGCCTGCTAATGCAGGGGACACGGGTTCGAGCCCTGGTCTGGGAGGATCCCACATGCCGCGGAGCAACTAGGCCCGTGAGCCACAATTACTGAGCCTGCGCGTCTGGAGCCTGTGCTCCGCAACAAGAGAGGCCACGATAATAAGAGGCCCGCGCACCGCGATGAAGAGCGGCCCCCGCTCACCGCAGCTAGAGAAAGCCCTCGCACAGAAACGAAGACCCAACACAGCCACAAATAAATAAATTAAAAAAAAAATGCCACCTCAAAATATGCCACTTTGGCATAAATATGGTTTAGAAAAAAGAAAAGAAAAAATAAATAAATTAAAAAAAAAAAAAAAAAAAGAATACAAAGACATAACAATTAAGATTTAGTGAAGAAAGCTTCAAAGAAAAGATTGTGGGAGTTGTTTTATCTTTTTCTGTTGTGACAAATATATATATTATATATATATTTATATAATATATATATAGTTCTGAATTCTCCACAGCAACATTCAACTCTGTAAACACATTTTGCTCATGCTTCTGCTAAACAACCACAGTTACTTTGAATTCATTTCTTCAGGATACCCTGGTATTTGTTCTTTTTATAGTATGTAAAATTGCACTGTTAGTGTGGTCCTGATTTTACTCTCTGTAGCTAAGGAAAATAACCATGTTAAGTTTGAGAATGTGTTAACTCCCGTGGGGGGGGTGGCGAAAAAAAAACTAGGCTAAATTAAATTATAAAGTTTTAATATGATTTTATTTTGGCTGCGCTGGGTCTTAGTTGCAGCATGTGGGATCTTTGTTGAGGCATGCGAGATCATTTAGTTGCAGCGTGCAGACTTCTTAGGTGCCGCATGTGGACTCTTAGTTGTGGCATGCAGGCAGGATCTAGTTCCCCAACTAGGGATCGAACCCAGGCCCCCTGCATTAGAAGCATGGAGCCTTACCCACTGGACCACCAGGGAAGCCCCTAATATATTTTAGAATGTCATGAATTTTCGAAGCTAGAGTATAAATTATCTGACAACAACTAGGTCATCTTCCACTATAAATAAACATTATTGCCAGCTAATTCCAAAGATTCACCTAACATAAAAACTGTAGGGTAGGTTCTTTTCTTTTTTTTTTTTTTTTTTTCACACACACACTGTATTTTATTTTTACAAGAGATAAATAGACTGACACCAAGCATTGTACATGGATGACCACAACAAAAGCAACAATGATTGCAATTACCAAACATGAAACACACTCATACTATGTCATAATATTGACATTCAGTTAGGGTAGGTTCTTGAATGCAATGATTTGGCTGGAAAACCCAGATTATCCTTGGAAAGAAATGAGCACCAGCAGAGAAAATAAAGGGTGATTGGCTAGTAAAGGAGTGCTATGAAGGGTATCCTATTATCAGATGAAGGAACAGGCATTTAGTGCCAAATCACCTGTTATTATATGCAGATGTATATAAAGTCCAATTGTTTTACATTGTCTCAACCAAAAGATCATTATGGTCATTATTCCCAAGGAGCTAGATTCAAAGACACTTAGAACTGGAATGGGATTATTGAGATCATCCAGTTTAGTTTGCTCATTTTCCAATAAGGAAACTGAAGATCAGAAATCTGACTTGCTCTCAGTAACCAGATCATGTGCTCCTTTTGAACTCCCTTGCTTCAACAGCAACTGCACCAAGCATAAGTTATTCAGTAAATGGTGCTAAATTTGTATTCATGAACAAAGCATGGGAAGGGTCATTTTCATGGTGCTTATATTCTAGCTGTGCTATTGGAAGAAGGTTTGTCAACAGAAAGATTTCTAAAACAGGGAGAAGTAAGAATATGATGTAGAATGTGTCACTGAGAAAAACCTTTAAAAATTTTTTATTGTGGAAATTTAAAAAAATTAATGAAAAGAGAATACAATGTATCCCTAACCACCTTAAACAATTATTGACATTCTGCCATTCTTATTACATATGCATTTCCTCCATTTGTTTTTTCTTTTTGCTTTGTTTTGTTTGGCTAGAATATTTTTAAAGCAAAACTGAGACATTGTATCATTGTACCTATAAATATTTCTATATGTATCTCTAGGAGATGAGGATTTTTAAACAACATAACCACAGTAACATTATCATACCCTTAAACAGGCTAACATCCAGTCCAGGAGAAATTTAGTTCTATGACAGTATTCAAGAATGGATCAAGATCTCAAGTCTTTCAATAAGGCTAAGAATGAATTCAAAAGAAGAGAACTTCAAAACTAAAGATCGCAATCTCATTTTTTCTTGTATTGCTCTGCAAATACAAATCTGGATACTCAGATTCCAGAAGAAGATAAAAATAGTCTATGAATCAAAACCACTAATCATATCCTGTTATTTTTAGTTATGTTTCTTCCTGATATTTTAATTCAAAATCAGTTTAATATATTTAATCACACTTCTTTTTCAGGGAAAAAGTATTTTAGGTTGAAGCAGAAAATTTTGACCAAACGATAAATTTAAAGCTAAATTAGGGTGATTGTCAGAGCCTATATCCATGACCTTGGATGAGGTGCTTACTTACTGACTTGGAAAGTCCCGTGTTAATAGTCTGTTCTATGACTCAACTATCTGCCTCATAGAGATAGTACAAAAACACCCTCAAAAAACTCACACCTGGAAATGTAAAAAATCACACAAAATATATAAATGGTAATTGGGTGATAGGTCACATTACCCTCCATACTAAAAGCAGACACTAATAACAGGAATGTTGAGATAGCTTGTAAAAACATCTGGCTCTGAGTAAACTTAGAGTCAAAGTAAAGTACCAAAGTTTTACTTCTGTTGGAATGTTTAGAAAGACCCCTCCATACACAGTAGATGCTCAATAATATTCGCTGACTGGATTTAATGCTGGAACCAAACTTTTGCAACATAGCAACTATTAAATTCCTGATTATGTAAAATGCAATGGATATGTATTATTCTACATCCTGGAACTGAATAGGAGAAAACGTTTTTTTTATACATGCTTTTGCTCTGCACTCAGCACTTTTTCTGCTGTCCCAAACCTATACGTTCATATTCAGGGTTCATGCTGAATTTGTGTTTGTGTGGATGGAGACATCCAGCATCTCTACTTCACCCCCATCCCCAAATTTCAGGGAAGCCAGAGGACTGTCCACAGGGTGAGTGATAATGGGGGCATTTTCTGGGCATTGATAGAAAGGTACTTACCAACACTTTATTTTTATACTAATTCTTCAGGATAGCCTACTTGGTAAGGATATCAGACCTCTCCAGACAATTCTATTTCATCTTTTCCTGACCTAGAATTCACTAGACCTAAGTAGACTTTATATTATCATGTATGCTTCTAATTACATACCAGCTTATATATAAACACATTCTATCAGTCCACATATTTGTCTACCAGCACACTTTTACTCCCAACAGTAACATGAAAAAAACAATAGCACTTGGCCTGTCTGTGAAGCCTTAGGCTGTATTTTGCAGGACGGATGATATGGACAAATAAATTTGTATTACCTAGAGCCAAAATCAAACCAACAAACAAAAACAACAACAAAAACTGATGTGGCTTGACTAAGTTTTCCTTATTAGCTATGCTCCTCTCCCAATCATCTCTGTGAATAGGAACAGTGCCTTCAGTATATTTGCTTTCTTAGAAGAGTCCATCAGAATCACGTTAAGAATTTTTTAAAAACATGAGTCCCCAGGACCTTGCAGCCCTTTACTACAAATCCCAGAATGTGAGACCCAAGAATTTATGATCTTAACAATTCCTCAGGTGCTTTTTCTGTGGCAGCACCAAGAGTGTGTGAGAATCACTGCCCAGAATACCTAGAACAGCACTCTACATATAGTTATTTTATATAAATGTTTGATAAATGAACGAATGAATAAGTCAAGATTGTGGAAATTAGCAAATCCATGAGTTCTAACCACACCCAAGATCTACTGGTTTATGTACCTTCTAAGTGTCTTGCATCTTGCATAGTCTGACCTAGATAGATACTGACTCAACTCTGATCTGTGTAATCTCACCCCCATTCCACCCTGAGCAGCCAGCAACAATCCCACTTAGCCAAGAAACAGTGATAAGAAAACTGCTTTATTTTTACTCCTTGACTGGTAAGGTAAACAGACTGAAATCATAAACCCTAGCCTCACAGAAATACCTCTTGGCATTCAATGTAACTACTTATTGGTTATCTACTATAGACTTTATATATGCCATGCACAGTAGAAGACACAAAATGATTACAAGGCTTGATACTTGTCCTTGAATATTTTACATTCAAAGTTGATAAGACAAAAGGATGTGTCACATCCTGTGCTGGGAGCTTTTTGATATCATCTTATTCATTCCTCAGAGCAATTCTATGGGGGGAAAAGTATTGTTATCTCTATGTTATAGGTGAATAAATTGAGGCTTAAAGAGGTTAAATACCATCTCAAGGTTATATATTGGCAGAGTTTGTATCTGAATTTCTCTTCTTTCTGACTCCAGAATTCAAGCTATTGCCCCAAAACTACTATGCACCGTGCAATGGAGATTACTATCCATTCAACATCCACTCCAGAAGTATGTAATAAGCATTCACTATACATTAGGTCCTGGCATAGATGCAGATCACACAGGGTCTCTGTCTTCATACAGTTTCTAGTTTAATTGGAAAGGCAGACATTTAACAGTAAACGCAACAAGGATTATAAGGGAGAACTAGAACTAGAACTAGAACTAGAAGGATGTTATACAGGAGCCTGTAACCAGGAACTTATTTTGGTCTAAGGATTCAGGAAGTAGCTGAATCCATGTAAACCCAGGAACTCCACTTCCTAGCTGCATGATTTGGGGAAAATTACAGTTCCTTATTTGCAAAATAATGACAATAACACCAGTTACAGGTTTTGTGAGGGTTAAGAGATACAATGTATACGGGCTTCCCTGGTGGTGCAGTGGTTAAGAATCCGACTGTCAATGCAGGGGACATGGGTTCGAGCCCTGGTCCGGGAAGATCCCATGTGCTGCGGAGCAACTAAGCCTGTGCGCCACAACTACTGAGCCTGTGTTGTAGAGCCTGAGAGCCACAACTACTGAAGCCCACGTGCCTAGAGCCCATGCTCCACAAGAAGAGAAGCCACCGCACTGAGAAGCCCGTGCACCGCAATGAAGAGTAGCTCCCGCTCACCACAGCTAGAGAAAGCCCGCGCGCAGCAACGAAGACCCAATGCAGCCAAAAATAAATAAATAAATAAATATTTTTTAAAAACCAAAAAGAGATACAATGTATGTAAGGCACAGAACCTGACAAAATAACCACTCAATAATCATTAATTAGCAGTTATTTAAAATATTCATTCATATTTAAGAATATACAAAAGCAGGGGTAAAACAGAGAGAAAAGAGCAGTAGAGAGAGAAGGAAAACGCAGGGCAAAGGCCCTAAGGCAAGAGGGGCAAAGCATCACATAATTTGGTTTAAGATCCAGTCCTGCTGGCTAGAAAGTAGAGAGCTCTGCCAGAGAAAGCTGGAAAGGCAGGTGGGGGACCACAGCAAGCCCTCAGGTAAAGATTTTTATCTTTATACAGAGGCAACTGAAGCAATTAAAGGAATTTAAGACAAGGAAGAAACTTATTGAGATTCAAATTTTAAAAGATTACCCCAAGGGAGGGTGGAGAGAATTTCTGTTTCCATTTTCTGATTGCACACACACACACACACACACACACACACACGTGTGTGTGTGTGTGTATATATATATATATATATATATATATATATATATATATAATCTCCAACTAGCTTGCACATGCAGCTTTTGTAATTTAAAAAATAATAAAATCAGTGATGAAAATGTCACCTTGATTGTGGTAATAGTTTCATTTGACTACAAATGACTAAGGAATAATATACATTACGCTGTATTCCATGTGCGATGCCAAGAAAATTCACCAATTTTACCTAGACTACATAATATCCCAGTGTAAATTCATCCAAAGGCTCCTCTTGCCCCTGGGGTAGAATCCAGACTCAGTTTAGAAGGCTCTTTGCAGTCTGGTCTCTGATCACCTCTGCAGTTTTGCTTTTTATTTCTACTTCTCTTTCGCTTTGAGCAACAGAGCTACTAAGATACTTTATTTTTTTTTAAGATTTTTTTTGATGTGGACCATATTTAAAGTCTTCATTGAATCTGTTACAATATTGCTTCTGTTTTATGTTTTGGTTTTTAGGCCACGAGGCGTGTGGGATCTTAGCTCCCTGACCAAGGATCAAACCCACACCCCCTGCACTGGAAGGTGAAGTCTTAACCACTGGACCACCAGGGAAGTCGCCCAAGATACTTTAAAATCCTCAAATATGCCATGTTCCCTTGGGTTTAGGGGTGTCTTTCCACATGATGCTTCCTCTGCCTGCACCATTCTTCACCCTTCTCTATATGCAAGCCAACTGCCTCTCTTTCCCCAAACACTGTCCCACCAAATACTGCAATTACCTCCCCCATCACAGACACACACTCACTCTTAACATACACCCATATATGTAGCTAATTCCTATAAAATGTTAGGATCCATCTTCCCTGACCAGCCCTCTCTGTATATCTGGTTTAGGTGCCCATTCTTTTGGCTCACATGGTACCTTTTAATTCCCTCATCAGAGCATTTATCACCATTAGTTATAATTGCTTGTAATTTTTTTAACCTCGCCCCTTTCTCATCCCACTTGATTATACACTCCCTGAGAGCAGGACTTTAGACTGTCTTATTTGTTGAAGGAAAAAAGAAATAAAAGTTAAGTATAACATATATAAAGTTAAATGTCCCATAGTAAAATTAAAGCAAATAATACAGATTTATGATATACATCATGACATTTACAAATAGCAAATACACAGTTTGAGTAATGTATTAAGAATTCCCATTCCATTTATTTTCTGTGATCCACTTCAAAAACGGTAAATTCTTCCCCTGACATTAGGTCATCTCTGTGACCTAATAAAGTTCTATGCAATACTTATTAGCAAGATTGATGCCAATTCTTTAAAGCAAAATTCCCTCTAGGCTGACTTTTTTTTTGTTTGTTTTTGGGCCAAACCTCACAGCATGCAGAACTTCCCTGACCAAGGATCGAACCTGCGCCCCCTTTAGTGGAAGTGTGGAGTCTTAACCACTGGACCACCAGGGAAGTCCCCTCTAGGCTGATTTAAGGAAACTTTCTTCTAATCCAAGGCAATAATAGTTAGTTATGATTTGTTAACAATGCACTTCATCCTAATAAGCCCTTGAACCCTCAACTAGTACCATGGGCTGGTTGGCCAGCCCAGAAGTCATACTGCTAGAGAACAGGCAACAGGCTGTTGCTCATTGTTTTTTTCTTCCACTGTTCCTGGAAAAAACTTACCTTTTGCAAATTTGGGTGCTGAACAAAAAGTAATAATAAAAATCTTGAGCCCAAATTTTCTGTCATTTTTCGACCTTAGATAAAGGTCAAAATGTTACGCAAATAACTAGAACTTATATTTGCATGGTACCAAGTAAGCATAAATACTTTCTTACTACCTCCTCATTTCATAACATTGATAAAGTTGGATAATTAATGCATTGCTGAATTGTTGATTCAATTTGAATTTTAAGGAGAGTGACTGGGGATTTCACTCTCTAAATCAGTAATCTAGTTACTTTAGTGTTTTTAATTGTATCAGACCAAATTACTGATGATTTATTACTTAATGATTTTAAGCAACTGTATTTCTTGCTTTTGGTGTTAATCTTTTAACAATGGGTAGTATTTGTTCATGCTTATTCTTTCTGTGCTTTTTAAAGAATCACTTTAAATCACCTTCTGTCATTGAGTTGAGGGAGATTTCACCAGCAACGGTCACGCAGCATAATGCTCTACCAGCAAGAAAAGAGCCTGATCTAGTTAACAGCATCAGTCACTGTACCTGAAGGTCACAGAGCAAGTGATGAAGAGATACAGTCCTTGAGTGAAGGGTCAGAGAAAGTATGCAAAGAACCTTCCAGACTGAATCAGCTTTGCTTGAAGTTAGACCTAAGTTCAAAACACCAACTCTAGCACCGATTAGCACTGTGAGCTTAAAGCAAGCCCCTTATCCTTTTTGAGCCCAGTTTTATAATCCGCATTGCAATTTGCCACATAAAATGATATATGTAAAGAACCCAGAACAGTGCTGGTCCCCAGCAAGCATGTGATAATTTGCAGCTATAACAGGTTAGAAGAAGTTAATGCAGCACTAACAGTCAAGTGAGAACCGCAGAACTGATGTGTTCAGTTGCTGCCAGGGGCTCCTAAGGCCTAACTTCTTGGTTTGCTGCAGCCTGGCTAACCCCTCAAGATTAAAAGAACCTTCTCTGGTATCAGAAAAGGCTCCCTTCCTGTTAGTGGTCTCCAGAAAGGGCATCTTCTCAGGCAGATTGTAGAGATCAAAAGGAGATTTTAACGTGGAAGAACTTTAGAACTAAGATCTATGGCTCCACTTCATTGCAGCCAGCATAGGGTGACCAACTATCCCACTTTGCCCTGGACTGAGAAGTTTTTTGGATCATGGGACCTTCCGTACTAACACCACGACAGTCTCATGCAAACTGAGATGATTCATCATCCTAGCATTTTCCAAGGTTGGGCAGGTGGCCTGGTAACATGTAGCCTAATAGGTGGTACTATTTTATAAATCATTATTATGATTAACACTTTCCAATTAAAAATCTCATACAGGTAATAATGTTGAAATGAAGAGTTTCATTTCACTGCAATTTACCCAGGCTGTTAAATACTTTGAGAAGCTTTTTCTCAATTCTCTTTCAATCACTATTCCTCTTTTCTTTTCTTCCTATCAAGACAGTGCCCTATAAAGTTAACAATGGTCCAATCCCTCGAGTATTGTGCTTACTATTAATTCCCATTTGAAGCAATTATCTCACTGATACTCTCAGCAACTCAAAGAAATATTTCTGAAATAACTGTTTAATTAACCCCAGCAGAAATAAGAATGGAGAATACAAAGAGATAAAATCTGAACTGGGTGTGAACTACCGATACTCTGTAACACATGAAATTCTCTTTTCCAATAGAAGCCTGAAAGTTACTCAAAATACCTAATCCCAGTGCTAACAAAGAAATGTACTATCATGAAATAATGCCATTTACAGCAACATGGATGGACCTAGAGATTATCATACTAAGTGAAATAAGTCAGACGGAGAAAGACGAATATCATATGATTTCACTTACATGTGGAACCAAAAAAACTTTAAAAAATGATAAAAATGAACTTATTTACAAAACAGAAACAGACTCACAGACACAGAAAACAAACATGGCTACCAAAGGGGAAGTGGTGGAGGAGGGATAAATTAGGAGCTTGGGATTAACAGATACACACTACTTTATATAAAATAGATAAACAACAAGGTCCTACGTATTGCACAGGGAACTATATTCAATATCTTGTAATGACCTATAATGGAAAAGAATCTGAGAAAGCATATATATATAAACATATATATAATTTTTTTAACATCTTTATTAGAGTATAATTGCTTTACAATGGTGTGTCAGTTTCTGCTCTATAACAAAGTGAATCAGTTATACATGTACATATGTCCCCATATCTCTTCCCCCTTGCATCTCCCTCCCTCCCACCCTCCCTATCCCACCCCTCTAGGTGGTCACAAAGCACCGAGCTGATCTCCCTGTGCTATGCGGCTGCTTCCCACTAGCTATCTATTTTATATTTGGTAGTGTATATATGTCCATGCCACTCTCTCACTTTGTCCCAGCTTACCCTTCCCCCTCCCCGTATCCTCAAGTCCATTCTCTAGTAGGTCTGCATCTTTATTCCCATCTTGCCCCTAGGTTCTTCTGACCATTTTCTTATTTTTTTTTTTTTTTAGATTCCATATATATGTGTTAGCATACGGTATTTGTTTTTCTCTTTCTGACTTACCTCATTCTGTATGACAGTCTCTAGGTCCATCCACCTCACTACAAATAACTCAGTTTCGTTCCTTTTTATGGCTGAGTAATAGTCCATTGTATATATGTGCCACATCTTCTTTATCCATTCATCTGTTGATGGACAATATATATAAATTTTAAAAAAAAGGGAAATGTACTACAACCTTACTTCTCTTAATTACTATGTAGCAATAAATGATTTGAATTGGTGGCTTCATTTTTACATTTTATATACAATTGGTTGGGCAGCAAAAAAATTAAAAGTGACTTATACTTTGAGAAATGCGACAGGCAGCAGCCAAAGTTACAATTTTAGAGGTAATAATTGAGTACTGTATTTATATCCATCAGCAATATATCAATTTTCTATTATCTGCCCTGAAACATTAAGAAATCACCTTTTCTGTATCTTCAATTACCACCTGCCTAGTTTCCTTTGTAATCTTTTCTACTCTGCATTCCCTAGACCCACTCCCTTTCCTATTGGTCTCTGGATCCGTCCCCTTTATCATTACTCACTTCCTGACTTCCAGCCTAAGGCAAAACTGTGAACCAGTAAGTCTCTTTCCTCCAGTTCCTTCCTCTTCCCCTCCTTTCTTCTCCATGATATTCTCTGTTCATTAATGACATTATACCCTCTTGACTTAAATCCACTGCTCCAAGAACTTAGTTTCTCCTCTTAGCTAAGAAAATTCTGGGGAAATTTTGGGTGGACAGTAGACTCCAGTTAATTCAAATTTCTTTGACATATGACTTGTGATAAATGAACACTTTTAGCCAAAAATGTACCTTTTATTCCATTATAAAAAGGGTTTGCTGAGCAAATTAATAATAGTCTGATAAATAATGAAAATCTTTATCCTTTACATATAATATAATATTTTTATATAACATATATAGTAATATATTTAGTATATAACGTCTTACAAGTTGGCAGAAGGTAATTTTTCAAAGCACTGGCAATATGTTTTCTTTATTAGCAAAATTACAATATCTGTTGAGGTTTATAAAATGAGATTACATTTTCATACAATATTTGGGTATTATGGTTTTCATTATATCAGGCTCATACTATTTCACAATTTTACTAATTAAGATTTGCTGGACCATTGGTGAAAGGAAACCAAAATTGTCATGTGCACATAAATATTTAAGAAACACTATTACTAATGAAGCATGATACCTTCATTGGTTCTTTTGTTTTTCACCTCATACCCCATAAATGTTCAGTACCTATGGGTTTATAGAATCAATCCCAATGAGAAGGGTAGAAACAATAAAACCGCTAGCAAATAAGGCTGGGCAATCACAAACAAAGTAGGTCATACTGTTTGGAGAATCAATTAGTTTTCCGTAAGAAACTAGGTTGCCCTATTTCATATATCAATTGGCAATTTGATATTAACCTAAAATTAATGTTTAAAAAGCAGAACTGGAAATTAAATGCAAGTTTTCATTCAAACTGTCATGAAAACATTTTTGTTATGACAAATTTATCTACACTAAAAGGGTGTTAGGAGAGACACAAATAATCCAAAACAAAATAAAATTTTTAAAGAGTATTATTTGGCTTTGGACACTGTACCAATATCTAGAGATCGCAGTCAGATTTTCCCCAAGATATTGGAAATAAGGATAATACGACTGCTTCCTGAAAGCTAAACTTTAAGATTATGTACAATGCATATGAGCAGAAGTAGGCAAAGTCACCTTTAAAACACAAACTGGCCTGACTTGATTGTAACTTGACTTTTAATGAAGAATATTGTTAAGAGGTTTGGGTAGCCATGGAAACAGAGAAAAGCGCATACAGGATCGCTTTAGGGTTAGTGCCCATGCAAATGCTGTCAGGAGAGAAGGAGCCCAAATCAACAGTGCAGCAGGATGCCCCTACTATATTGGAGATCAATGTACAAAGTTGCAACCGTTGGAAACTGAGTATTTCTATCTCTGGGACAAAACAGTCCTGTCATGGAGTTAGATGAATCAAGAAGAGTCCGTACACACAACTCCTCTTGTTCTGAATCTGTGCTCATCAGGCAACCTTCTGTTAATGCTTTTGGTTTCCTGAGTAGGTTTGTCTACATAGAAAATGCACTGGCTTTGCAATCTTGAGTATTCAGGTATATAAATTACAGCTCTTGGAAATTAATAACTATTCTGGTTGTATATACCAGTCTTGTGACCTCAGTTAAGGTAAGTTCATCTGATGGCCGGAGCTGTTCTACATTGCTAACGAAAGATATTTCTGTTCTAAAATACTCTAGACAACATCCTAGAGTATTTTGGAAAATTCACCAAAGTTATGCTTCCCTGTCTGCCTGGGGACAGTCAGCAGGCCTTTTGCTGGCAATGACCCTATATCAGCCAAGCTTTTCCATTTCAAAAGATCATTGATTATCAATGGGGTGGGGGTTGAGTGCCTGTGATTTACTTCCCTTTATTATTTTATTTATTCCAACATTGCTACAGTGACAATTTCATGACCACAATGGTATAGAAGACAGCTCATACCAGGAGAAGTGGTAGGTAACCTTTGGATATAAAATATACCATAAACAATTTATAAAGTGGACACAAGTTACCATCTACTACACATCCACCATATGTTTAAACACAGTATTATCATTACAGTCCCTCACTTACAGATATCCTTGCCTCCCTATGTTACACTTGCCCGGTAAAACTCAGCATGGGTGAATCTTTCTATATTTTCTGTAGCTGTACCAAAGAGCTAACATTGCTGGAGAAATCATATGAATAAACTGAATGGCATATTTTAGATCCATAATCACAACTTCAAAAAATGCTCTCAGCAGATCATGCGAATCCTACTCTGTTCCTCACACTAGGCTTACTTTTTCACTCTCTGAGATAAATTTTGAATCTCCTCCTCAAACTCCTACATACCAAGCCCTCTCATCAGATTACTTTGCTCCCTACTTCGCTGAGAAAATAGAAGCCATCAATGGGACTTCCCTTATGTTCCCACCATCAAATCATCAATTGTCCCTAGAGCTGCAACTATCTTCTCCTCCATCAGTGCTCTGGACCCACCTCTTCACACCTTCTCATGGATTTCTCTCTTTTAGTTTCCCTCTCTCTACTACATAATTGCCACCTCTTGCCTCTTCTGGATTATTCCTATTATCATACAAACATTATCTATTGTCTCCAATGTTTTAAAATGTCTCTCTTTACTCCACCTCTCTCCAGCCACTACTTTCTTTCTCTGTCACGACAGAGTTCAAGTTCTGGAAAGAATGGTTTATCTATAGTCTCCACTGTCTCAACATCTATCTCATTTTTAGCTCACTACCATATGGCTTTCTGACCTCACTGCTCCACCAAAAATTCTTGTAAAAGATACCAGTAACCTCCATGTTGCCAAATACAATGGACACTTCTGGCTCCTTCTTCATAAGACTTGACCTCTCAGCAGCATTTAACATAGTCGATTGCTCACACTTTCTTACAATACTCTCCTCTCTTGGCTTCTGTGACAACATCCTCTTGGGTTTTCCAGTTCTCTGGCATCTGTTCAGTGTTCTTTGCTTAATCCTCCACCTCCACCTAACCTCCAAATGTTGTTGTTCTTTAGGTCTGGCCCTTTATTCTTGTTTCTCTAATCTCTCTCTCTGAGTTATCTTATCTCTTCCCACTGCTTGAAACACGTGAAATACATAAAAAACATGTCTGTGAAGCCCAAATCTCTGTCTCCAACCCCAACCTCCCCTCTGAGCCCAAGACATCCATGTCAACTGCATACTTTATCTACAGTTGGACACTATGTGAACATCTCAAATTTAACATGCCTAAAATCTAATTGTTCTCAATTTTTTCTTTTTAATATTTAATTTTTATTGCTCCACCAACCAAACTGTTTTTCTTCCCTCTCCCATCCCCATGGTCTCTATAAATGTCACTGTCATCCACCCAATTGTTCAAGCCATAAACCTATGTCATTGTTGTTTTTGTTTTTTTTTTTAATTTTTGGCCGCATTGTGCAGCATGCAGGATCTTAGTTCCCTGACCAGGGATTGAACCTTTGCCCCCTGCAGTGGAAGTGCAGAGTCTTAACCACTGGACTGCCAGGGAAGTCCCTAAATCTATGTCATCACTGATTCTTCTCTCTTCTTCACACCTTCCCTTCACTTAGAAGTGATCATCTCCCACAAGCAAGTATATTCTAGCTCTAAAAATATATACCAAACCTGTCTACTTCTCTCCATCCCACAGCCTCTATCCTACTCCAAGCTACTATCATTCTTCACTACTGTGATTACTTCATTACTGCCTAGTGGGGCTCCTTGCTTCTATTCTCACCTCCCTTTAATCCATTCTTCACACTCTTCACTCAGCAGTAACGGTGAGCTCCTTAAAATGGAAAATCAGACCATGTGACTTCCCTTCTTAAAATCTTCCAATGACTTTTCACTGTACCTGGAAGACATTCTGAACTCCTTACCCTGGCCTCCAAGGCCCCTCTGAGCCTAGCCCTTGTCCCTCCTTTTAGTTTCATCTTGTGCCACTCTCTCTCAACTAAGCTCCAGACATACTCCTCCTAGTTCCTAGAACATTCCAAGCTCTTTCCCAAATCAGGGCACTTGTAATTGCAGTTCATTTGGTCCAGAGCACTTTCCCACCTACTCTATGCATTGCTGAGTAGGTCCCTACTGTTATCATTTAGGTCCCAGTTTAAATGGCACCTTCTCAGAAAGGTGCTCACTGACCACATAAAGTAAATCTGGAGTGCCTGTCTTGCTGGTTATTCTTTTCTTCCTTCCTGTTTCCCTTCCTTCCTTCCCTCCGTCCTTCCTTCCTTCCTTTCTTTTCTCTCCCTTTTTTTTTTCCAGTTATTCTTTACCTTAATATCCTGTTTGTTTCCTTCACTGCACATATGCAAATCTACTATGTGATCTGCATCACTACACTGTTTCATTAGGACCAAGATCTTAACTTTTCTCTACTTTTGTATCCCAGTACCTAGCACATATAGTAGGTGCTCAATAAATATTTGGTGAGTCAATAACACAAACTTGAGAAGTAGGTGTTATCTCCATTTTACAAAATGAGAAAACTGAATTTAAGAGATGTTAAGTAACTTATCCATACTACATAGTAATTAATTAGCAGAACTGTTATTCATACCTGTTTGAGTCTTATTTTAAAGCCTAAAAAATATGTAATCCTTTTTGTATCTTTTTTTTTTTGCCTTTTTGTATCTTAAACACAATGCTATATATATTTACATAAGCATGCACACTATATACACACATGTATGCACTATATATGTATACACACATTTATCATTTGTTTCTCATAACAATTTTATCACTCACAAAAATTTTTCATTACACATTAAAACTTTTTCTGATTGTAAAATCTGGAAATTACAGAAAGCCATGCATAAAATATTTTTAAAAATCTGATGGCTCTAAGAAAACTATTGTTAAAGTGTTTACCATTAGAAACATTTCAGAGTACATTTTAAAGTCTTTTTTTCTATTACTATGCATATATGTGTGTTTTTATAGCATATTTATGGCATAAGCGTATCATGGCTTAAGCATTTCCCTTGTCCTTAAACATTATTCTGAATTTAATGGCTTCCAAATATTCCATAATATGGATGTAACATAATGCATTTATCTCTGTATCTTTATTAACAAACAGGTTTTGGCATTATGAATGGTTTTGGCATTATGAATACTGAGTATTGTGTACGTACATTTCTAGAAAATACCGAGATACTGCCAAATATCAAGGTTAAAGATTATGCATAGTTTAATTTTGATACACACTGCCAAAGTGTTGTTTGAACCAATTCACACAACTATCCAGCACCTCCAAGAGTGCTCACTTCCCTGAGGCATAACAACCTGTAATTGCGGTCTCTTAAAGAGTTCCTGGAGAGATCTCAGGCGAAATCTTCACCCTGCATCTTGAGCTCTGATCGCAGGAACTCCCTCGGTCCAGCAAGCGGCGCCGTCACCTTCCGTCGGGGTTGGGTCGCCACGGAGACCTCACGTGATCCGGCCGTCTCTGCGCCGGGGGGCGGTCTTGCGGGGATTTGCCTTACGTACGCCGCCGCATGACGTCGTACGTAGGGGCTGGCTAGCCGCCATCTTGCTTCTTTTTCTCGCTCGCTATCTCCCTCTCGAGAAGGAGTGAAAGTGCTTTGGCGGTTTGTCCATCCGCAGCTTCGGATCTCTGGGGCCTAGGGTCCTTCCAGCCGCCCCCTACCCCTAGTTTCCCCTTCCCCTTCCCCCTATCAGAGCTCTGCGGAGCCCCTCGAAGCGCGCAGACACACTCAGCTTGACACTCATCCTGGCCGGTAAGGAAAGCGAGGGCGTAGGAGCTGCGATCAAAGCGGGCCCTATCCGGGAGGGCTGGCGTGGGGCGGCCCGGGGCGTGGGAGCGCACCCCGACCCTGGCGCCCAGAGACTAGGGAGCCGCGTGGAGAGGGCCTTGGGTCCGGGCATCCTCTTTTTCTCTTTGGCTACCATCATCTCTGCTTCTGGGGGAGCCTCGGCCTCCTGCTTGGGGAGCGGGAAAAACCGGAGTCAGACCCGCCCCATGTGGTCTGCAGCGGGAGTTCCGGACCCGTCGGCCTCCTCCCACTCAGGCCCTGCAGGGGGATTACGCGCGTTGCCGGGTAAGGGAAGGGAGTTTCCTTTCCGCGGGATAGGCGGGTGCGCGGTCTCTTTTCCTAGTGTGGGCATGTGTCCCCCCCCAAACAACTCGGGGGCTCATCTAGGCTCTTTAATGCCTACCTCTTCTTCATGGTTAGTGAGGGTGAAATTTGCAATGAGTAGTGTGCGGGAGAGACCGGGTTAAAGGCCGGGCTCGGTGAGAGGCGCTTCGGGGAATGAGGACCAGTCCTACTTCCGCTAGGGACGTGCTGCCCCAACTCCAGAGGCGGGTTCGGATAGTCTTTTCTCACCCTAGGCCTCTCCATCCCCTGACCTGCTTGGTGAATCTCCGCAGCTTCCTCTCTTGAGATAGCATTAGTGTTGGTGTTACGGTAAAGGCCCCACTTTAGGGCTTGAAGAAAAGGGCATAGGGGGCCAATAGGAACACTGATAAATTCTTCCTTCCCTTGAGAGGACTGTGTCTAATTCCTTTAAAGGGATGTGTATATGTTTTGACTTGATCTGAGATTCTTTTGAGGTTTCCGACGTGTCTGATGTTTGCTGGCTTCTAAGGCTAGCCGGATTTCCGCATTGACCGATCTTCAGCGTATGTCCATAGATTCATACCTCGCCAGGGTACTTGGAATTGTACAGTAGGCGGCTGTGCTGTAAGATTTTCATTTGGAATGCCCCCAGAAGAATCGGGATTCTTGATTAAATGCTTGATAGCTTATTCCCGCAAATAAAAATGATAAGGTGATAGTTAAACGCCCACTAAGCCCAACTCCAGCATTTGTTAGAAGTCGATTAACCTCCTCTGTTGGTAATTAAGATGCTGCTCAGACTGGAGCCATTTTTAGGTGTGTGTCACAAATGCACTGCAGCATCATTTCTGGTCCACTTCAAATGCATTGATCCCCTAAAAAAAGGAATAGGTTGAATTTGAGTTTCTAGCATATAGTCAACTCGTAATTCTCTCCTTTAACATAATGGGATTTTCAGAATATAGGCTTTTTACTTTTACTCTTGTGTTTCGGTCTAGTGAACTTCTGTATGTGGCTGTTTTCCCTCCACTAGTTGACCTTTTACCATGTACTGAGCACAGAATTAAGCTCTTTACAGACATTCTCTTTGTTAATCCTACAGCAAGCCTTTGAGGGAGGTACTATCATCATCCCCATTTTACAGAGGAGGAAATGAAATCTGAGAAATTAGTTTGACCAAGGTCACACGGCAGTTATTGATGGTGCTGTATAGATTCAAACCCAGATTGTCTAAACGCAAAGGGGATGCTCTAAGCTGTCAAACTGCCTCCCTGTTTCTTGTAATTTTGCAAACTATAGGAACTAAATAAGATACCGCATTATTACTTATTACTAGTTTTTGTTTTCCTTGACTCAGTATAGAAACATTGTTGCATGTGAAGGTTACAGTGTTCCAAGGTGTAAAAAATACATTATAGCTACTCTGGGGATAGAAAAGCCAGCCGAGTAAAACTCAAATGCTGTGGTATGACAGATAATTTTTAAATTTTGATATCTGGTCTATATTATTGATAAAATATTTCCTCATCTGTAACATGGAGATGATAATAGCAGTAACTCCTTCAAAGGCTTGCTGTAGGTTTATCACAGATAATGTATGTAAAGAGCTTATTACTGTGCTCAGTACATAGTAAAAGTTCAACTAGTAGTGGAAGGAGAATGACAGAATACTGGTAGAAGAAAATACTCTTCTTCCAAGCAGTGGGTAACCTGTATATTCTCAGAATGGAGTATACCTTTGGAACTTAAGAAATAGTTTTCCTTTTTTTTTTTTTTAAGGCTTTTTTAGACTTAAATATCTTTTTTTTTTCCTTTTTTTTTTACACTTATATATTGGGTTTTGTTTCTTAAAGATTTCTTCATGTTCTAGAGTCAGTACCTCTGGGATCAGTATATTGGGCATAGCTGAAAATACAGAAGTTCTGCCTCATTCAAGTCCCTGTCTCCCATCTACCCCTACCCCACCCCACCATCCTTATGGTAAAATGTCTTTGAAGATTATATTATGTCCTCCTCTCCCTCCAAGTGGTTTCCTTCTTCCCCCAGCCCCCAAACACCACTTCAGTTTGTAATTCAGTTGAGGAACTCATTTTTCAGATGCTATTTATGCCATATTTGTGTAAGGCACGAATTGATCTTTCATAAAATGTTGACACAAACTGGTATAGAACCCTATTCTTACCATGAAGGAGATCCAAAAGTTGTGTCTGCCTGAGTTATGACTAATATACTTTCAGTAAAGCGAGCCTTGTCATCTTATGAATAGGCTGACACAATGAAAGCTTGTCTCAGTCTGTGTTAACTGTTGCTTAGAAGTCTTGAGAATTAATAAGTTAGTTTTGAGTCATAACATTTAAAAATTCTCAGTAATGCCATTGATGCATCAGTCAGGACATCTTTTGGGGTAAAAGTGTTCTCTAGAGACAGTGATTTCAGTAAATTTTTTATTGTATGTGTGTCCTCCCCCCTTCCCCAAAGGCTAAATATAGTCTGACCTTTTTGCCCGTTATATTTCTAGTCATTATTTTGCTCTAGATTGACAGAATGCCTGTCACATTTTGGGGCCTTTGTGTGCACATATTTTCTGGCAAATCAGAACAAGGGCTATTACTGAGTTTCAACAGTTGTCTAGTTGACAAAAACTTTTAGGTGGTTAGCCTATACCTAGAGTTGAACACAAGATAGCAATGGAATTATTACTGTCAATGTAATATACTCACCCATGTGTGGTGCTGCTAGGTGCTCTACATTAAAGAAGAGCAGGACATAATCAGCATTTGTGAAGCACATCTAGTATTTAAAAAACACTATTAGGTTTTTTTTTTTTTATTTTATTTATTTTTGTCTACGTTGGGTCTTCGTTGCTGCGCACGGGCTTTCTGTAGTTGTGGCGAGCGGAGGCTACTCTTCGTCGCGATGCACAGGCTTCTCATTGCGGTGGCTTCTCTTGTTGCGGAGCATGGGCTGTAGGCACGCGGGCTTCAGTAGTTGTGGCTCGCAGGCTCTAGAGCCCAGGCTCAGTAGTTGTGGCACACTAGTGGCTTAGTTGCTCCGCAGCATGTGGGATCTTCCCGGACCAGGGCTTGAACCCGTGTCCCCTGCCTTGGCAGGCATATTCTAAACCACTGCGCCACCAGGGAAGCCCCAATACTGGGTATTATTTACATAACATTATATAGTAGTTTTCTATTTACTTGTCTGTGTTCTGATATTACTCTGTCTTACTTTGCTAGACTGTTTCCGTGTCTTATCACTTTGTACAGTGGTTGGCATGTATCTAGAGTTTATTATATGTTATTGAATAAATGAGATTAGGAAATAAAGATTAGACCCACAACTAAGATTCAACTGACAAATGTCTTAGTGGAGCAAAAGAATACCCCAATCATTTTTCCCCATTTATTTACCTATTAGAATAGTATCAGATGCTTTCAAATAGTTTGTGTTTATGTTCTGTACATTGTGAGATTTTTTTGCATCAGATTATCCTTACTAATTTTTAGATTTATTCAACAAACATTACAGGTTCTTTTAATTTTGTAAGGCACAGTGCATGAGAGGAAAATGGCTTTTGGTTCGTACTGCCAAGATGTTCACAGTCTTAAGGATTAATATTAAAACTTATCATGTGATCTTTGGATTCATACCAGAAGATAAAAATAAAGATATAGAGACAGGTAGTGGAAATTTGGAGCAGAAAATTCATATATGGAAAATTGTCCATAGTATAGGTCGAGTGCCCAGTTGGTTACAAGTAAAGGCATGATGGCCAGGAGAGACTAAGAATAATTGTAATTATTAATATTTAGTGAGCACTTACCATGCCAGGCACTGAGCTAAGAACACTTTGAGGATTATCTCTTTCATTCCATACATTAAGCCTAGAATGTGGATTATTTTATTCCCATTACACAACTAGAAAACTGGATTTAAAGAGATTTAGTAATTTGTTCATAGTTACTTAGGTAGTAGGTGAGATTCGAATCATTGACCCAGAGCCTGAGTGCTTAACTTCTATACTACATGGATTTCCCAGTGGCCAGTGTTTCTCAAACTTTAGTCATTCACAATTTTTGCTTTATCTTCAAACCATCTATCAATATTTTTCTTTAATTCAGCTTACTATCTTCTAATTGAGTTTAAAAGAAAAATTTATGTGATTATTTGGTGTTAGAGTTTTTTCCCCTCAACATGTGTTAAAGTAAACACGTAATTTTAAATATTCCTCTATGGACTACTTAAAATCATCTAATATACCATCAGTACTCATTTGTATCCCACTCTTTGGGACATAACTGCTATAAGAAATGAATACTGCATAGGATCAGGCAGCAGTTGGAATTAATGAAGGCCAGAAGTGATGAAAGCCTAAAAATAGAATAGATTCATCAAACAGGAAATGGCAGCATTACAGGAGTAGAGAGATAAATTAGAGCCTTAACTACATACTTGGGACAGCCATTTCCAGGATGAACTGCAAAGTGGATTGGGTTTATTTAGACAGAGAAATGTAACAGGATAGGATGTCTAAGACAATCTATGGCAAGAGAAGGAGAACAAGAATGAATAACTTAAGAAAGAAGTCACTACAGAAATCAGGGTGGAAGAGGAAAATCTCTAAAATAGGATTGTGACAGCCAAATGTAGCAGAGTTCAGAAAAATATGTGAGAAATGGCTCTTGGATTTGGCTTGAGTGATCCTTGGTGACCCTAAGGATTTAAGTCAAGTAATGAGGCTGAAAGGTTAAGCAGGGAGGAATAAGTAGTGAGACCTCTTGATTTTTAGATGTGTTGAATACTCAAAATGAGCTCTGGACTAGGAGTTTGAAAACCTGGGGTTAATCCTTTTGTCACTTGGGGGCAAGTGACTTGGCTTCCTCAAATTGTGGATACACTGTATTCATCTGGAAAATAAGGATAATACCTGTTTCCCCTATCTTAGAGGATTGTTACAAAGATCACATTAAATGTGTTTCTTATACTTTTTGAGTTTAATATTCTTTGATATCACATGAGTCTTAACCACATTTAAAACAAAAGGGACACATGAAAAGTAGAAAGTTGAAGGTAAAGGGAGGATAGGTCCTCAACGAGATTGGAAGATCTCCTCATGGTGCATATGTAGTTGGAGAATGGGTGTCTAGGGAAGTTAATAATCGATCTTCCTTCCTCCTTCTTTCCTAATGAACAATCTGAAAGTGCAGGGCTGCTGTATATGGTTGTATACAGGGCTGCTGTATATGGTTGTACCATTTGTGCACTGCACAAAGATGCCTGGCTGAAGGAGGCAGCAAGGACTGAAACCTAGCCCTTGATCTGCTTTCAGAGTCCTGTGCCCTGGCTAGGCCTCCAGCTTCTCATTGTGGTGGCTTCTCTTGAAGACTGTTAACAATGTCCAGCAGCATGTCTAGGAGTAGGGAGTGGTGGGAGGCACAAAGCAGCTGGATCAAATAAGAAATTAGGGCTTCCCTGGTGGCGCAGTGGTTGGGAGTCTGCCTGCCGATGCAGGGGACGCGGGTTCGAGCCCTGGTCTGGGAGGATCCCGCGTGACGCGGAGCGGCTGGGCCCGTGGGCCACAGTTGCTGAGCCTGCGCGTCTGGAGCCTGTGCTCAGCAGCAGGAGAGGCCGCGATGGTGAGGGGCCCGCGCACCGCGATGAAGAGTGGCCCCCGCTTGCCGCGGCTAGAGAAAGCCCTCGCACAGAAACGGAGACCCAGCACAGCCATGAATAAATAAATAAATAAACTCAAAAGTTAAAAAAAAAAAAAAAGCTCGTAAACTCAGTGATCAAAAGACAGGCAACTCATTTAAAAAAAAAAAAAAAAAAAAGAAATTAGAGTTGTGCCAGGCAGGTGTAAAGAAAAGCAAGGGAGATGAGGATACTGCCAGGAGAATGGTTAGATTAACATTTCATGGAAGTCTAAATCAGAGTGAAGTAAGACAAGCTGGAAAAAAATGAGGAGAGAAGGTGGAAATTGTGCCTCCACTTCTCTTCTCCCTCCCAAGACATCAGCCCTCTCACCAAGATGAGTGCCTGTATCTTCCCAGAGGGTGTGTTTTTCTGTTTGCACAAAGGCCCTGTGGAGGCCAGTGCTCTGAAAGGCTCCTTAAGGAGACATATTAAGGATATGTTTAGAACAACATCAAAAACATTTGGGAGACTGGAGAAATGGCCACTAGGAACAGAAAGGTTAGAACTTATTATGAAAATAGGTTAAGTAGTTGCCCAACAGCAAGTACAGAATTCCAGTTTATCCAGTGTATTTTTAAAGATGGGCATTGTAACTTTTTTTTTTTTTTTAATCCTGTGCTCTTTTTTTTTTTTTTTTTAATTTATTTATTTTTGACTGTGTTGGGTCTTCGTTTCTGTGCGAGGGCTTTCTCTAGTTGTGGCAAGCGGGGGCCACTCTTCATCACAGTGCGCGGGCCTCTCACTATCGCGGCTTCTCTTGTTGCGGAGCACAGGCTCCAGACACGCAGGCTCAGTAGTTGTGGCTCACGGGTCTAGTTGCTCCGCAGCATGTGGGATCTTCCCAGACCAGGGCTCGAACCCGTGTCCCCTGCGTTGGCAGGCAGATTCTCAACCACTGCGCCACCAGGGAAGCCCCGCATTGTAACTTATTAAGTGTTTCTAGTAATTTGGAAACAAATAATGTTTATTAAAATATCATATGTAGATTATAAACTTTCCAAGAGGAAAGAGAATATATGAGTAAAACCATACTTAACATTTTAATCTTTAAAAAAACCACTTTATACTTTTTCAATTGCAATTACAATTTACATTTTTGGCAATATGACTATTGTTGCTTGGCCTGTATATGTATATATTTTTAATGTTATTTATTTTGATGTTTGAGCTTTTTTTTTTTTTTGGCTGTGTTGGGTCTTCGTTGCTGCGCACGGGCTTTCTCTAGTTGTGGCGAGCGGGAGCTACTCTTCATTGCGGTGCGCGGGCTTCTCATTGCAGTGGCTTCTCTTGTTGTGGAGCACAGGCTCTAGGCACGTGGGCTTCAGTAGTTGTGGCACGAGGGCTCAGTAGCTGTGGCTCATGGGCTCTAGAGCGCAGGCTCAGTAGTTGTGGCTCACGGGCCTAGTTGCTCCGCAGAATGTGGGATCTTCCCGGACCAGGGCTCAAACCCGTGTCCCCTGCATTGGCAGGTGGATTCTTAACCACTGCGCCACCAGGGAAGTCCCTTGGCTTGTATTTTTAAGTAACTTTTTAATGTTAGGTTTAAACTTTGTAGATCTTAATTGAACATAATATGAAGAATTACTTCTGAAATGGGACAGATAGAGGAATTTTATTTTAAAAGCAGGGAAAGGATGTTATTGAAATAAGCCTTTTGACAGAGATGTGGAAGGTTAGTTATATTGCTGTATAAGTGTTAAAATTTCAATTAAGAAAAATTGGATTTTTTGATATGTGTAGTTACATGTAGCCCACACCACAATTAAGATGCAGAATGTAGAAAGATGAGATATCTCCCCACTGTAGAATCAGAGTCTTCTGACATTTTGGAGACACAAAATATCTCTCCTGATGAAGAAAGAACTATTGAGTAAGGATTCAAAAGTCAAGAATAGCTTATATGTGCTGATTGCTTGATTTCCTGACCTGACCAAAAAACAAATAAATAAATTTCTTTGGTTGTATAGTTATATTTATGACAAATTTGAAAACATGGGGAAAAATGAAAGTAGAAAGTAGCAGAAAGAGATGGGTAGGTTAACATGTCTCAAGACAGATCGTTTTAATGGTAGAGGAATAGAGCCAGTGCTTGGTGGGGAGGGATGCTAACCAATTCTCTACACTTAAAAATTTAAACTTACAGTTCCAACCCTTAAAGGCAGCACTTTAGTTATATGAAAGGTTTAGAATAATTCATGATGTTGGATGAGCATCTTGAACAGAATGCTTCTCTTTTTCTTCCATAAAATCCAACATACTTGCCTTTTAAAAAATAAAGTTGACTAAAATTATTTATGCATTAGTTTTTATTTACTATGTATAAGTTTTGAAAATGTTATTACCATTTATTAAGCTCATTATTAAGTACCAGACACCATCTAAGAGCTTTATACACACTTAAATCTCACAGCAGACTAGAAGATATAGCCAACAGATGAGAAAATAAAAATTCAGGATTATATTTAATGACTGTGGAAATGCTCATGCCATAATATGTGTATGCCACAATTATGCTATAAAAACACCTAGCTACTAAATGTTAGAGCTGGGGTTTAAACTGAATCTGTTGTAAGAGAAGTAATTGTGTAATACGAACAGTTTTAAAATACTACAAGTTGTCCAAAAGAGTGCTCTGGCAGTCAACTTATAGAGTAAGTGATAGACACACAGCTTTACTTTGCTGGGATAGTAATTTATAATACAGAAGATTTGATAGCTACATTTCTTTTCTGATAAGGCTTTCTTGGCCCCAGAAACTTAATTCACATATTTCAGTTTCTAAGAACAGTCTGAGCCCTTCTACCATTTTGATTAAAACTGCAACAGATTTATTTGTATTACACTTTGTTTTTAAAAATGACAATTTTTAATACTTTTGCTGTAGTGCTATTTGTAGTAGAGGCAGTCAACATGGTGATATTCTTAACTTTACTGTTATAATAGCAGATGATCTTAAAAATATTGGATGTCACTCTAACTTTATTTTTTAATTTATTTTTTATTGAAGTGTGGTTGATTTATAATGTTGTATTAGTTTCAGGTGTATAGCAAAGTGACTCAGTTATACACACATATATATATATTCTTTTTCACATTTTTTTCCATTATGGGTTATTACAAGATGGTGAATATAGTTCCCTGTGCTATACAGTAGATCCTTGTTGTTTCTCTTTTATATATAGTAGTGTGTATCTGTTAATCCCCAAACTCCCAGTTTATCCCCCCACCCTTTCCTCGTTGGTAACCATGTTTGTTTTCTATGTCTGTGAGTCTATTTCTGTTTTGTAAATCAGTTCATTTGTATCAGTTTTTTGAAGATTCCACATGTAAGTGATATCATATATTTGTCTTTCTCTGTCTGATTTACTTCACTTAGTGTGGTAATCTCTAGGTCCATCCATGTTGCTGCAAATAGTGTTATGTCACTCTGACTTTAGTATTACTAAGTGATTATAACAATTAACAATGGAAGTGACCTTAGAAGTTGACCAGTTCAACCTCTCACTCAAAGCAGAAGTTACCTTTTAAAATATTTTTGATAAAGGCTTATCTTGCTGTCGCTTGAACATATATGGTGCCCAGGAAGACACTGTAGTCAACCTTTAACAGTCACATTTTAATATCTTATAAATTTCCAAATATTTGAACACCATGATAGCATTCAGACCTCTTCACTTTCTCTTGGCTTCCATCATCTGCACGAGGATTTGGCTTTCTTTTCAGAGCTCTTTTTTTCCCACAAAGAAACAGTTATGTATCTCTTCACGAGAGTTACTGTTTCTCTAAAAAACAAAACAAACTCTGGGGATGAGACAGCAGGAGAGATAGGGAGAGATGTCTGAGCTTATTTCCTAGAAGCATCCTTCTCTCACATACCTCATGGCATTGTGGCATTTTGTGCCTCAGCAAAATTACTTATCACTTCATTTCATAGCTCTTTGGGTTGCTTGGCTAATGGTGAAAGTAGAGAATGAGTTTAAGATATAACTTGTTCCCACCTAGGTAAGCTGAACAGTTATGAAGTTTTTCTTTTGTATCCAATTTAGTTTGTTTTTAATGTTTGTCTTAATGAAGACCAGAATTGAGCGTAATGCTCTAAACAATGTGATAAACACAAGATTCAGTAGAACTGTCACAATTCCAGATTTGTGCATTAGATTTCTATCAAAGTAGCAATTTTTGTAAAGCAGTGCTGTCACACTACTAGCTGTCACTAACTGTCCTGTTTTATATGAACAGGCTGGGTCTGTATTCTGTATTTATGAAATTCAGTTCTTGAGCTATGACTAACCACTTATTCTTAAATCCAATTTAATTCTATCCAGCATTCCAAGAAAGTCATTAAATCTTAAGAAAGTCATTAAGTGCATTGTTACTCTTTCAGATGTTTGTGTCATATGTGATGTCTACTTTCCAGGTCTTTATTCAAGTTTTTGACAAGAGGCTTTGAAAAGGACAGGGTCCAATATATTAGTTTTTCTGGTCATATTACTTCATATTGACTTACTTGAATATAAAATAATTTTCAGCCTCAAATATTCTATGATCCTCGTTTGTATTTAAGGAGTGTATAAAGACTAGTACCTTGATTAATGTGTTTAAAGTCAAACTGGGGGGGAGGGGGAGTTAATCAAAAGTAAACTTTTTAGAAAGGTAATATTTTACATTATAACTCAACTATACTCCAATAAAAATTAATTAAAAAAAAATTTTTTTTTTAAAAGTGAGTGCTGATTGACCTGGAACTCAGAGGAGTGTGGTGAATGTCTTGACTTTTTTATTTTAAATGGAAAATTTAGTTAAAATTTGAGTGATAAAATGCTGTTTTCTGAAGTTAATACATCAATCCCCTCTATCTTTGTTAGCTCCAGCTACCATAATAAAATACCATAGGGGGGCTTCCGTGGTGGCGCAGTGGTTGAGAATCTGCCTGCTAATGCAGGGGACACGGGTTCGAGCCCTGGTCTGGGAAGATCCCACATGCTGAGGAGCAACTAGGCCTGTGAGCCACCAAGTACTGAGCCTGGGCGTCTGGAGCCTGTGCTCCGCAACAAGAGAGGCCACGATAATGAGAGACCCGCGCACCGCGATGAAGAGTGGCCCCCGCTTGCCGCAACTAGAGAAAGCCCTAGCACAGAAAAGAAGACCCAACATAGCAATCAATCAATCAATAAATAAATCTTTAAAAAAAAAAAAAAAAAAGAAAATACCATAGGCGAGGTGGCTTAAAAAACAGAAACTTATTTTTCACAGTTCTGAAGGCTGGAAGTCCAAGATCAGGGTGCCAGTGTAGTCGGGTTTGGCTGAATGCCTTCTAGCTGAGTCCTCGCACGGCTGAGAGCTCTGATGTCTCTTCCTCTTATAGGAGAACTAATCCCATTATGAGGCCCCACGCTCATCACCTCACTTAACCCTAATTACCTACCAAAGGTCCCAGCTCCAAATACTTTCTATTACATTGGTAGTTAGGGCTTCAACATATGAATTTTGGGGGGACACAGTTCAGTTCATAGTAACCCCCCTTTTATAGTCTATAGTGCATTGATTTTTATGCTTTTTACATTGTTATACTTCAAAATAATGTTTCTACAACAGTTGGAATACATTCATTAATTGAAATATTACTATGTTTTGTTGCTTTAATTTTTTTATCCTTGATATTCAACTCTGTATTGTAACGGAGTAAGTTTTTTTTTTTTTTTTAAAGGAATTCCTTTATTTTTATTATTTATTTATTTATTTATTTATTTATTTTTGGCTGTGTTGGGTCTTTGTTTCTGCGCAAGGGCTTTCTCTAGTTGTGGCGAGCGGGGGCCACTCTTCATCCTGGTGCGCGGGCCTCTCACTATCGCGGCCTCTCCCATTGCGGAGCACAGGCTCCAGACGCGCAGGCTCAGTAGCTGTGGCTCACGGGCCTAGTTGCTCCGTGGCATGTGGGATCTTCCCAGACCAGGGCTCGAACCCGTGTGCCCTGCATTGGCAGGCAGATTCTCAACCACTGCGCCACCAGGGAAGCCCAGTTTTTTTTTTTAATTAATTTATTTTTTGGCTGTGTTGGGTCTTCATTGCTGCTCACGGGCTTTCTCTAGTTGCAGCAAGCAGGGGCTACTCTTCACTGCAGTGCACGGGCTTCTCATTGCGGTGGCTTCTCTTCTTGTGGAGCACGGGCTCTAGGTGCGTGGGCTTCAGAAGTTGTGGCACGTGGGCTCAGTAGTTGTGACTCGTGGGCTGTAGAGCGCAGGCTCAGTAGTTGTGGCACACAGGCTTAGTTGCTCCACGGCATGTGGGATCTTCCCGGACCAGGGCTCGAACCCATGTCCCCTGCATTGGCAGGAGGATTCTTAACCACTGCACCACCAGGGAAGTCCCCAGAGTAAGTTTTGATAAGAAAAACTTGAATCTTTTAAAATCTCTTAACCTCAAATGACATGTTATTTATTATTATGTATTTTAAAGGTTTGATGCTTGTCTCTTCTATAATGAAAATTGAGTTCTGATTTTCATATGGTGAGGTTATCTTGGTTACTGGCTTTGACAGTAATCTTGGCTCCATCACTTCCTAGCCTTATGAGTTTTACTTCTCTAAGGTTGTTTCTTCACTGGTAAGTTTTGGTGACTTGGGCTTTGAGCTTTTCTTATTTCCAGTCTGATATTTTTACATTCTAAATCTCTAGAGCTCAGATTTTAAAATTTGGCTTCAAGAAACATTACAAAATTAGAATGTATAGAACTTGGATCCCTCTTTATGTTAGAAATGGGAGAAATAAATATCAAAGATTATTCAGGGTTTTAAACTAGAGGTTAGGGAAAATGGTTATGGTGAAATTGGGAAGAACATGTTTGGGAAAGCAGATAAGCTTTTAGACTTTTTTGGGGGTTGGATAATCTTAATCTCAAAGAAATGTAAAAATAATTCAGAGAATTTCCATATTCGTTCATCCATATTCCCTGATTGTTAATAGTTTACTGTATTTGTTTTACCATTCTCTGTGTGTACATGTACCTATGCACACACTCACGCATATTATATGTTCTTGAACTTTAATGTCTTGGTCTAAACCCTGTCATTACCTGAAACGTTACATTCAAATCACAAGCTCCTATGCCTCCACTTTTCTCATTCAGTACATTTTCTCCTGCTGTTTTTATTAAATGAACAGAGCAATCCATAGTAAGCTTGACTCAGCAAGCATTCAGTAATCACTACTGTTAAGAGCTTTTATTCGATCTTTTCGACATTTCCACTTCCTTCTCCTCTCCTCCTTATTTTTTTCCAGCTTGTCTTATTACTTCACTCTGATTTAGACTTCCATGAAATGTTAATCTAACCGTTCTCCTGGCAGTATTCTCATCTCCCTTGCTTTTCTTTACACCTGCCTGGCACAACTCTAATTTCTTATTTGATCCAGCTGCTTTGTGCCTCCCACCACTCCCTACTCCTAGACATGCTGCTGACATTGTTAACAGTCTTCAAACTGCACAGGCTTGGGAATACTGTATATCCCTGGTTTCCAGCTTCTACTAAGGTTTCAGTGCTGCCTGTCAATGCCTCATTTTACTAGTTGGGTGTCTTTTCTCCCAGTTCCTTGCAAATCTTTTCCAGCCTTCTCACATCTCCACTCAGTTGATGAGATCAGCATGTCTCTTTTTCATTTGTTCCTAGTAGTGCCTGATTAGTAGGCACTGGGTAAATATTTTTTTTGCGTGGATGGCGGAATTAAACGTTTTTAGTGTGTAGTTCTGTCAAGAAACTTAAGTGAAGATGTTTTGTTCTATACGCAATTAAAAATGAATGTCTAAAGATTGTAGCTTGAAGGAAGGATTTGGTTGGGAATTATCCTTACTGAAGCAGTGAACAGTAAATGAGATGGCTAAAGCGGTAAGCACATAGAGAAGAGAGAGCTGACAAAAGCAGTTAACATTTATGTAGAGGGATAGGAAAAAAAAATGAGGCAGATGTCAGTCACAGAAACCAATGAAAATGGTTTACACGGAAGCTCTTTATTTTTATATTTGTATGTGATACTTGACTATTACTAGTATATATTCTTCCTTTATTTGTTCAATAAAACATTTGTTGAGTGTGTCCAGCATGCTCATCTGGAAATGGTTGCAGTTTCTTTTTAATGTCAACAATTTGAGTGGGACATTGTGGTGTGTTTCCCAGAGGAACTAAACAATCACCATAAGAATAAGGAGGAAATAGGTAAACAGAGGCTGGATACATAGAAGCCCATGGAGGCCAGAAAGATTATGATTCTGTTATTTAATTGAATTTTGCAAATTGGTGATTTACAAAAGTATGAGGTTCCTCCCCCCCCCAAATATACTAGATTTTAAATATCACTTAATATTTTTGGTATCGAATACTTTTAATCCTTTTGTAATCGTAGGTGAGTCACCTTAGAATCTTACAATTTTGGGCACTGCTGGAATTTTAGAGGTGGTACCTAATCTCTTGATGTGGAAATCCCTTACAGATTTTTTTTCCCATAAATTTTCAGCCTACAATACCTATCCTTTCATGAAAACCATCTTTTTGTTACCACTGTTCCGTTATTCTTTCATTTCAAAAAGTTGATGTTTATATTATGGTAAACTGCTGCCTTCCAAATTTCCCTTAGACCTTTTGGAAACAGTCTGTTGGCTTTAAAAGCACAGGCTTCCTTTTTTTTTTTTTTTTAATTATTATTTATTTATTTTTGGCTGTGTTGGGTCTTCGTTTCTGTGGGAGGGCTTTCTCTAGTTGCAGCAAGCGGGGACCACTCTTCATCGCGGTGCGCGGGCCTCTCACTGTCGCAGCCTCTGTTGTTGCGCAGCACAGGCTCCAGACGCGCAGGCTCAGTAGTTGTGGCTCACGGGCCTAGTTACTCCGTGGCATGTGGGATCTTCCCAGACCAGGGCTCGAACCTGCGTCCCCTGCATTGGCAAGCAGACGCTCAACCACTGCGCCACCAGGGAAGCCCACAGGCTTCCTTTTTTTTTCCTTTTTTTTCTTCCTTTCTTCCATCTTAACTTTTTTTTTTTTTTGGTCAAAAAAGGTAATATGTATTTATTGTTCAAAATTGGGAAAATGTAGGTGCATGTTTTGCTACATCTAATTTCAGTGAAAAAAATACTAGTTTCTTACCAGCATTGCTCAGTCATAGAACCTTGAATTTAGAGAGATGTTTACTTTCTCTTTCCTTAAACAGAGAAAGGGGGTGTGTTATTCAGAAAGTTTTGTTTTTGCAGACTGACCTTCAGCCCTTAATGATTTAGATTTTTTAGGTACATAGTAGACAGGGTAGTAATATAAAAAATAGAAGTTTTTTTTTTTTTTGGCCACGCCGCACAGGTTGAAGGTTCTCAGTTCCCTGACCAGGAATTGAACCTGGGCCACGGCAGTGAAAGCCCAGAATCCTAACCACTAGGCCACCAGGGAACTCCCTAAAAGATATTCTTAATAGCATACAAATAATAAAAAGCTTTCCAAATTAAAAGGGATAAAGTAGAGGATATAGTTCCTTTGGTCTCGTATAGCTGTGCCATATGTTTTTTTGAAATCAGAAGCTGACTAGTTTGAAGAGAAATGCTCCTATTGAGCTTACAGTTTCAAGGGTTTTTTGAATTACTAATTTGTGTAAATTGTACCATTTTGTTACTTAAGATGTGGGTCTGCTGAATGCAGCCATGCATTTACTCAGCAGTTGAGATTTTTTTTGGATTATTTTTCCCTCCATTGGCTCTTCATGACATTTAGAACAAACTCAGGGGCCATACTCCTTATCCTAGCCTAAGAGGTTCTGCAATATTTGACTTCTGCCTACTCTGACTTCCTCTACTGCCTTGTTTCCAAGATCAAAATTGGTTTGTTTTTCTGTGGTTCCCAACCATGGCTATACTTTAGAGACACTTGGGGAACTTTTTAAAGAATGCTATTGCCAGACCCAGCCCCAGAAATTGGTTTAACTGGTCTGGCAGTGGGGCCTGGACATATAGTGTCTTTT
The DNA here is from genome assembly GCF_965194805.1 of Balaenoptera borealis. Lineage (NCBI taxonomy): Eukaryota > Metazoa > Chordata > Mammalia > Artiodactyla > Balaenopteridae > Balaenoptera > Balaenoptera borealis. Next base: position 59,076,619 of record NC_138860.1, on the reverse strand, counting down.
AAAATCTTCCTGAATAAGTCTGTGCAGCTTGAGTTGAGAACCACTGATTGATTTTCTTAACTCATGTCCCCTTTTCATAGAGGTCTTCCAGACCTACAACATCCTATCTAAAGTCTCCTTCCTCTCTTTGCTGTCCCTTTACCCAGTTGAGTTTTTTCATTTCCATATTTTCATTTACTTGTTTATTTTTAAAACTTCCATGAAAGCAGGGACATCATCTGTCTTTTCATGATATATCCTAACATCTAAAACAACATTTGGCAGTTTATTAGTTCTCAACACATTTGTTGTATAAATGTTGAATGAATATTGTCACTGCAGCAATAGGGAGGTACTTTCAGAAGGCTTGTTGTTTCTGTGTAACCTGTAGAGGATTGCTTTGCTAAATTGTATTTCAGAGACTATACTAATTACTCCAGCAGGCTTTAAGAGAACATAGGTTTCATTATTTAAGGTTTTAGTATCCAAGAGCAAGAGCACACAAGAGAGAAGAAGATAGGTTGTCCCTTGGAAACGATGTTATAGATGTGGGTTAGGTTCTCCATGCCAGTGCCCAAAAGGAAGAGGCATTTTTCTTTACTACACTTGGAGGCACCTTTTATGATATAAGGAGGAATAATGACAGTGGTGTTATGCTCAATGAATGTTCACTTAAAGTAGGTTTGTGCGTGTATTTGGAGATTACTTTTTTCTGATTTTTATTTGTAATAAAAACTACAGATCAGGCAGATCAGAAGTCAAGTGAACTCACCAACTATTATTTACCTTTAGTCTTTGATATTCTTTTTTTTTTAAATAATTTTAGTCCTTTTTTTCAATTTATTCACTTATTTTTGGCTGCATTGGGTCTTCATTGCTGCGCGCAGGCTTTCTCTAGTTGTGGTGAGCGGGGGCTACTCTTCGTTGTGGTGCACGTGCTTCTCATCGTGGTGGCTTCTCTTGTTGCAGAGCACGGGCTCTAGGCACGCAGGCTTCAGTGGTTGTGGTTCGCAGGCTGTAGAGCGCAGGCTCAGTAGTTGTGACACATGGGCTTAGTTGCTCTGCGGCATGTGGGATCTTCCCAGACCAGGGATCGAACCCGTGTCCCCTGCATTGGCAGGCGGGTTCTTAACCACTGTGCCACCAGGGAAGTTTTTAAATTCTTTTCTTTTTACTTAACCATAAACCGTGCATTTTTGCATTTTTTCTGGTCTTGAAACTGAGTTTTTTAAATTTCAAGTCATTGCTTTTTAAACCATTTGTTCTTTATTATTTTCTGTTACAAAATCAAAGTGCACTTATTGTTTAGATTTAGATATTGCAGTACGTATAACAAAGTCCCTTATGATCAGCAGTGTCTACTGCTGATAATTTGTGGTATGATTTTGTAAATTTTTCATACTCGTCATGTGTATTGTATTTTTCTTACTTAGCATATATGATTTTTAAAAATCAATCAGTACTATTTTACTTTATATCTTGAATATCTTTCTATACAAATCTCTGTGTGTCTTTATCTTAAACTAAACATGGCTAAAACAGAACTATTGATTTCCCCTCTTCCCCTATTTTCCCTAAATCTGGTCTTCCCCACCTCACTTAAGGTCCAGTTTTTCAAGTTCATGACCCAGATTGTCCTTGATTCCTCTTTCCTAGCCTTCTATATCTAGTCTCCATTTTTCAACCACGGCCCCATCATCTTGTGTCTATGCTGTGGCAATCTATGATATCTCCACATTCCACCCTTGACCCCCTGCAATCCATTCTCCACATTGTAGCCAGAATTTTATATATATATACATATGTATATCTATATATATATAGATAAATATAGATTTTTTTTTTTTTTTTTTGCTGCTCTGAGAGGCTTGTGGGATCTGTTCCCCAACCAGGGATTGAACCCCGGCCAAGGCAGTGAAAGCACCGAATCCTAACCTCTAGACCACCAGGGAACTCCCAGAATGCTATTTTTAAAACAAAGACAAGACTTTGCTCAGAATTCAGTGATTTCCCATTGTTTCAAAGATAAAATTTTTAATCCTAATAGGCCCACCTCATCCAACCTTCTTTCTCTCCTTCAACTGTCCCTTTCTTACTAGCTTCTGCTTCCCCAGCTTTTATATTTTTGAACATGGTTAGCATATCAGGGCCCGAAGTCCTTTGCATTTGGTTTTTCTTCAACCTTGAAGCTGCCTGCTTCCCCTTTAGATCCAAGTCAGAAGCTCTCTCCTCAGAGAGGCCTTTAGTGATCAACTTATCTAAAGTAGTTCCACCCTTTCTAAAGTAGTTTCCACCCTTTCATGTTGTCCTGTTTGGTTTTATTTATGGCATTTGTCACCATCTGAAATGATTTTATTTACCTATTATTTAAATCACCAAACTAGAAAGTAAGACCCGTGAGAGCAGATTCTTATCCCTTCTATCTCCAGTCCACAGAATAGCATACATAGTAGGTGTTCAGTAAATGTTTCAAAATATGGATCACTTAATGACTGACATAGATTATAAATAAATTTTATCACATACCATATTGTAGTGCATATCCTTATGTGTATGTGTATTTTGCACACATTAGTATTTTTTTAGGATAGATTCTTAGACTTTGTTTTAAGCTATGCTGCTGGTTTCTAAACCATTCTTAGCTCTCTACCCAGGCCTTACAAAACAGACCACAGGCTGGATTTGGCCATAGGCCTTAGTTTGCCAAAGCCTGCCTTTAGTTCATTGTAAATAGCATGTGAATTGTCTCTGTTTAATGTCAGAATTCCCTTGTGAAATCACCTGGGCCAGACACTTTGGGGGTGGGCAACTTTTGGACAACTTTTTTTTCCAGCGTTTTTACCTGTTTATTTTGAGCCAAATCTGGTAATTTCTGTTTTCCTAGAAAACCCTTGTTTCAAAGTCTTCTCTTCATGTGTGTATTTTATATCATCTTTCTCATTCTTAGTGTTAACTTAAAATTAGAGTGATTCAGCTAATTTATATATTTTTTTTCCAAAAGAGCCAGCTCTTGAATTGATCAGTAGTTATTATTCTGTTTTTTATTTTAATTTGATTTTTCTTTTCTGCTTTTTTTGGGTAACTTTTAAAACATATTGTTTTGTCTGGTAATGAAAGTCCTTAAGAGCATTCCTTTGAATTATATGATTCTATGTTTTATGGTTTGAAAGAGGTGTGTTTTTCACTTTCAGTTGATTTTCTTCTACATTTCTAGTTTTGTCTATTAACTTTGGAGCCACAGGAATCTTAAACTACTTTCTTATCAATCCCAGGAACAAAAACCGTTTGTTGATTCCTTGTTTATTATGCTCTGACATTTTTTTTTTCTGCTCCGGTATGAGCTGTATTATTACATTGTTCTTCATTATTCCTTATCAGAGCTACTGATTTCTCCAATTTCATATCTTTCCAGCCTGTCTCCCTCCCTGCCATCCCTGCCCTCTTCCCTTGTACAAATTAAAAACACTACTGTAGGGACTTCCCTGGTGGGGCAGTGGTTAAGAATCCGCCTGCCATTGCCAGGGACACGGGTTCAATCCCTGGTCCAAGAAGATCCCACATGCCATGGAGCAACTAAGCCCGTGCGCCACAACTGCTGAGCCTGCGAGCCACAACTACTGAGGCTGCATGCCCCAACTACTGAAGCCCGCGCGCCTAGAGCCCACGTTCCGCAGCAAGAGAAGCCACCGGAATGAGAAGCTCACGCACTGCAGCAAAGAGTAGCCCCCACTCGCCGCAACTAGAGAAAGCCCGCACACAGCAACGAAAACCAAATGCAGCCAAAAAACACAAAACAAAACAAAAAAACTACTGTATATCTCCTATATTAATATTCTACTTTACTTCTGACATTTCTGGTCACCACGTGGAGAGCGGGGTTCCCCACACCAAGCAGATAGATCCTCCAGCCACTATCTGGGTGTCCTGAAATTTAACTCAATTCTGATCTAACTACCCAGAGATAGCATCATATCCCAGAGATTAATAAGGGCTCAGTCCCACAAGACTGTCCCCCCGAATACTTCAGATGCCAGGTGAAAGTCCAGATTGTTACGATTGTTAACTGTGCTGCTGGCTAACTGGCTGGCTGCTGTAAATCAGGTTTGATTAATTTGCTAGAGCAGTTCACAGAGCTCATGAAAACAATTTACTACTAGATTACTACTTTATTACAAAGATATTAAAGTATAGGAGTGAATGAAAAGATATACAGGGCAAGGTCCAGAAGAGTCCCAAGCACATGAGTTTTTGTCCCTGTGTAGTTTAGGGAGCTCCATCCTCCAGGAAGTGCTCCCAACCTTAATGGAAGCATGAATAATTAAATCTTTGGCCAATGATGATTAATTCAACCTCCAGCTCCTCTTCCTTCCCTGGAGGAGAGGAGGATGGTGTTGAAAGTTCCAGCCCTCTAATCACTTAGTTGATTTCCCTGTCGACCAGCCCCCGCCCCTAGAGGCCTTCCTGGAGTCACTACATTAACTTATCCTCAGGTGTGGTTGTAAGGGGCTTGTTACGAATAACAAAAGATACCTTTATCTCCTGTTATTTAGGAAATTCCAAGGGTTTTAAGCCCTGTCAGGAGTGGGGATGAAGACCAAGCATAATTTTCTTATAAATCACAATATCATACCTTGCAGTCTGCACTCCACTTACAATAAATTTGTGTAAATATCTGTAATAACTTCATTTCTAATCCCTCTTGTTTGCTTGGAATCTAGGGGTCCTTGATCTTTTTAAAAATATTTTTTATTGACATATAATAAACTGCACATACTTAAAGTATACTATTTGATGCTTTGCATCTACACATCATGAAACTCTTACCACAGTCAAGATAATGAACATATCAACAAAAATTTCCTTCTGTTCCTCCCAGTTCCTATCCATAGGCAATCACTGATCTGCTTCCTGTACCATAGATACATTTGCATTTTGTAGTGTCGACTGAAAAAAAAGCACAACCTAAAAGTTGAGAATTACGTTTTATTTCGCGGACAAAACTGAAGACTTAAGCCTGGAAGTTAGCCTTTCAGATAGCTCTTAGGGACTAGTCCAAAGAGGTAAGGGAGGAGCCAGTATATATAGAAGTTTTGCAACAAAACCCAGGTAGTTGGAACATCAAAAACGGTTACGGTTCATTAAAGAAAACCAGACGTTTCAAGTTAATGAATTTAGCTCTTTCCTAGTATGGGAAGATGCAAGGGTCTGGGCTTATTGAAATCATTCCTTTGATATGCACCTTAACTATCTAGGGCCAGTATCCTCCTTTTCTCCATCCTGGATCCCCTCAGGGTGCACAGTGGCTGCTGTAGCTACTGGCTTGTTGGCCGGTGGCAACATCCTCTGTTTACTGATACGGGAGGCAACATTTTTCATCCGCAGTTGAATTCAGTATATAGTGTATATGTTGGGCGTCCAGCTTCTTTCCTTCACCATAATGACTTTGAGATTTATCCATGTTGTTACATTTATCAGTAGTTCATTCTTTTTTATTGCTTGGGTATTCATTCCATTTATGTATATACCACAATATGTTTATCCAGTAACCTGTTCGTGAACAGTTGGATTGTTTCCAGTGCTTGCCTATTAGAAATAAAACTATGAACCAGAGTACGAGTCTGAGTCTTCATATGGACACATGTTTTCATTTTCTTGTATAAACATTGGTAATGGAATTGGGATTGTATGGTTTGGGGATGTTTTTTCCTTTTTAAGAAGCTGCCAAACTCTTTTCCCAAGTGGTTATACCATTTTACATTCCCATGAGCAGGCTATGAGAGTTCCAGTTCTTCCACATCCTTATCGACACTTAGTATAATTATTCTGTAGTTTTAGCCAATACAGTAGAAGTATGGAGGTATCTTACTGTGGTCTAAATTTGCATTTCCCAAATGCTAATGGTGCTGAAATGCTAAATATCTTTACACGTGTTTATTTGCCACTTGTGTATCTCTGGTGAAGTGTCACATCCTGTGCCCTTTAAAAATAATTGGGTCATGTGTTTTATTACTGAGTTCTGAGAGTTTTGTACATATTCTGGATAAAAGTGTTTCGTCAGATATATGATCTGCAGATGTTTTTTCCCAGACAGTAGCTTGTGTTTTCACTCTCAACCATGAGAACTTTCAAAAGGCAAAAGTCTAGTTTAGAAATTTCATCTTTTATGGATTGTGGGCCCCGCCACCCCCCCCCCCACCACCACCACATGCGTCTTGCGGGATCTTAGTTCCCCAACCAGGGACTGAACCCACACCTTTGGCAGTGAAAGCTCTGAGTCCTAACCACTGGACTGCCAGGGAATTCCCTATGAATTGTGTTTTTAGTGTACTATCTAAGAAGTCTTTATATATAACCCAGGGTCACAAAGATTTTCTCCTAATTTTTCTCTAGAAGTTTTTATAGTTTCAGGTTTTACCTTTTGTCTGTGGTCCTTTTTTAAAAATTTGAGATATTATTAACATATGATGTCATATAAGTTTAAGGTGTATTTTTGTGCATTTATATATTGCAGTGTGATTACCACTGTAGCATTAGCTTAAACCTCCACACATCACATGCATAATTATCATTTAAGATCTTAGCTCAAAAAATCTACAAACAATAAATGCTGGAGAGGGTGTGGAGAAAAGGGAACCCTCTTGCACTGTTGGGGGGAATGTAAATTGATACAGCCACTATGCAGAACAGTATGGAGGTTCCTTAAAGAGCTAAAAATAGAACTACCATACGACCCAGCAATCCCACTACTGGGCATATACTCTGTGAAAACCATAATTCAAAAAGAGTCATGTACCACAGTGTTCATTGAAGCTCCATTTACAATAGCCAGGTCATGGAAGCAACCTAAATGTCCATCGACAGATGAATGGATAAAGAATATGTGGCACATATATACAATGGAATATTACTCAGCCATAAAAAGAAACGAAATTGAGTTATTTGTAGTGAGGTGGATGGACCTAGAGACTCATACAGAGTGAAGTAAGTCAGAAAGAGAAAAACAAATACCATATGCTAACATGTATATGGAATCTAAAAAAAAAAAGGTTCTGAAGAACTTAGAGGCAGGATAGGAATAAAGACGCAGACCTAGAGAGTGGACTTGAGGACATGGGAAGGGGGAAAGGGGAAGGGTAAGCTAGGACGAAGTGAGAGAGTGGCGTGGACTTATATATACTACCAAATATAAAATAGATGGCTAGTGGGAAGCAGCCGCATAGCACAGGGAGATCAGCTCGGGGCTTTGTGACCACCTAGAGGGGTGGTATAGGGAGGGTGGGCGGGAGATGCAAGAGGGAGGAGATACGGGGATATATGTATATGTATAGCTGATTCACTTTGTTATACAGCAGAAACTAACACACCATTGTAAAGCAATTATACTCCAATAAAGATGTTTACAAAAAAAAAAGATCTTAGCAGCTTCGAAATACATATACTGTGTTGTTGACCATAATCATAATACTGTACATTAGCTCTCCAGAACTTAACCCATCTTCTAACTGCAAGTTTGTACCCTTTGCTATGGTCCATTTTGCATTGAGTTTTGTATATTTTTGTATTCATTCATTCATTCAGCTAGCTAGCTGCACTGGGTCTTAGTTGCGGCATGTGGGATCTTCGCTGTGGCATGTGGGATCTAGTTCCCTGAACAGGGATCGAACCCTGGGCCCCCTGCGTTGGGAGTGCAGAATCTCATCCACTGGACCACCAGGGAAGTCCCAAGTTTTGTATATCTTTCTATATTCTGTTCTGTTGATCTGTTTTACACTGTTATTACAGTGTCTTCATTGCTGCTTTATAAGTCTTGAAATCAGGTGACGTTGGCCCTCCAACATTATTTTTCTTTTTAAAATTCTTTTGCTTATTGTAGAAAAATTCCCTCTGAGGTTTTGTTTGAGATTGCTTTGAATCTGCAGATAAACTTGGCAAGAATTGACATCTTATTATTGGGTCTTTTGACTCACAGACATGGCCTATCTCCATTTATCTAGGTCTTCTTTAATGTTTTGTAGTTTTCAGTATACAAATATTGCACAATTTTTGTCAGATATATCCCTAAGTATTTCCTAGTTTTAATTGCTGTTAAAAGTTGTACTTTAATTTCTGATTGTTCGTTGCTACTATACACTGATATAATTGATTTTTGTATATTGATCTTGTATACAACCTTGTTTAACTCTCTTCTTAGTTCCAGTAGCTTTTCTTAGACTTAGTCAGATTTTCTACATATATGATCATGTCAGCAAATAGTTTTATTTCATCCTTCCCCATCTGACTTCCTTTTTTCCCCCCCCTTGTCTTGCTGCACTGGCTTAGAAATTTTAGGACAGTGTTGAACAGAAGTGGTGAGAGTTGATAGCCTTTCTTTGTTCTTTAGAACATGGGTTAACCATTCAGTCTTTTACCATTAAGTATGATGTTGCTATAGGTTTTTGTTTTTTATTAATAGACTTTATTTTTTTTTAAATAGGTTGTAATAGATGCCCTTTATCAGGCTGAGTCTTAGTTTCCTGAGAAGATTTTATCAGGAATCGGTGTTGTGTTTTGTCAGATACTTTTTCTGCATATATTGAGATAATTGTGTGTTTGTTTTAGTTTACTATATGGTGAAATGCCTCTATTGAGTTTTGAAGGTTAAACCACCTCTGCATTCCTGGGATAAAGATATTTAAATAATAAAAAAGTGTTTTTCACACATTTCTTACTTAGTTCCATTTCTGGTGCTGTTCATTCTTTTCTGTAGATCCAGCCTTCTGTCTGGTAACTTTTTTTTTCTTTTTTTTCTCCTGTTTGAAGGACTTAACATTTCTTAGAGTGTAGATCTGCTAATGATGAATTATTTCATCTTTCTTAAGTCTGAGAAACTCTTGTTGGTCATTTTTGAAAGTATTTTTGCTGGATATAGAATTCTAGGTTATCAGTTTTTTCTTTCAATACTTTAAGCATGTGGCTGCAACATTTTCTCACTTGGCATGGTTTCCAACAAGGATTCTGCTCTAATTTTTTTTTTTTTTTTTTTTTATAAACCTCTTAGTTCCTCTTAGTTTAAACCAGGGATTGAACCCGCACCCTTGGCAGTGAAAACACAGAGTCCTAACCACTGGCTGCCAGGGAATTCCCTCTGCTCTAACTCTTATGTTTGTTTCTCTTATTGCTTTTCAGATTTTCTCTTTATCATTAGTTTTGAACAATTTTATTATGATGTGCTTTGGTATGGTTTAGTTCATATTTCTTATGCTTGGACTTCGTTGAGTCTTTCGCATCTGTATTTATAGTTTTCATCAGATTTTGTAAGATTCTGGCCATTATTTTTCCTTTCACCCCACCTCCTTGGGCGACACCAGTTACACAGATTAGGCTGCCTAACTCTGTCTCAGGCCTTATCTTTCATGTCTCTATATTTAATCTTTTTACTTGTTGAACATATAGAATGCAGTTATATAAAATAATATTTTTATCCACTAATTCTGATACCTGGGTCAGCTAGATTGGTTTCAGTTGATTGATTCTTCTCTTCAGTATGGTTCATATTTTCCTGCTTCTTTGCCTGCGTAGTTTTTAATTGAATTGTTCAATGTGGATTTTGCCTTCTTGGGTGCTGGATATTTTTCCATTTTTTAAAATAAACATTCTTTAGATTTGCTTGGGACTCAGTTACCAGAAACAGTGTGATTTAAAGTCTAGCATGTGAGAATTGGTGCTATTCCCAGTCCCTCCTGAGCAACAGGCACTGTTCCCTCTGATTATTTCAGATGGTTCTTTCCTGGCTTTGGGTGGTTTCCTCACACATGTACATATTGATACTCTGCTGAATACACAAGGGGGAACAGATCCTCTGCAGATCTGTAGCATTTTCTCTTTGTATACCTCTCTTCTTTCCAGTATTATATCCTAGCTACCTTGGTCATCCTGAATGCCCAGCTTCATTTCTTCAACTTAGGGAGTCTCCCAGCCTCCACTTGGACTCTCTTCTGAGTTCCCTTCTCAGTGCTGTGACCTGGGAGCTCTCCAGGCAGTAAGCTCAGGAAGCCATAGGGCTCACTTCATTTCTTTCCTCTCTGTTAGGGATCACATCAATTCAGTATCTTAAGTTCTTGTTTTATTTATATATAAGTAAAATTACACACACCTACCTGCACTGGACAGTATATATAAACACATTACATATGCATGTGTACAGCAAAGTGATTCAGGTTATATATATATATAAATTCTTTTTCCTACTCTTTTCCATTATGGTTTATTAGTTCCCTGTGCTATACAGTAGGACCTTGTTGTTTATCTATTTTATATATAGTAGTTTGTATCTGCTCATCCCAAACTCCTAATTTATCCCTCTCCACCCCTCTTACCCTTTTGGTAAAACCACAAGTTTGTCCTCTGTTTGAGTCTGTTTCTGTTTTGTAAATAAGTTCATTTGTGTCATATTTTAGGTTCTACATATAAGTGATATCATATGGTATATGTCTTTCTCTTTCTGACTTCACTTAGTATGATAATCTCCAGGTCCGTCCATGTAGCTGCAAATGGCATTATTTCATTCTTTTTTATGGCTGAGTAGTATTCCATTGTGATACATGCCACATCTTTATCCATTCATCTGTCGATGGACATTTAAGTTGCTTCCATGTCTTGGCTATTGTAAATAGTGCTGCTATGAACATAGGGGTGGGGTGCATGTATCTTTTCAAATTAGAGATTTCTCTGCATATGTACCCAGGGGTGGGATTGCTGAAAGTGCCCACATATAACTGGCAAACCATTAGAGTGCAATTGGCTTTTCTGATTTATCCAGTCTTATTGTTTATGGCTATAAATTCTTTGTCTTTAGAAATGCATAATCTTTTATAGAAATAGGTACATTGTGATAGTTTGTTCTTATCTTTGATTGAATTATCTTATGAATGCATTTGTACTAACTTCAATCATGTGTATTTATGATTTACTTTTGGAGGGGGGTAGTAAGTACTATAAAGCCTTCTTGGGTTTTATACTGGAGAGGCTCATAGGATATGAAAGAATAAATTTATTCTCTATTCTAATGGCCTGAGAAGCTGACTCTCTGGCCATCTTTCTTACCTCAGAATATACCCAGTATGTACTTTGTTTATCTGTTTGGTGAAAGAGCATGTACTGAAGGGCATACCATATAGGCAGTAGTTTGTTAATAGTGGAAGGAGAAACTTTGTACAGAATTTTGAACCTTAAAAAGAACTATTCAAACTTGAATTTTATTATATATTCGCAGGAATTTTCTTATTCTTTTTTTTTGTATTTGGAAATTCCTTATAATTTAAAGGAAATTTTTTAGTTTATTTAACTCTTAAGTAGGAAAATTAAGGTTCGTTTTGTGATTATTTCCAGGCTCTAATGTTTTGTGGTGGCTGAGTTGAATTAGATATTCTGTCACCCTATGGTTAAATTGTGTTATGTTACTTTGTTTTCCTTATGTAAGCCAATGGACAAGGTGAACTGCCCTATCTTGTTCATTTTGTTTACTTATAAAATTGAACATTTTAATACATTTGCTTAGTGATATTTCTCTATAGTGAATTGTTTGTTCATATAGCATTAATGTTTGGGTTTCTGCAAGTTTTTTTCTTCAATTTGTTAATTTCTTACATAACATTTGCATTTTGTCAAATGTTGAGATATTTTCACTGTTGACTCTCAACTTAATATTTTTAACTACAGTATTCCTCTCATGCTTTGTGAATGTTTGGTAGGTTTGCTTCTGAAATGCTTAATGTGAAGTACATGCCTGTGTTCTAGGTAAAGTTGAAACTTTATTCCAAACAAAGGAGAAATGTAAACAGGCAGTAGAATTCTGTAAGAACACCGAGTTCTGGGCTGGAGATATAAATTTGGCATGATCGGTTGGTAGTTGAAGCCTTAGAATTGGATGAGATTTCCTACAGAGATGAATTTAGAAGGAGAAAGAAGTTGAGGATAGGATGGGTAGCACAGAAGGAAGGATTGGCCTTAAATGGAATGGGAGGAAAGATACACTTCCTTTATTGCAGTGGTTCTGAAGACTGCTTACATATTAGAATTGACTGAGGAGCATTTTCAAAGTAAGGATTGATGATCAGATCCCACCTCACATCCCTAGAAACTTTTTTTTTTTAGTAAATTTATTTATTTTTGGCTGCATTGGGTCTTCCTTGCTGTGCACAGGCTTTCTCTAGTTGCAGTGAGCAGGGGCTACTCTTCGATGTGGTGTGCGGGCTTCTCATTGCAGTGGCTTATCTTTGTTGCAGAGTATGGGCTCTAGGCGCACAGGCTTCAGTAGCTGTGGCATGCGGGCTCAGTAGTTGTGGCTCACAGGCTCTAGAGCACAGGTTCAGTAGTTGTGGCGCACGGGCTTAGTTGCTCCACGGCATGTGGGATCTTCCCAGACTAGGGCTCAAACCTTTGTCGCCAGCATTGGCAGGCAGATTCTTAACCACCAGGGAAGTCGGAAACTGGTATGTTTTAAATCCCCAGGTGATTTTAATGTGTGACAAGAATTAAGGACCGACCACTGCTTAGCATATATCTGTTTGTAGTAAGTCAGTGAGTCTTGAACTTTTGTATTTTTCAGAATCACTGGGAGGGCTTTCTAAGGCACAGTGGTGGGCCCCATCCTCAGTTTGATTCAGTAGGTATGGGTTGGAGCCTGAGAATTTGCATTTCTAACAAGTTTCTAGATGATGCTGAGAACCACTGTAACAGTAGGTGAAGGAAAGGAAACCCTTAGGAAAGATGGATGTAGATGCCGGTGGCCTTGTAGGTTTCCCCCTAGGAAGTTTAAGGAGTTTCTTTCTTAATGTTGTTGCTTTGTTTGTGATGTAGGCACGTGAGGGTCTCCACTAAGAGTGCTGCATGAGTAGTTGTAGGGTTAGGAGGGGTTTGAGGATTCTTAGGTGTTAAAATTGCCATCAAATGAGGGTGAAAGAACAAGTTGACTTTTTATTATATGTCAGTTACTTTTTTTTCACCTGAAGGAAGATCTCCTTGAGTTCTAATTTTGTCATCTAATGAATATGCACTGTCCTCTTTTGTCACTGGAGGTGAATATTCTTCCTGTATATCTTTGTCCATGTTATTGGTGAAAATATGTCAACAGGATAGATTCTTGGAGTATATAGATAGCTCTCTTCACACTGTCATCGTTAGCACCCTTGGGATAAAATTAATTATATACATTCTGCCACATATGATTGTAAGCCATCTTATATTCATTAATGTAGTTCTTTTGGTTGCAGGTGAGTCGTTTTCACAATTTATTTCAAGGAAAGATGGTCTATCGTAAATGTATACTTGGAGAAGCTAAGTGATTACAGTTACATGAGGAGGCGGCGGCATGGTGTAAATGGACTGACCCAGAAGTCCTGATTTCAAATCCAATCTTGTTTACCCATGAACATCAGTTTCCTTATCTGTAAAATCAGAATACTAACTGTATTATAAAGTTACTAGACTGAAATGAGATAACAGATGTGAAAATTGTTGATAAATTTTATGGAACGCCATAAATATTGTGGCAGGTGATATGAATATAAAATCACATCTCTGCATGTGATGCTTATTCTGCAATTGACAAATGTAAAACTAGTACATAAAATGATTTTTATGATGGTAGGGTCTACACAGGCATTCCTTAACTTTGAATGCTTTTTGCATTATATACTATTCTGTGTTATCTTTAGCTCCCATGCTTTTAGTTGTTGATGGTTTATTGGTAGAATTCACCGCCTCCTGTCCTACTTCCACCCTGAAGACAAAATAAACAAAACAAACAAAAAATCCAACTCCTAAGGTTGATAATGTACACCTCATTAAATTGAAGGGAAATAGTATGAGACCTAATTTGTGTCTTTTGCCCTGTTTATTAATAAACTAGTTGTTAATTGGGATACATTAGTTCCAAAGATGAACATTCTCTTCGTATATGAATGTTCATTAAAATACTGTGTACTTCTAATAACTTCTCATATACACAGAGACTTGTTTTGACAAGTGTACACCATTTCTTGAACACTTACTCCATAGCCATGAAATAGAATATTGTTTTTATGTACCTTGGGTTTATAAAGAAGTATTCTACTCTTTGCAGAATGCAGAGAAAATAGAATGTTCTTTCTATTCTAAACTGTTAAACTAATAGATCTTTGTTAGACACATACTGCCTGAAAACACAGGCATGCAGTTTATAGGGAAACTATGTTATTCTTCTGTCACGTTTGGATTCCATATGTGTAAGCTGATCATGCCAGTTATCTCAGTCCTATGAAGTTGAATGATATTTGTTTATTAAATAGAAAGACATTATCCATAGATTCACTGTATTTGAACTGTTCATCTCAGTATGGATTAAAACCCTTATTCTCTATAGTGTAGTTAAATGGTTACAAATCATAAAAAATATACTCACCAAGCACATGGAAGCTTATTTTGATTAATTTTGTCACATTTTGGTTGTTGGAATTTTACAGTATTAAACAGGCTCTTGAAATTATTGTTGATGTGAGTTATTGAAGATTGATTTAATTTCTCATGTTTTTATTTTTCAGAATTTCTGTGAACATTTGAATTTACTAACAGCTTTTAGTAAACTAATTCTAAAGTTTTCCTCCTTGTTTTTCTTTCTTATGTGCATCTTAAAGACTGGTTTTAAGGGGTGTGGCAGGACGTTCTGGACTCGATGAGTTTCCACTGAAATGTCGGAGAAGTCAGGCCAGAACACAAAAGCAAAGGATGGGAAAAAGTATGCGACACTCAGTTTATTTAATACTTACAAGGGTAAATCATTAGAAACTCAGAAAACCACAGGTGAGTAAAATCAAATGGCATTTCTATTTTTTATAGTTTTCATGGTTTTGTTTTATTACTATAAATGACACACTAGAGCTATTGCTATTAGGATCTAGGGCAAACATATGTTAATGCAGGCCTGTTTACATTGGGCTTTTTATATACGTACACATCTTTGAAGGGATATGAATTTTTTAAAGTTGAAAATTTATAAATGTTTTAAAATATGTTTTTTTTTTCCTGTTTGTTATCAGAAAATAAATAAAACTATGTGGTTCCAAAAGGGAGACTTGGTCAATGAGATTAATAGGCATAAAGCTATGTATTAGTGGATTTATTCTACCACTTTTAGTTATGGACTAGAGAGAGTCCTGTGGTTCTTAGTTTTGTTTTTTAATACCTTGAACCCAGTGTTTACAGTGAAGAGTGAAAACTGGACCATGTACACATGATACTGTATGGTGCATTAACAGTGTTCATTATGTACATAAAGGTAGCATATTTCTTCTTTTCTAAAATTTATTTTCAAGTATAGTTGATTTACAGTGTTGTGTTAACTTCTGCTGTAGAGCAAAGTGATTCAGTTATACATATACATACAATCTTTTTTCATATTATTTTCCATTATGGTTTATCACAGGATATTGAATACAGTAGGACCTTGTTGTTTATCCATTATGTATTTAATAGTTTGCATCTGCTAACCCCAAACTCCCAGTTCACCCTCCCTCAGTCCACCCCCCACTCCCCTCCCCATTGGCAACCACAAGTCTGTCCTCTATGTCTGTGAGTCTGTTTCATATCATGTTTATTCTTTAACATACGAAGTTTCGAGTTTAAAATCGATTCCCTGGAAAAATTAGAAGACAGCATTGTCAGTGTTTTCTTTTTTGTAGTTTATAGGGTTGGTTCAGTTGTTAGAATTTTTTTTTTTAATGTATGTTCTATTTTATTTATTTTCTGTATACTCTATTTATTTATTTATTTATTTATTTTTGGCTGCCTTGGGTCTTTGTTGCTGCACGCAGGCTTTCTCTAGTTGTGGCGAGCGGGGGCTACTCTTCATTGCGGTGCCCAGGCTTCTCATTGCGGTGGCTTCTCTTGTTGCAGAGAATGGGCTCTAGGTGCGCGGGCTTCAGTAGTTGTGGTGCGCGGGCTCAGTAGTTGTGGCTCACGGGCTTAGTTGCTCCGCGGCATGTGGCATCTGCCTGGACCAGGGCTTGATCCCGTGTCCCGTGCATCAGCAGGCGGATTCTTAACCACTACGCAACCAGGGAAGCCCGGAAACGTGGAGTCTTAACCACTGGACTGCCAGGGAAGTCCCAGTTGTTAGAATTTTTAAAGCATCTGTTCAGTGGCTTGATAGTTAATTTTAGTATAATTTCTACATTGGGTATGTTGCAGGTGTGTGGCTTAGTTTTAATTTTTTCATTTTAAAATAGAAAATAATAATTCAAGATCCCATTAATTCCTGTTGTCTTTTTATTTTGTTTTAAGAATAAAATAGTTACTAAGAAAGTTGATGTTATTGATCTTTAGTTGCAGCTCGACATGGATTACAGAGTCTTGGAAAAGTTGGTATTTCACGGCGTATGCCTCCACCTGCTAACCTCCCAAGTCTCAAAGCGGAAAACAAAGGCAACGATCCTAATGTGAACATCGTACCTAAAGATGGCACAGGATGGGCATCAAAACAAGAGCAACACGAAGAAGAAAAGTGAGTCAAAGTCTATTAAAGAATGAAATCATTCCCCTTTCTTTGTGGGAACTTATGTTTGAGTTCCTTACGTTCTAGGTGTTGTGCTATGCCCTTTAAAGTGTTTTATATAGTCAACTTTTGTGTAATTTTTCCTATGTGTGGGTTTAGTGGCAGTATTTTTATGTGTCAGGGTAGAACAGTTGACAGAATTGCTAATCACAGTTTTCCTTGTATCATACACTGTCGGGCTCCCTCCTATCCCATCCTCACCACATCAGGCATTCTCTTTCTAAAATGATTTAAGAGTTGATTCTGTTAACTACTTTTCATGAAGCTAAGAGTTTCTGTCTGCCTGATTCATTGAAACTATACCTGATGCACATCATAGGTGCTCAAGTAATATTATTTGAATAAATAAAGAATTCACAAGAAAGCTGGCGTGGAATTAGTAATATCCTGCTTAATCATCATTCATTCAATAAATATTTAGCATTCTGTGTCACGGATTATTCAGGGCTCTTGGTTTATTAAATGACTAAGCTAAGTAGTGGTAGTTTTTAAAAATAAGACAAGAACGTGAGTACTTAGTGCTTTTTGCCTATATCTGTTACTAAATTTCTTTATTCTGGTTTGGGGAGCTTTATACAATAAATACAACTGCTTGGGTGAAGTTTACTAAAGACTTATTGTTCTCTACTTCTTAGTTGTTATAGAATTATTTTATAGTAGCAAGTCAGTTTTAGGTCTAAGTATACCAGAAATATATTGCATTTCTTAAGCCTGTTAACTACCTTTTTCATTTTTAAGCCTTAACTCATTACAAGAATTGAATAAAACTGTAGACCCTTTTAAAACACCTTTTACTCATGGGGATGCATCAGGCAAGTTGCTGTTACCTCTTTTGATTAACAGTAATATGTACAGTGGTGAAACTGTTGACTGCCAAATGGAGAGCTTGCTTAGCCTTAGCCCCTGGTTAATCCCACCAATCCAGGCTGTATGTATGACTATAATGTTATTTCTAATTATAAATGTTCACTTCTTCAAAACAAATTTTTGGTAGCTATGTTCAATAATGAGTGCTTCTTTTTTTTCTTTCTTTCTTTCTCTTCTTTCCTTCCTTCCTTCCTTCCTCCCCTCCTCCCTCCCTCCCTCCCTCCCTTCCTCCCTTCCTCCCCTCTTTTCTTTCCAAAATTAAAAACAAAGCTGTCATCTCCTTGGGTTATTCATGGGTAGAAATGAAAGGGGACAAAAATAGCTGTACTTCATTTAAAGGAATGTTGGAGAGGGAAAACATGGTGGGGTGCATCTGAGTAAATGTGTAGCCAAAATAATTTGTATACAAATTCAGCGTAAATGCAATATTTATTTTATTTAAACATATAATATCTGAAATAATGGATTCATATTTTTTTTAAGAGCACCAGAAGTTCCACCAGCACAACCAAAACCTGGGGTTGCAGCTCCCCCAGAAGTAGCCCCTGCTCCCAAATCATGGGCCAGTAACAAGCAAGGTGGGCAAGGAGATGGTAAGTGGACATTAGCTGGGGAAACTGGTTAGGCTTGATAGTTACTGAACAGCCATGCAGGAGGTAAGGGGTGAATTGTGGTGTTTTGGCAGGGGTAGAGAACACTGTCAAAAGATATTATCAGGCCCTGAAAAAAAGGGTCTTGTAAAAATTCTCTTGGGCTAGTTAAGTTTCAGTGTTAAGAGCCATGTATGAGCCAATAATAGGGATTAAAGAAGGAATCTTTAAGGTACCTTGTGCCCCACATTACTCTGTCTTTACCCTACATGACCAGACAAAATCTTATGCCTTCAGCTCTGAGACATAAAAGTATCCAGACGTTATGTTGATTGCTAGAAACCATATTATTTTCCATCTGTGCCCCTAAACCTCTTCTGTTTCAAACATGCTGTTCACGATTTCCATGGTAGAGAAGACCTAGAGAGTAGCCATAAAGCACAGTAGCTGTAATACTTCCCTCCCTGCTAGGAATGATTGGAATCCCCAACAAAACTTAATTTTCCCACTTGCAAAACATGTCTATAAAACATTGTATGGAAAAACCCATCTGGGCCCTCAAGCTAATAAAATCAGCTCTTTTAAATTTATGGAAGTATAAAAATAAATAGGCGGGCAGGTAGGTAGATAGGTGAATGAGTGAATAGTGAGGTGCAATCAGTATCTCCGCAATAAATTAAAATGAAGCATTTTAGTCTCACCGTGATACTTGTAGTGTTGATTCATAAATTCTATTTTAGCAATATTATTTGAACTGATTCTTAGAGCTATTTATTAGTAAAGGAATTTTACTTATATTGAAAATGAAAGGAGTCGTAATAAAAGAGAAACAGAAGTGAAATTCTCCTTACTTGCCTCATTATCTTTAATGAGTCACTGGAACAATGTCTGGCGATTCCTTTCTTAGATTTTTATTTCCTCATGGCTGTTCATTAACTTTCCAAGGGATTCTAATTCTAGATAAATTTAAAAGTTTTATGGATACGAACAGTCACCACTGAAATGCGGAATAAATTATCAAAAAAAGACAGAGAGCTCTATCCTGGGAGGGTTTTTGAATTATCTTCAGTATAAAAGTTACATGTAATTTTTTTAAAAAAAAATCCATAGGAATCCAGGTGAATAGTCATTTTCAGCAAGAATTTCCCAGCCTGCAGGCAGCTGGGGATCAAGAAAAAAAAGAAAAAGAATCAACTGATGACAGCTATGGACCTGGACCCAGTTTACGCCCACCAAGTAAGAATACTTTCTATTTAATAAAAATACAGAATGAGATTATATTTGTGTTTTATCTTGTGATATAACCTCCTGTCTGCTATTGCTCTATGTATGATGACTCACCTAGTTTGAAAAGGCAGATAGTAACTGTAGTTGCTTGTCACTCAAGTATGGTTTTTACATGAACAGCATCAGTTTAACTTGAGAACTTGTTGGAAGTATATGTCTTGGGCCTCACACCCAACTTACTAAATCAAAAGTCAGCATTTTAACAAGATGCCTAGGTGACTTGTTTGCACATCAATATTTGGTCATTTTTACAATAGTAAAATTTTTTAGCACACCTTCCCAATATGCAAATATTTGTTTATAATTTATATCCATTCATTTGCTTTCTATTAATATTCTGAACTCAAACCTAGGAACCAATCAATTTGGATAGTAAGAGATACTTGTATTATGTACATTATAAAGCAGAAACTAAAAATAGAAATATAAAATCTTTGAGAGATTTTAAAACATCTTATTAATTATATTGGATTCAGTGTTGTTACCAAATATCTCAAAGAAACCTGTACCATGTACAGGGTAGTTCCTATTTACAGTAATGGTTACAAATTCATGTTTTTGATAACCTAATACATTTTCTATCTCTTTGGCTCATTTCTTGCCAGGTCTGGGTAAATCACCTTTTTTAATTTTTATTTTTAATTACTGTAATGCGGTTGATGAGTTTGTATTAGGAATAGATGTGTCAGCTCCACTGTTCTCTTGTTTAGTTTCTTTTCACCAGTTACCTGTTGCTGTGTAACAAATTTGGCAACTTAAAAAGACAAACTGAACTGGGCTTACCATTTCACACAGTATCTGAGGGTCAGGAATCTGGGAGCCACTTAGCTGGGGGTTCTAGCTCAGGTTTTGTTGGTTCTCTGTCAACAGAATTGCAGTGAAACTGTCATCTGATGCTGACTTGACTAGGGCTGCTGTTTTAAGCTCTCTTACGGTGGCTCATTTGTATGTGGGCGGCTCACAACAGATTTCCTCAGAAAAAATAAGGAGGGACAGACAGACATCTCTCACCCAAGATGGAACCCCTAGGCTTTCATAGCCTGTTCTCAGAGAAGACAGCCAACACTTCTGCCTTATTCTACAAGTTACACAGACCAGTCCTGGTACACTGCTGAGAGGGGACTACACAGGGTGTGAATAGCAGGAGGTAGAGACCATTCGAACCAAACAGGGTTTCCTTGTAACATCATTTATCTCTTTTATTTGGTTAAGTGTAGTTGAGTCAGGTAATGCAGTCACTGAATCTGCTCACTTGGGCACATGTAACTAGCAATAGTAGACTGAAAACAAATGAGAGCGTGCATCACTGTCAATCCTTCTGGGTTATGGAACTCTCTCCCCCCTTCTTCAGGACACCTCAGGTATAACAGTGATTTTAATCTCTGTATCAAAAATTGGTGAAGCTTAATAGGGAAGTTCTAATATTTTCTTCCCTGACCCCAGTATTTGCTTTTGGTGGTACCCTCTGAGGCAGGGGTCCCCAACCCTTGGGCCGCAGATCGGTACCAGTCCACAGCGTGTTAGGAACCAGGCCGCACAGCAGGAGGTAAGTGGCCGGCGAGCGAGGAAGCTTCATCTGCCGCTCCCCATCACTCGCATTACCACCCAAACCATTACCCCCCCTCCCCCCGTTCGTGGAAAAATTGTCTTCCATGAAACCGGTCCTTGGTGGCAAAAAGGTTGGGGACCGCTGCTCTGAGGTACATCGTCTCTGCTTTGGAAGCCACTGCTCTTGACTACCTAAACACCTTCAAAGTCTAAATTTCTAGTACAGCCTAGGTTAGACTTTCACTATTCCTTCACTATGCTTACTTGCTTAACTTCTCTTGAAGTGTGCCTAGTTTGGTTTCACTCTGTTCCATTTTCAGATTTTTTTCTTATTTTCTCTCTCTCTTCATACCAGATGTTGCTTGTTGGAGAGATGGTGGTAAATCTGCTAGTTCACCTTTAACATCTGACCAAGATGAAAAGTCTGGCCAGGATGAAAGCACAGCTGGAACATCAGAACAAAATGATATCCTCAAAGTGGTGGAAAAGAGGATAGCTTGTGGTCCTCCACAGGCTAAACTGAATGGACAACAGCCTGCCCTTGCTTCCCAATACAGAGCTATGATGCCTTCTTACGTGAGTATTGTTGAGTCAGCAAGTGGTTAAATAAGAGGTTTTTGATCTGGATTCCAAGGAAAGAATTGGAATAGGAAAAAGTTGAGGTCTTTATTTTCATTAACGTCTAACTAAAAATTAAAATTTTCTTTGATTATGAATTTAGGAATCAAATCGCAGAAAGTATCAGCAGTACCCATGTTTTATCCTTAGGGATCATAGGTATTTTCATATCACATTACATTGTTTTTAGGTATTGCAAATATTGTTTATACTCAGCATTACTTCAAAATAGTTATTAGTGTTATTTAATGAAGCACATACATTACTGTATCACAAATTTGTTTTTTAAATATTGTGGTAACAGAATTTTAGTATAATTGTTTCCTTAGTAATACTGTGTTTTTAATTATGCATTTAAAAACATTTCTGTGAGAAGAGGTCCATAAGATTTATCAGACTGCCAGAGGGGTTGTTCATGGCACAAGAAAAGGTTAATACCTGCTTCAGTTATAAAGTTTTTATTAGTATACCTTGAATTTTTTTTAAAAACTTTTTATAATGGAATATTTTTAACATTCAAAAAAGAAATGATAAAAGAAAGCGTGAACTTTCTTCCTCCCATAACTACCATACATCTTCAACGGTTATCGATTTGTGGTCCATCTTTTTCACCTATTTCTCACCACCTGGCGTTACTAATATCCTAGATACATCATCTCATCCATATATATTTTAGGTTATATTTTAAAAGATAAAGACTAGGGGAAAATCCACAGTGCCATTACCACACCTAAAAAGAAATTCTTTTTTATTTATTTTATTTTATTTTTTTTGGCTGCATGGGGTCTTTGTTGCTGCATGCGGGCTTTCTCTAGTTGTGGTGAGCGGGAGCTACTCTTTGTTGAGGTGCATGGGCTTCTCATTGCAGTGGCTTCTCTTATTGCGGAGCACGAGCTCTAGGTGTGCGGACTTCAGTAGTTGCGGCATGTGAACTCAGTAGTTGTGGCTTGCAGGCTCTAGAGCGCAGGCTCAGTAATTGTGGCACACAGGCTTAATTGCTCCACGGCATGTGGGATCTTCTTGGACCAGGGATCAAACCTGTGTCCCCTGCATTGGCAGGTGGATTCTTAACCACTGCACCACCAGGGAAGTCCCTGAAAATACTTTTTAAAATACCAAGTCAATATTCTAGTTTCCCTGATTATCTCATAATTAGGATCCAGATAACATCTATTCTTGAGATGGTTTATATTTTTCTTAGTAATCTTGTTATCTGTGGGTACCTCTTTTCCTTTATCTCTTGTTTTCTTTGGAGCATATCTATTACAATTTATTTGTTTTCCTGTAGAGTTTCTCATAGTCTGTATTTTGCAGATTCCATCTTTGTAGTTTCATTTAATATATACTTCTGAGGGGACTTCCCTGGCGGTCCAGTGGTTAAGACTCCACACTCGCAATACAGGCACGGGTTCGATCCCTGGTCAGGGAACTAAGATCCTGCATGCCACACGATGCGGGCAAAAAAAAAAAGAAAGAAAAAAGAAAAGAAACGAAACTTAATAGTGGTTGCTTCTTGGGCAGGGGAAATTTAAAAAATAAACAAATATATATATATACACGCACACACATATATATACTTTTGACCCCCATATTTTCTATAAATTAGTAGTTAGATTTGGTGCCCTCATTCATTCATTTGCTCTCAGTCTACTGTGAAATTATGTGGCAAGTTACATGTGCTCAAGTAAATAAATTTACATTTTTTGAGAAAACCGTTAATCTCAAAGGAAAGAACAATCTAGTTCATACATTTATTTTTCTTATGACTTAACTCCTAAGTTGTCAAGGTCCAACCATATTTTCTATTTTTTCTTTGTATCATTATTACTTAACCATTCTAAGGTAGAGGGAAATAAATTATTAAATACAATTACTTGTTAAATATTTTCTTTAAAAGTTGGGGTGTATGATAAAACAGTCTTATATGCTAACCTGACCTTGAATAATGATTTGCATCCAAATACTTGTCTCCTAAGATTTTTCAAATTGTGCTTTCAAGGACCCCTGCCTGAATTTCCGGGCGTAGGGGTGGAATGGGATAAGGGGGAAGGTAAGAGGGGAGACCAAGTGAGCTTTGTTCCCAATTTCATCAATGAATTTATTCAAATAAAATGTTTCACTAAACAAAAACATTTAAAACACCATTACTATGTGTTGAGAACTTATAGTTGTTTCTGCAATTTTTTTTTTTTTTTTACTTTATTTTTCTGGCTGTGTTGGGTCTTCATTGCTGCGCGCGGGCTTTCTCTAGTTGCACGAGCAGGGACTACTCTTCGTTGCAGTGCGCAGGCTTCTCATTGCGGTGGCTTCTCGTTGCGGAGCACAGGCTCTAGGCACGCGGGCTTCAGTAGTTATGGCACGTGGGCCCTAGAGCGCATGGGCTTCAGTAGTTGCGGTGTGCAGGCTCAGTAGTTGCGGTGTACGGGCTCTAGGAGACGCAGGCTTCAGTAGTTGTGGCTCGCAGGCTCTAGAGTGCAGGCTCAGTAGTTGTGGTGCATGGGCTTAGTTGCTCTGTGGCATGTGGGATCTTCCAGGACTAGGAATCAAACCCGTGTCCCCTGCTTGGCAGGCGGATTCTTAACCACTGCACCACCAGGGAAGTCCCTTGTTTCTGCAGTTTTTGTGGCAAATTCCTAAATTTCAAACATTTATTAATACCGCACGAAATTAATATCTATGCCTAAATAATCAACAGAAAGATCTAATGCAACTTAACCGATGAACATTTGCCTCCAATAGTGTATTTGCTAATTTCAGTGTAAAGTGTGATCCAACCGAGAATTCTCGAGTATTCCCCAAACAAAAAGCTTCTCCTGTTGAGTTTCAGCTGTTGCTTATCTTAATTAACTTTTGCTTCAACCCTACTTAGAAATTTCTTCTTTACATAGCACAATCATATAAACATAGCCTTTCTTCTAGTATAAAGCAATTCCCTCATCAGTTTTTTTTAAAGAAAAGCTAAACTATTTCAGGATATAAATTATGTATTTAAGATAATACAATTTCATTTTTTTTTAAACATAATTTAACCTGGATTTAAGCAAATAGTAAATAATCAAGCACTCCTTGACATTTCTTCCATTCCAAATCATAGGATGAATCCCTTGGTGTTATTATTTGTCTTCATAATCTATCTTAGAATTCTCCTAAAGTCAGATTCTCAAAGCCAAGTTCCCGTGGAGAGCATCATCTTTGGGCCTCTGTATATAATTACTATCTGTGTGATGACTCAGAATCCACCTATGCCCTACCCATAGAAAATCTCTCAATTAGCTCCCTACCCACTTCCTCCTTCAGCTCTGTTGGGTTATGGACTATCCTTTTATCTGAACTGAGTTCCTCTTTATCAGCAAATCTGCTTTCAGTTAATCTACTCTTGTATTAGGATGAGGTCTCACATTATATCATTTCTAGTATTGATATTTGAACTTGGTTGAGAAACAGAAGTTTTCTGGGGTGCATGCATGTTGTCGTTTTTACTTTTTCATTTCAGTACACAGTCATTTTTATGTAACTTTGTTAATGGGATAACAGAAGTTCTTAATAAGATGTGTCCTAGTTATTACCTCTATTTGTAATGACTTGGTGGAGGCAGTAGATTTATAAATGGCTTGTTATTGAGGGTGAATGATCATCTATACCAGTAGACAAAATTAGTTATTGACAGTACTGTTTATTTTAATCATTTCTATAAATTATAATTTCAGGCTTAGTCAGGGTGATCTTTTTTTTTTAAATAACTGAGTAGCTAGATTTTATCAATTTTTGTTTCTTTTATACAGATGTTTCAGCAGTATCCAAGGATGGCCTATCCTCCTCTACATGGTCCCATGAGGTTTCCACCTTCTTTAACTGAAACAAACAAGTAAGACTATTAAATGATTAAAGTTTGCAGGGTATATGTATACTTGTTAAGATTTTCTGGAGGTTGAGTGGATTATGGGGATTTATTATTCTGTCCTCAAGGTACATTTGCCATTAACAAGTAATTGGCTAACTTTTGTAAGACAGAACAAAAATACTTTATTCTTCTAAAACTTTAAATCAGTTGACATAAAATTCTGAAAACTGAAAATTGTGGCCCCCAAAATGGATGGCACTTGTTTACTCCTTCTTCCTTCCATGATGTTGATAACCCCCATTCTCTTTTTTTTTTTGCTTAGTGTATTTTGAGATTAGTATTAGTCTTAGCCATATCATCTTTTAACATATATTTGTTTTATTTTAAATGTTTGAAAACTTTGCTATTAAATATCTGCATAAGAAATATAATTATGTATTGTCTTAAATTTCTATGTTAATTTTATAATCTCTTCATACACGTCAGGTGCAAAATATTTTGTATATCACGGTATAGAAAACTAATGTTGAATTGAAATGAACTAAATTCCAATCTTCTAATATTTTCCTAATTTAGTATCCTTTTCTTTCATAACCTGTCACTGGTTAGAGGCCTTCGAGGAAGAGGCCCACCTCCTTCATGGGCCTCTGAGCCTGAACGCCCCTCCATCCTTAGTGCGTCAGAACTGAAGGAGCTTGATAAATTTGATAACCTAGATGCTGAAGCTGATGAAGGTTGGGCAGGTAAGAGGCAAGATTAATTAAGCACTTTTAGTTTTTAGATGCTTTGAAACAGTCAATCTGAGTTCTCCTTAATTTAATAGGTGCTCAGATGGAAGTAGATTATACAGAACAGCTGAATTTCAGTGATGATGATGAGCAGGGAAGTAGTAGTCCTAAAGAAAACAGCAGGTAAGTTGTGATATCTCTTACTAATAATAGTATGAATTTGTTGATGTAACATGAGCCATTTATGCA
Organism: Balaenoptera borealis; assembly: GCF_965194805.1. Classification (NCBI taxonomy): domain Eukaryota; kingdom Metazoa; phylum Chordata; class Mammalia; order Artiodactyla; family Balaenopteridae; genus Balaenoptera; species Balaenoptera borealis. Next base: position 59,050,345 of record NC_138860.1, on the reverse strand, counting down.
GAGAGGTTTCATTAATAGGTATTTGTTCCCCACTTATAGAATTTCTACATTCTACTCCAAGGATTTTTACTGAGTGGGAAGGCGATTAATGAGCCAAATTTTAAAAGTACAGATAATCAAGGAATTAAGAGTTTGATGTTTCTAAAGAAAATACCTATTTTTAAAAAGAAGCTATTTAGATGCTTGTCATCTAATTGGAGATATTTTGAGAAACAGTATTCGGGACCATTTAAAACTTGTTACTTACTTGACCTGATCCACATTTATAAAATCGGAGAAAAATTACTTGGGTTACAACAGCTGCTTCAAGTCTTTGATTTTTTAAACTTAGCAAGGAGCAATAAGGTCTTGGAAAATAGGAGCTTTTTCTCCTTTTTTCTGGAATATAGGGGCATCAGAGTCAGGAATATATGGGTTATGTGACATAAAAATTGGGCTCTTAAGATAAACAGGAGTTTGCACGCACATATTGGTATAATTTTTCAGCCATAGTGTTGTAATACACTGCTGTTTCATGATCAGTTGTGAGATTCCTACTAAAATACTGTAGTTTGATTTCTCTTTTTCATTAAATCAGAACAAATTAGAATACATTAATTAATTATCTGGAATATTACTCAGTTGTGTTCAGATGAGAGTTTTGGTTGGGGGTAATAGAAAATGATGGAATCATATTGTGTGTCAAGTGTGAGTGTCCGTATTTGATAAGTACTATATCGTATCTTGTATCTTGTGATAATCTGGCCAAGCCCAGGCCCCATCACATTATAGATATATAGCATATATTTCTTGAATGAATAAATTAGCACTGCTAGGTTACAACACCATCTCATTCCTTGATACATTTTCCCCCTGAAATTGTATGGAAATAATGTCTTTTTTACGTTGAGAAAATGCATTTACTTATGGTACATTCTGTCCACTCTATTTTTTATTTCACCTGGATTTTGATTCTTCAGTGAGGATCAAGGTTCAAAAGCCTCTGAAAACACTGAAAACCGAAAAGAAGCAGATGAAGTTTTCAACACTAAGTCATCTTCTCAGATACCTGCCCATCCATCAGTAGCAAAAGGTCCCTATGGGAAAGGACCTCCACTTAATCAGGTTTGTTGGACTCATGGAGATTCTTGTCACTGCAGACAAGTGACAAGGATGAATTAATCTCATAATCATAGTTAGTTGGAAAAAGACTTAGGAAATGGGAACTACCTATTTTTTCTTAAATAGCTCTAGACCTAAACCATAATTTTATTGCATACTAACAGGAATTATCAATACAGTAGCTAAAATTATCAAGTAGAAACTAAAGTTTCACTCTTCCTTCTTATAGCAGCTTGGGCTGTCAGAGTGGAGGGATAAATTGTTTTTCCAAACTAACATAACTGAAGTGCTTTATAGTTTACTGAATGCTTCGTAAATCCTAGTTAGTATTCATGTGTGAAATTGTATGTTGTCTGAGTAGGGAAATCACACTAGGGAGTAGAGAAATCTATGTAGTCTGAGCCATTTTGAAGAATGTTGTTAAAAAGGGGGAAGTACGTGGGCAACAGATACACTTGATCCTACCTCTAAGATGTAGCAAGAACTGTACTGCAAAGTGAGAATTTAACAGGGCTATCTTCCAGAGAGCCTACTTAAGTAATTCATAGTATACTCAGCATGTATTTGTTGAATTCATACAAAACAGATGGAGGAATCGGTGCCTTCAGGGAGGTAAAAGTAAGTAGCTAACAGTGCCGTGATAGGGTGCACATAGTTCTTAGAAAATTCTATGTAAAACATTTCACAAAAGACTTGATACTTGAAGCAGGAATTAGCCAGTAAACAAAGGGAAGAGGGTGATTCCAAGCAGTGGGAACATGTTCAGGTAGAGAAGTATAGGAAAGCATGGCCTAATCAAGAAGTCCCCAGCAGTTTGACATGGGAGAGGAGTAAGAGAGCTATGTAAGAACTAGTAGTTGTTAAGTTTTGTATGCTGTACAAGAGGTTTGAATTTTATTCTTAAGGCATTGGTTAGCCATTGGAAAATAAATTTGTGAATTCTGGAAAAGAAGGATTTTTAAAGTAATTTTTAAATAAAATCTGTGTTTTGTGTGACTTTTAACTTACTGGCATAATGGGGAATGATAAAAGAACAGAAAAATATAGACCATATCTTGATGTTTTGATTTGCGTACGTGTGTGTGGCACTGATATGAATAATAACAAGTGAATAGTCTATATGTATCTGGTTCCAATGTTTTAGATGTTTCTTTTCCTTATATAAATTTGAAAGGTTTCGTTTGCCATTAGAAAAACAATTGGGCTTATGTAAATAAAAATTTGAAATTAGAGGCATACTTCTTCACAGCCAGATTACCTGGGCTAGAATTCTAGAATTTGTACACTAAGATTCTACTCTTAACAAAGTTAATTGGAGATTGTAACCTTAATTAAAATGGCTGAGTGATTGTATAGAACATAAAGTTATTTTGTAGAGACTGATGTACTTTTATTTAAAAAGAGAAAAGGATAAAGATGTTTTACTTTTTGCAGTCTTTTGGTCTCACTGAAAAACATTGCAGTCAGAAATATTTCAAGTAGATATTTTTTATCTTACTTTGTAAAAATCCTTTTCTTTATAATAGGAACGTGGACCATCTTCACACTTGCCACCACCTCCAAAGTTGCTTGCACAGCAGGTAAATTTTAACTAAATGCTTGTTAATGGTCTGTATGTATTAGTCGCCCTATTTGTTTTAATGGAAACATCCTCTGTGTGTTTCTTATTTATAATGTTTATGAAACAGTTGCTGACTTCACATTGTAGCTCCTGCACGTCTTCCTCTTTAGCCTGTCCCTCTTCCTCCTCAGCTGATGAGCATGCTCCTGATTTTTCCAAGAAAGTAAGAAGCAGTTCTTCTTCCCATTTGAGCGCTCTTCCTGGTCTGACTCTTTTCCTGTTGCCCTTGCTTCTGAGGATGACCCTTCTACTTGTTCTCTGGATCCCATCTTTTATCGGTTACCAGTAATATTCTCTCTCATCTTTAAAAAAAAGTTTTAAACACCAACCCTTCTTCAACTCCCACTACACTCCATTTCCCCACAGCTTCCTACCTATATCTCTGTTCCCCGTCATGGCCAAATTGTTCTAGTGAGCTGTTTACACTTACTGGCTTCACTTTCTCTCTCATTAACCCTCTCCAGTTACGCTTTCATCTCCCCACTATACCTTTGAAACTGTTATTATCAGGGTTAGTAATGACTGTTCCATCTTGCCAAATACAGTTCTCTTGTATTCATTTACTTAATCTCAGCAGCAGTTGACATAGTTAATCTCTTCATCCCTCCATCCTTCTTAAAACTTTTTAAAAACTTGCTTTTGAGACATCATACTGTTTTGTTCTCTTTCTTAAATTTATATTCCTTCTGGACCTCCTGTACTTAAGCCTTTGGGTGTTGGAGGGCTCAGGGCTGTGTTCTCATTTCTTTTTCTAACTATATTCTTTCCCTGGGGGATCATCTGATGGCACTCAGTAAGTATCTCGAGCCCTTAAAGCTCTATCCTGACTTCGAAAGTCTTGTATTCAGCAGTCGGCTCAGCATTTCCACTTGGATCTCTGGTAGATATCTGACAGTTACTAGTGCAAACCATAAAAACCCTCACCCACACTTAGGCAGTTCGGCTACTGTCTTCCCGTCTTCCCTATCTTAGATAATGACATTGCTGAGGTTAAAACATAGAAGTCTCTCTTAAATCTTTCTTCTCTTTTACCTTACATCCAGCCTAATCTATCAGCAAATTGTCACCTCTACCTTTAGAATATATTCCTATACTGAGTACTTGCTGCTGCCACCAGATATATTTCATTTGGACTTAACAGGTCGTCTTGTTTTCCTGTCATGCTGCCTGCTCACCCACTACCTACATCCCAAATTCTCCTATAGCAGATATAACTTTAAATATATATATATTTATATATCTTATATTACATGTATATGCTTTACATACATATACACACAGACACATACATACATACACTAGGTCAGTTATTCCTTGCTCAGGTTCTTTTCATGGTCTTTAAAGTTTCTGTCTCCTTTTCTGATTTCATCTACTTTTCTCCCTCTCTGTTCTTGCCACACAAGCTTTATTGCTCTTGTTTTAATTTTACCCTCAAGACATTTTATTTGCTCTTGCTTCTAACCAGAAGACTCTTTCTAAGGTTCTTGCTGTGATCAAGTTCTTTGCTCAGATACTAACAATGCACAGGCCTTCCCTGATCACTGTACAATGATAGTGCACATACCGTAACCATCACCGTCATCTCCACCAGTCATTTTCCTTTTAACCACTGAATGCTCTTTGTAGCATTTCTATGCACATAGAAGCTAAAACTAAGACATCTAGCAGAAAATGTAGAAGAAAGTCTTTATGAACTTGGGCCAACAAAAATGTCTTAGATAAGACAAAAAATGCAAGAATTAGAAAGAAAAAAGAAATCGATCAGTTGGACTTTGAAAAACATCTCTAAGGCAAAGAAAAGATATCACAGGAAAAATATTAATACATCTGACAAAGAACTTGTATGGGGTGGGTGTGTGTATTTAAAAGCCCTTACAAGTCAATAATAAGACAAAAAGTCCAACAAAATGATTTGAACATTCACTTCATAAAATAAGGTATACAAATGTCCAATAAGCACATGAAAAGATGTTCAATATCTTTAGTCAGCAGGAAAATGGAAAGTAAAATCACATTGAAATTTTGTTACACATCCAGAATTTAAAAGGCTGATGACACCAAATATTGGGGAGGATGCAGAGCAGGTGACACCCTCGTATGTTGCTGGTGGAGCTGTAAAACCTTGTAATCACTTTGGAAAACAGTTTGGCAATTTCTTGTAAAGTGAAACACATAGTTACTATATGACTTGGCAGTTCCACTCTTAGGTATTCATCTAAGAGGAATGAAAACATACATTTACACAAAGACTTCGGCATGAATGACCATAGCTGTCTTATTTCTAGTTAAAAAAAACTAGAAGCAATCCGTATGTCCATCCACTGATGAAACAATATGCCTGTGATGCCATACTATGCAGCAATAGAATGGAGTAAACTACTGCTACACACAGTGACCTCAGAACCATTACCCTGAACACAAGATGCCAGATACAAAACAGAATATAACTTGATGTATCCATTTTTGTGAAATTTTAGGAAAGGCAGATCTACTCTATACTGCCAGAAGTAGATTGCTGGTTGCTTGAGGTCAGGGATGCAGGCAGAGGACTGATGAAAATGCTCTATATGTTGATTGGGGCAGTAGTTACCTAAGTTTATCATTTGTCCAAACTCATCAAACTATACAGTTAAAATATATATATCACATTTTATGTAAATTATACTTCAATGAAGTTGCTTTTTAAAAAATGCTTACTCTGTGAGTTTACAGTGTAAATTAGGTGTGTTTATATAATTACTTTTCTTTTGCAGCTTGTCTTTCAAGCTCTAGATGAAGTAACTAAATACCAGAGAGATTAAACAGTTTGCCTAAGACAGCACTGTTAGTAAATGGTAGAGTCTGGATTCATGGTTTGTTTGGGTTTTTTGTTTTTAGTATTCAGTCCAGTGTTTTCACCATATCATTATTTTCTCTTTTGTAGGGATTCTGACTAATTATATGGCTTTTAAGGTTTCTTCACCCTAATACTATTAAAAATCTTTTTTTTTCTTTTTTTTTGGTTGTGTTGCTGAGCACGGGCTTCTCATTGCGGTGGCTTCTCTTGTTGCAGAGAACGGGCTCTAGGTGCACAGGCTTCAGTAGTTACAGCACATGGGCTCAGTAGTTGGGCACGCTGGCCCTAGAGCACGCGCGCTTCAGTAGTTGCGGTGTGTGGGCTCATAGTTGCGGCGTGTGGGCTCTAGAGCGCAAGCTCAGTAGCTGTGGCACATGGGCTTAGTTGCTCCACGGCATGTGGGATCTTCCCGGACCAGGGATCAAACCCATGTCCCCTGCATTGGCAGGCGGATTCTTAGCTGCTGCGCCACCACAGAAGTCCCGAAAATCAATGTTTTTAAAACAAATTTTTTAGTTCCTTGATGTTGCAGCTCTTCATGTGCTTTTATTCATCCTGCTTGTTTTTGCAAAGTTGCTGGCATTTTTAGGCTTTGTAGTAATTGTTTTAGAACATGTTAATTGAAAATTAAATCATTAAAACTCAGCCTCTTAGGTCATCCTCCCATTCTCCACCAATGGGATCTAGATACACCTTTCTGGATCTTTCAGTTTAAAGATAGAATTCTCTCTACCAAGCTGCTTTTTAGGAATTTCCTCTCCTTTGGCATGCCAGCAGCAGCAGCAATGTCTCCATGTCCTTCACTTAGCATCTTTGACTGTGTGCTCTTTCCTTGTAACTGTATCTCAGTCTTCTCAGGGCTCATGTGTTGCCATGTTGCATCTTTATGGACTTCTTTTCTCCCTCTTTAGGCATTCCATCTCTGGAAGTTCCTGCTAAAGCACTCACATTCTAAATTTCCTTTGTCTCTAAATTTAGATTTTGAAATTCATGTTGTGACAACTTCTAATTTTATTCAACAAATACTGAGTGAGCAGTAATGTCTGGCACAGTAAATAGGTACACGCTCAGTAAATATTAGATGGCTGGATTAATTATTCTCAAAAATTAACTAGATTTACTATTTTCCCCACATTGTTACTTGTTTGCAGTTTAATGTGTATGTTTTTCAGGAAAATTTCTGACACACTGGAGAATTTTGCTCCTGCTCCGTGTCTATGATATATCCTTTGTTGTCATACTCATCTGATAATTTATCTTAATGTTTCAGCATCCTCCTCCAGACCGACAGGCAGTACCTGGAAGACCAGGCCCTTTCCCTGCTAAGCAGCAGGTCCCGGATGAAGATGAAATATGGAAGCAAAGAAGAAGACAACAGTCAGAACTTTCTGCAGCAGTGGAACGTGCTCGTAAACGGCGTGAAGAGGAAGAGCGAAGAATGGAAGAGCAAAGGAAAGCAGCATGTGCAGAGAAACTTAAACGATTAGATGAAAAGCTTGGCATCGTGGACAAACAACCCTCTCCGGAGGAAATTAGAGAAAGGGAGCGAGAAAAAGAACGAGAAAAGGAACGGGAACGTGAGAAAGAACTTGAAAAAGAACAAGAACGGGAGCGAGAGAAGGAGCGGGAAAAAGAAAGGGAAAGGCAACAGGAGAAGGAAAAAGAACTGGAGCGAGAGCAGGAAAAACAGAGAGAAATGGAGAAGGAAAGAAAGCAAGAAAAAGAGAAAGAACTAGAACGGCAGCAAGAAAAGGAAAAAGAACTGCAGAAGATGAAAGAACAGGAAAAGGAATGTGAGCTGGAGAAGAAAGAAAGGGAGAAAGTGGAGGAAAAAATTGAACACAAAGAACCTACTTTAGAGCCTATGGTAGAAAAACCAGAAAGTGAAAACAGCTGTAACAAAGGTATAATAGTCTTGTTTGTCTTTATATAAGCTTTACAAAAGGCTTCATATTACATGTGGATATTGGATGTTTTTGTATTTTTAAAATATGTAATCCAAATAAAAGTGATTAGTGTTTTTTGGATAAGGTTGAATTTTATTGGATACTTTAAAATGTGTTTTTTTCTGTAATTTTTTTTTTATGATAAAATACATATAACATAAAGTTTAGCATCTTAACCATTTTTAGGTGTACAGTTCAGTGGTATTGAAAACATTCATAATGAACCATCACTACCATCCATCTCCAGAACTCTTTTCATCTTCTTAAATTGAAATTCTATATCCATTAAACAGTAGCTCTCCCCAGCCCCTCCCTGGATGGTGATTCTACTTTCTTTCTGTGTGAGTTTGACTATTCTCAGTACCTCATGTAAGTGGAATCATACAGTATTTGGCTTTTTGTAACTGGCTTTTTTCGCTTAGCATAATGTCCTTAAGTTTCATCCATTGTAGCATATTACAGAATTTCCTTCCTTTTTAAGGCTACTAATCATCATATAAATACACACACACACCACATTTTGCTTACCCAACCTGTTGATGGACACTTGGGTTGATTCCATGTTTTACCTATTTTAAACAACACTCATGTGACTGTGAGTGTACAGATATCTCTTTGAGACCCTGCCTGCTTTCATTTATTTTGAGCACAGGCATACCTCAGAGATGTTGCAGGTTGGGTACCACACCACCGCAATAAAGCAGATATGGCAATAAAGCAAGTCACATGAATTTTTTGGTTTCCCAGTGCATATAAAAGTTATGTTTACACTATTCTGTAGACTATTAAGTGTGCAGTAGCATTCTGTTTAAAAATATATATATACTGTATGTACATACCTTAACTTAAAAATACTTTATTGCTAAAAATGCTAACCATCAATGAGCCTTCACTGAGCCATGATCTTTTTGCTGTGGGGGTGAGGGAGGGTCTTGCCTCCGTGTTGATGGCTGCTGACTGATCAGGGTGGTGGCTGCTGAAGGTGGGGGTGCTGTGGCAATGTCTTAAAATAAGACAACAGTGAAGTCTGCTGCATCTATTGAATCTTCCTTTCACAAATGATTTCTTTGTAACATCAGTGCTGTTTGATAGCATTTATCCACAGTAAATCTTCTTTCAAAATTGGAGTCAAACGTCTCAAACCCTGCCAATGCTTCACCAACTAAGTTTATGTAATAATGTTCTAAATCCTTGGTTGTCATTTCAACAGGCTTCACAGTGTCTTCACTAGGAGTAGATTCCATCTCAAGAAACCACTTTCTTTGCTCATCTGTTGGAAGCAGCTCCTTATCCATTCAAGTTTTATTGTAATATTGCAGCAATTCGGTCATATCTCAGGCTCCACTTCTAATTCTAGTTCTCCTGTTGTTTCCACCACATCTGCAGTTACTTCCTCCACTGCCGTGTTGAATCCCTCAAAATTATCCAGTACTAAGTTGAATAAAAGTGGCAAAAGGAGGCACCCTTGTCTTGTTCCTGATCCTACAAAAAAAGCTTTGTCTCTCAACATTGAGTGTGGTATTAGCTGTGGGTTTCTCATAAGTGGATTTTATTATGTTGAGGTAGTTTCCTTCTGTTCCTAGTTTGAGTATTTTTATCATAAAAATGTGTTGAATTTTGTCAAATCCTTTTCTGTATTAATTGTAATGATCATGTGTTATTTTCCCTTCATTCTGTCAATGTGTAATATATTGATCGATTTTTGTATGTTAAACCATCCTTGCATCCCAGGAATATATCCCACTTGGTAAACGGTGTATAACACTTTCAGTATATTGCTAAATTCTGTTTTCTAGTATCTTGTCGAGAATTTTTGCATCAGTGTTCATAAGAGATATTTGTCTGTAGTTTTCTTGTAGTGTTCTTGTTTGGCTTTGGTATCAAGGTGATGCTGGCCTTGTAAATGAGTTAGGAAGTGTTCCCTCCTCTTCAATTTTTTGGAAAAGTTTGAGAAGAGTTGATGTTAGTTGTTTAAATGTTTGGTGGAATTCACCAGTGAAGCCATCAGGTCCAGGACTTTTCTTTGTCGTGAGATTTTTGATTACCAAGTCAGTCTCCTTACTAGTTAAAAGTCTATTCACATTTTCTATTTCTTTGTGACTTAGTCTTGGTAGATTTTTTGTTTTTAGGAATTTGTACATTTCATCTAGGTTATCCAGTTTGTTGGTGTACAGTTGTCCATAATTCTCTCATAATCCTTTTTATTTCTGTAGAATTGGTAGTATTGTCCCCATTTTCATTTCTACTTTTAGTAATTTGAGTCTTCTTTTTTCTTTAGTTCACCCCCCCACCCCAGCTAAAGATTTGTCAATTTTGTTGATCTTGTCAAAGAACCAACTTTTGTTTTCATTGATTTTTCTCTATTTTTCTCTTCTTTATTTTCTTGATCTCTGCTGTGATTTTTACTTCCTTCTAGTAACCTTGGGTTTAGTTTGTTCTTCTTATTCTCATTCCTTAATTCGTAACTCTAGGTTATTGATTTGAGAGCTTTCCTGTTTTTTAATGTAAGCATTTATAGCTATAAATTTCCCTCTTTGCTTTGCTTTTGCTGCATCCCATAAGTTTTGGTATGTTGTGCTTTTGTTTTCATTCATCTCATAGGTATTTTCCAATTTCCCTTGCACTTTCTTTTTTGATCTTTTGGCCATTAAAGAGTGTATTGCTTAATTTCCACAGATTTGTGAATTTTCCAGGTTTACTTCTGGTGATTTCTAACTTCATTCCATTGTGGTTAGAGAAAATATTTTATATGAGATCTATCTTTTTAATTCTTTTGAGAGTTAATTTGTGGCCTAACGTGATCTGTCCTGGAAATGTCCCTCGAGAAAAATGTGTATGCTGTTTTTGGGTAGAGTGTTCTGTATATGTCTGTTGGATCTAGTTGGTTTATTAAGTTCTCTTTTTCCTTATTTATCTTCTGTGTGGCTATTTTAGCCATTATTGGGATTGGAATGTTGAAGCCTTTATTTTTATATATATATAAATTTGTTTGTTTGTTTTTGGTTGCGTTGGGTCTTCGTTGCTGCGCGCGGGCTTTCTCTAGTTGCAGCGAGCTTGCGGGTACTCTTCATTGTGGTGCGCAGGCTTCTCACTGTGATGGCTTCTCTTGTTGCGGAGCACAGGCTCTAGGCACGTGGGCTCAGTAGTTGTGGCTTGCGGGCTCTAGAGCGCAGGCTCAGTAGTTGTGGCATATGGGCTTAGTTGCTCTGCAGCATGCAGGATCTTCCTGGACCAGGGCTCGAAGCTGTGTCCCCTGCACTGGCAGGTGGATTCTTAACCACTGAACCACCAGGGAAGACTGAAGCCTCTAACTATTAATGTGCAACTATTTATTTCCTTAATTCTGTCAGTATTTTGCTTCATACGTTTTGATGGTCTGTTACTAGGTGTATAAATGTTTTATAATTGTTGTATCTTTCAGTATTGAACCTTTTATTAGTATTTAATGACTTTCTTTATCTCTTGTAAAACTTCTTTGATTTAAAGTCAATTTTGTCTCATGTTAGTGTAGCCACCCTGCTCTCTTTTGGTTACTATTTCCATGGAATATCTTTGTCCATCTTTTCATTTTCAATTTATTTATATATTTGGATCTAAAGTGAGTTCATTGTAGATACCATATAGTTAGATGACCTTTAATTCTATTTTGTCTGCAAAATTGTACTAGCTTCATAGTTAAGAGGTGCTGATTCTTCTCCTACTCTTTTCTGATTCCAAGACATTTAACTACTAAATAAAATCTCATTTGTTCACATGTGTTAATACCTCTAAAACTTAAGTTGAATAGAGGTTAATGGGAATTTTGGATTGTCATAATTAAATGACTGTACTCAGTTCATAATTTCATGTTTGTTTTTCTACCAGTGTGAATAGAAAAGCTTCCGTAGGTCATTTATATGCTTACCAGACAGTAATTATGCTTTTTGAAAAAAGCCTTCGCTGGACTTCCCTGGCAGTCCAGTGGTTAAGACGCCACGCTTCTACCTCAGGGGGCGTGGGTTCAACCCCTGATTGGGGAACTAAGATCCTGCAAGCCGCACAGCACTGCCAAAAAAAACCCAAAACCTTTGCTAGCTATAATCAGCTTTTTTGTTCTTTCCCAGCTTGGCTTATAAACTCTAATTAATAAAACTTTGCTCCAGACTTGCTGTAAAATTCAGTCTTAATGAATAGCTTGAGTTAACAGTGATTTAAAATAGAAATAGTTTTATTTCAGTATATTTTCTGTTACGGAAATACTGAAATTTTTTTTACCTCAAAACCCATGCTCTTTCTATAAGACCCTGCTGCTTGAAGTTATAAAGCTGTTTAAGGTTTTGCTTTAAGTTTTTATCTGTATTCTGGGTTACCTTCAAACTTGGTCCTTAATGTAACTATAAAAAGAGTAAGAGTGTTTTATCTCAATTTTTTTAAAAAAAAAAGATACAGCCCATGTGGATTATTTGTTTAGTTACCAGATTTCACAAATTTTTATATTAAGCAGTCTGGAGATAAATTGATATTGATAACGGGCTTTTATTATATATCTTAAGCACTTTGCTCAAAACACTCAAAAAAGGTAAAGTAAAATTTCTCACCACACAAATGAAAAACATTTGTATACTTTAAAATTGATGAATTCTGAAAGAGAGCAACCTTAGGGAATCTCATTCACAGTTAATGAGAAAGGACCATGGATTAGAAATAAGGAAATTTCATTTTAGTCCTAGTTCTGCCAGTGAATACATGTATTGACCCTGATTAATTAATTTAACCATCAGCAGCCACTATATATACATAATTAATTATGGTTTTGTTTTTAATAATCGTTATTCAGTGACACTTTTATTTTCATTCACATTTTATATGTCCTCTGATGGCAGTTTAATTTTAGCTGGGTTTATCAATGAGATGTATCCATTTCATTTTTAAATGTTGCACCTACTTGGCTCTCTTTCCCCTCTAATATTTTATTTTCTTTAACATTTTTAATATTGAATGTAATACAGACAAAATGTGATTTGTGATTCTTTACTGCATCGTTTTACCATTGGCATTACATTAGCTTTCCCATTAAAATCCACCCCTAATTCTCTGAGAAAAGAATTTATAATATACATGGCTTTGTAGTTGTGACAAATGGCATTCTCTAGAATGTATATGGCTCTGGTTTTCTTTGGGATGAGAACTTTTTTTGTGTGGGGGGATGTGTATGGTTCTTCTCATGTACCATAATTGATACCCTTTACATAAAATAATGATTTTAAACTCTGATGACAACAGAGTGATCACCAGCTATCTTCAAGTATATCACAGAATAATGATTTATATATTTGAAGATAGCTGGTGATCACTCTGTTGTCATCAGACTTAGATTCATTAGTTTTCTTTATAGATAACACCCCCGATCAAAAAAATTTTTAAGTAAACCAGTATGTTCTATTTTAAGTATTTATAGGCCATTTGTGTTTTCACCTAAGTCCTAGAGAACCCCAAGTAAATGTTGACAGTAGTGTTAATATTTAGTGAAACAGTGCAAAATAGGTAGTATTTGAAATGGTTTATTATCACAAAATATCAAATACAGACATTTGTATGGTAAAGCATTTGAGCATGTGATTTCTGTCTTAAGAATCCAGCTTTGAGAAAGTCTAGGGTTTTGTTAATCTAATGTTACCTCATTGATGGTTACCAATATTAAAATACAAAAGTGTTTTAGAGTAAGGATGCTTTCTTCCTCGTTAACTTTTTAAATATATCAATCTAATTATTTCACTCCAGTACAAACAACATGTATTTGTCAAGTGTCGTTGATGAGTATAATTATCTTTCACCTTTTCTTTGGGCAGAGGATGACCCAGTTTTCAGTAGACAAGATAGCAATCGCAGTGAAAAGGAGACCACACAAGCAGCACATGAAACAGAACCAGAATCAGGGTCTCAGCCTCGGCCTGCTATATTATCTGGCTATTTTAAACAGTTTCAGAAGTCTTTACCACCACGATTCCAGCGGCAGCAGGTAACAATAAAAACATTTTATCTTGTATGTGTGATTAAAAAGGTTTATTGTTCAGTAGTATAAGAAATAATTTGACATAAAACTCAAAATACACAAAGCATACAAATTTTCCCTGAAAAATTTCCCACTTTTAAATTAGTAAGTTTGTTGATAAGGGCTTTACTGTGAAACTTCTATGTCATTCCTTTTTTCCCTCTGCCTCATTTATAGAAACCATCTTCCTTTCTAGGAAGTGGTTTCTGCAGTATAATTAATGAGTGATTAGTTGCTTAAGTCAAGTGTAAGGCAAAATGTCATAACTCATCCTTTGTTCTTTTGTCTTGCCACCTCTCACTGTCAAATGTGTTTGGAGTTCTTTTCCCTCAAGGTTTCACAAAGCCTATTTTCTGATTGATTATATTAATTTATCGCATGGAGCTAAAGTCTCAGATGTGGGGTCCTGCTTTTTTTTAGGAACAGATGAAACAGCAGCAGTGGCAGCAGCAGCAGCAGCAAGGTGTACTTCCGCAAACGGTTCCCTCACAGCCATCCAGTGGTGCTGTCCCTCCACCACCACACAGACCTCTTTACCAGCCCATGCAGCCTCACCCTCAGCATTTGGCTTCTATGGGTTTTGATCCAAGGTGGCTCATGATGCAGTCATACATGGATCCGCGAATGATATCAGGTAGACCTGCTATGGATATTCCACCCATTCATCCTGGTAAGTCTAAGTTGGCATTGTCTCATGGCTCACTTGCAGTTTTGCAAGTTCAAAGTTTTTCATTTTCCCCACGTTTTTAGTCTTAATTCCTTTGAGAGTTATAATCTAGTAAGAACTTAAATAGGACTTTTTAGTCATAAAATAATGTGTCTTCTCTCAGCATAGAGTAGTTAAATGCCAGATACTGTACCAACAGTGTGGTAAGACCAAAGAGCAAATATATTTTCTCTCTTGCAAATACTATTTTAAAATTTTCAGATGGAAAATTACTATCTTAGTTATAGTATCTGTTATTCACTACATTGTTTTTATTCCTTCAGGTGTTTCAGCATTTGAATTTTGTCCATATATTATATATTACAGCTTTTAAATTTTCTCTATCATTTGCCAGCCTAACACTTGGATTTCCTAATAGGTTAGCTAAAAACAAATAAAATAGCAGTCTTTATCAGAATAAATCCAGATAATCCAGTACCAAGACAGTGTAGAGGAAAATTTAGAGGTGACAAAAATATGATCAAGAATCACATCTGTATTTTAAAATTTACACTGAAAATTTTAAATTTAAGAGGCATAATTTATAGCATATTGATCAACTAAACTAGATTAATGGGATTTTCTATAGAAAATGTTTTTCTGAAAATTTATCATTTGGTGTAATTCTCATAATGTTTAACATGCGTAGAGTCATGGTGCTTGTTATCTGATTTTTTTTTTTTTTTTTTATAAATTTATTTCTTTTTGGTTGCGTTGGGTCTTTGTTGCTGCGCGCGGGCTTTCTCTAGTTGCCGCCGAGTCGGGGCTACTCTTCGTTGCGGTGCGCGGGCTTCTCATCGCAGTGGCTTCTCTTGTTGCGGGGCACAGGCTCTAGGCATGCGGGCTTCAGTAGTTGTGGCGCACGGGCTTACTTGCTCCGCGGCATGTGGGATCTCCCCAGACCAGGGCTCGAACCCATGTCTTCTGCATTGGCAGGCGGATTCTTAACCATTACGCCACCGGGGAAGCCCTGTTATCTGATTTTTATAGGCATTATCTTTTCTTTCCTTTAAAGTAAAATAGGCTGTTCTTATGGTTTTGCTTGCTTTGCTTCCTCAATTTTTAAATGTATTTAACAGCAACAATAAAAATCTCATTCACAGAAAAACTCAATATAATTTTCACTGATTATTTTTTTGAATTAATCAGTTTTACTTGCCAAAAGTATTTCTTTGGTTTAAATATAGAATGTCCAAATAGTAATTAAGTAATAACGTAGATTCTACGTCTATAATGATTTTGTTTCCTTCGTTCTCCTACCCCCACCCCCCAATCTTTTTCTGATCTTTTGTATAGGAATGATTCCTCCTAAGCCATTAATGAGAAGAGACCAGATGGAAGGGTCACCGAGCAGCTCTGAGTCATTTGAGCATATAGCTCGCTCTGCAAGAGATCATGCAATTTCCCTCTCTGAGCCTCGTATGATGTGGGGGTCAGATCCCTATCCTCATACTGAGCCTCAGCAGGCCACCACTCCCAAGGCAACAGAAGAACCTGAGGATGTAAGGTAATTATTAAAATTATTAGTAGACCAATAGAATATTATGGGGAAACGAAAACTGTGTAGTCTCTCTGAAGATCTTTCTGATTTAGGACTGAGCCACCGATCTGATTTTCTCCCATTTAGTATGCCTTATTTCATTCTAGGACGTATTTTCCTTTTTCTGGCATTTCTGTATTGATTAGGGCATTTTGTAACGTAGCTCTGTACACTTAGTTAAATGCTGAAATTTAGTGGTAGATGTTAAAATTGGCAAGATTCTGCTGTTGATTAGGTACTTGACATGTAATGTGGCTAAAGTGTGGATGTAGTTCTTCCACTAACGAGAAATATGGTAGACATTTAATTCTAAGGCTGAGTTAAGGACAAACACTAATTAACAGAGTTACTTTGAAGTATCAGACAATTGGTGATCTCTAACAGTTTATAACCATGAAGTTAGAACTTCTGCCCTTTTAAGGAGTATATGTTATGGTGTTTTAAAATTCTGATTCAGTGGGAAAGATGGACCTACTCTAGTGTACTCTCGTTATAAGTGGAAATTACTAGTTTCAGTGGATTAAAAGTTCACATCAGCATGTTCTAAACTTCCTCTTAAGGAATGAGCTTCATTTGTTTTTAATTGTGGGGGTGGAAACATAACATATCTACCCCCCTATCAGAATTTTAAGTGTGTAGTATAAGCATAATGCACAACAGATCTCTACAACTTTTTAATCTTGCACAACTGAAATTTTTTACCCATTTAATCATACTCATTTCCGCCTTCCTCCTAGTCCCTGGCAATCACACCTTCTGTGTGGATGAGTTTGATTACATTATATAGTATATATAAGCGGGATCATGCAGCATTTGTCCTTCTGTGACTGGTTTATTTCACTTAGTGTAATGTCCTTATCCATGATATAGCATATGGCAGGATTTTCTTTCTTTTTTTAATACTAAACAACATTCTATTGTATGCATTTACCACATTTTCTTAAGCCATTCATCTGTCGGTAGGCACTTAGGTTGTTTCTGTTGGCTATTATGAATAATGTTGCACTAAACTCTTTATAGAGACATAAAGCTCTTTATGATTAGGATCCATTTTTTTCTTTTTAAATTAGAGGGGTTATTTTGCTGTACATGTACCTGTGAGAAAGATTTTTGCCTTGATGGCTGTTATATCTTTGAATTCTCCTTATCATAGGCCTGAAGCCCCATTGGATCAGGAACAAATAACTGCTGCTTATCCAGTAGAACATAGTCAGTTAGAGGCTCATCCA
Source organism: Balaenoptera borealis (assembly GCF_965194805.1). Lineage (NCBI taxonomy): Eukaryota > Metazoa > Chordata > Mammalia > Artiodactyla > Balaenopteridae > Balaenoptera > Balaenoptera borealis. The sequence goes on along the minus strand of NC_138860.1, from coordinate 59,033,335 downwards.
AAAGCAGACTTTGTCAGAGAATCAAGTGAGACAGAAGTACAGAAGTTTTTAAGCAGATCAGTGGAAGACATTAGACCTCATCATACTGATACAAATAATCAGCCTGCTTGTTTTGATGTACCTGATCAAAAGACTGTATCCACTCAAGAAGAGCGAATTTCAGCTGGAGAAAGTCAGCCTGCCCGGAAAAGAAGTGTTTCCCATGGATCTAACCATACTCAAAAATCAGAGGAGCAGAGAAATGAGCCATCTGCAAGCATTCCTAAAGTAACTAGCAGATGCATTGATTCAAAAGAACCAGCAGAAAGACCAGAGGAAAAACCAAAAAAAGAGGGCTTTATACGATCTTCTGAAGGACCAAAACCTGAAAAACTGTATAAATCTAAATCGGAAACTCGTTGGGGCCCAAGGCCTAGCTCCAGCAGAAGAGAAGAAGGTAATGATAGGCCTGTGAGAAGATCAGGTCCTATTAAAAAACCTATACTTAGAGATATGAAAGAAGAACGAGAGCAAAGGAAGGAGAAAGAAGGAGAAAAGGGAGAAAAGGTCACCGAAAAAATGGCAAAACCTGAAAAGACAGAAAAGAAAGAACCTCTTCCTCCACCCCCACCACCTGTGGCACCACTTCAGCCACAGTCGGTTCCACTGCCACCTCAACCAGAACCAGAGAAATTTCCTTCAGTAGAAACTTCACCTTCAACTTTGGTGCAAAAGCCACCTCAAGATACCGAGAAGCCTTTGGAACCTGTAAGTAGTGTTGAGGTAGAGCCTGCAGCTAAAACTGTAAACCAGCAAACTGTCACAGTACCAACAGTCAAGGAAGAAAAGCAACCTGAGAAAATCATCAGCAAAGACCTTGTTACAGAGAGGTCTCGACCAGATTTCAGACCAACAGCTAAGAAAGAATCAACTTTACCCCCTAGGACCTATTGGAAAGAAGCTAGAGATAGAGATTGGTTTCCAGATCAAGGATACAGAGGTCGAGGCCGAGGTGAATATTACTCCAGAGGGCGAAGCTATAGAGGCTCTTATGGAGGGCGTGGCCGGGGTGGTAGAGGGCACACTCGAGACTATCCTCAGTATAGAGACAATAAGCCACGAGCAGAACATGTGCCCCCAGGACCCCTCAGACAACGAGAAGAAAGTGAAACACGAAGTGAGAGCTCTGATTTTGAAGTAGTTCCCAAAAGAAGAAGACAGCGAGGTTCAGAGACTGACACAGACAGTGAAATTCATGAAAGTGCAAGTGACAAGGATAGCTTAAGCAAAGGTAAACTTCCCAAAAGAGAGGAACGGTCTGAAAACAAAAAACCTATAAAGCCTCCATCTTCTTTCAAGCCTGAAAATCATGTCCGAATAGATAGTAGACCTCTAGAAAAACCTTTTGTAAGGGATGATGATAAATCTAAACCAGGCTTCCTTCCTAAAGGAGAGCCTACAAGGCGAGGCAGAGGGGGAACATTCAGACGTGGTGGAAGGGATCCTGGAGGTCGCCCGTCACGCCCTTCCACTTTACGAAGACCTGCTTATCGGGACAATCAGTGGAACCCAAGGCAGGCAGAAGCTCCTAAACCAGATGATGGAGAGCCACCAAGAAGACATGAGCAGTTTATTCCTATGCCAGCAGATAAACGGCCTCCGAAATTTGAGAGAAAATTTGACCCAGCTAGAGAGAGGCCCCGAAGGCAGCGTCCTACCCGACCACCGAGGCAAGATAAACCTCCCCGATTTAGACGGCTAAGAGAGAGGGAGGCTGCTTCAAAAACCAGTGAGGTGGCAGTGCCCACAAATGGCACAGTTAGTAATGTGGTTCAAGAACCAGTTAATACTGCTGGGGATATTTCTGGGAATAAGACACCAGACTTATCTAATCAGAACTCTTCAGATCAGGCAAATGAAGAATGGGAAACAGCTTCTGAAAGCAGTGATTTCAATGAGAGGCGCGAAAGGGATGAAAAAAAAAATGCTGATTTGAATGCACAAGTGGTTGTAAAGGCTGGAGAGAATGTTTTACCTCCAAAAAGGGAAATAGCAAAGAGAAGTTTTTCTAGTCAGAGACCTGGCATAGATCGCCAGAATCGGCGTGGCAACAATGGTCCACCCAAATCCGGAAGGAATTTCTCAGGTCCTAGGAATGAAAGGAGAAGTGGCCCACCATCAAAAAGTGGAAAACGAGGGTGAGTATTTTGTGTTAGATAGAATTACTTTTGCACCTTCTCTTTTTTTTTTTTTTTTGGCCGCCATGCGGCTTGTGGGATCTCAGTTCCCTGACCAGGAATTGAACCTGGGCCCTCAGCAGTGAAAGCACAGAGTCCTAACCACTGGACCACTAGGGAATTCCCTACTTTTGCACCTTTAGAGAAGCTAAAAGTATACTTCTTGGTTGAACTGTGCAAAGGAGCTAGTCTATAGAGGACCAAGACATTCTTCTCCTAGAATTTTTTTTCTATTCTAAAAGTGTAAGGGTGCTTGAGAAAGAGGTTAGTGTGTCTCAGAAGTCTTTGCCTGTTGTTACGTTACGTTTCCCAAAAGAGTCCTGTTAGGAATTTGTAGGTTTGGGGAAATCTACACACCTAGGGCAGGACCTATACAGTGTCTTCCATTTGGTAAATCATCTTACTGACGATGAGCAGCCTGCCTTTCTTTCTTGGCTTCTCTTTGGAAAACTGGTGCTCACAGGTGTCCTCTGGGACTTAACATGTTGTAACCATATACAGTCACTCTGTACTGGTTTCTAGAGAGTGAATGTTGAAACTTAAGGATAAATAATATTCCTCACTCAAGTTGCAAACCTACAATAAATGATCCAGCTTAGAGAGAGGCCTAGAAAGCAAAGTCCTGCCCAACCACCAAGGCCACCAGTAACATACATACCATGTCATTGGTGGTGTTTTTAAAAGAATTTTTCTCAACTATGCTAAACTTGGTCTGTTTTTTTAAATATTAAAATGTTGGTTATAATAAATTATTATTATTATTTTTAGTATTAGGAAACATTATAAAGTAGCATTATTCCTAGTTTTAAATCTAGGCTCTGGTATTTACTAGTGGTATAAACTCTGCTTCATCACCACTAAAAGGGGGAGAAAGTAATAGTACTTATAAAAATGTGTGAAGATTTAGTGACATGATATTTGTGAAACACTTAATGTAACACCTGGTATATAGTAAGCAACTCTTAATGACCTGCCCATTGTTTTTTTTTTTTTAAACCAATTCCCAGATTTGCAGCCTGAGCTGGTAGGAAATTTATTCAGGCAAAGTATCTTAATCTGCATTGGTTAGTTACTTATACTTAGCATTTCAGCATTTCAGGTTACTATACCAGTCAGCGAAAATATTTTTGCTTTCTGATAATTTAGAAAAAGTTCCAGGGAAATAATACTACCAGTTGTGTTTGAGTACCTGCTTAACACAGAATTTAAACCTCCCTTTAAAAGTCAAAAGAATAGGATAACATATAAGTTACAATAACAACGTATCAATAGTTGTTGACTGTAACCAGACTATTAGAATTTCAAGTAATAATACTCAAGGGAAAAATTGATCTGATTTGTGTGCACTGTAGATCTCAACTACTTAGCAAGACTTTTGTGCTATGTAGATGGTAACAACTTTGAACCTGCAGAAATAGCAGTTACTGGCTGTAGTGAAATGAATGTTTTGCAAGAGTCCCATTTAGAAGAAATGAATTCATTCTTCACCTGTTTGAGGTCATGCTTTTTGTCAGGCTCTTTCTAAGCTTTTATCTTGAGTAATACTATAGACTGAGCTGAAAATGAATTGGTAAGGCCATTTTTCATGGTGTATTTTCATGAAGTTTTTGTAAAATGAACCCAAGAAAAGAATCTGTTAGGTAAAAAAAAACCCTGTAGAAATACCTTTGGTTTTGTGAAGTGAATCGTTTCCATATTAAAACTGGTTTTTAAAATGTTTACATGTATATAAATCTGATTGAACTTTTTTAAAGAAAAACATACTTGTAGTGTAAGCATAGAATTCTTTTTAAAAAAAATTTTCATATGCTGCCCTCTTGTGGAGAAGATCCACTAGTGAATACTTTGGACTAGCTTGGATCACAGAAATTTTCTGCTATAAACAATGTTGATAGCTCATTTATAACATGATAGACACAGAAAGAATAGACACGATAAGAACCTTCAGAGGATAATTAGAATTCTAGAATTTAATTGCTGGAAAGAATCCTAAGGAGCTTGTCTTATTTCCTTTACTGGGAAGCTCCGTCTTAGTGAAGTTGTACCCAACAAAAGTCACTAAAGCTTGTTGGTTTTAGAGTTAGGGTCTTCTATCCCACTGTTACTTCTTCTTAGATTGAACTTTAGAAACTGCCACTAAGAGCATTTTTCTTTTGTTCGGATATGTAGAGGTAGTAATAAAATCTCAAATTATTATTTTGTAGGCCATTTGATGACCAGTCAGCAGGCACAGCTGGTGCTGATCCTGTCAATGGCAGCTCTGCACACCACCAGGAAGGAGCACCTAATGGTACAGGACAAAAGAACTCCAAAGATTCTACTGGGAAAAAAAGAGAAGAGCCCAAACCAGGCCCTAAAAAACCCAAAGAGAAAGTGGATGCACTATCACAGTTTGATCTCAACAACTATGCAAGTGCGTCTCAGGTCCCTTTTATATATCTATCTGTTTATCTATTTGTTACATTTAAATAGATACTGTAAATAAAGAAGTCATCAAACAAGAAAGAGTTGGACTTCAAGGTAGAGATAGAGAATGGTTATGAATCACCAACTGATATACCTTTAACTGAAATAACACCAGCTTTTAGCATAGGCTTGAGTGCTTGATAAAATTCTTGTTAAAGATAATCCACAGAGTTTCACTGTTCTTCTTTAAAAAAAAAAAAGGAGGAAATTAACCACCCTACCTTGCTAAACAGGTGTGGGGAAGCACACCAAACCAAATGTGAAGATGCTTAGTTATATCTGTACATATTCTGTGTCTGAAAGGAAAGAAATGTTAACCTCAGTGAGTTATGACCTTGATAAAATTGACATCTAAGATACGATAAATAGAGAATAAATAATAGGATGGGAGGTAGTGTGGCTATGGATAAATGCTTTCAGAAAGCCATGGAGTGATAGGATATCAAATATGAAGGATAACACAGCAAGAAGGAAATATTTGATGAAGAAGTTAATAAGGAATCTCTATGAGTAGACACTTATATTGATACATGTAAAAATGTGCTATTTGCCATTCATTCAGATGAGACTTAAGCTGGAAATACTGAATAAGATTGAGAGATTTACTAAGTTAAGACCAGATAGTAGTAATGGGAAACTTTGGTTAGGTACTGTTGTTATTCCAGTATTCAAGATGTAGATGAGAGTTTTCTTTCATCTAGTTAATACTTATTTATACATACTAAATTTGATTTGGGCCCAGGACTTTGGCATTATTATTTCTAGACCAGCGGTTCTCAAAGCGTGGTCCTCAGACCATCAACATCACCTGGAAATTTGTGAGAAATACAGAATCTTGGGCCCTACCCCAGACCTGCTGGATCAGAAACTCTTGGAGTGTGAAGCAGTCTGTGTTTTAACCAGTTCTCCAGGTGATTCCGATGCACGCAAACTTTTGAGAGCTAATTCTAGACTACCATTTTAGGATTCACGTGGGAAAGAAATGAACTTATCTTAATTGCGCATTTTAAGAATTTTTAGAACTGTGGTTCTTAACAGGGATGGTTCTGCATTTGGCAATCTGTGGAGATCTTTTTGGTGTCAAAACTGGTGGCTGGATGCTGCTGACATCTTAGTGGGTATAGGCCAGGAATGCTGCTAAACATCCTACAGTGCACAGGACAGCTCGCTCAAAATGTTAATACTGCTAAAGTTGGAAAGTTCTGATTTAGAGAAAGTGATTAAAGTAAATCCATAGGAAGCTTGGATGCTAATCCTACTGTGGTCCATGAGAAGAGATTAACATCCATCTAAACACCACATTTGGAAAATGACAAGTGAAGATTACAAAAGTCCACAAAACATGGCAGATTTCTCAAATATTTGTTTACTGGTTTCTCTTTTTCCAAACAACTTCTGGAGTAGAAATTTTGCAAAGTATTATATATTATTGGATTAAGACAATATAAAAAGGTAAGAAGTCAATTATTTCTGAATTGATAATGGAAATTGAGCTATTAGTTTTAACTTGTTGAAGTTAATTTTAAGAGTCATCTTTAGGTTCTTTTCCTAAAAATGTTCTATAATTTCCTTAAAATGGTCTTCCTAATAATGTCCCGTTAGCCCAAAATGTTGCAAAGCACCAGGCAAGAACAGGGTGTTGAGAACAAAGTATTGCTCACATGTCCTTAAATGCTTCGTGTAATTGAGTGAACTATTCAAAAGGTTTCTAACGAAGCTCTTAGGCAAGAAAATTTAAATAATGAGTGATGGCATGACTATGAAGATGAGCTTTAAACACACACACTTTTTAGTTTAAGTGAAAAACCGAGACGAATTTAGAATTATGAAGAGGTCTCTTCACAAGTCTGAAATACTGGAGTGCATGACATCCTTAGAAATGTTGGACTAAAACCTTGCATTGAGATGAGCATATGCTCCATTTTACACAGTTGATTTCTTTTTTTTTTCTTTTGACATCTTTATTGGAGTATAATTGCTTTACAGTGTTGCGTTATACACAGTTAATTTCTTAAAGGATTTAGAACACAAGTAGAAGTGTCATAGATAAATCAGAATCAATTGGTTTTTTCCTTTGAAATTAAATTTTTATTAGAAAAACAATAACAGTAATAGGTTTATAAAGAGTGAAAGCCAGTCTTAGTATTTATTTTTTGTTTCCTTGTCAGTGTTTCTATAAATGGAAATTTTTAGCTATTTAAAAAGAACTGTTTTCCGGTAGATTCCCTATGATGCACTCCATGGTCATATTCTCTTGCCAGCCCCCGCAAGTTATCACCATTCTGAATTGTATATGTATAATTCCCAAGCAAATCTCTATTTTTATTATGTGTTTCCCGATCAGAACATATTATATGTTTATATTTGCAAAATTAAAATAATTTATTTGAATTGCCTCACCCTTTTCTTATATTTATTGTGCAAACATTATACCTACAACCCAAAATCACATCACCTGGATTATTTTTATTTTTCTTCTAAGTATTAGTTAATGGATCTAAATTTCTTATACTCACTGGAATATAGAATAATTTAACAAGATAGCCGGAATAATTGTTAGACAATGAGTTGAAAGTATATCTTGAATTATTTCTTCCACTGGGTTATTATGATGTATGTACATCTATGCCACTTTACATTCACATGGAACTTTAACATGTATTTCATGTTTTTAACAGCTCCGCATTATAGACAATAGTCTACGTAAACTAGAGGCGTTAAGAACCATAAGACCAGCTTAGTTGTTCAACACCGCATTGTTAGCACATCAGCCTCTCAGAGCTTATTACATCCTTTGTAAAGGGGAAACAATAGTAATAACCACCTCTTAGAGTGGTTAGATGCAAATGAGATAAAGTACTACGTAGATCTTTACAGCACAGCACACATCTTGAGGCTGGGAGAGGTAGAGGTTAAGTGATTTGACTACGATAAGACAATTTTGATTTTTCTTTTAAAAAACAAGGCATTACCACTACATTGCTTAAGAAAAAAAGATGTATAATATATCATTCAAAGTAGATAGTCTCAGGACTTTTATTTTTAACCTTGTTTACAAAATCTTTTCATATATCTATGAAATCTTTGCAAATTTTGCTGCTAAATGGCCATTTTATGGGAAATGGGTTATATACTATGAGTTATAAGAACTAGATCTTTGCCATGTCTTTTATTTTTTAATCACTACTGGACTAAACATTTCTATTTATCTTTTCAATTGAAAAAAAATATCATTTTAAATCTTTTTGTATATCTGTAGGTGTTGTTATAATTGATGACCATCCTGAAGTAACAGTAGTTGAAGACCCCCAGTCAAATTTGAATGATGATGGTTTTACTGAAGTTGTATCCAAAAAACAACAGAAACGTTTACAGGATGAAGAACGCCGAAAGAAGGAAGAACAAATCATACAGGTTTAGCGTTTCAATTTGTTGCTCGTTATTTAGATTGTTGCCCAAAATATATTAGGAAATGGTCAAGGTTTCTATCCACCTATAAGGTCAGGGCTGCATTTATTATTCAAGTGTTGAGAATGACCTGATTTTTCACAACTTTAAACTGTTTTTAACCAGAATGAGGTAAATTTTAAGTAGAATGTAATCACTAGCTCACTGTTTGCCTTAGAGAAAACCATCTTTACTTTATTTCAAAATATATCTTATTTGCCCCATCTTACTTCATTGCAGAGTTAGGGTTAATTTTAAATCATCTTGGAAATTTAATGAATACAACTGCCATTATCTCTAATAACGTGCAGATTCTTGACCTATACAAGTTTCTGTTGTAATCTAAATTAGTTCATTTAAATAGTATGAATCACAATAAGTTATTTCCTTTAAATCAACCGAAACACCCATTTTACTGAATGCTGACACAGGATAAAAATAAATACAGCACATGGGTCATAGCAATAAAGAGCCCTAACAGATGAGAGGGCTTAAAAGCAGGAAACACTGTAAAAATCCTATGTGGATGGTAACATTGAGTTTAATTGAATATAATCCTTGGGACTAGATATTTTCAGAAGTCATTTATTTGTTATTATTGTTTAGGAAGATACATTAGTGCAGATTTTATATAGCATAATACCCAGCAACACTCCCAGAATTAATGCTTCTGTGGCAAACAGTTAAGTAAGTAATTTTTTGTCAGGTGGGGTCAGATTTTGCTGCCAAATGAATTTAGTGCGAATTTACTTAATTTCTTTAATTTCAGAATAGTGGAAAAGAGATTGTGGACCTGTATATCAAGAATATCTAATACATATTTGTCTTTTTTCCCCATAGCATCTTTTTTTTTTTTAAAGTATGTTGTATCTAAATTATTATTTAGCTCCTAACTCTTTTTTTTTTTTAATTAATTAATTTATTTATTTATTTATGGCTGTGTGTTGGGTCTTCGTTTCTGTGCGAGGGCTTTCTCTAGTTGTGGCAAGCGAGGGCCACTCTTCATCACGTTGCGCGGGCCTCTCACTATCGCGGCCTCTCTTGTTGCGGAGCACAGGCTCCAGATGCGCAGGCTCAGTAGTTGTGGCTCACGGGCTTAGTTGCTCTGTGGCATGTGGGATCTTCCCAGACCAGGGCTCGAACCCGTGTCCCCTGCATTGGCAGGCAGATTCTCAACCACTGCGCCACCAGGGAAGCCCTCCCCTATAGCATCTTGTAATTTAAAATCTCATTGGCAACCTGGATGTTTTTATTCTATCAAGTAGCTATTTTGTAAAGTAAAGGAGCTAAATTAGCAGTAGATAGCTTTGTTGGAATGTCTGTGTGAACTATTACTTTCAGCTGTGTTACTGACACAAATGATTCCTGCAAATTTTTTAAGGTCTGGAATAAAAAGAATGCAAATGAAAAAGGAAGAAGTCAGACTTCTAAGCTCCCACCAAGATTTGCCAAAAAACAGGCTACGGGAACCCAGCAAGCACAGCTTCCAGCCTTAGCTCTAGCCTCAGCTCCAGGTCCAGGTTCAACCTCAGCTCCAGGTCCAGCCACAACCTCAGCTCCAGTTCCAGCCTCAACCCCAGCTCCAGTTCTAGCATCGCCCTCAGCTCCAGTTCCAGCCCCAGCTGCAGTCCCAGTCTTTACCTCCACCTCAGCTCCACTCCCAACCTTAGCCTCAGCCTCAGCTCCAGTTCCAGCCTCCACCTCAACTACAGCCACAGCCTCTTCTCCAGCTCCAGCTCCAACCCCAATCCTTGCCTCCGCTTCCACCCCAGCCTCTGTCCCCATCCTTGCCTCAGCCTCAATTCCCATCCTTGCTTCAGCTCTGTCACCAGCTTCAGCTCCACCTCCAGCCGCCTCAGCCCCAGCTGCCCCCACCTCAGCCCCAACTGTCCCTGCCTCAATCCCAACCCCAGCCCCAGCCCCAGCTCCAGCCCCAACCTCTGCCCTAGTCCAAGTCTCAGTCCCAGCCCCCACTGCCCCAGCCCAGACTCAGGGACAGACTCACAAACCAGTCCAGAGTCCACTACAGACTACAACACAGTCTTCAAAACAGCCCCCTCCTTCAATTAGACTACCTTCAGCTCAGACACCTAATGGCACAGATTACGTAGCCACAGGAAAGCCCATCCAGACCCCACAGTCACATGGCACTCTTACAACTGAATTATGGGATAACAAGGTGGCCCCACCAGCTGTGTTGAATGACATCTCTAAGAAATGTAAGTGTGCAACAAGAAGTGAGGGGTGGAAATGGCATGGGAATTGGGGGTTTGTTTTCAATTTTATTTATATACTCAGTATGTTTTTTCCTAGCCATTTCTTTTTTCTCAGTAGGAAGCAGTAACAGTAATCTTTTCTTAGCTTCCTTTCTTAAAACCTTTGTTTCTAAGACAAGTGTGTTATATTTTTAACAGCCATATTTTATGGACACAACTTTGTGTTGATAAAACAATAGTACAATGTTTTGGAGGAGATTATTTTGGTATGCAAGAATCTCTTTAAGTATTATATACCATGTGAAAAGTCATTGTTTTATTATCTAGCTACCATTAAAAGAAAGGGTTAAATGGGTTAAAGATTATTAGCCTCTAAATTTTAATGGTCATATTTCCTGTGGCTTCTCCTTCTCAGTAGGTCCCATTAGTCCACCACAGCCACCTTCAGTCAGTGCATGGAATAAGCCCCTAACATCATTTGGATCAGCTACTTCATCAGAGGTAGGAACAGACTTAATAATGGCTTTTGTGGGGTTAGTGTGGCAGAGTTTCCTTAAAACAGTTTCTCAAACTTTGGCATGCATCAGAATCACCTGGAGAGCTTATTAAAGTAGATTGCTGGGACCCATGCCCAGAGTTTCTGATTCATTAGGTCTGGGCTAAGGCCTGAGTACATTTCTAATAAGTTCCCAAGTGATGTTAATGCTACTGAATCTCAACAGTTATAAGCTGCTTCTCACCTTTAGACATATTAAGGTTAACATTTTAAAACTTCTAGCTTTGTGACACAGAGAGTGTAAGTGCAATTACTATTTTCTGGACTGTTTTGTGTTTTTAATGATATGCATGTTTGAATAAACATGCATAATATGCATGTTTAATGATATGCAGTATAGTTACTTAGAAGCAGAGTTTCCGGGAGGTTGTTCTAACATAATTTCTCAAACACACAGTATTGGTAATTGGCTATTTAGGCCAGCAATTCTTCATTCATTGAACAAACATTTATTGAGCACTTGTGATGTATCAGGCACTGTCCTAACCTGTGGCCTTAGAAAAAGTGGGTGGTGCTGTGAAAACAGAATAAAAGCCCCGCGCTCATGGGGCTTCCATTGTAGTTGGGGAGAACCAACAATAAATAACACATAGAATGTTAAATGGTGATCAGTGCTGAGGAGAAAAGCAAAAGCAAGGAAGGTGTATAAGGAATTTCCCAAGGGGTGTGGAGACAGCTTAAAATAGGTTGGCCAGAAAAGGCTACTTAGGTGACATTTGAATTAAAGACTTGAAGGAGGTAAGAGAGCATGCTATTCAGTTGTCTAAGGAAAAGTGAATTCCTGGTTCAGAGAATAGTAAATACAAAACCCTAACACAGGAGCATGCCTGGTGTGTTTGAAGAGGTACATATGGCTGGATTGAAGTAAGGGGTGAAAAGAGAACAGATGAGGTTGGAAAGATAATAGGTGGAGGATCTGGTATGGACTTCAGGCATGGTAGGAAGACAGTAGACAGTTTTGAGAAAAAGAGTGACAGGATCTGACTTTTTAAAAGACTATTCTAAGTAGTCTGTTAAGAACAGTCTGTGGGAGCGAAGAATAGATGGTAAGATGCTGTTGCAATAATCACATGATGATAGCTTAAACCAGGAAAGTGACATTAAAAGTGATGAGAAATGGTTGGTTTCTGGGTATTTGAAGATAGAGCTCATAAATTTACTGATGAATTAAATGTGATATGTGAGAAAAAGGAGTCAGTTATCTCCAAAGCTTTTGACTTGAGCAGCAAAAGGGATAGAGTTCCCATCAGTTGAGATTGGGAAGCTGTAAAATGAATCATCATTGGGGAAGATCAGGGAATTCAGTTTTGAACTTGTTAGATTTAAGATGTTTATTACACATCTAAGTGGAAATGTCAAGTAGGTAGTTGACTATAAGAATTTGTAGTTCAGAGAAGATAGTCTAGTTTGACTACATAAATCTGTAAGTCATTAGATGGTGCTTAAGTGATGAGGTTGGTTGAGGTCACGAAGGAAGAATGAGTTATAAAAGTAGTTAGAAAAAGAGAAGAGAATCAAAAACCGAGTCCTAACTCAGGGAGTTGTGGGAGATGGAGAAGCTAAGTGATGAGAAAAGTGTCCTGGAATCCAAGTGAAAGATGAGTTTAAAGAGGGATAAATCAACTGTGTCAAATGCTGCTGGAAGGTCAAGTAAGACAGACCCTGCGAATTGACAGTTGGCATTAACAATGTGGAGGTCACTGGTGACTTTGACAAAAACAATGTTGGTAGAGCACTCGGTGCAAAAGCCTGGTTAGTGTGAATTTAAGAGAAAATGGGAGAAAAGATGAGTGCAGTCGTCCCTCAGTATCGCAGTGGGATTGGTTCTAAGATCCCCCATGGATACCAGAGTCCAAGGATGCTCAAGTCTCTTGTATAAAATGGCACGGTATTTGCATATATTTATCTCTAGATTACTTCTAATACCTAATACAATGTAAATGCTATGTAAATAGTTGCCGGTGTGCAGCAAATTCAAGTTTCACTTTTTGGAACTTTCTCGGGTGTTTTTTTGTTTTTTTTTTAATCCAAGGGTGGTGGAGCCCATGGATGCTGAGAGAAGGCCGACTGTGTAGAGAACCTAGAATAGTTTTGCCGTAAAAGGGGAGCAGAGAAATGTCAAGGAAGATACAGTTAAGAGATTTTTTTTTTCCTTCTTTTTTCTTTTCAGGGAAGTCTTCCTGCTGTTCCCTACCCCCAGTTCAGCTTTCTGACTTAGGTCTGGAGTAGGCCTCATCATCTGTTTTGATTTTTTTAAGTTCTACAGAGAACTCTTTGTAAAAATAGAATTAAGAGTCACTGGATTCTGTATCTGAGATGCTCAGTTTAATCATTTTTCCTCTGCCTGTTTGTTTTGACATTATGATTAATTAGAGCATTTCTTGTACAGAAAGTTGATTTTTCATTACTAATGAGAAGGATGGAGTAGAAAGTTTCTTTTCTTTGTTTTGGATGAGTGTACTGGTTTAATAATTTTATTAAAATGTTTGGTCCAGGTTTTTAAATTGACGTTAAAGTACAGGGACCATAATCTCTCAGCTGCAAGATTTTTGTCGTAGACATTCTACTACAAGTTGATAATACTAAAAGGATGCTTACATTCTTCTTCAGCCTCTTGGAGCAGCAAGATATTTTGTTGGTATCTCATTTTTCTCATGCATATTTTTCTTCATCCTCTTTATGTTCTTTATATTTTCTGGATAGAATGATTTTATCATCTCTCCTTGTCTTATGTATATTTTATAGACATTTTTTGTTTCAAAGAATATAATATTCTTCCTAATATTGTCTGACGTTCTCTAAGTCCCATTAACTATTTGCCTATTCATTTAACTATTTATAAGTTCTTTATTGTTTTATACATAAAATCAATAGCTTTCAGTTATTAAATACTGCACCATTCTCTCTTCTAAAATTAATTGTACATTTATATTGAACTGACTAGAAAATTTCAACATTGACTGAAACAGAGATGTTTATTCTAAGTTATATCAGTACTGTTTGTCTGTAGTTGAAAGTGAATGTTCAGATATTAAAAATAGATCTGAATGACATGCCTTATTCCTACTGATGACATTGTCATACTGATAAATATAACAGTAACCTTACACAGTAATTGACACACTTAATTCAGGGGTAGCAAAAATGATATGAAATAGTGATTTGATTATAAGACCAAGGCCTGAAGTTTAACTTTGTCCCTAGTTTTGTCTTTTTGTTTGTTCTTCCATGAAAAGGTTAAGTACAGTTTTTGTGGTTTCAGTTACCTGCAGTCAGCCACAGCCTGAAAATATTAAATGGAAAATTCCAGAAATAAACAGTTCATAAGTTTTAAATTGTGCACACCTTTCTGAATAATAGTGTCATGAAATCCAGTGTTCCCACCCACCCATTAGTCATTTAGTAGCCATCTTGGTTATCAAGTTGGTCGTTTTGCTGTGCTTGTGTTTGGGTAAACCCTTACGTAACTTAATAGTGGCCCCAAAGCGCAAAAATAGTGTGGCTGGCAATTTGGATGTTCTCTTACTGTGCCTAATTTGTAAATTAAACTTTATCATCAGTATGTACGTATAGGAAAAAAAACACAGTATGTGTACTGTTGAGTACTGTCTGTGGTTTTGAATGTCCACTGGGGGACATTGTTATAAACACCCTCAGGCTTACAAAACCCCATGTCATCTAACCTTCTGCTTGTCCATCTTCTGCCACTGTTCCTAATACCTGCTGTGTTCCAGCCTCACTAGCTTTTTGGTTTTTTTTTAATTCCTGACCTTTACGCTAGACGTTTGCTCTGCCAGAAACACCTTCCACTAATCCTATAGTTTAGATTCAGTTTCAGTATGACCTCCTAGGGCCTTTTTCTAAGTGGTTTAACCATATTTTAATTTTTGCATATCCCTTGTCTAACTTTTTAGTTGTTTATTTTCTTCATCCATTATAATGCAAGTTAGATTGGTAGTGTCTGCCTGGATCAGCGCCTAGCACAAAGAAGGTATTACGTAAATTAGCAGTTTAATTGATGAATGAATTTCTGATGTGTGTGCACGCCATTACCAATCAAAGTACTTTCATGTATATTAATTCATTTTCTTTTCAAAGCAGAAGTGGGTGACACTGGAATTCCTATCTTTTTTCTGCTCCCCCGTTAATTCATTCATTTATCTGTTGCTGGTGGTGCCTTTCTGTATTTGTTTTACATTTGTTTTAAATGATGTTTTACATTTGTTTTAACTTGAGGCTCTGATTTGCCCTTCAACCCAGGGCACTTAAAGCCAGGACTTTAAAAATTAAGTCTTGTCCTAGTTTTTAATTTATCAGTTGTTTGCTAATACAGATCAGTAGGGTTAAGGGAATGTTCTCCTAAAACATAAACCAAGGTCAGTTAATCTCAGTTGGATGTAGATTGCTTCAAACCTTCTATTGTACTTTTAAAATATGTGCTATTACATAAATCATTCAGTCAAATTTGAACTCTGCTTTGAAACAAGTTTTTTGTTTTTTAAGTTTTTATCATTATAGAACCAGAGGGTTTTTTTTTAAATATCTTTATTGGAGTATAGTTGCTTTACAATGGTGTGTTAGTTTCTGCTGTATAACAAAGTGAATCAGCTATACATAAACATATATCCCCATATCGCCTCCCTCTTGCGTCTCCCTCCCACCCTCCCTATCCCACCCCTCTAGATGGTAACAAAGCACCGAGCTGATCTCCCTGTGCTATGTGGCTGCTTCCCACTACTAGCTATCTGTTTTACATTTGGTAGTGTATATATGTCCATGCCACTCTCTCACATCTGAAGCAAGTTTTTAAATGTTCTCTTACTAGGGAACAAAGAATAGTCAAGAAAGTGGAGTTGAAATTGGAATTGACACAATTCAGTTTGGTGCTCCAGCTTCAAACGGGGGTGAAAATGAAATTGTTCCTGTGCTTTCGGAAAAAACTACTGACAAAATATCTGAACCTAAAGAACAACGGCAGAAGCAGCCACGGGCAGGCCCTATCAAAGCCCAGAAGGTATAGTTCATGTTCCAGATATAATTGTATGAAAGCCACTAACATTTAAGGAGAATAAGTTTCAAAATTGGATTAGTTTTCAATGAGTGTCTTTGATCATGATGTGTTTTTGTCATAACCATTGAATTTAGCTTCCAGATTTGAGTCCAGTAGAAAACAAAGAACATAAACCTGGTCCTATTGGAAAGGAACGTTCATTAAAAAATAGAAAAGTAAAAGATGCCCAACAGGTGGAGCCAGAAGGACAGGAGAAATCAAGCCCTGCTACAGTCAGAAGTACAGATCCTGTGGCAGCAAAGGAAACCAAAGCAGTTTCAGAAATGTCTACTGAAATAGGAACAATGATCTCAGTATCATCCCCAGAATATGGCACTAACGTGAAGGTAAGCAACGTGCAATGATTACCAGTTCAGTTGATGCAAACCATGTCTAAAATGAATGGGGAAAACAGCAACAAAATACTTTTTTTTTTTTTTTTCTTGAGGCATATAATTCTGTAGCTTATAAGGGTTGTTATTTCTTACAGAGAAGATTTTATTTCATGGTGTGCATATGTGATCTAAAGAAATTCCTTACAGTAAATTATCTTTCTATGGCAACTTAATTCTGGACTATTGAGTAGTTTAAAGTGAAAAAATATTTACCCAAGATTAGAATGCTTTTCAGCGTGTTTATAGACTTCAAAAGAATTGCTCTATATTACTTTTTATTTTGTTAATGGAGTTACAGTGGACCCCTCCTTATCTTGCACACTAGTGAGATTCTGAAGTCAGGAAAGATAAACTGAAAGATAAACTTTTAGTAACTCCAGTATAGCCAGTTTTCTTTCAGGGTTGGAACAGATCATGTTTCATTGGTTGAGCACCAGAGGAATGGTTGACTTGCATTTAGGGACTACATTGAATGAAAGATGCATATCTTTAGAAATACTCATTAAGGCAAGATACACTGAGTGACTTTATGGGGACTGACACTTGTGGGAGTAGCAAATTTATATCTGCCATTTGGTGTTCACTCCAGAACATGTATTCATGGAGAAGAAAGGTAGATGGAATCTTTCATATTACTTGAATATTTTTCTCTTTTTAATTGCCATACAACTCAATGCATGGAAGTGAAAAGCTTGTGTGATCTAACTCTGCCATGTTTAAAGAAGATATTCATGATGATAAACAAGGAGTTTATCCTAAAACCTAATTAATTGTGACAACTAAGATCTTGACATTCATTTATCCATGTTTTATTTCGAAGAAAATAGAAAATCAGTAGTTGAAAGTAAGCTATAGATTGAGTATAAGAACCACACAGAGTTCTTTTAGAAATCCAAAGAAATAAATACTTGACACTGTTGACAACCTCCTAGTACTATGCAGTATATTTTTTAAACGTATAGGACCCCAGCAGTGGTTGAAATGTGGTAGGTCCATGTTTGTTTTATCCCACTGTCGGTCTTTAAGATTTGAATCTTAAGGTCTGCTCTCCTCTCCTGCTTTCTTCCAAAACAACTTTACAACTGTTAGGCTGTTATTAGAAAGTGACTCTTTAATTCAGTTTAAAACGTATTTTTTTCTATTACCACTCCACAGGAGTCTGTAACAGACTATACTACACCTTCTTCCTCTCTGCCTAACACTGTGGCTACTAATAATGCAAAGATGGAGGATACTTTGGTTAATAATGTAAGTAATCAACCTGAGATGTGGCAAGTTTGGATAGGAACCTGGCTATTGTTATCTAATACACACTTTATGACCAGTATTTAACTCTTCTCAGGGAAAGAGTTGATAGTAAGTTTGTATTTAGGAGCACTGTAATATAATTAGGGGAAATAGTCAAAGCTGAGTTGTTTTTCCCCTGAAAGTCATCAGCTTTATGTTTAATATCCAGGCTTGTGATGCTTAGGCTTGGTTTCATAAGTACTAATCCTATTAACCTGGTTTGGTAAGAATTTTTGTTCTTAGCTTTCACATTCTACAGATTCAGCATTTATTTGGTTGGTAATTTTGTTCTTAAATGACACCTTTTTATAATGCAGTGAAAGGTCATTCACTTAAAAAGACAATTAGATTGGGCTTCCCTGGTGGCGCAGTGGTTGAGAATCTGCCTGCCAATGCAGGGGACACGGGTTCGAGCCCTAGTCTGGGAAGATCCCACATGCCACGGAGCAGCTGGGCCCGTGAGCCACAACTACTGAGCCTGCGCGTCTGGAGCCTGTGCCCCGCAACGGGAGGGGCCGCAATAGTGAGAGGCCCGCGCACCTCGATGAAGAGCGGTCCCCGCACCGCGATGAAGAGTGGCCCCCACTTGCCGCAACTAGAGAAAGCCCTCGCACGAACCGAAGACCCAGCACAGCCAAAAATAAAAAATAAATAAATTAAAAAAAAAAAAAAAAGACAATTAGATTATTACCAAAGATTTATGTGTTTCTTTTTGAATTTAAAAAATTATACTGGACCATAACAGCTTCATTCCTCTTGTGAAGATTGAGCTATAATGTATATCTTCATAAAGCCTTAAAAGCTCTATTAACACATTATTGACCAGGGGATTTTTGCAGAAACTAACGCCTGTGGCCATAATACGTCTCCGTTCAAAAATGTGTTAAAAGATGACAGTAAGTTATGTAAATTTGGCTCTAGCATCCCATAGCTACCGTGTTATAATTCAAGACTCTGTTAAAAATCAGTACAGTCCAGTATTTTGCCTAGTTCACTAACTGACAGGTGAAAAATTGTGAGCCAAAAAAAAGTTAGGTAACCTCCCATGGAAGAAGAAGAGCATTTTAGAAGTTACATGTATGGCTCTTGTTTTGGAGAGCAGGTATGGTGGAAATTCGGTCATCTGGCCTCTTTTTTAAATATAGCCTTCTATATTAAAGGCTTCTTTTAAAAAAAATAACCTTTACAGATATATTTAAAGATCTCTTAAAAAGCTTTAACTCTATCATTTTAGAATAAAAATCTCAATTATCTTTTATTACAGTGTCTTTCCCATGTTTTCTGTTTTTCTCTCTAGCATCAGGTATATAGACTTTTAGGTGAGATGCATTAGGGATCATTTAATCCAACTTTTGTAGTCCAGCTGAAGGAAAAAGGAGAGAAAGGAGGAAGACACACATTTTCTCTGTGATAAGAGAACACTTTTGGAGCTGATTAATGTAATTTGTCCAACTTATGTTATAAAGCTTCACTTCATATGCCAAATCCTCTTCCCCTGACCTTTTGGAGAAAGGTTTATTTAACTTCTTATAGGCAGTAATAGAAAACTTGGGAAGGGCAGAAAGACTTTCAATTTACTTCCTGATGTCACTACATGGATTCTCAAATATTGAATTAGTAACATTTCAATAAGGTTTAATTATACTTGAATCATGCTGTCTTTTCTCACTTTAGAAAAATGTAGAGTATGTTACCTTTTCCAGAAAGTATATGATGCTTTCTGCCAAACTACTCTTTTCTAAAAATATAATTTATAAAATATGAATATGGAAGGGAAGATCATGATTCTTAAAACTCATTGAAAACATCCATATGAGCATTTTAATGGTTTCTGTCTAATCTGCAAGGCTGATTAACATAGTGACTTGTACACAGAGGACTACTGAAGGGAAGACGCCCAGTCTTGTGCTTAAGTAAATAGTCTATATTTGATTTTTAGCAGTGTATCCAGAGTATGTTTGAAAACAAGATCAGTTTGGGTCAGGGAGCATTATAAAAGGTCATCAGTTTGGAATGATTTCACAGTGTTGCTTATTTGTGCCGAGTGTGGTGGTGATTCTGAGCTTAACATAGTGTTAAAAACAAATGTCCTACATGGGAAAAAATTTTAGGAACTTTTGAAATGTCCCTTTCTCATTCATTAGTCTGGGGGCTCCATTTTATGCATAGAACTTTTGTCTTTTTAAAAATTAAACTGGGGACTTCCCTGGTGGTCCAGTGGTTGGGACTCTGCACTTCCACTGCAGGGAGCACGGGTTTGATCCCTGGTCAGGGAACTAGGATCCCACAAGCCGTCTGGCGTGGCCAAAAAATTAAAAATTAAAATTAAACTGAAAAAAAGCCTTATTTCCCTTATTGAGGCTTAACGTACTTTTTAAGGATCTTAGCTGATATTTATTGGTTGTAATACCTAATATTACAATTGTTTTGAATCTTGAATGTCTTGAAGATTTAAATGCAGGTGGTGTTTTTGATTATTATAGCACAGCTATTTTAAAGATTTATAAAATAATCTCCATTAGATTGTCCGTAGTACCACAAAGTGATTATCTTAAACCCACCCCCAACATCTCAGTCATTGTGTTTAAACAACTGACTGAACCATCATGTAGTAGTACAAATCAGTCATATAGTAGTACATAATAAAATCTCAAGATCCAGAGACTTAGAGGAAAAAAAGAGATACGAGTAGTGAATTTCTAGTATCTTCAGGTTTCTAACAGTACTTGCCATAATCATGTCTTACTATAGCAAAGCAATTTGGTTAGCGTAACGAGGTGGGGGTGATACTATATATTTTCCTCCCAACATTACTTTTGTTCTTGAATCTATTTATAAGTTGATTAGATTGCTGTAAAGAGAATAATTTCTTATACTTACCTTACCATGTTAAATGCTTCTCATAGAACCTGTGGGTCCTGTAAATGGTGGAAATTATGTTACTTAGAGCTTTGCTATACAGCGTATGGTCCAGGGACCAGCAGCGTCAGCATCACCTGGGAGCTTGTTTGAAAGGCAGAATTTCAGGGCTTCCCCAGGCCAAGTGAATCAGAATCTGCATTTAACAACACCCCCAGGTGTTTTGTATATACATTAAAATATAGGAAGCATGACCTTTGAGTTTTTACCTTATGTTTGTGACAGATTTTTTCTGTCAATTTATGCATAAATAAGCAGATATAGTATTTCTTCTCAGAAGTTTTATCTAAGATGTCCAGAATTATCAGTTACTGTAAATGCAGTGTAACTAAGCAGTCAAATATTCCTCTTGGTTCTGATGAAAATAACCTTAGAATACATTAGCATTATCTTTAATGGGGCTTTTGTAGCGGACTTAGATTGTAATATGTGTTGCCTTACCTTTTCAGGTGCCCCTGCCCAACACCCTCCCCCTCCCTAAGAGGGAGACTATACAACAGAGCTCCAGCCTAACTTCAGTTCCTCCCACTACTTTCAGCCTCACCTTCAAGGTATGTACGACATCCATCTCTAAAGGTCCTTGATTATTGCATGCAAGGGGACATAAGTTAACAATACTCTTGGTATTTTTACTAGTTTTGTGTGAAAAGCAGCAACACTAAGCTGAAGAAACGGAGTGATGTCAAATTATACCTTAAAATTTTATTAGTTTCTAATACCACATAGCAGTGACTTGATATCCTCATATTTAAAGTGAGGCATATTATGCTTGTGAATTTTGTCTTAAAAGTACAGGAGAGCATTTTATATTTCATGTTTGTACTGAGTTCCTCTTAGAGATCTTAATAATTATTGGATACATTAGTTGTGTAGAAAACAACTAACTTGGTGTTGCATGTTTTTTTATCCTAAGTACTGGTAATGGTAAGAATGCTAATTTTCTGTCTTTCCTCTAAGTCATGTGTGAATTGAATGAATACAATGTAGTAATTAAGAATATTTTATGAAGATGTAATTGATTAATAGAAGTGATTTTGATTTGATTTTTGTTGGATAATTTTTGAGTAACGGTCCAAAAGAGATTTTACACAACACATGCTTTTTGATGTCAAGAAGTTTAGGCTTTTTTTTTTTTTTTAATCTCCTATTATGCTTATAATCTTGAGCTATGTTACTAATACTTCTTTTACAATTGAGTTATTTGAGAGTATTTTAAATCAGTTGTTCACCTCAAGAGTAGTCAGTTGTTAAAAAGTACAGATGTGGAATTAAGTGAGGATTTTTTTTTTTTTAACTGCATTTATATATCTCTTTGGTGCTGTTTGTTTAGTTTTATAACCTGGGCAAGTATTTATCCTCTACTGTAGCAGGGCTTTCTAATGCTACACTGGTTGCCAGTGAATCTTTTTGATGATCTTCAGGAGAGGGAGTAACTAAGTTTTTTTATAATGTGACCAGTGTTTATTTCTAGACTCTTTCTATTTGATTCTCCAGTCTCCTGACCACTTGTCCCCTTGCCGCCCCCCAACTTTTTTTTTAATACCCCCAACTTCTTTTTAAGAAGCTGCTTAAATACAAGTTTGAGACTATAAAATTTTACAAGACAACCGCTTCTGCTTTGTGTCATCTCCATCTTTACCCAGTTCTTACTGTTTACTGCCAGTTCCTACTTAGCCTTTTTTGTTGTTTTTCCACCTGAATGACTGTCTTAACCTGTGTTTCATACTATATCTTACATTTGGTTTTTACCGTTATTCTGCTTAAGGCAGTAGTCTCATTTCGCATAAGCAAATACAATATCATCATTAATTATTCTTCAGGCCAGTTGTTGATTCTTCAGAAAGCCCTTCCACATTGCCTTTCACTTAATGTTTTTAACACCCCAAAAAGAAGTAATATACATTTGGATTAAAGTAAATTTAAATTAAATTGTATTAGCTTAAGACTTTTTCTGGTTTATTTTTACTTTTTTTTAATTTAATTTTTATTTTATATTGGAGTATAGTTGATTTACAATGTTTTGTTAGTTTTGGGTGTAGAGCAAAGTGATTCAGTTATACCTATACATATATCCATTCTTTTTCAGATTCTTTTCCCATATAGGTTATTACAGAATGTTGAGTAGAGTTCCCTGTGCTATACAGTAGGTCCTTGTCAATTATCTATTTTTACTTTTTTTTTGGACACCTTTCTTTATTTGAGTAATTTATAAAGTATGGAAATTTCTATTATATGGGTATTGTCAACAGTATACTTGCCAAAAGGAAAAATGAATATAGTTAAGTAACTATACTTCTTAGTTTCCTTGAATTTCCAAAATTAGAATCTAAATTTTCTTGCTGCTTAAGAAATGAAATGAAACCAATGTATGTGGCTTAAGTATTATGTAAGATTGATAACCTATAATTTATGTATTTCCCATACAACAAAACTGGTTGTAAAAGGCATTGTAGTCTATAACATTCCTCTAAGCTATAAAATCTCAGATAGTACAAGCAAATCGCATTTTGTCTAACTTGCTAAGTGGTGGTATGGGGGTTTTTTGTTTTTGTTTCTTACCCTCTAAGACTTTTGTTTTAAAACAAAATACATTTGAAACCAGCAAGGTGATTGTGAGGAAAAGGAAAGAGTCAAGCAAACCTAAAAGTGTCCTGTGTTTTGAGTTTGTAGTAATGATATTAGCCATCAAGGTTATATTATATATAGTGTGTGTTTTAACAGGAAAGTAGGGAGATATGTGATATTTCTCAAATACTTAAAATTAAAATCAGGTTGAAATTTTTAAAGTTGGTACTTCAGAGACCTACAGACTTCCCAACAGTGATATTTTAAAATCTTATTTGTGAAAAGTACCCTGGTATAAGTCATTGCAGCTGAATTTTATAGGTTATCTTAGATTTTTTCCTCTCAGCTCCGTATTTTGACTAGTAGAACTAAAAGCTTCAGAATCTCTCTATCTGTTCCTTTCCTGTTCAAGGAGCCTCAGGATAGTTGAGGACCTACATCTGTGCTCTCCAGTTCAGTATCCACAAGCCACATGTAGTTACTGAGCACTTGAATGTGGCTAATCCAAGTTGAGGTGTGTGCTGTAAGTTTAAAATTAAATAGATGCTGGATCTGAAATGTTAATTTTTTTAATTAAAACATCTCAATTTTTGTATTGATTATAGGTTTTAATTATTATTGTAGATATATTGGGTTGAATAAAATATGTTACCAAAATTAGTTTTACCTCTTTATTTTTATTTTTTAAAGTGTGGCTACTAGAAAATTTAAAATTATATGTGGCTTGCATTTGTCTATCTGTTGAACAGCTCTAGATAGATTAAACTAAGCCTACAGGTAAAACCAGCAGCCACAAATACAAATGGTGGCAGTCAGAACCCGAAATGCTTGATGGGGTCTGGAGGTGAAACAAGAAGTGTTTCTACTGTACCCAAGCCTAAAACCTGTCTGGTTACACTGCCTTTTAAAACACTGTGAGCATAAAACAGCCAAACAAAAG
This sequence comes from Balaenoptera borealis, assembly GCF_965194805.1. Taxonomy (NCBI): domain Eukaryota; kingdom Metazoa; phylum Chordata; class Mammalia; order Artiodactyla; family Balaenopteridae; genus Balaenoptera; species Balaenoptera borealis. Next base: position 59,009,278 of record NC_138860.1, on the reverse strand, counting down.
GTACCTGTCGCTTGCCATTTGAGAACTGTTGGTTTAAAAAGAAAGACTGGAGAGAATGGATATTTAATGGAGGGCCTTTAGTGTCTTTCCTACTAGAATCAGAGCCTCAGGTCAGTCCTAAAGGGACATGGTATTTCCATTTCCTTATTCACTGGTAGGAATAAGGACTCATGTTTAGATGATACAAGAACTGTGACTATATTTCACTGACCTGTTTGCCAAAGCCTTTAACAAGCTCTCTACAGAGACATAATTAAAGCCCACTGCCTCCAATTTGAGTAAAGGAGTGGAGATAAAGGAGAAAGTGAAAGCTTTGAAAGCCTTATGGTCCTAATCTATATATGTGGTTTTTGAAAGGTTACAGTTGGAACACATTTATGTATATATATTTGTTTATATATGTGTATTAGTTCTGTTAGCATAGTGATTTTCTTTCTTTTTTTTTTTTTTGGCTTTAAAAAATGTTCATTTGGTTGCAGATGGAGTCTGCACGTAAGGCATGGGAAAATTCTCCAAATGTTAGGGAAAAGGGATCTCCAGTAACTTCCACAGCACCTCCAATCGCAAGTGGAGTCAGCAGTAGTGCCAGTGGACCAAGCACTGCTAATTACAATTCATTCTCAAGTGCATCGATGCCTCAGATTCCTGTTGCTTCCGTCACTCCCACAACTTCACTATCAGGTAGAAGTCTTGTACCTTTTCTTTAAATATCTTAAATTATTTAAAGTTTCTTATGATCTTTTCCTGTTTACTATCCCCCAAAGTATTATTTGTAAAAGACAGAAGATTGCACATGAGATAATTATCAGCTGGTTTATAAACTTCTTGCCTCCCTCCCCTCTCTTGCCCTCTCCCAATTTTAATTTGGCAAATATTTAATGATGGCTTACTAAAATACTTCGCTTGACCCTCTCTTCTTCCCACCCCAACTCCCAATACAGATACGGATAAGGAATCGGTGGGAGATTTTCTGTCTTGTTACTCTAAATTTTTCTATAAATTTCACCTTTTAATTTTTATTATTTAACTCATAGAGCTAATTAGACCAACTCGGAAATAACACACAATCACAAAGCTTTTAAGTTTTGTGTGATCTGTATCTCATTTGAAGGAGCTCTTGGCCTAAGTCTGTTGGTTTAACGTATTTTCTGGGGAAGAGTTACGGGTAGAGAATTTCCAGTCTGTGTTATTTGAGTAAATGATATCCATTAGTTTGAGGTTTTTTTGTTTTTTTTTTTAAAGGAGAGTCCATCAGCATCCCAAGTTAGAAGGTGTTTTTCTTTCTTAAATGTTTCACTAGTGTGTAATCCTTTCATTGAACTATATCTCATATGGGACTTTATCATTCTTAAAGAACCAGAGATATTTCTGAAATATTTGACTCTAAGAAGGTATACCCTTTTACCATATGTATAACCATGTTTCTTCTGCTGAAAATAGAAATTCGTTTTAAGCTTTCCTAATACTCTCTAATGTTTCCAAAACAGTCGGAAACTCCTTTCCAATACATGTAAAATATATACAGCACAGAATTTACTTGCTTTGGCTAGTTCTCATTTAATGATTGCAGTAATGATTTTCAGTATTCTGGCTTTCTGTGCTACTTTTAAGCACCAAAAGGACTGAGGTTGTACTATAGTTATTTTGACACTATCTGGAATCAGATATATATATTAAGACACACCCAGATATTCAAATCAAAGAGAGTATTCCAACTGTACTTCTTCCCTCTTTAAACCCTTTCAGGCACACCCCATCACCCATTTCCAAGGCATCTTCATTATGCTTACCAGCTTGGGCCCCAGACTACTTGGGTGGATAGGAGGTGAGGCTATAAAGGAAGCAGGAGGAGAGTATGGTAGGAAGATTAGGAAATATAGGGACTGGGGAGGTTCCTAGTTTTTTCTTTGGAACCCAACTACTTCCTTTCCTCTGGGTCTAGTTTCCCCACATTCCCATCAACTAGGATAAATTTTTAACAAGGACCTTCTTGGCTAGTCATCCTAGTGGTAGAGATTCAAGTGCAAGAACAGAGGTACCTCAGTCTTGGTCCTCTCTTAGAACATCATTTGATATCTGAAAATAATAATAACTACTACATCACACTTTTGAATCAAATACCTATATTGTCATTTGCTCAAGTATTATTAATAGTTTGTCTTGTTTTTAACGTATTACTAAATACCAGTTTTTGCTGGTATATATACAGGGAGAGACAGGAATAGTCTTTAAGTTTATATGACTTTTTAGGAGCAATTTACATTAAATTTTTATATTACATTAATAGTTATTCTTAAGACACTTCATCCTTCTGTGTTTTTATGTCTATGCCTGGCCTTTAATAGATGTTCAAATATTTATTTATAAATAACTGAAGTTCTAGAGATTATCCTTAAGGTATTTTGCCAGAAAGAGGAAAAAAAGTCTAACCTTAAGTTTATGTGACTTTTTAGGAGCAATTCTGATCTCTCAAGGCCCATTTATGTGCTGATATTTATGCCTCACCATAAATGAATGAAGCTCTTGATTATCCTTTGTGATGATTAAAAAACTAAATATTAGTTTGAGGCTAGACTATAACAATGTTGTAGGCTCTCAGCCTCCTTATTTTGTGAGTTTATTTTTAAATTTTCTCCTCATTTTAATTTTCTATTTGTATTTCTCCAGATTTTATAGTCTTATTTGCATCTGATAAATGTGTCTTCCTTTTACAAGCCCCCTCATATCCACTTTTGGTCTGAGGTACCGTATATAAGTGCCTAATGAGTACACAGTGGGCATAAATATTAATTTTCCAGTTTCTGGTTGGTGCTTGAGTTTACTGTGAACAACAGTGGTACTTTAAAATATGCTACATTTCCCCCTTATTTTATCCCTCTCCCGAATGTAGGAGCTGGTACATATACTACCTCTTCTTTAAGTACAAAATCTACAACCACATCAGACCCTCCTAATATTTGTAAAGTGAAGCCCCAACAATTACAGACAAGCAGCCTGCCTTCTGCAAGTCATTTTTCGCAGTTAAGCTGTATGCCTTCCCTTCTTGCCCAGCAGCAACAGAGTCCACAAGTCTATGTGTCTCAGTCTGCAGCAGGTAAGATGTTTGAATATAAGGAATTCAGAAATGAAGACGTTTTAATGCTTTTTTTCTCTCTTCCCTTACCTTTCAAGCTTAAATATTTTTTGATCTGCTTTGCAAATTTGTTTCCTCATAGAATTGAATGCTGTCTCTCCTTGACAAGCATTCTGGGGTTCGTAGCAATTGTTTCTTACACATATGTTACATATATAGTAGACATATTGGTGTCCAGTACAGTCTATATCCATGGATTCCGAGTCTACGATTTAACCAACTGTGGATTGAAAGTAATTCGAAAAAAATGTTCACAAAGTTCCAAAAAACAAAACTTGTATTTTCTGCACACAGGTAACTATTTACATAACATTTACATTGTATTAGGTATTATAAATAATCTAGAGATGATTTAAAGTATATGAGAGGGGACTTCCCTGGTGGCGCAGTGGTTAAGAATCTGCCTGCCAATGCAGGGGTTTGAGCCCTGGTCCAGGAAGATCCCACATGCCACGGAACAACTAAGCCTGTGTGCCACAACTACTGAGCCTGCGCTCTAGAGCCCGCGTGCCTAGAACCCGTGCTCCGCAACAAGAGAAGCCACTGCGATGAGAAGCCCGTGCACCGCAATGAAGAGTAGCCCCTGCTCGCTGCAACTAGAGAAAGCCTGCGCACAGCAACAAAGACCCAGTGCAGCCAAAAATAAATAAATAAACAAATTGGAAATAATTTTTAAAAAATAAATAAAGTATATGAGAGGATGTGCTTAGGTTATATGCAAATGATATACCCCATTTTACATTTGCAGGTTTTGGTATCTGGGGGGTGGTCCTAGAACCAACCCTCCACAGACAACTGGAGTCTGTTATCTGAAACCTGACAAATTGATGATAAAGTTCATGAGGAAGAATAAACCTAAGAACAACAAAGAAGAGAAAAAATTATTTATTGGCGGGGGGTAGCTTGTCCTACTAAATGTCACAATGTTAATCTGAGTTAAATAGTAAATAAGCATTTGAAAAATACTCGAGCTCACTAATGATTTAAATTCAAAGTAAGAGGACAGTGAGGCTATTTTTTGTCTTTCCATGTGGGAAATATTAGGAAGATTGATAATACCCAGCATATTTGATACCTACTATCTATAAGGATCCACAGGTATTATTAATAGGCTCTTAAAAGTACATTGCTAGTGAGCATATAAATGGGCAGAATTCTTTTAGAAAAGTATCTCAGAATATTTTGTGTGTTATACATAGTCACTGTAGTAGCAGTTTCATAGTTGGGAACCTTATTGTACAGGTAAACCTGCTTATTAATCAGAGATATATGTATCAGGGTGTTCATTCATTGCAGTATTGTTTATAATGATAATAAATTAAAAACAACATGGGAAGTTCTCCCAGACATACTATTATATAGGAACAGCGTAATACAAAGTAGTTGAGTATAAACATAGAGAAGAAATCTGTTAAGAATCTATACCAGATTCTTTCAATTATTAAATGTCAATTCTTGTGAAATATTTTGCTAAATTCTAGTTGGTAGATTTAAAATTGGAGTGGATTAGCTGGTAAACAGGTAGGTTCATTTTCAATTTTAGTGGATACTCCAGTGGCAGTGTATGAGAGTGTCTATTTTCGTCAACCTTCACAAGTTCTAGAGTTTCATTGTTTTAATTTGCATATACCTGTCTGAAAGAAGTTTTACATCTTTTTGCATTTGTATCTTTTCACATTTCTAGTTTTTCCTTGGCTGTATTAATTTTCAGAGGGCTCACTTTATTTGAAATCTGCATTTTGGGTTTTTTGTTACTGTTTGGAAAATTCTGAAGTTTAGACACTCATTACTGCTTGTTTTTCCTGCCAATCTGTAGCTCAAATCCCAGCTTTCTATATGGACACAAGTCATTTATTCAATACCCAACATGCACGATTGGCTCCACCATCCTTGGCTCAGCAACAAGGCTTCCAACCAGGTCTCTCTCAGGTAAGTATCACAGGCTTCTTCCAGTCTATATTTGTTTCTTTGCATTTTTGTGGTGTGATGTGATAGTATTTGGGGGCTCAATGTAGAACTAGTAATGGATTGAAAAGAAATTTTAGATGTTTACATTTGGTTTTGTTTTAAAAAGGAACTGATACATAGCATTAATCTTTTGTTTCATATCTCAGATTTTTATTTTCCAGGTATTGTCATTTGTGTATATGGTGTTGTTCATATATTGTTCTTTCATTGCATTGCAGCCAACTTCAGTTCAGCAGATTCCAATCCCTATTTATGCACCACTGCAAGGGCAGCATCAAGCCCAGCTAAGTTTGGGTGCTGGACCTGCTGTTTCCCAGGCTCAGGAACTATTCAGTTCTTCACTTCAACCATATAGGTAAAAGCTTTAAAATTATGTATGTGATGTTGGAAAGAATGTAATTGCTGAGCCTTCTTGCCATATCCTTTCTACTCCCTCCTTCCCCTCCAAAACACGATGACCCTCTTATAAACTACATTAAATAATTGTGTTGAGTATGTGTCATGAACTTCAGCCTCTGGTAATTTCTGTCAGTCTTTATTGAACAAAGTGAAGCCTCAAAGCGTCTTGAAGAAGAGGCTAACAGCAGTCCTGTAACAATTAGAAACCACAGGAAATAGCTGCTAAAGGACCTGAAAGTTTGAGTGCCGTCTCGCTGCTAACAACTCTTAAATCCAGGCCTGCTCTGTGTAAGAGCTGAGGCGTGGCAGATGACATTACAGTATGTAAGGGGGCAGAGACCAGGGTGGAATATAATAAAAGCGAGAGAGTAGGGTGTCAAACAAAGAATAGAAGTAGTGGTGATGAGTGGTGATGCTCTGTAGTGTAGAAGAGACCATTCTTTTGAAAGATTCACTACTGTCAGTTATCTTTGCAGATAAGCAAGTAATGAAAACTAATCTTTATTGAACTTCTTTATACATGATAGTTATTCAGCCCTTTACACACACTAACTTATTTAATTTTCACAAAACCATATAAGGTAGATTAAATCATCCCCATTTGACATTCGAAGAAGTTGTGGGGGGTTTTTTTGTTTTGTTTTTGGGTTCTTTGGTATTTTATCCTAATGTTAACACTGCAAATAAGTGGCAGAGCCTGGATTTAACCCAGGTGTCTCTCATCTCCAACTTAATGAGAGTGGAAGAGTGGGGTAAGAGTTGAATGACAGCAGTGATCATGGCATAACTCAGTCATCATCATGATATACCTGTCATTGATACTCATGGTAATGGCCCTAAACAGTCAAAAAGAAAAATAAGGGACTTCCCTGGTGGCGCAGTGGATAAGACTCCACGCTCCCAATGCACGGGCCCGGGTTTGATCCCTGGTCAGGGAGCTAGATCCCACATGCATGCTGCAACTAAGAGTTCACATGCCACAACTAAGGAGCCCGCCTGCCGCAACTAAGGAGCCCGTGAGCGGCAAATAAGGAGCCCGCCTGCCGCAACTAAGACCTGGTGCAACCAAATAAATATATAAGTAAATAAATATTTTTTAAAAAAAAAAAAGAAAAAAATTCCTTTCAGGACATTTACTGTAAAGAAGGTTGCAAAACTAGGCATTTCCTTTTAGAAATTTGCTTTTTAAGTGGTTCAGGTAGAATGTCCGTACTTTATAGATTAAACTTGACATCAATTGATACAGCTCATTTCTTTCAGATCACGTTTTACTCCTAAAGAAGCTAGGCTCAGCTAATCAAACTTTCTCAAAGGAACAGAGTTATTAGTAAACTTAATAAATGTGGCTCTCACTTTCATTTTTTATTAAAGATTATTAAGTAGAATTTAGTACATCTGTATAATTATATAGTATGTTTTATTTTCTGGTATTACTCCGTCATACCAGAGTAATGGTATGGTATGACAGTTTGGTTTGGTTATTCCAAGAAATTCTCTCTCACTACAAGTAAAATTACTTACCCCAACTGGAATTATAGGCAGTCTCTTTCATGTTATTAAATTTGAGGTTATCTTGAAATTTGTGGTAAAAATTAAAATTTTAAAACCAGTAGATTTAGAAATAGCAAATAGATTTAATCTCAAAACCAATCTCCTTTTAATTGGTACTGGCTGTTTGAAACATTGTTGAAAAGTTTGCAACTTTTCAGCTCTGTTAAAAAGAGTTCAGTAATTAATTAGTAATGTCTTCCATAGACATGGGAGATGGATTAGCAATGCAATTCTGTATTTGTAACCCCCATTTTAACAATTGCCTTGGAAGATGTACTTTTTAAGACCAGACCTGTTCAATAGAAATATAAGCTGTATATGTAATTGTGGCAAATGGCTACTTGGAAGGCACCAGTTTCAACTTTGAAAGTAGTTGTTTGTATCCCTACCACATCATTCTGCTGTTTCTTGTTCTGAACCTAACTAGCATAGTGTTTATGAACAGGGAATCCTTGAATTAATTTCTGCCAGGACCGGGGTAGTTTTAACAGTATGCTTATGTTTTACATTTTATATTTGAAACAGATTATAAGTGGACATTGTAAAGATTACTTGTGACCCTAGACTAGTGCTCCTGCTTAATGGGTTTTGTTCCTGTCGCATGTGTAAAGATTGGACACCTCCGTCCCAGAAATAATAGGGCAGTCTGAGGTTAGATTTCAGCATTGTATTTTTTTAAAAACCTTTCAGATTTCCAGTACAGTGTTATTAACTATAGTCACCATGCTGTACATTACATCCCCATGACTTATTTTATAATGGAAGGTTTATACCCTTTGACCATAATACTGTGTTGCATATTTGAACATTGCTAAGAGAATAGATATTAAAAAGTTCTCATCACAAGGGAAAAAAAAATGTGTAACTGTGTGGTGACAGATGTTAACTAGACTCATTGTAGTGATCATTTTGCATATATACAAATACCAAATCATTATGTTGTACACCCGAAACTAGTGTCATAAGTCCCTTATACCTCAAGTAACAAAGCAAAATTTTGTGGGTAATCCTGTTGCTAACTACTACTCTGCTTCATTCCATAGAGGTCTTGAGACCTCTTAGAGGAAAAATACATATACATGCATATGTATGTATATATGTATATATACACACATATATGTGGAAGTAATGAAATACAAATAACGAAAGTCAGAGCTATTGGTGCTATAAATTTGAATAGAATGTCAATACCAAAGAGAAAAACAGCAGATTTGGTTCTGAGCTGGCTAATGAACACATGAAAAGAGAATTATTCTCATTGTTAAAGAGAAGGAAATCTTACCATTTCCTCAGGAAGAGCAAGACTTTTCCCAGAACTTTTACATGGGGAGCTTTGCTGTATACAGGGCTCTAAATCTTGAAACAAGTGCTTTAGACACACTCTGCCTCTTTAATTGTGCTGATTAGAGTATTTGGTCATTTGAGATACTCATTCTTAAGATTCCAGATAGAATTAACTTCTAACACAAGCCTTTTCTCTTTAATACTTCTGTAGATCTCAGCCAGCCTTCATGCAAAGCAGTCTATCCCAGCCATCTGTGGTACTTTCTGGTACTGCCATCCACAACTTCCCAGCTGTCCAACACCAGGAACTTGCCAAGGCACAGTCGGGTCTTGCCTTTCAGCAAACTTCAAATACTCAGCCTATTCCTATACTGTATGAACATCAGCTGGGTCAGGCATCAGGACTAGGGGGTTCCCAGCTGATTGATACACATCTTCTCCAGGTAAGGCAGGAGCTAGAATCATGCACTGTCTTTGTATTCCTATGCAGCAAATTATTTAAGAAAACAGTTTTGAAAGAAAAAATGTTAAATGACGCAGTGGAAAAAACAAGATCTTCCTTTCTATCTAATGCTAAAATTCTTAGAGATTACTTTGAAGTCATGATCTTGATATCTGAATTGAAAAATATTTCAATCTTACTTCTTACAAAATATTTTCTAGGCTAGAGCGAATCTTACCCAGGCTTCAAATCTTTATTCTGGACAAGTACAACAGCCTGGTCAGACAAATTTTTATAACACTGCCCAGTCACCAAGTGCTCTCCAGCAGGTAAACTATGGCATGGTAAATTTCCTCAATTTTCTTTACTATTATTGTTGTTGTTGCTGCTGTTGCTGTTGCTTTTGTTATTGTTGGGGAATTTAAATAGAACCAAGATGGGGAGGTGGTGCAGTGGTTTCGGACTTCTCTCTGAGGTGTCTAGGAATTCCATGGGGTCCACTAGTAGTGGGACATGTTTCAGTCCTATACCACCCCTCTTCTCACCCCCACTTCAATCCGTTATGCTTTTTACCTCTTTTTAACATGGATTTCTGGGTAATCATTTATTTTAACAAAAGATTCCACACATGTAAAAATTTGAAAACCATTGTCCAGGATATGCAGTTACATGTAAGTGTGATAAATGCTTTACCCATTCGTGCTAGAGGTGAAGGAAGACCCTGAAGACCACCACACCGGTTAATATAATACATAGGACTGGGTTGCAGAGTTATGACAGAGTAAAAATGACAAACACATTTCTAAAGTATATGAATGTAATAATTTTCAGTGAAAAATGTATATTTTTATGAAACTATCTCCTCTGGCAATGTCATTAATCAGCTTACTCTTTGAAAGTTGGTGGAGGGCTGGAGGAGAGAGGCAAGCCATTAGTCATTTTCTCATAACTGTTTTTGGTGGGTATTTTAGGGGGTGAGAATTCAAAAAATATCACCATATTGATGTTCAAATTAAATATTATTTGTATGAAAACTGAAAGACTATTTTTTTGTCAAAGCTCATTTTGACCACACCTGAAAACAGTATAAAAATGTCTATTATAAAAATGAACGTTGTAACTGCTTTCTTAAATTGTATATTCATGATTTTATTGTATTTTGTGGTTATTAGGCATGTACTATGGATTAATTCAAAGATAGTCATAATTATTTTATATGTATAGCTTCTCTACTGCTAATCTGTTTTATTGTTGCACATTTAATAAAAGAATGGAGATAGTCACTAAGCAAAGTATTTATATGTGAAATATATTAATAGATTGAAGTATTCTGTTTAAAACCTTACTCAAAAGTATTTAAAGAGTCATGTATAATATATAGTAAAAGGGATATACATACAACAGGTCTAAGCAAATTGTTACAGTTTCTGTTTGCTTGTTTTCTAGGTTACAGTACCTTTACCAGCCTCCCAGCTTTCCTTGCCTAATTTTGGATCCACCGGGCAGCCTTTAATTGCTCTGCCTCAGACTCTTCAGCCCCCATTACAGCATACCACCCCACAAGCACAGGCCCAGAGCATGAGTCGTCCTGCACAAGTAAGCCAGCCTTTCAGGGGATTAATCCCTGCTGGAACACAGCATAGCATGATCGCAACCACAGGAAAAGTAAGTGAAGAGAAATTTACGCAGTTTCTTTGAGAATTTAAGGCCATGAGTTTAGATATATGCATCTGTGTAGTCTATAAAAATAAAATGCATCAGTTTTTACCACCCTCCAAGAAATGTCAAACTCATTATACTTACTTTTTATCTACTCTCTGTTAATGTGTTTGGTCCCCTCTGGTTTTTACCTAATAACAAAGAATTCATAAATTTTGTGGAGGAATTTTGTACTAAGGTTCTTTGCCCTTTGCCAGATGAAGTTATCATATATAGAATACTAAACACAGAACTTTAGTTTATGGAATTGCAGAAATGTTAAGTTTACTTTATGCTCTTTCTCAGATGTCTGAAATGGAACTAAAAGCCTTTGGAAGTGGCATTGATATAAAACCAGGCACACCTCCCATCAGCGGTAGAAGCACCACACCAACGTCTAGTCCTTTCCGGTAAAATGGGCCTTTACATTTGCTTAGAGAATATCCGAATAACTGAGCACCATTTGTTTGTTAGATACTTAATGCCACTTTTCCTATAGTAAGTATAAGACATTCTGATAGTTTTACCAAAATGTTAAGCTATTAAATTATTAAGAACGTATTTGCTATACTCTATTTTAAGAAAAAAAAATTTAACCCAGGGGAAAATCTAGCTAGTGTGCTTTCTCACATCTGCATCTCCAGTGTCTCTTCATTACCACCATAATGTTTGGTAACTCACCTTGGTAAATTTTCATCAACTACAAGTATGATGAATCTACCAAGAGCAATGTCTCTAAAAATCTAACAGCATCATTTATGTGGCACTACCGTACTGACCAGTGATGGCTTCTTTCCAAGGGCTACTTCCACAAGTCCGAACAGCCAGTCCAGCAAAATGAACAGCATTGTCTATCAGAAGCAGTTCCAGTCAGCCCCTGCCACTGTGAGAATGACACAACCTTTTCCTACACAGTTTGCACCCCAGGTGGGCAGATATAAGTGAGAAATGAGTATTATTTACTTGCAAGTGATTGCTAATCTGGCTAATTCTCTGATTTTATAATCTTGCCGTATTATAACCAGTTTAGAAACAGTTTTTAGTAAATTTATGACATTCAAATATATTCTCTACAATTTTTAGCTAGACACAAGTAGTAACCATATAGTTCTAAAGCAGACAATTGAAATATAGTCAAAAGATTCCCCACACAGCTCTGATAGTTTATTTCAGTCCTGATCCTTTTATCTTTTTGAAGGTGACTTTTCAGAGAAGGGTCCCAGTGCTTACCGTTTTCTAGTTTTAAAGTTGGGGGGGGGGCAGTTTTGGTTTTTGTTTTTTTAATATAACTATATGTAGTTGAGCTGGAAATTCTAAAAGGTGTTCTAATGTATATGTAAAAATGTTGGCTTCCCTTTGCTAATCATATGGAAGGACTAACTAAAATTGATAAGCACTCTCATATATTTGTTGAATTAGTATTATTTTCATTTATCTTCAGATTATATTTGGTATAGGTATGTGCCTTTTCTGCAGTTATATCTTTTTTTAAAGATATCCTAATTAATAGCCTTTCTGTCTCCCCTTCAGAATTTGTAGCTGAAATGCTAGAACCAACTGAAGTGCCATAGCATGCTTTGCCTAATTTTTCTGTTAGATTCTCCAAACATGGCCCATTTGTTCTTGGTCCTTGTAATAGAATGGCACAAACCCATACACTTCCTTTCACTGACAGAATGGGCACAGATTTACTCTGGGATAAGCCAACCTGGTCTAGTTGGCAAATTTTTTCTTTTTTTAACAGTTCAATGTTGTATGTTTTGTTTTTTTCACTCAGATTCTCTCTCAGCCTAACCTGGTCCCTCCATTGGTAAGAGCCCCACATACTAACACCTTCCCAGCGCCTGTTCAGAGGCCACCAATGGCACTGGCCAGTCAGATGCCTCCTCCGCTGACCACAGGCCTCATGAGCCATGCTCGTTTGCCACATGTAGCCAGGGGTCCTTGTGGATCACTATCTGGAGTCAGAGGTAATCAGGCCCAGGCTGCGTTGAAGGCTGAACAAGACATGAAGGTTAGTACAGTGTTAACAGCCAACAGAGCAAGAATCTGTCTCTGAACCATGTCTTAAGATGCCTCTGGACCCATAACTGCATATCCAGGCATTCATTGTCTTAGCAGACTTAACCAAACTAACTACTTTTATTCATCCTACCCCGCCCCCCTTTTTTAATTTCTTTTTTTTCTCCCTACCCCCCCGACACTTTTTTCTTTCTTTTTTTTTTTTTTTAATGTTTTTTTTGTTTTTTGCAGCTAATAGTCAGCAAACAAGTTAACATTTTAAACTCTGTGGCCAAATGAATTACTTACAAAATAAATATTTGAGGGAGATATAAGTTTAGCTGCCACATTTTTTGGAAGAGCAAATAAGTAATATGAATTATTATAGGCTTCCCCATTTTCTTTTTTTTTTTTTTTCTCCCTTTCCACCCCACCCCCATCCCCCCATCCCAAGATATAAATCATGGTTATGTGAAAACTCTGGAATGGGTGAGGCATGTTACCTATCTTGATTTTTCTTCCTTCATGAGTCATCCAAGTATAGTTTTCTTCTCAGACTGGTTTCATACCCTTTTTTTTTTGCCTGCCGCCTGAGGCAGCCATATTCCACAACAGATTGTGTAGTTGTAGATGAAGAACTCAAAAAGCACTTTGGGATCCTTCGTGATAAAAGGCGCTGATAAACTTGAGGTTTGCTAATGCAGAAGGGTGCCTTTAGGAGTCTGTGTGGGGACAGTTTTTATAGCATAAACCTTACCTGTCTGCCTGTACAGCTAGCTGAATCAATTTATTTCTGTTTCTAGACTTAACTTCAGAGGTCTTAATAATTTTGCCAATTTTGTCACTTTATATATCAGGTCAGACGAGAACAAAGAAAAGCTTACTGCTTTCAAATGGGAAATGTCCATAGTAATGCTTTACTCTGAATTAGAAACATGTTTATGACAATCCTGTTAGAAAATTCGGTTGACTGAGTAAAGTTTCTTTCTGGGTGGATATCCCTTGTTTCTGATCCTGAGTAATCAAATTTAAAGACTGCCCTGCAGTGAAACGCTTGTTAAATGTTATCCACTTTTATTAAGGCTGTGTGCCTAGGATTTCCATCCATTCATAACTATTAAAAATACTAGTATGTGTAGAAATCTTTGGAAACCATTTGGCCTTGGTTTCCAGTTCTCTTGCCTTCTTGGCACTTGATTTTCATACATCCCCATGTTGGAAATGACATTAGAGCTTAATAATGAATGGGCTGGGGAAGGATACAGATTTCATGAAAATTGCTTCAGAACTTTGAATATAGTACAGGTACCTATAGAACATGAAGGGCTTTTGTTATATGCAAGAGGTGTAGAAACTTTAGTTTTAACTGTGTATGTTATACAGTGGTATAATTTACAGATTGACGTAAGTATATTCTGTGGGGGCACAGAGTCAATAAAACTAGGAAATTATTTTACCAGCTCAGAATGTGGTAGGAGCTATCAGAACTTAGTGATCAAGTGAAGTTGTAGTTACTAATTTCTGATGCTCTTCCCCTGCAGAAGAGAGCTGTGGGAAGAGGACTCAGCCACAAGACATTTGGTCCTAGGTGTTGGTAATGCCACAATATAAGTGCTTCCTTTTCATTTTATTGTAGACCACATATTGATAACTAGAAGTTTTAAGTATTACATATATGTTTTCAAATTTGCAAGCAGGCTCCCTAAATAAAATTTAATATCAATAAGCTTTGTTCCAGAAAAGATACAAACCAACAACAATTTCTATTTTATTATTTGATAAAAGGGCAAACTTTGAAAAGATGGTGGGAGGTGGTCCTGTTCTTTTTATTTTTTTTTATTATTATTATTTTTTTAAATCACATGGAATGTTTTCAAAAATAAGAAGAAATCTATCCATTAAAAGCCGAAAGATCAGTAAGGTACTTTGGGGCCAAACCAACATGGGGAAAACTGATTTGTGATTGGTAAAAGAATTTGAACTGAGCTTGATTGACAAGCTTTGATAATACTGTAGCATTTTCAGTTGTTGTTTCTCATTTTTTAAGGCAAAGCAGAGAGCAGAGGTTCTTCAGTCCACGCAACGGTTCTTCTCTGAACAGCAACAGAACAAACAGATAGGAGGCAAAGCCCAGAAAGTGGACAGTGATTCAAGTAAACCTCCTGAAACACTGACCGACCCCCCTGCTGTCTGTCAGGAAAAAGTAGAAGAAAAGCCACCCCCTGCACCCACCATAGCCACCAAACCTGTTAGAACTGGACCAATCAAACCTCAGGCAATCAAAACCGAAGAAACAAAATCCTGAAGGCTGTGGGCTATTGCAGGGGGTTGGGGGAAGGGAGAGGGGAAAGAGGGAGGATGAAGTCAGATAATGCCAGCAGCCAGAGGGGTAAAATGTTCTCTGACATTATCCTGTCCAGAGCTTAGAGGTGCACAAGGGACATAGGAGCAATTTACACTGACACACAGCTGCTGCACCAGTAAAAATGAGGCTTTGCCAGCTTGCACCTACTATATAACATGCACTCTGTTGACGGCCATGCATCTTCAGTCAGAAATTTATATACGAATACGTGCACACATTCCTTGAGTGCATATAATTTAGAACTAAAATCCTTATGGTTAGATGAAACACCAGAAATATGAGGGCAGTAACATCACAGAGGAATAGCTCAGCCTGAACAATGCGATGATCCCAGCTATGACATCAGATGTGGTTTCTTTGCTCCGCTTATGTTCTTTGGATATGGTTATAGCATTTATAGGCTTGGTGGTGAAGAACAGAAGATAACTGGTGCTGGATAGAGGAGCCTTATTTTTTATTATGGCAGCTTGCTATTTTTGTAACGTGGTGATTGAGTTGAACACAATCAAAGTACAGTAACTGATCTCCCCTTCTTCCTGAATGAGTGAGCAGATGATGAAATATTGACGTCAGCGTCCTTGAACATATCCAGGTGGACAGTGTTTGGCTACCGCTTCTGTTTGAAAAGATGCTGTGTTTTGGTTATGGCCCAAAGGTTTGATGTGCTACTTGGCGTCTTCTTTCTTCCGTGGAGCTCTTACCGTTCAGACACGACAGAGTTGGTCAAATACTAGTTAGGTTGAACCTTGCTTGCCTCTACTCAGTCATCTTTGTATGAATCCAGTAGTTTTTTGTTTATTTTTTAAAACGGTTTTTAGCTGATGTTCATAAAGATCATTGAGTACCTAGAACTGTGCCACTAAAGAAAGGAAATCCTATCTAAGAAGGTGTATTTCTGTACCAGAGCTGTGTTATAACCATCCTTTGGGCCCTCTGCTGGAAAAGTAGAATCAAGTCTCAAATAATGCCTTTTTAATTATATCCTCTAGTATTATAGATGTAGGACAGTACTGTATCATACCTCTGTGAATGTAAAATATCTTGTACCTGCTTTATGATACGTAGTAGTGACCGTGCTTTATCAGATCTGTTTTTAATGACGTTATTCTAGAATGTTTTCTTTCCAGATGATAATTGAGAAGCTAATTAAAAAAAAAAAAAATGGTGCCAGGTACCACAACAGTAACAGAATTTGCTGTTTTCTGAGGTTTTGTTTTTTACCTTTTTTTTTTTTTTTTTAATGGAGTGTGCTGGATGTCTGTATAATTGTGTTCAGATGACTGCAGAACCTGGAAAAGCTGTTGCTGCTCTTGATGCATAACATACTGCTATTGGTCTTTTTATATAAATAAATAAATCTATCTATATATATATATACATATATATATAATTTGAATTTTTGGAAACTTTAGCTGTGCTGTCAACTTTGGAGAAGTATCCCAGTTGTACCGTGTTGGGTTGGCATTGTACAGAAATCAACAGCCATATTGGTCTAGAAACGTTAAACATAATTTTTTCCATTTGTACAGGGGTAACGCACTGTATTAAATATGTAAGGTCTTATCTACATGGGTTTGATTACAGAAACTAATAAAGTATTCTCTAAATAATGAGTCTTGGAGCTTCTTATCCACTCCTAAAATCTGAAGCAAGAAGGCTTGTCACATACCAAAAAGAGTGATCAAGACTACATTATGCTCTAGGAAAAAAATTGTCATCCCAAAACTTGATTTCTGACTTTCCAAAACTATAAAGCTTATTCAATCAAAGTAAAGATTGTTTTAGAGGATAATGTTTATGGCTCCTGTTCTCAAGGTAGCCATACTCCTGTTGAAAGCAGTCTGTCAAGGAGGAGGAGAGAAGTCTTTCTTGATGATGCAAAGTGCTGAATGTAGAAAATAGAATCACCATTCTTCTGGTTGGAAGTGGAAGGACCCAAAATAGATCTCAGTAGTTATATTTGTATTTTTCTTATTTTTGCTAACACATTCGTAGCCATTACAAGCAGACAGTAAGGGAGTTTGTTTTATCATTTACTCAATTTGTGAAGTGAAGTACTGAGGGATTTCAATTGCCTAAAATCCTGTATCCAGAACACGTGGCTTCCAGACCCAGCTTTAGGAAAACTAGTAAATTCAGTTACTAATAACCTGTGTGCCTTCTTTACTCATAGATGCTGTGATTCTTAAACATTTAAAATATGCAAGTACTAATAAACCCTACCTTGATGTCCAAGCTTTCCAGTCTCAGGTTTTTCTCTAAATGTGCTCTAATTTGGTATGATGGAGAAGGCTGGGAACACAAGCCTCTACCAAAATGCTGTAGTCACTACTTCACATATGTGCCTTCTCACTCACTTCCATTACCACTCTTTCATATTCTCATCCTTAAGTTCAGTCCTCCTAAATTTTAGGACTTACAGAGTGACCAACTGTATAGTTTGCACTGTCTTCACTTACAAGCCACCAAGTATGTGCTGTTCAGTTGGTTGTGTTCATTTGAAACCATTAATACCTTAGGCCCTTTATTAGCTAGGATCTACAGTGGAAAAAAATGACAATGAAAGTATAGCCAATGAAAGAAAGATATTTGTATAAGTGCTTCTCCACAGTTTGGTCATATAAATCTTATATCTGGCTTCTCCAACATAGGACACGATAACCCAAAAGATGTTGCAGTTAGTGGTTGACAGTAGACTTGGTCACATAACCTTCCACGCCTTCAGCTCTTCTGGTGAGGGGGAAGGGGCATGATTTTGTCCTTAGTTAATAACAAATTGTGCTCTGTGATAGAAGAATGATCAGGGGCTGTGTTGGGGAATGAGGTGAGTATAGTCTGAAAAGGCATTTAATTTACTTGCTTTCACAGTATAAATTACAGAAAGCAAATCAACATACTCTTGGTTGGGGGCAAGATGTAGAAGGTAGGATCAGAGTATATCATAGGTTTAAAAAAGTTGAGAGTAGATGGTCAGAACCTAAATGTATGAGGTATGTCTTTTCTAACAGGTCATCGGTGATATTTTTTAAGGCAAATAATCCATTTTATTTTATTTTTTAATATTTATTTTTTGGCTGCGTCTGGTCTCTTAGTTGCAGCACGCGGGCTTCTCTCTAGTTGTGGCACGTGGGCTAAAGAGCACATGGGCTCTGTAGTTGTGGTGCACGGGTTCAGTAGTTGCAGCGTGCAGGCATAGTTGCCCTGTGGCATGTGGGATCTTAGTTCCCCGATCAGGGATTGAACCCGCATCCCCTGCGTTGGAAGGTGGATTCTTAACCATTGGACCACCAGGGAAGTCCCCATCAGTGATTATTTTATGCTGCCACTGTATCATATTTCATAGCTTCTTGGCATTTTCAGTATTTTCACTTTTCCATTCCAATCATAGCAGTTAACCACAGTTGACCTATTTGTGAAAAGCATCTTAATTCTATTTTAGGTGCTTTAAGAAATTTTAGCCATAAAATTTCTGCTTGTGAAATGAAACGAACTATAGACAAAGATGTCTTAATGTTACACTGGCTATCTTAACATTTGCATGTTTCTTTTACGTTGCCAAAGGGAAATGGTTCCTTGGCCCCTTTCCTTCCTCTATGTGCTGGTCTTCACACCCTCAGTTGTAGGGCTGGGTCTACTGTTGGTGCTCCAATTAGTTACTGGTTTTCCTGGAATATCCAGAAGATGGTGGCAACAGATGTTAAGTCAAGAGTGCTATTGATTTTCAGCCTTTCTTGAGTTATAATGGGTAAAAGCTTATTTCTGTGGTAGGGTGACTGTGACATGGCATCACTTAGATTCTTAATAGAAGCCCTCAGATCTATCTTTCTGAACTGGGAGCTGTTTAGAGTGGGAAATCAGAAAATATGGATACTTTAATTGCATGATTTTAGGTGTACATTTATTTTCCATCCAATCTTTTGACAAAGCCTATGCCATTTCTTTGACATGTCTGCTAGAGTCTTTTACATATGGCGAATACAGAATTTCTTTGAATTTTTACAGATACTTTCCTTCAGTTTTTTCCACACCTAGTTTGACAGGAATTTTTTAGAGTGAAAACTGGTAGATATCAAGCAATGTAGACAACACATATTGACTAATGCCCACAGCTAGTAGGCTGTTATCTAGGAATGGTTAAAAAAGTTTGGGTAAGGCTCACCAACTTAACTCCATATTCCAACATGGAATTACTCCAGAGAATTATTGTCAAAAACACATTTCCCTGGACAGGGAAATATCATACCAAAGGAGAAGGAAATTTTACTTGCACTGGAGAGTTTAAGCAAGCGATGAGGCTCTTATAATTAGGCAAGGGGTCAAGTATCAACTACGTATGTGTCAGGTGCTGGGAATATAGAAGACAGTTCTTACCTCAACATAGCCTAGTGGTAGCTTGAGGTCTTTCAGGTTGCCATCACTGATACCTGACCTCTATTTCCTGGGTCCCTCAAGCCGTCTTCTTCCAGTCAATCTCTCTCCCTTCCCCTGCCATATACCCATACTGCTTAACTTCTAAGTATGATTAAAACCTTCTAAAAGTATTTAGGTAGTACTAATCTGGTCTTGTTTCTCACCATTTCTGGATACACTAGCTAGTAAGTAGTAGAATTATATGTAAATTTTGGTCTTACTGGTTTCTGAGCAAAAAAAGCAAAGTCAACAATTTGTTCATCTGAGATGAAAAGGGGGCTCCTAAATGAGTTAATATTCATTGGAGAATTAGAGTGAGGAAATTTCGTTAATCAGGCCTGAGGTTCCAGATGAATAAGTCTTAGGTTCAAGGATGATGTAGAGGGACAGAAAAGGGATGGACAGATGTATTCTGGCCCTCTAGAGTTAGAATTAGAAGTGTTCAATTTCAGTTAATTTCACACTGTTAGGTGTGGAATGATACCTGGTTTACTGACTTAGGGTTGTGGTTTTCAAATTGGAAGTACACATACTGTTCAACTGAAGCAGTTTTACTTTAGAATTTTGGCCAAGGGATGCAACTGCTACAAAACACAAGCATTAACATGAATAAGGTTAATTGATTCCAGAGAGGAGCTGCCCTCTCAAACTAATATGAGAAGTCAAAGAGACGACTGTACCAAGAGTAAAGCCACACTTCCCACAGAAGCTGATAGTGATCCCCATTGGGGGGACTGATTGGGTCTTGAATTTCTATAACCTGGGAATAGAAATGGATGTTATAAAGTTCCCTCTTAAACAACTCAGTTACCAGAATTTTATATCCAGCTTAAAGCCTCACGGGGGAAAAACAATTACTCATAGACATTACCACCTTTTTTTCCTCAGCAGCCCAGAATCAGGGCATAGTTCAGGTGCTTGAGTTTTGTTTTGTTTTAACCTTCCTGGCCAAGTAGGCCTCCCACATAAAGCAATCTTATTCTTAACCATAGGGAAAGGCACATGGGCACTCCTATTTATTCCAGAAACGTTTGTGCAGCACCTAACACATGGGAAGCGTCATCCTTGCTAGGTCCTAAATGTTTAAAGCCAAAGGCATGATTCCACCCTCCAAGAAGCTCACAGTTTAAGAGACAGTGTGACCAAACAGTAGTAGTACTTCCCTGGTGGTTTAGGTTACTGAAGGGACAGGACCTAGCCACTAGTGCCAGACCATGCTCATACTCCGTAAGTTCCCATCCACACCCACAGTACAAAGGCTTCTCCCAAGTACGTTTTGACCAGAGAACACAGGGAAAAGTGGTAACACAGAGTAACACTCTCTGGCCACATGTGTCCAAAACTAGCTTCTTCCTTAGTCCTCCTGCTATGTCTGCATAAAAGTAGGAAACAAGAAAATGCCAGTGTGCCAGGGACTGTCCTAATTACCATGTATCAACTGATGCCTCCCAATACCCTTAAAAGGTATTTTTATTCTCATTTATACATGAGGAGAATGAGGCATAGATAACTTGCCCAAGGATATGCAGTAAGTGTAGGAGCCAGGATTTGGTCCAGGAAGTCTGATTCTCAAAGCACAAGCTCTTAACTACTGAGCTGCACTGCTATGAAAGCACTGGACTTGAAGTTACTAAGAAAATCACAACTCTTATGTCTGTTTCTCCAGGGGAGAGTGGGATGAATTGTGAGATTGGGACTAATATATATACACTAATATGTATAAAATGGATAACTAATGAGAACCTGCCATATAGCACAGGGAACTCCACTTTGCTGTACAGAAGAAACACAACATTGTAAAACAACTATACCCCAATTAAAAAAAAAAAACAGGAATTTCAGATTGTATTTCCCCCTTTACTCAAGAATTATGTCACACCATGCTTCCTTTAATAAATATTGAGGAGGGACTTCCCTGGTGGTGCAGTGGTTAAGAATCTGCCTGCCAATGCAGGGGACATGGGTTCAAGCCCTGGTCTGGGAAGATCACACATGCCACGGAGCAACTAAGCCTGTGTGCCACAACTACTGAGACTGTGCTCTGGAGCCCACGAGCCACAACTACTGAGCCCGTGTGCCACAACTACTGAAGCCCGTGTGCCTAGAGCCCTTGCTGTGCAACAGGAGAAGCCACCAATGAGAAACCCGTGCATCGCAATGAAGAGTAGCCTGCACTTGCCACAACTAGAGGAAGCCCGTGCACAGCAACAAAGCCCCAAAAAATTAATTAATTAATTAATTAATTAATTTTTTAAAAATAAAAATAAATATTGAGGAATTTTCTGAATAAACAAATAAATAAATTCAATGGTGTCTGTGATAAGAGTGGGCACTGGCCTAGTATACTGAAATTGTGGGTAATTATCAGAACATTTCAACTGTTTCCATTGGTACATTTTATATTTCTCTTTACATTTGCAAACTGCTGATTCATTCCTTTGCTATTTTCATGTTGGCATATTTCTCCCATGCCTTCTTTGCAGGTATTATCTCCAAGATGGTGCCTCAATTGTATCTTCAAAAGGCCATTCCATTGCACTATCGGGGTGGCAGCTTCTAGGTGGTACAGTATGCAATAGGACAGTGGGCTCTATGGTTATGCGTCCATTGCCACATCTCCTTTGAGCTAAGGTGGGTTCCTTTGTTCAAAGAGAGGTAGGAACCCTCGAGGGGAGAACACACATTGTGTGAGCTCTCTGATGGTGCCAGTTGAGGTCCTGCAGGCAGAGAAGGCAAACCCATATACAGAATGGGTCAGTTCCAGTCACCAAAGGGTTGGATGGTCTTCCAGTCATTTTTCCTTCCAAGCTCCTGACCAACAAGCCAAGTCCTCTCCCATTGCCCATGAGTTTGCAGATATTCTTGGCTTGGGCCCCTTCTCTTTCCACACAGAGTAAATGGCCAGATGAATTGCCCAAAATTCTACTGGGACAATTTCCCCTTGTCCCTATCATTCAGGACCACGTCTAACAAGAAGTACAGCACAGCAGCCATCCAGTTTTGGCTTGCATCCACATATTACGTTGACGGGACCAAACTTGAGTTTTCCCCTTCTTTCTAGGCTGACCATAAGGGACACTTCATGCAAACGTAGGGATGATCTGAGGGAGAGGTGCTGTGCAATATTAATGAAAGATATGGGGCTCTGGGCCACCTGCTTGTAGCATGAGCCCTACTTATGCCCAGTTCTATATATATAGCTTATGATAGATTGCTGCTGGGCCTGCTCAACTTATGACCCTGAGGGCCTAACAGAGCTGCTCAAGATGAACAGTCCTGGCCATTTGGTCACTTCACGTCCTGAGGTCAGGTGTTCTGTTTCTCCCAGGAACCTTGTATACATAAAACTCCACTGCAGATGGTCTTGCATTGTAATTTTCCTACTATATCTTGCCACACCGATCTTTTTCCAGTCATCAATACCTTTAATACCATGGGGTCTTCTAGTCAGTTATCAACCAAGTGGCAAGTGAGTACACTTGCCTCACTGTCTGTGTCTGCAGGGGCCTTTCCTGCTCTAGAACCTGCTCAAATTTGGCAGACTTTCATGTCACTCAGTACTCCCAAGTATGGAATATGCTGCCTCAGAATCCAAAAGTTGTGCTTTTGTGAGAGGTGTAAGGTGCAATATTTTGTTCTTTAATTTGGAGGTGATGGAACGGCATGACCCCAGATCTCTGGATCCCTAAAAACTTCACTGATGGGGTAGACCCACATCAACCTGCTCTAACAAATGTATTACTTGACTCAGCAGCTACAATTAGGGCTACAGCTGGGTTGAGTTTGCAGTAATCTTCAGTCTGGTTTATTGTAGAGGCCAGAGGAGCAAATTAAATGGGGATATTATGGGAGCCAGTATCTCTGCACCCTTTAGTTTTCTAAGGGTGGTACCAATCAGGGCGATAACCACCCGGCACAAGATATTTGATTTACCATATTGACTGGGAGGAGGCAGTTTCAGAGACTTTCATTTAGCAACTTTGTATTTCCCACAACAATAGCTCCTACCTCAGGCCCAGGCACAATGGGAGAGGACTGCCGACTTCCAAGTACGTCTGTTCCAATCATAAAAGGCATATGGAAAGCATGTGGAAAGGACCACTGGGTAGGTCCTGGACCCAGTGGACTCACTGTGAGTCAAACCTGGGCCAGGACTCTATCCCTGGCCTCCATGTGTTCCCAACTCTAGCAGAAGGACCATGTTGACACTTTGAGTATCAACGTCAACTTGAATCCTGTATCCAAAAATCTTCGAAATGTGTAGGTAATTTCCAGTGTATGGTTACTTGGGTAAATGGCCCTAGATCCCCATGAGGAATCTCGCCAGGGTATTGCAAGGACCTCCTCCTAGAACTTGATTTCTCTTTTATTTATTTTTTAAAAATTAATTTCTTTTTTGGCCACGCTGTGTGGCATGCACGATCAGGGATCGAACCCTTGTGCCCTGCATTGGGAAGATGGAGTCTTAACCAGTGGACCAATGGGGAAATTCCTGATTTCTTTTTTAGTGAGTGAGTTATTAAGGTGGCTGCCCTCAGCCCCATCATCCACCACTGATTTGATCGTAGAAACTGAGCAATACTTGCTGACTCTTCACCATTCCTGGGAAGGCTGTGTTCTATGAACCACTTCTATAGTTCTGTGGGGTCCAAACCACCCAGCTGCCGCTCTGGTTTTGCTGCTGGTTGTGGTAATATTATCCACCTGTTCCTGACCCTTAACCACCTGACCTATCTTATTTTAGTATCCGTTATGCTTGCTGCTACAGGTGAGGCCAATTCCAAGTCATAGCATCTCCCACTGTCAGCCCTTGCCTACAGAGGACAGCCGCCCCCTGGGCTTCCTAATGATACTGGAGCCCTTTTGTGCGGTACATTCTTTGCTCCTTTGGTAAAGGGAGTGTCTGCCATGTTCATACTCAACTGGGTTTTCTGCCTTTGCACAGTATATCCAGTCTAGAATGCCCATTTCTCTGAGCCTTGTGTTACCTTCCACCATCCATCCTGGAATTTGTACTTCATCTGACACGGGCCATCTCTTACTGCCAGCTTCCAAGAGCCATCATAGCAGCAGGTGAGCACTGTCTTCCAGGGTCCTTGCTGGGGAGTTAAAAACATGGATCGCAGGACAGGGCTCTCCTAAACCCGCCTTGAGCCGGCATTCGCAGGATCCAGTCTCAGATGTAGGTTAATACTAGACCCAGCTGGTACAGATTAGCCGAGTGCTGCAGCTGTCTCTTCCCATAGTCCCTTTGGTCCCTCAGCAGTTTCCTGGCAGGCTACGCGGTGACTTGACTCTAGATATTGGTCTGGCGGCCAGAAGGGAGATCCTGAATGGTGTGCGTGTTACCCTACAACACAGAGGCCTCTGCAGCATCTTTAATCAAGAGGAGTGCTAGTCTCCAATAGGGAGGACTAAACCATCTCGGCAGGCCCTGAGGATTTTCTTATAAATTTACTTATTTATTTATTTACTTATTTTTGGCTGCATTGGGTCTTCGTTGCTGCGTGCAGGCTTTCTCTAGTTGCGGCGAGCGTGGGCTACTCTTCGTTACGGTGTGCGGACTTCTCATTGCAGTGGCTTCTCTTGTTACGGAGCACGGGTTCTAGGTGCTCGGGCTTCGGTAGTTGTGGCATGCAGGCTCAGTAGTTGTGGTGCACGGGCTTAGTTGCTCCGTGGCATGTGGGATCTTCCCAGACCAGGGCTCGAAGCCGTGTCCTCTGCATTGGCAGACAGATTCTTAACCACTGCGCCACCAGGGAAGCCCTCTGAGCATTTTCTTCATCCCAAGTCTCAGGATCCTGTTTTTTCCCAGCCTTGCTGGAACTGAGAAGTCAGCCTCCTCTGGAATGTTACTTTTATAATTACGTCCTCAGCCTTATCCTCAACGTCTTCTGTCCTTTGGCTGCAGAAACTAAGCTGTTGCCAAAGAGGCCTCTGACTTTCTCACTTCACCTTCAACTGCTGATTAATGACCCCAATCTTTCATCATCTTTCTCAGAAAGAGGCATTGTCCTTATAATTGGTTCTTCCCCAGAACCTCTCAAAAGCTTGAGATATTAAACCTTCCAGCTCGTCCTCTTCCAACACAATCCCATCCCAATTCACCATCAATGAAAAAAAATTTTTGGAATATAATTGCTTTACAATGTTGTTAGTTTCTGCTGTATAACAAATGAATCAGCTATATGGATACCTATATCCCCATATTCCCTCCCTCTTGCACATCAATGAAAATTTTAACCACTGGCCATTACAGCTTGCCAGGGCCTGCTAATGCTCCACATACCATCAGTGATAAGGTTCTCTTTGCCTGGTAATCCACAGCCAAAATCTCTTTTTAGAGTCGGCTTCCTTAGACCACTGCTGGCATCCGCTGTGCTAGACTGAGTTTCCTGGGAAACACACTGAAATGTAGATTTATGTGCAGGAAGCTCTTTGGGGGAGTGCCCTCTGCATCAGTATCCATGGGAGAGAGAAGCTGAACTGCGATGTATCAATAGTTACAACAAAGGCCTCGGTTGATTCTATAGGCAGCTCCCGAGGTAGGATGGGTCTGGGCATTCATACCCCTACACTGGTCAGTCATTGGATGAGGGCTATCATTTGTCTCTAGGGGAGGGGCTGAGGCAACTGTCTTCAGCTGAAAGCAATGCCTGGAGAGGGACTCAGCTGAAAGCCATCAGCTACCAACACTCCTAGCAGCTGGGGAAACGAGTGCCTCGGCTAGAAAGAGGATCTGGATGACGTGCCACAGCCTCAGCTACGATGCGCTGGATGTTGTTTCAGGTGTTGAGATACAGCAGGGAGTATAGCAGGCAAAAACCTGTGTTTTTTTCTATATTTTAAATGGAGTACACAAGGAAAGCATCACTGTGCAGGCAAAATTGAACAAAGACTTGAAGGAACAGAGGAAACAAGGTATGTAGATATTTGGGGCCGCGTGTTCCAAGCAGAGGCAGCAGCAAGTGCAAAGCCTGGCTTGAAGAGGGAGTGTCCCTGGGTGTTCAGGAACATGAGGAAGCCAGAGTGAGAAAAAGGGAGAGTAATAATTGTTGAGGTCAGAGAAATTGGGAGTGAAGGAAGGGGGCAAATTGTAATAAGCTCTGAAGGCCATTGCAAGGGTTTTTGGCTTTTACTCTGAGTAAAAATGGAAAGCCATTTGGAGAGTTTGGAGCAGAGGAGAAACATGACGTATTTTAAAAGGATTGCTCTGGCTGTATGTTGAAGGAGGTACAAGGATGAAAACAGGCAGGCCAGTTAGGAGGCTTTTGCAATTATTCATGCCAAGAATAATGAAGAGTTGCGGACAAGGGCGGGTAAGAGTGAGGGTGGTGAGAAGTGGCTGGATTCTGGATATAACTTGAAAAGTTGAGCTCAAAATCCATCTGCTGATGGACTGAATGTGAGTTTGAGAGAGAGAGAGAGATATAGGACAAAGATGACTTCTAGATTTGAGGCTCAAGCAGCTGAACGGATGGGGTTGCCGTTAACAGAAATGGGGAAGACAGCAGGTAGAGCAGGTTTGAAGGAGTTGATCAAGAGTTCAGTCTTAGGCGTTCTGAGTTAAGTGTTTATTAGCAAAATGGAGATGTCAAGTGGACAGGTGATGCATCAGTCTGTAGTTCAGGAGAGAGATCTGGAGAGACAGACAAGATGTCATCATCCTAGAGATGGAATTTAATGATGTGACTAAATGAGATCAACAGAGAAATGAGAGTAGAGGAGAGATTCAAGGACCGAGCCTTGGATGCTCTAATGTTAAGAGTTTAGGAAGATGAAAAGAAACAAGCAAAGTGAACTAAGAAAGAGTAACCAGTGAGGTTGGGGCAGGAGAAGTGTGGTGTCCTGGAAGCCAAGGAGGAAATGTTTCAAGGAGGAGGGAGTGATCTACCGTTTCAAACGCTACTGATAGCTGAGTGAAAGGAGCAATGTTTTGGTAAATCAGCGCTGGCGTGGATTTGATAGAGGATGGAAGGAAAGCAATTGGAGACAATGAATACAAACAACTCTTCTTCAAGAAATTTTTGTTGATCTGTTTTGCGGTGGGGAAAACTGGATTCAAGACAGAGTTTTAAGATGGGAGAAATAATGTTTGTACACTGATGGGAAAGATCCAATAGAGAGGGGACATTTGATATTCAAGAGGAGAGGATTACTGGAGTGAAGACCTGATGTGGATGAGAGAGGATGGGGTCAGGTGTCCGAGTGCAAACGTTGGTCTCTGAAAAGAGTGCTCATAGTTCATCTATAGTAACGGGAGGAGAGGCAAAGAATATGGCACAAAAGCTGGAAGGTGGGTAGATGGGTGGGGGGTGGGTAATTTTGGAAGTTCTCTTGATTGCTTCTGTTTTCCTCAGCTGAAAGTGAGAATTAGGAAGAAGTGTTGGAGGTTTAGGGAAGAGATGAGAAGGTTTCTAGGCCTGAGATAAGTACCCAGTTGAAGTTTGCAGTCATGAATTTCAAGTGAGTAGTCATCAAGGTGTGTGTTGTTCTTTAGCCATATATAGCTGCCTGGGTACAGGCGTCAAGAGGTAGAGAGGTGAATGTAACTTAGGTTGGCACTCAGCCAAGCAAATGCAGACTGGAGAGGGGGTCAAGGGAGCTGAGAGTAGACTTGAGGGACCCACACACCTGTGTTAGTGCTAATTATCCTGTTACCTCAGCTAGGCATCTATGCCTATAAAAATTATACCCGGCTTATACATCTTGCAGAGATTGAGAATAACTGAATCCCGTTCAGGGTAGGGTGCTAGAGCCATAAATTTTGGTAGCTGTAGGGATGGCAAGATAATATAGTCCCTAGAGGTGTCTCCACTTTGGCTTTCCCAGTTCAAGTCTTCCTGGGAGGCACAGCAGGGTGACCCATCCTGTTCTTCCAGGAGGATTCCTGTGCCTCTTTTGCCTGCAAATCCTCCCAACAATCCCTATCCCTTGGCCTTTGTTCCACATAGCTGAGAGGGCCTAAGAGAGACGTTTCAGTGCCCCTATTGTAAAATTAGTAATATTGGTAGTTGTATAGTTTTCTATTGTTTTTTAGAGAATACATGTTTTCATTTTATTCTATTTTGTGAGTGGAAAACCGCAGTCATTAAATATGTGAACTTTGGTGTCAGGTGAAACATGTTTTGAAGCCCAGCTTTTTTTTTTTAACATCTTTATTGGAGTATAATTGCTTTACAATGTTGTGTTAGTTTCTGCTGTATAACAAAGTGAATCAGCTATATGTATACATATATCCCCATATCCCCTCCCTCTTGTGTCTCCCTCCCATCCTCCCTATCCCACCCCTCTAGGTGGTCACAAAGCACCGAGCTGATCTCCCTGTGTTATGCAGCTACTTCCCACTAGCTATCTGTTTTACATTTGGTAGTGTACATATGTCAGTGCTACTCTCTCACGCAGTCCCAGCTCACCCTGCCCCCTCCCCGTGTCCTCAAGTCCATTCTCTACGTCTGCGTCTTTATTCTGGTCCTGCCCCTCATGAACCCCAGCTTTAACACATGTTATCTCACAAGTAGCAGCTAACTTCTAATGTGATTTCATTATAGTTAATGGAGAGAAATACAGACTCTCTTACCGCCAAACTCCTCCATTAGGGCTTCTTCTTACACATCTGAAGTGTCAACTTCATGTTTGGATGTCAGGGTTCAGAAACATGTTTTCGATTTGTATGGAATATCATAAAGGATGGCTAGCATAAGAGGTAGGGGTTTGTCCAGGTTTGTATTGCTGTTAATCATTCAGATATACCTGATGACAGCAAACTTCCCAAGGGTTCCTACTTAAGAGCTCAGACTTTGTTCTCCAAAGTCACTGGGCCAAAACAACAACAAACAAATGCAAAACAAACCAATAATTGTTTCTGACATATTCAAACACCATAGAGAAATTTGATTATGTTAGACTTTGGTAATCACATGGCTAAAGGAAACAGATGGGAACACAATGCTATTGCAGTTTCTGATTCAATTTAAGTAATTGTTGGGTTCCCACTAGGAACTCAACACTGTGCCAAACCTGGGTTAGGAGGGAGGGAAAAAATAGGGCTCTTGGGCTTCCCTGGTGGCGCAGTGGTTAAGAATCTGCCTGCCAGTGCAGGGGACACAGGTTCAAGCCCTGGTCCGGGAAGATCCGCATGACGCGGAACAACTAAGCCCATGCGCCACAGCTACTGAGCCTGTGCTCTAGAGCCCATGAGCCACAACTACTGAGCCTGCATGCCTAGAGCCCGTGCTCTGCAACAAGACAAGCCACCCCAATGAGAAGCCCGTGCACCGCAACAAAGAGTAGCCCCCGCTCACCACAACTAGAGAAAGTCTGCGCACAGCAATGAAGAACCGACACAGCCAAAAATAAATAAATTAAATAAATAAATTTAAAAAAAAATAGGGCTCCTACTTTCAAAAAGTATATAATTGTGTTTGTGAGGAAAAGGCTTACATTCATGGTATTACATCAAGGGCAGTATACACACATATTCATATTCATCCTGGGCTAAATGTATATATATATATATGTGTGTGTGTGTGTATATATATAAACATGAATTTAAACATTTTAAAAGCCCAAAAAAGGTTAAATTAGGGATTTTTGCAAATATTTTCTCAATCCTCACAACTGCCCTTGTAGAGAGTATTACTTCTTTTTGTAATTGAAGTATAGTTGATTTACAATGTTGTGTTAATTTCTGCTGTACAGCAAAGTGATTCAATTATATATATATATATACATTCTTTAAAAATTCTTTTCCATTATGGTTTATCACAGGATATTGAATATAGTTCCCTGTGCTATACAGTAGGACCTTGTTTTTTATCCATTCTATATATAATGGTTTACATCTGCTAATCCCAAACTGCCACTCCATCCCTCCCCCACTCCCCCTTCACTGGCAACCACAAGTCTGTTCTCTATGTCTGTGAGTCTGTTTCTGTTTCATAGGTAGGTTCATTTGTGTCATATTTTAGATTCTACATGTAAGCGATATCATATGGTATTTGTCTTTTTCGTTCTGACTGACTTAGTATGATAATCTCTAAGTCCATCCATGTTGCTGCAAATGGCATCATTTCATTCTTTTCTATGGCTGAGTAGTATTCCATTGTGTGTGTGTGTGTGTGTGTGTGTGTGTGTGTGTGTATACACCACATCTTCTTCTTTATCCATTCTTCTGTTGATGGACATTTAGGTTGTTTTCATGTCTTGGCTATTGTGAATAGTGCTGCTATGAGTATTACTCCTCTTTTACAGGTAGGAAAACCGAGGCTTATAGAAGTTAAATTACTTGCCCAAGATCATGCAGCTCAAAAGTGAGAGTCATGAAATCAATCAATACCTTTTATTTCAAAGTCAAAGCACCTGCCACCTCAGCAGAAGTGCTGAGTCATCAGGAAGGAGTGGGATCAATTATTATGATGGTGCTGGGAGGAGGGCTGTACATGAATTAGCTTTTTCTTTTTTTTTAAGCTAAGACACTATGTATATTTATTTATTTTTTTGTTTTCTTTTGTTTTTTTTTTGTTTTTTCATAAACTTAATTTTTTAGAGTAGTTTTAGATTTACAGAAAATTTTCAAATGATAGTACAGAGAATTCCCATTAACCCCAGTCTCAGTTTGCCTTATTATTAACATTAAAATGTAGTCAGTAGTAACAGGTCATGCTTTCCAGCCTCTTTCTGTGCTTCCTCGTTGCTCATGTCGCCAAAGGCTCTTCCCCTGCTTTGCGCTCAAGACCCATCTCCCCCCTTGCAACATCTCTGGGGATTTCTCATCAAGGTCAATTCTGCAGGGAAAATCTGTGTCAGCTGCTACCTTATTTATTTATTTAGTTGCACTGGGTCTTAGTTGCAACAGGTGGACTCCTTAGTTGCAGATTGCGGGCTCCTTAGCTCCAGCATGTGAACTGTTAGTTGCGGCATGCATGTGGGATCTAGTTCCCTGACCAGGGATCGAACCCAGGCCCTCTGCCTTGGGAGCTCGGAGTCTTAACCACTGTGCCACTAGGGAAGTCCCAGCTGCTACCTTTGAAGGGCACAAATCAATCCATTAACTCAAGCTCTTGAGAGAGATTGACTACAGGAGGATTAAAAAAGTCTGGGAGGCAGTTGGCGGCAGTAGTGGTGGTTTTGGACTTTTCCTTCTCTGAGACGGTGGAGTAACTTGACGTGTGGGAACAGAGACTGCACAGAATAAGGGCATTTCTTTAAAGACCATGAGCTGAGGTGTGGAAAGGGTCACATCCTGAGCTGATCTGGAATCAAAAGGTGAGTCAGTTGGGCTTCCTCCTAAGAACAAACCTTTCCAGCCAGCAGACCAGGCTGGTGAGCTCAGGCCATTGCAACTCATGTTCTGAGAACGGCTATGTCACCTCGTGAGTGTGACCAGGTGTCCAGGAATGAAGACTCATCCCTTACTCCTTTGGAAATGACTTGGCACCGAGGCAGAACTGGAGGGTCTCTTGACTCTGTACTGGAGTCTTTGAAGCCAGACAGACGTAGGCTGAGATTCCAGCTCTATGCCCCCTGGGGAAGCTACCTAATTTCTCTGCTGCTCAGTT
The DNA here is from genome assembly GCF_965194805.1 of Balaenoptera borealis. Lineage (NCBI taxonomy): Eukaryota > Metazoa > Chordata > Mammalia > Artiodactyla > Balaenopteridae > Balaenoptera > Balaenoptera borealis. The sequence goes on along the minus strand of NC_138860.1, from coordinate 58,977,467 downwards.
TCCCCATTGGCTCAGTGGGGATCATAATAACTTACCTTGCAGAGTTACTGTGGTTACCAGACAGAATACTGTAAAAGGACACCCCACATCCGACACTAAAGAGGTCCCACTGCTGCTATGTTTCTTCTCAATATCAAGCCTCCAGTGTCTCTGCCAGGTGCATATCTGAATAAGTAGCCTTGTCAATCCTATGTCCCTTTCCCGTTCTTTAGAAGGTAAGTGCTCCAGGAAGCGGGCGGCTCTGCGTCTGTGTCAGTGATGCCAAACAGCCCTGTGAGAGAAGGGCTCCAAGGAAGTGGCACTCGTTAGCGGGGAAGCAGCACCGACAGGGCCCAGCTGTGCAACCTGGGGAGAGACAGTTCACCTCTCTGGGCCTCCGTTTCCTCCGCTGTTCCCTGGGGGAAACCGCAGCTGCCCTTGGTTTCCATATCACAAGATTGGGTTAATAATACCTGCTCTATCTAAGGTGGGGAGGACCTTGCTCTTCCCCCCCAGCGGGTATTTGAATGTCTGCCTCACGACAGGGGTGGGGCTGGGGAATGGGGGAAGGGGGGCGGGCTGTAAGGAGGACCCGCTGAGAACATGGCAGCGAAAGTCCTCTGCAAACCGTGCCCTGTTGGACCCAGGCAGACCAGTCCCAACCCCTGAAGCGTGTTTGCTGGTGCTTTTGTTTTAGATTCACAGGTGCGGTGAATCTAACCCCTCTGAGTGCAAGGCCATGGCAGAGAAAGGCTCCGTGGGCAACAGCATTAACCTCCCCTACAGAGACCTGGCCTCCGAGGTGACCAGGCGCCGAATCACCATGACCATGAGGTATTTCCGGGGTCTCTGGTGGGGGTTAGGATGGAACATAAATGCTGATCCTCACCAAGTGCCGTAAAATGCCTCCAGACGCTGGTTTATGTAAATGTATTCATCCATTGCAGCAAGGCAGATTTTACAGATGAGAAAACACTTTGTCACCCACTGTGGGAAACAGACCCTTGTCACGTGATCCTTCAGTAGGCAATGATAAGGGCGCTGGGATGAACTTCAGGTCAGTGGCTCTTGACTGGGGAGTGAGGGTCACTTTGATACTCAGCTGGAAGCTATGACGTACCCTCTCAGTATAAACATGCATGACTTTGCAAAGTTTGGGAACAGCATGGATTCCCCGAAGCTTGTCCTCATTCCCAGCTAGGCTGTAAGCTCCCTGCAAGGACTGCTCTTGTCCTTCATGACTCTGCACCTGGTGCCCAGGACTGTGCTAGCACGCCCTTAGAAAGGGGAGGCCTCAACAGCTTATCTGGCGGGAAGGAGAGGGTTTGCCTGCCTTTGCGTAGTTAGCTGCCTGAGCTGCATGCTGGAGTTCTCAAACAAGTCCACTCACTGCCTGATACCTTCCCCTGATTGTAGGCTCAGTGGATAAAATATAGGATGCCCAGTTAAATTTGAACTTTAGATGAACAACAAAAAGGGGTTTTTTTTGGCCTAAGTAAGTCTGTGTGATATTTGTGATATACTTACAGTAAAAAAAATTGTTTATCTGAAATTCAAATTTAACTGGGCACCCTGTATTTTCCTTTGCTGAATCTGGCAAGCCTACGATGGCCACTGTGGGATTCTGTGCTCCCTCTGGTCTGAGATCCCCAGATCCAGTCAGGTGCCCAAGACATCTCATATATAAAGGTATATAAAGAAAACATTAGGACTCCAATTCATATGAAAACCGAGCTCTGTTGAAATTGATGTTTGGTTGGATGCTGCACCTTTCCTGCGTGTCAGGAGGTCGTGTGTAGACTGAGACTTTCCAGATGGGAGGACGGGAGCTGCAAAGCTGGAGGAAGGCCAGCTTCACTGGACTGCTTCACTCACTCGCAGCAAATGCCAACATGTTGCAGTTTGTCTGTGTGGGTTAAGTGGACTTATAAGTTATTGTGTTTAGTCTTAATGAACGCAACCCTCAACAGAGAAAAGTCACCTAACAAATTTCTGCCAAGAAACCTGGGTTGAAGTCATTCTAATAATGCAGATATGAGTAGACAACAATTGGCAGAGCTGACACTTTTGGTCTGAGTTCTGCGGGTATAGTACGAGCTTAAAAATAATGATTTTATGAAACCTGACAAGTTGGCCCAAAATAAAAATTATTGATTTGAAATAGGGACATCCGTCCAGTTTGTTCACAGTGCTTCTTGACTTTAGAGTTTGTTGGGATGTAAGATATTAGTGAATTGATTTTTAAAATTATGTACAATTTCTTAGTTAACATAGGTATGGAGTTTTAAACCTGTACAGATGGGGCTGCATGGCAAATTTGACCCCACTGGTTAGACTGTGGAGTGGGCATTGTCTCCAGGGTGCTGTGGTCACTATGTTCTAACATCCACTCAGGAAGGAAGAGATCCCACAGTTCTGGGGCCTCTCCTAGCTTCCTTCCCTGTTAGCCCCTCCCCATTCCCCCACATCCCCGCGGCAACGTTAGGGATCAGCTTTGACTGGGAGATGCAGCAGTGAATTTGTGATTAGGAAATCTGAGTTTGGATTCCAGTTCTGTATTTTACTGGCCATATGACCCGGGTAAATCGCCTTCTGTCTCAGCTTCCTCAGCTGAAAAACTTAACAGGAGTGAGCTGTCGTTGGGAATCTGAATGTAGTTAGTTTCTAGTTAATTTCCAAGTCCCTAGACCAGAGTAGGTGTTCATTCAGCGAACAGTTAATTCTGAATCTCTAATCACTTGACTGGCTAGTCCTATTCCCTTGAAGGCAGGGTTTGCCCAGACCTGAGTCGAATGGAGATGCCTGGTGCATTCTAGCAGAAGGGAAGGAGAACCTGGCAGGCTGGAGGTGGGCACAGGGGGGCAGGGGGTGACTAGGCAGAAAGGAGAGCTGAAGTGAGCCTACGCTGAACTAGCCAGAGAATAGCTGGTATGCAAATAAAACATTGAGAGAGAGAGAGCCTGCCCTGGGCTGAAACTACAGACAGCTGGCTGGTAGGGGTGGACCCCAGCTACATTGGTTCCATGGGACCAGTGGAGATGGTTAAATTGTCTCTGAGAAGAGCTGACACACGATGTGTGAATAGAGTGTATCTTATCTTTGCCAGGTGATGGCTCTGTAAACGTGGGTAGGTGAGTCAGGATGTCCTCCAAAATGCTGTAAGCTCTTTAGGTGCTGGGATCTGGGGGTTCTTTTTAAAAATCCCATCTTTAAATGACATTCAGTGTGCCTTTCTTCCCAGAGAAGAGAGATTTACCAAGAAAAGTGATGAAACCGGGGAGATACCCTCAGATATGGATTTGGGACAAGCTCGTCCTCCTAGTACAGCTGGCTCCGAAGTACCCCCAGCCCCACCTCCTTCTCCAACTGAAGACTCCAAAGTTTCCTTCTTAAGCACCTAAAACATCAGTCATTTTGAACTAGACTTTGACAGAAAACTCCAAAAAACAGTTTCCGTGAAGTCACTGGGGCTGGCTTTGAAGACTCTCTTAGAAAATCTTTTTTCTTTCTTTCCTAGTTTTCTTCTCCTACAACCACTGTTGAGCATTGTTTATCCTTACTCATGCACTTAGATTAATCTTTGGTTTCTCAAGCCAAGTCTCTGACGTCTCTGTTTGGTCTTTAATTTATGCCACACTGTAGAACACTTATGGTAGTCAGTTGTATTTGAATTAAAAAAAAAAATTATCAGGCTTCAGTGTTTGTTACTAAACCTGGATGAGTGAAAATCTGAATTTAAAGATCTGAGCTCCAGAGAACCCTGAGGGGTTTGGGTTTTCAAACCTTAGCCTGGGACGTGACAGTTTTGTGGTCTTTTGTGGCATCTCCTGGGCTCGGACTGGGCTGCATTTCACATTTATGGACGACATTTTCAAAGTTTGTTTCTTGGAGATTTAAGTGAATTTCAAACTCTAACAGAAGAAACAACTTGAAAAGCAGCCAAGTGCAGAGTGGCCTAGTTAGGGACCCACAGGACTCTTCTGAAGGGTCAGAAAGCATCAAAGAGGTGATAATTCAAATCCACTTCTGGGAAATGTCCTTAGCTGCCATTGGGGAGGGGGGAAATTTCCTCCTCTATTCCTCTTGAGTTCTGGTGGTTGGACTAATAGTAAAATTGACCCAAGACAGATGAACAGGAGAAAGAGAAACAAATTTTAATTCATGTGCATGGAGGTCTCATGGAATTGGGACCAAAGAAGTGGCCAAAGCAGGCAGTTTTTATACTTTTTAGACAAGGAAACAATACGTTTGTGAGGAATAAGTAGGACAAAGAAATTTAGGTTTTGGGGTGCTCAATTAATGAAGAATCTAAACAGAGTTTGGGCTTGGAGTAGTAAATAAAAGAAGTAACAAGATTTGTTTACACAGGCTTCTCAACCCAAATTCTCTCTCTGACCACAAGTGTGTCCGATCATGTGAGAGATTTATTTCCTACTTTTAGGGTCAGACAGAAAGGAGGGTCAGAGTATTCCTCTTGCATTGGCCGTTTCTTAAGTAACTTATTTAAGATAATCCATACACCATTGAGGCACATTTTGGGGTGGTCTGCCCTGGCCCCCAACAGGGCCATCTTTTATTGCATTCACTTCTTCAGAGTCCTTGTGGGCATTCTCCCTCCAAGCCCACCCTTATGTGTGCTCAGATCCCCTCCCCACATAGCCAGCGGGCTGTGCTGCTGATGTGGAAGTCAGGTTCCTTCCTGTGGTCTGCTGCCGCAGCAGTGAAGCAGGGGGAGCGTGCCTGGAGCACCTGTCATCGTCAGCTGGGGGCTCAACACACACATGACCTCATCCTCAGTCAGATGAGAGAACAAACCTGTACTGTCCCATAGGGTAGCCACTAGCCACATGTGGCTACTTAAACATAAATTCATCAAAATTAAACATAAAATTCAGTTCCTTGCACTAGCCACATGTCAAGTGCTCAATAGCTACATGTGGCTGGCGGCTACCATACTGGGTGTTACAGATACAGAGCATGACTGTCGTTACAGAAAATTCTATTACCGCTGGAACAGAGGTTAAGTGACTAGTCTAGGGTCACACAGCCAGTTAAGCATAGAATCAAGGAGGGAAAATGGTGGGAAGGGGTACCCCTTGAGGTAGTTTTATTTCTGATTGTTTCTGGGCAAGTTCCAGGATATTTTTTCTGTTTATTCATGTGTTCAAAATATTAAGTACCTACTGTGTGAGCTGGACACTGTTCTAGGGACATATTATTTTTTATTATCTTTTTATTTTTTTGGCTTTGTTAAATCTTGGTCATGAGTCAATTTATTTATTTATTTGTTTATTTTTAACATCTTTATTGGAGTATAATTGCTTTACAATGGTGTGTTAGTTTCTGCTTTATAACAAAGTGAATCAGTTATACATATACTTATGTCCCCATATCTCTTCCCTCTTGCATCTCCCTCCCTACCACCCTCCTTATCCCACCCCTCTAGGTGGTCACAAAGCCCCGAGCTGATCTCCCTGTGCTATGTGGCTGCTTCCCACTAGCTATCTATTTTACGTTTGGTAGTGTACATATGTCCATGCCACTCTCTTTGTCCCAGCTTACCCTTCCCCCTCCCCGTATCCTCAAGTCCATTCTCTAGTAGGTCTGCATCTTTATTCCCGTCTTGCCCCTAGATTCTTCTGATCTTTTTTTTCTTTTTTTTTAGATTCCATATATATGTGTTAGCATACGGTATTTATTTTTCTCTTTCTGATTTACTTCACTCTGTATGACAGTCTCTAGGTCCATCCACCTCACTACAAATAACTCAGTTTTGTTCCTTTTTATGGCTGAGTAATATTCCATTGTATATATGTGCCACATCTTCTTTATCCGTTCATCTGTTGATGGACACTTAGGTTGCTTCCATGTCCTGGCTATTGTAAATAGAGCTGCAATGAACATTTTTGTACATGACTCTTTTTGAATTATGGTTTTCTCAGGGTATATGCCCAGTAGTGGGATTGCTGGGTCGTATGGTAGTTCTATTTTTAGTTTTTTAAGGAACCTCCACACTGTTCTCCATAGTGGCTGTATCAATTTACATTCCCACCAACAGTGCAAGAGGGTTTAGGGACATATTACTGAACAAAACAATCGCTGCCCCCATGGAATTTACACTCCAGTGGGGGAAGACTGACAAAAGGTGTATATAATTTAAAAACAACGAATTATATGTTAGGAGATGTTAAATGTAATGGAAAAGACATTTAAAAATAATAAGACAGGGTAAGAGAGATTAGAAGTGGCAGAGGAAGAAGCAGGTGAGTTGCAATTTTAAATAGGGTGGTCTGGGTAGGCCTCATTAGGAAGGCGATATTTGAGTAAAACCTTGAAGACAGTGGTGGAGTTAGGTGTGTGGACATCAGAGCAGAGCGAAGAGCCAGTGCAAAGGCTTTAAGACAAAGGTGTATCCAGAGGAGGAGAAGGGGCCAGTGGGGCTTGGCTGGAGTAGAGTGAATCAGGGGCCATTAGTAGATGAAGTCACAGGTGGTGGGGGAAGGAGGTAGATCACATGGGGCTGTGTAAGGACTTTGAATGAGCTGGGAAGGCCTGGAGGATGTCCAGAAAAGGAGACACACGCTCTGCCTGTTTGTGTGGAGGACAGGCTGTACGAGGGGAGGGAACAGAATCATTTCAGAGGCTACTGTAGTAATCCAGGAAAAAGACAATGATAATTTGGACAAGTCATAGTTGGAATGGTGAGAAAGGTGGTCAGATTCTAGATATATATATTTGAAGATAGAACCAATAAAAGTTTCTGATGGATTGGATGAGGGGTTGTGAGAGAGAAGAGTAAAGGATGACCCCAAGATTTTTGGTCTGAGCAACTGGAGGGATGGAGTTTCCATCAGCTTCAAGACGAGTAGATTTGGAGTGTCTGAGGGGGTGGGATGGGAAGACTCAGAAATTCTATACTTGCTCGCTTAATATGCCTAACAGACATTTAAATGGAGAAGTCAAGTGGGCAAATGAATGTATGAATCTGGAGTTCAGGAGCAGTCTGGGCTGGAGATATAAATTTGAGGCATTGTCAGCATAGAGATGGCATTTAAAGCCATGATGCTGGATGAGATCACCAGATGAATGAGTAGATAAACCCTAAAGTGAGCCCTGGGGTGCTACAATCTTAAGAGATTGGGGCTATGTGATGGTTAATTTTATGTGTCAACTTGGCTGGACCAAGGGATGCCCAGATTAAACATTATTTCTAGATGCGTCTGTGAGGGTGTGTCTGGATGAGGTTAGCATTTGAATTGGTGGACTCAGTAAAGTAGATCACCCTCCGCAGTAGGGGTGGGCATCACACAATCCATTTAGGGCCTGAAAAGAACAAAAAGGTGGAGGAAGGAGGAGTTCACCCATTTTGCTCCCTGCTGGCCTGTTGGAACTGGGACATGGGTCTTCTACCCTGCTCTGAGATTTACACCATTGGCTCCCCTAGTTTTCAGCCCTTTGAACTTGGACCAGCTTTCCTGGGTCTCCAGCTTGCAGGTGGCAGACAGTGGGACTTCTCCACAATTGCATGAGCCAATTCCTCAAAATAAATCTCTTTTTATATCTGAATCTGTATTTATACTTATATATCTCCTATTGGTTCTATTTCTCTGGAGAACCCTGACTAATACAGACTAAAAGGAAGAACCAGCAGAACAAACAAATAAAAACCAAGAAGGAGAAATCCATAATGGAGGAGGAGTTTAATGTCCTGGAAGCTAAGTGAAGAGTTTCCTTCTCCCTTCTGTTCCTCCTTCCGTCACCCTCTTCTTCCATCCTGAAGCCAGAAGCAGTAGCTGGCGGAGGGAAAGAAAAGGAAACGTGGGCAGGGCTGTGCAAGCAGGGTTGGCCTTACCTATGTGTGTGCTGTGACCACTCATCTCACCACCCAAAAGTGTCTCCTCATCTTCCACTTTTCATTCAACACCTGGCAGCTACATGTCCTTAGAAGGGTGAATGACTTCATGCACTCTGACTTCTGGGTTTTCTAGTTTTTAAGAATTTGCTACCAGTGGAGTAGAGTGGTAATACCCAGTTATGGGCTGAACTGTCTCCCCGCCACTTCATATGTTAAAGTCCTAACCCCCAGTACCTTAGAATGTGACTGTCTTTGGAGCTAGACCTTTAAAGAGGTATTTAAATTTAGGTAAAGAGGTAATTAAATTCCTTAGGTCTGCTTACCTGAGGTTATGGCTTATGAAATTCATACTTGTGACAGCAAATGAGAACCAAAATAGAGCTAGGGTGAAAGAGGGTAAGTTGGAGAAAAGATGAAAAGATTGTTCCAGAAGGACTAAAATCACCAAGAGATGGGCGTAGGAAGGTATGGATTCCACTGCTTGCCTGCTGTCATCGTGGGCAACACCTCAAAACCAGGCATAATCCTCTCAGTTACACACACACACACACACACACACAAAACTTTAGCAGCCTATAATCATACCTCCCAACCCAAAGGAATTATCTGATGGTTGGAATCTGTTCTCTTCTCTTCAGCAAAGTATCCCACAAAGTTCAAGGAGAATATTGTGTAAGATTATTTTATTTCACGGGGCAAAGTTGCTGTAATATCCAACTGGATCCCACCTGAAGCATTAGAAGCCAACTATAGTAAACACATTTTATATATGTTCAGCGCTGCCGCAATAGCTGTTCCTCTGCCTTTAGGAGTGCTGCTTGTTATTATAGCTCATGGTAACCAGGCAACATGCAAGAGCAGGCGATGCATGGAACAGGTTCCACGTGGGGAAACATGCTTTTACCAAACTATTCTCCAAACATATGTTATTTAGCCATTGAGGGCCATTTATTAAAAGCTTTGTGGTTTTCATGAAGCAACTACTACGCATTATAGCTTTTGCCTCAAATCACCAGAAAACTTAAACTATTTTGGTTAAATATCCCTTTAAAAGCTGACAGAAGAAAAGAATATCTATTATAACGTGGAACCATCTAAATCCCCAGACTGTTATTCCCGCCCAGTTGGACATGGTGACCATGCACATTCTTCTGGGTTAATGCAAGCTTGGAAAGCCAGAAAAGCTGCATGGGCATGGGCTGGCTGGCTGGCTTTCCCCTCAGGAACCCTGAACATCATTTCCTTCTGCCTTTTCTGCTAGCGCTTGGCGGCTTTTCACATCTGGGAGAGCCTGATGTCATAGGTGACCATGTTGAAGTTGTCCCAGGCAAAGAGCTTCTTCTCCAGGGGGTTGTAGTCGATCATGCTGCTGTATTTGTAGCGGTTCTTGAACGGGACCGCCAGGGCCTTGCTGCTACCGGTGCCGGTGTCGTATGCGAAGTTGACGGTAGCATCAGGCAGTGAATAGCTGCTGATGGTATACAAGGTGCTGCAGATGATGAAGGCGTTGGCGACCGACTGCTTACGGATGTTAGTCTCCCAGGTTTGTTCCAGCTCCAGATTCTCTGGGTTCAGCTTGGAGAGGACAATGGCGCCTTTGGCCGCCTCGGTGCTGTAGATGACCCAGAGGCCTGTCTCATCTACTGCCAGGTCGATGTCTGTGTAGCCGCCCCAGGAATAGGGGAACTGCCCGTGGTAGCCGGCTCCAGGGATTTCCTTCTCAGCCTTCAGCGTCTCGGTGCGCAGCTCGTACCTGATCACCGTTCTGGACTCCTCCCCCTGGAAGTAGAGGCTGCCCCCGTACACCACGGCGCCTGTGCTTTCCAGCGGCCTGGGCAGCACATGCACCTTGGAAGGGTAGCCCCGCAGGAATTGGCTGATGAGGTCATACTCAAAAACCTGGCGGACGTCTGTGCCCACTGTGTCGATTCTCCACGTGGTCTCCTGGGTATAGGGGTAGGCGGCCTTGGGGTCTCTCATCCACACGCCGTACTTGCCCGTGAGTGTTTCAGCTGTTCTCAGAGTGACAGGTTCTCCTACCCAAATGAGTTCTCCACATCCTGGTGAATTAAAACAAACACCAGGTAGCCACCATCTTTCCACAATGTGGAATCATGGCAGAGCCGGTAGAAGTGAGAACCCCAGAGACAGACCGTCTGGGTTTAAACCGGGCTTTGCCACGCATCACCTTATTTTGTCACTTATTGTGACTTTCAATAAGTTACTTTGCTCTCTGAGAGATTCAGTTTTCTGATTTGTAAGGGGAGATAAGAGTAGTGTTTTGGGTAGTAGAGCTGTGGTAAGTTTTAAATGTAATTATACACGTTAAGTGCTCGGTATAGAGTAAATGCCCAGAAAATATTCTGTGATCACTATGTGATATCAAAGTACAGTTGACCCTTGAACAACATGGGTTTAACAGTATGGGTCCACTTATACGTGGATTTTTTTCAATAAATACTTCTACTCGGTATCGGTTGTACAGATGAAGGCTGCACAGGTGGTTTCACACTGTATTTGTAATATTTGACTTAAGCTGGGCATCGTCTCGTGATGTTCATTGCATTACTCTTTATGACTTTCATGTCTGATTTATTTCATTATTATAAAAAATGAGACAATAATCAAGTCATTATAATAATCTCTATAAAACAAGTTTTTCAAGCCCTTCCCCAATGGACCACATACTGCAGCCATCATTTTAATATAATAAAATCTGAATATGATTTTTTAAATGAAGAGTTGGTCGAAAACTTAAATTTGATTGAATCACAGTAAACCTCTGTATTTTAATGGGCATCTCAATTTCCTTACAGAAAGTGGGAACGCTTTGTTGCCCATATCTCAGAGAATCATATTTTGAATATCTCAAAACTCTCCATCCTCATGCCTGCCCTTCTGTACTAGCAATAAGTGTCAACAACATGGAGAGTCACTGTCTCTGAAAGACACAGTCTTTGTCTTAAAGTCAGGCTTTCAGGGAACACCTTACAGAGGGTCAATTGTACTTTTCCTAAATACCCAAAATTCAGAAAAGATACCTTTAGTAACAGACACTATGCTGGGATGGTCCATGGTGTCTGTCTGGCCCCAAGATAAAGATATGAAGGATCTACTGAAAAAGTGTTGTTTTTCAGGTGCAATCAATTCTATATGACAACCAAGTGGGTGAAACCAACACATCTCTCATCTTCCCTCGGTGCAGCCCCGTCCCCTTCCCAAGTGTAGGTGATAAGATACAGAGCTTTGCTAGAGAAAGGCCGACTTACTGCCAGTGTGCCCTGGAAAGGGAACAGAAAGGGGGTTCTGTTCCTCTTCCCCTTTCCTGCCTCTGCTCCCAGGGAGGTTATTTGTCCACCCCCCGCTCCCCCATAGTGGGCTGAGCAACTCTGAATGCAGAGCTAGACACAGATAAAGACCACCTTGGTACAGAAGAGGAGAAACTTAACTCCATACCAGTGCCTCCCTCTTCACTCCTGGGATGACCAGATGGACTCTCCTTCAAGATTCGGGAAGCAGGAACCTCAGTTAACTCTGACTTCAATTCCTGAAAGTCCACGTTCTCCAAATTCCATTTAGAAACTATAGTAAAAGAAAGAGGCAAAACTGTACTGTGAGGAAAAAGGCCTAAGGATAGACTACGTTGAGAATGGGATTTAAATAGGCTTCCAAAGATATTAGGGTGTTTGAGATTTGTTTTAAGATAATAAATGGGGTTCAGGGAGGGGGAGGGACAATGAAACAAGACTGGGCTGTGCTGACAACTGTTGGAGCTGGGTGATGGATATGTTAGGGTTTGTATTATTCTCTCTACTTCTGTGAATGTTTGAAAAATTCCATAATAAAAAGCTCACAAATAATAAATTGCATAGCAATGTGCCTAGCACAGAGTAGAGTATTCAGAATAAAGTAAGCTTGTACGAAATTAAAATAATTCCCACTAGAAGGTCTGATTTATGAGTAGGTGAGGTGTGATGCAGGGATATTGCGAAAATCCTTAGCATTTTCTGGGATGCCAGAAATTCAACAATTAACAATTCTCTGCCTGACTTAGGTGTGTTTTTCTCCTGTCATAATGCAAATGTTCCCATAAGAAGTAACATATTAAGATTTAACATGCTCAGCTGAAATATTCTGTCAGATCCCTTTCCAAGACCATTTTAGACAAGGAAGAGAGTGTGCAGGATTCCTACAGGAATTTGGGGGACAGTTTGAGCCAAGGAGAAGGGAAGAGGTGCGGATGACATTGGTTAGACGTTAAGTCATCACAGTGTATCGCACATTGCTACTTTGACTTAGGATTATGGCATACAGCAGCCCTTGAATACAAGGAAAAAGCACAGCCACAGGAGCAGCTGTTTTAATAGGCAGGTTGGATTATGGTTCAGGTATGGTGAGGCCAACAGATCAGGAGACAATGGCCATTAAAAAGATAGCTCGTTATACTCACTGATCCCTAGAGGAGGGGGGACACCACCTCATAGAGGGCCACACGGTGAAGCACCAGGGTTCATCAGGAGGGAGGGGGAACATGGGTGAGAGCTTTATTTTGATTTCCAGGGGAAGGAATGAGTGAGGCAGGGTAAGCAGGTTTAGGATTGGCTACTTTGAATAATTTCTGCAGGCTCTGAAGCGTAGGAGCTGTCTCTAGTTGTCTGGTACCTGGCCCCCATTGATCAGGGCAGGGAAATAGTGGCCCTGAGCGTGAGACCCCGATGGAGGAGGGGGTGGGGTGTAGGCTCTGAATTGGTTCATTTGCATATGAAAGGTGTGCTTACAGGTGAGTCATTTACTATCTTTAAGAATTGGCTAACCCTCTGAGGGGCAGTCCCTCCTGTTATCAGCAAGACCCAGGTGTCAAAGCATCAGAATAAAAAGATATGCTTAAAACATTGGCCTTTTCTCTTGCTGAACTTCTCAGGCAGTCTGACCTGGCCCCCAGCCCAGCAGAATAGCAGGGAGGGCAGTCAGGGCAATGCCTGAGGCTGGGCTCCCACCCAGCCCAGAAAGTCAGGAAGACATTCTCTGTCTTTCATCACTTGTTAGCTTAACTCTTCTAAATTTACCTCTCAGGCTATGGAACTCTTAACCCTCCTGGATGTGCCACATTTCATCAATCTTAAGCCACACATTCTTTCACATTTTCACATGTCTGGAATCAAGGTACCCTCTTATAGTTGCTGGTATTCAGCTTAGATGAACTACAGTACTAGAAAAAGCTTCTCCCTGTAAGGAGGTAGGGAAAGCATCCAGCTAAGAAGCCCTAAGGCTTGGGCTGGGCCAGGGTGCTGGGGGGTGGCCTTCAGGTGTATCTCCTCCACCTCCGCTCCCGATCCCACAGTAGTCTCCACCCCTGCCTTTCATGCAGCTGTTCAGCTGGCCTCCAGGAGAGCGTGACTGCCCTGGAGGGGGTGCGTGCTCACACCCTGGCACGTTCCTCAGTCTAGACGGGGCCGGGTGACCAGTTATGAACTCTAAGCCAAAACGTGTAGCCAATTGAGGTCATCCTAGATATGCACTCCAAACTCCAGGGGTAATTGGGAGTACCCCTAGGGATGTGGAAGGTCTTCAGTGTCCGCAGCCTTGGGAAGCTGTTTATCCATCCTGTCAGCCAGCCCCTCTGGAGCACCTATTAAGTGTAAGACTAGATGCGGAGGAAAAAAGGCGAATAAGTTACAGTTGGTCCATGGTTCCCTTTAGGAATGGATAATTTGGCAAAGTCCTCTTTGCCAGGAAGTAACATGGGTCATTCCAGGCTACTTTGGGAACCAGGATTGGTTGGACCATCCAAATGGTTGCTGGAAAGTCCTGGGAAGTTAATTTGGTGCCTTGAATCTCCTTCTCCCTGTCTGGAGGGCTGTGGAGATGAGGAAACTCCTCTGTTCTTCCCTCTAAAAATTGCCTTGACCTAGGAGGGTACCCAAGGCAGAGGCCGATCTACTAGGTCAGAGGTAGGTTCCCTAGACCAGACCAGTCCGGGACCTGCATGGGCAGCGTGGGAGAGGAACGGGGTGCCCAAGGTCCCCTGTTCTTCTGTGCTGCCAGGAATAGGTAAGTGTGAGGAAGCCCCTTCCTTTACGAGGGGCTGACAGAGCTGTCTTCAACCGTCCCTGCCTCCTGAAGCCAGGTCTCTGCCCTCTGTCTGCCTCTCCCAACCACTTGACTTGTCTCTTAGGCCTAAAACACAAGGAGAGAGCCCTGACTCCTGGCTGTCAGAAGCCAACCCCACTCACCCCCGCCTTGCCTACCCAACCTCTGACACTGAGCAGAGGCTCATGCAATGTGGCCGTTTCTCAAAGTCATGTCACTGAACGGAGTTCCCTGAGGTGAGTTGTTTTCCTTTCCTTTGTACCTTTCCTTAGTTAGTTTCAGGGAACTAAGATGCCACATGCTGGTGTGGAAATGCCCTCTCGGGAATTCCCTGGTGGTCCAGTGGTTAAGACTCTGCACTTTCAATGCAGGGGGCCCAGGTTTGATCCCTGGTCGGGGAACTAAGATCCCCGCAAGCCACATGGTGCAGCCAAAAGAAAAAAGAAGAAAGAAAGGAAAATGCCCTCTTTAGCCACAGGGAATAAAAAAAAAAGTGAGGGGGAAACAAACCCAAACAGGCATTTTCCCAGGTAACTTCATTGAAGACATCTAAAGTACTGGCACTGAAATACTGAAAAACAGCTTCTTTGTGAAAAGAGATGATTAACAGGTATTTATGGCTCTTTCTACATTTCAAAGCAGTTTTATATAAATTATTTATGTGATCTGGTGCCTTCACAAGTTTTAGAGAAATAGAATAAAGCTTTAGAACTGCAGTCTGCCCCTAATTTAACTATTGCCACCACTTACTAAGTGCCTCCTATGAGCCAGGTCCCGTGCTAGGCTTTTGCTATCATCACCTCTATTCCACATAACAGTCCTAAGAGGCAACGTTATGATCTTCGTTTTGCAGAAGAGGAAACCGAGGCTCAGAGAGGTTAATTTATTTGCCCAAGGTCACACAGCTGGTAAGTGATGGGACTAGGACTTGAACCCACGTGTGCCACGGTCATGGCAGTTGTGAACCTTTCCACCCTGTGGTGGGGATGTGGGTCAGTTATAAATGTACTGCCTGTCAGTGCTGAATGCACCCTTCCATAGATGCTCTCTCAAAAAAAGAGACATTTCTCCTTTAAAGTGAGTATGATGTTAGGCTTTCTCAGTAGAGGGCGCTAGAGGGACACGGTGGGGGGTGCCAGTCTCCTGCAGTGTCCCGCAGGGGCTGGGCTGGCAGCAGCAGTGTGAGGACATCTGGTGGAGCTCTGCCTCAGGCACTTGCCAAGGACGTGGTTCTTCTGTGACCTCGCAGCCTCAGCCTGGCCATAACGTTTCCACGACCCTCTCAACACCGCACCCAGAGTCCTTGCATGGGGACCCCCGTGCTCTGCAGACCTCTGCAAGCCCCTACGCTGGCTCTGCAGGGCTCCTGCAGCCTTTCCCAGACTCAGGAGGTGTCCATTCCACCTCCAGCCTGGGCTAACCGGTCAGTGTCTCTGCTCTCTGATGGGCTCAACCCCACCTTTCTCAATGATGTCAGAACCCATTCCAAGTTTGTCCTTCCTCTGTACCCTCCCTCAGCCCTAGGGTGCCATGTGGAGCTTATTTTATCTCATAGTTGCTATTTCATCAGTTAATTCTTTATATTGAACATCCCTGACTTAACCTGCTATGTGGTATCTGTCTCCTGCTTGAACTCAGACTGCTACCAGAGGCTCTACACTGCTCGGCACTTTAGGGGGTGACCCACTCCTGGAGCTGACTCCGATTCCAGTGGGTGGCTCATGCACACACAGCTCCCAGGCGGTTTACCCAGAGAGACGTCTTCCCGTCAGCTCTTCCTCCCCTACACGTGCCTGGCTGGTGCCCAGTTCCTTTCCTGGTCCCACCAAGGTCCTCAGGGCTCTAACCAGGGGGTCTTTCTCCCTGGCCCCCTAACCCCCAAACCCTTTGCAAGAACCACACCTCATGTGCTTTCTTTGGAGTAAACAAGAATCACAATAAAACATAAGGTCAGGGAATGGCTTCCGAATGACTGTAAGGCCAGTTCTCAGTTGGCAGGTGGGATGGTTGGATTGCAAATCTGCTGGGTGCTGCTTGGCTGTGTCAGCCAGGAACACCTGGCAACGGTCAGATTCCCAGAGTAGAGTCGCCTGGCGTGAGAAGCAAAGCCTGTGGGAGAGGATGCAGAGCCCAAAGTCAGGGAAGCCGTTGCGTGAAGGGGCCTGGCCGCGCCAGAAGTCATAGTTTCCTAATTCAGTCCTGCCATGTACCAGCTGTGTGACTTTGGGCAATTACTCAATTTCTCTGAGCCTCAGAATTCTTAGCTCAAACTATAAATGAAATGATCCTCAGTAAAAATGTAACAAAACTAAAATTTCTCTGGAATGTTTCAAAATCACTCAAATTTCATTCTGAACGTGGGAGAAAAACAAAAAGAGGTTATGAAAAGATTAAGGACTGTATTGTGTCAGACAGCTAAAAATTTTTAGGGCTTTTGTTTGTTTCTATGAAAATTCAGTCCTTCTGCGGTTGAGAAGTTCATGTCTATTACAAAATTTTGGAAATATTTTCTTCATGCTCTGTCCTATTTATATACTTATATATAGATATATAAGCAAATGACATTGTAATGATTTTTGTAGTTATTTTCTATCACTGCCTGAAAAGTTAGGTCAGTATTATATACATGAAGAGGATGAAGAAAAAGAAGGGTGCCAACATAATCACAGGTTGTCATGAATACTCTAGAAGGTGAAGATTAGCTAGCAGACTACCGTCCTGGGTGCTGCTCCAACATATACTGAATCAATGCGTGTCACAGAAATGATATGTACACGTCGACATTTTGATCTATAAATGACTTTTTTTTTCTTTTTTTTGGCTGCACTGGGTCTTCGTTGCTGTGCGCGGGCTTTCTCTAGTTGTGGTGAGCGGGGGCTACTCTTCATTGCGGTGCGCAGGCTTCTCATTGCAGTGGCTTCTCTTGTTGCAGAGCACAGGGGCTCTAGGCACGCAGGCTTCAGTAGTTGCAGCACGCGGGCTCAGTAGTTGCAGCACGCGGGCTCAGGAGTTGCGGCACGTGGGCCCAGTAGTTGTGGCGTGCAGGCTCTAGAGCACGCGGGCTTCAGTAGTTGTGGCGCACAGGCTTAGTTGCTCCACGGCATGTGGAATCTTCCCAGACCAGGGATCGAACCCCTGTCTCCTGCTTTGGCAGATGAATTCTTAACCACTGCGCCACCAGGGAAGTCCCTATAAATGACATTTTTAAACAATAGTGGAGCTCAAGCAAAAGAAGCCCTTCGTAGCTATAATCCATTTACTGGGTGGTCACTCTGTGCCAGGCACTGTGCTGGATGCTTTCCTGCGTTACTTCTAATTGGGGGGATTATTCTCCCCATCCTATGGGTGAGGAAGTGAAATCTGCAGCACTTGTGTTGAGCAACTCTGGTGCCCCTCCCTGCATATCTTGCCCACCTTTTTCTAGCCATTGGTGTGTCATCCTCTGTAAGAACCAGCCTGGTACTCACATCTGTGGATCAGGGAAGTGCGATATACCCCATGGGATGATCCTTGGCCAAAAGAGTATTGAATCTGGGAAGGAATGCTCCCTTTCTCTGTTGCATTCTACACAGCTTCTCAGAAGTCTTGGTGGGGTACAGCCTTTGCTGCCCACCATGGGGACCAGTTGGAGAAGGGCCCTCCCCCACTGCCCCGTGCTGGTTCTCTTTCCTTCCCTGTCACGCTCTCCCCTGTCCCCAATTCTCCTCCCTGGGATTGTGGTCCATACAAACACTGCACACAAGCCCTCATCCCAGGTTCTGTTCTTTGAGAGTCCAAAGCAGGTGAGAAATAAAGGGGAAGGTGGAATTTCTCTTGTGACTTATAAGCAACTCTAGTTTCTCTTTTGGTAATCTGTATTTTCTATTTATTTAAAAGATTTAAAAGATTATTTAAAAGATTTCTAGACATTTCACTACAGAATTATTACTACAACATTTTATATGCATATATTATTTCAACTCACACACACATACACGTATAAACAAGTGACTTCCATGATTCTAAGGACATTTTTTTTCTATGTAATACTTACACAATAAAGAAGATGGTGGTGACAATTCGAATTACAGATGGAGTCAGGAAAAGTCCACCTCCTCAGGCCTTTCCTCTGCCAACTTGGCCTCACTAAGCCCTCAGTTCCACACCCTCCATCTCTCAGTTATTGCCTCTCCTGCCTAAAGTACACCCACACCTGAATCCCAGCCGCACCAAACACCCCTTTACTCTCAAATCTAGGACCTTGAAGCACATCTTTTGTTCTAAGCGTTCTTTCCCTGACATTTAAATGTAACTTTTCTGTCTTTCATCTTTAGGTTCTATAAACCAGAGGTCACGTCAGGGTCCTGAAGACCCACTGAACCTCGGGGGAGGGGCCTGAATTCTAGTCCCGGCTCTGCCACTAGAGGGCTGGTGACTGGGAACCTCTGAGCAACCTCTCTGGGCCTAAGTTCCACATCTGCACAAATGAGCCAGAGGCATCAGATGCTCTCGAGGCCCCCTTTCCAGCTATACATTCTTGTACTAATGTAATTTCCTGCTCACGATAAACCCACTGCTAGGAAAGAGCTTCCAAGTCTGTAGTTCACTATAATGGGCTGTTGTCTTTATTCCAAAAGTAGAGCAGCTGGAAAGGACAAAAAGAAATATAAAATCAGGGCTTCCCTGGTGGCACAGTGGTTAAGAATCCACCTTCCAGTGCAGGGGACACGGGTTCAAGCCCTGATCCGGGAAGATCCCACATGCCACGGAGCAACTTAGCCCGTGCGCCACAACTACTGAGCCTGCGCCCTAGAGCCCGCGAGCCACAACTACTGATCCCACGTGCCACAACTACTGAAGCCCGTGTGCCTAGAGCCTGTGCTCCGCAACAAGAGAAGCCACCGCAATGAGAAGCCCGCGCACTGCAATGAGAAGCCTGTGCACTGCAATGAGAAGCCCGCGCACCGCAATGAGAAGCCCGCGCACCGCAATGAAGATACAATGCAGCCAAAAATAAATAAATAAAACAAATAAATTTAAAAATATATATATATAAAATCAGAGAACATGTTGAATAAATTCCCAAAGACTTGTTAAGTGACCACAAGACAATAAAAAAAATGTTTCCTCTATTTTTTCTCACACACACACACACACACACACACACACACACACACACACACACACACACACACACACTCTGTCTCTCTGTCTCTCTCTCTCTCTCTGTGTCTCTCTCTCAGGGGTTTTGTTCATTCAGTTAACAGTCTGAAATACGTAATGCCTCATAACAATTCTATTAATAATGATTCTTTCATTTGTGCTCAAAGACTCAAGTTCAACAAGTCTCAGCACCATCACTGATAAGCTGTTCAACCTGGGGTCCCTTGGCATCTTGTGACCTTACTTCCCTTCATTGTAAAATTTAGAATTGGATCTCTTCCAACTCTATCAATACAGGATTTTTAAAAATCCTTTATACCTTAGAGTCCTTTCATTTGAACCCTACAAAAATCGTTATTCACAACAGGAATTTTCATTGCCACGTTATGGATGAGAAACCAAGGTGCAGAGACTAAACGACTTGCCCGAGGTCACACCAGGCATGGACCCTTGGGTTTTCTGGTCTCACATCTGTGCAGATTTTGCCTTTCATGCAGAGAGCCTCTTTAGAAGATAATTTCCCTTCATTTTATTTTGAAGATTTTCAAAGCTTTTGAAAAGTTGACAGAACAGTATAATAAATCCCCCATGTGTCGTTCACTTAGATTCACCAACTGCTAATATTTTGTCACATTTGTATCATTTTTCTTTCTCTCACTCTTTATATATTCACAGTCTTTGCAAATCATTTGAAAGTAAATTGTGGACATTCTGATGCCTCATCCCTAAGTGCTTGAGTATGTATCTCCTTAGAACACGGATAGTCTTCATAACCACAATACCATAGCTCACCCAAGAAACTGAACACGAATCCAATAACACAACCTGATAAGAAGTCTATATTCAAATTTCCTCAAGGATCCCAAACCTGTCCCTGTAGCTTTGTCCCCCTGGATGCAGGGACCACTGCAGCATCATGTACTGCCTTTGGTCACTACATCTCTACAGTCTCCTCTAATCGAAAACAAGGCCCCCACCCCCAGCTCCCTTTATTTTTCTTTCTTGATGTTGACATCTTTGAAGAGCCCAGACTAATTGTCCCCTAACTGGATTTGCTTGCTTGTTCCCTCATGATTGGAAAACTTTTTAAACAGTGAATATTTGGGAGCAGAGTTTCACAAAAAGTGACACAAATACTGTCTTCCCAACTACTGGGAAGAGTGTCCCTCCTCCCCCAGTGTACACTTATGGACTCACCTGGCAGGGACCAGGATGAACAGAATGACATCTCAGGTAGCAAAAGCCACTTCAAAGTGACTTAAAAGCAGAGGTTCTCAGATTGGACCAAGAGCAGGAAAATTTCCAAAACAACATATTGAGGGAACCCACACTGGGTTGCTGCCTCTTTATTTTGCCAAGGAAGGACACTTAAAAAAAAAACCCTACCACCTATCATCATTTCATAAATCTATTGTCATTTCATAAACAGAGGTCATTTTAACAACAAAAGGTAAGCGTCAACAATCTCTGAACAAAGATTCACAAAAGGACAGTTTTCTAAAAAGGATAGTTGGCAACTTTCTACTGATCCTATATATTTGCATCTCACCTGGTCCTTATATTTCTCATTTTGCTATGGATTGTCAAAACTGTCATGGGTAGGCACAAGAACTCAGAACCGGGGCTTCCCTGGTGGCGCAGTGGTTAAGAATCCGCCTGCCAATGCAGGGGACACGGGTTCGAGCCCTGGTCCGGGAAGATCCCACACGCCGCGGAGCAACTAAGCCCGTGCGCCTCAACTACTGAGCCTGCGCTCTAGAGCCTGCGAGCCACAACTACTGAAGCCCTTGTGCCACAACTACTGAAGCCTGCGCACCTAGAGCCCATGGTCCGCAACAAGAGAAGCCACCGCAATGAGAAGCCTGCCCACCGCAACTAGAGAAAAACCCGCACGCAGCAACGAAAACCCAACACAGCCAAAAAATAAAAAATTAAAAAAAAAAGATCTCAGAACCACGAACCTCAACAGAACTCTTGGGACCTAACTCACTAGCAAATGTGAAAGTGATCGCTTTGCCCTCCTTAATTTGTCTGACTCACGCTAGATGCGTGGTCTCCAGGAGAAAGGAGAGGGCAGGAAGGACAGGCCTGGTCACCTGTAACAGGTTTCCGTGAACCGTGCCACCTTCACCCCACGGTGTTACCTTCCTTGGAGCCTGGTGGCACGTCCTCAGAGGTGCTGCGGGCCTGGGGACACTGGCCCCTCCTCAGGCGTGCTACCTCCTTGCTACTGCTTTCCAACCTCCTGGCCAGATCCCCGTTCTCTGCCTGCAGTCGTCTCTTCTCCTCCTCCAGAGCTGACTTGTCACGGACCAGGTCTCTGTAGGCTAACTCCAGCTCCCTCTGCAGCCCCTCCTGGGTGTCCCAGGGCGCGGCAGCCTGGCCCGAGGTCAGGCGGTGGAGGAGGGCCTCCAGGGAGCTGAGCCGGGCTTCGGTGGACTCCAGGGCCGCGCGCTGTTCGCTGCTGTCCCTCTGCAGGTCCTGGATGGCTGACATGGCCTGGCCCTGCTCGGGGCAGCTGGACTCATTGGGGCTGGCCACGCTGAAGGTGTACTGGCATCGGCCACTCCGGTCGTTGGCCTTCCGGAACTGAGCTGTCCTGGCACCCACACCCCATACCAGACAGGCCAGCAGCAGCAGCTGGACGGCTGGCATCTCGGGCCTGCAGTGGCAGCAAGGTGCACAGAAGCCCTCAGAGCAGCGGCTGCACGAGGCTCCCTCTGGAACTCTCCCCTGCGCTGAGAGGTGTCTGGCTGGGTGGCCCGGCTGATTCCTGCCCTGGCTGCACAGAGGTTTATATATACTGGGGGAGGCAGCCCTGCGTGGGGGGAGGATGATGTGGCCACGTGAGGCTGGGTGAGGCCGTGCACAAGGGGGGGCTGTTTTCACACTGCCAGCAAGAGTCTTAGAAAATGATCTTCCAGAAGTCTGTTTTGAATTTCTTTTAAAAAAGAATGTCCCACTTTATGCACCCCACATCCCCATAACAGTCTCTATATCCCCACCCTGTTTTCCCACATACGCTCACACATACCCACCTCATCCAGCATGACTACTCGTGTGGCAATTTCAACAAGGATTTATTTCTAGTTCCTATTTCCATTACTCTGCAAACTTTATTGAGAACCTGCTCTGTGTCAGGCACTGTTCTAGAAAACGGGGATACAGCCATACCTAAGACACAGTCCCTTTGTCCCTGTAGCAGTGACAGAGATGAATAACAGCCAGGTGGGATACAAGGGCAGCATGCCGCCAGGCTTAAGGGAGCAGCAATGCTTTAAAAGCAGTCAGAAGCAGAATTCTTCCCCTGCCCCTCCCTTTAAAACAAATGTGGGTGTATCTTTGGGAGGACGCTCTGATTCTAGTCTTGCATCTCAGGCACCAATGTCAGTGCTAGCCTCTAGACTAGTTCTCACCACGTGTGTGCACGTGCATGCAAATGCCATTGATCTCACTGATGAAATCTGTGGAAGCCTCCTCAGGAAGATGTTTTTAAATGTATAAAATATATAGGATTGCCAAGAAAATATATATTGAAATACTACTATCAAAAAAAATTTTTAATTGAAATATACATGTCCTTTTTATTAACGTCTTAAAAACAAGGTCTAGCAGGGGGGTATCTAATTTCAAAGTAGTTTTGCCCGTAAATACTATTGCATGCTAATTGCAACAACTGTAATGAAATGTAAAATGTCTGTGATCTCTATTGGTGGTGACAAACTCACAGGTACTGCTAACACAACTTTGGATTTATGGCTAGATCCATACGGAAGGAAATGTTAAACCCAAATTTTACTTCAAAAGTGGTAAAAATAAAGATGTAATTTTTTTCCATCCAAATTCATGAGCTTTCTGGACCCTAGGTTAATAATCCCTGCTTTACATTAATAAATCTAAAGAGGAAAAAAAACCCAGCAAATATGCCAAGAAGAGGTCCACGCAAATCAGAACGTGTGCAGCAGCCTCATAGATAACTTTTAAAATAACATTTGCATTTAAGCAATTGATGTTGTCTGATACCAATAACATCTTCAGTATTTCTGAAGTAAATATAATATTTCAGATGTGCCCTGGCAGACTCTGCTCGAGATTGAGAAAATACATTTTGCTCTAAAGATTCTATTCTTATTTGATTGGTTCTAAAGTTAGACTTGCACTTGAGACACTTACAAGTGGGTGTCTGTTTACTGCTGACTAAAGGGTACTAGTCTCAGTTCCTGAATCAGATAATAAACATTACCAAAATGATTTTTTTAAATATCTTATAGTCAGCAAGAACCGATTCAAATCTGTTTGGCTTTACTCTTAGGAATGTTCTCTTTCTGTTAAAAGGACTAAGATCGTTCCTGGGCTGCCGACTCCATGGAGGAAAAGAGTTCTGGATAAAGAGAAACGTAAGTAATTTTACTGCCTTCAGTTTGCTCAGGATAACTCTGCTTGTAAAGGAAGAACACAGGACTAGAAATCAGGTTTTCTGACTTCCCTTGAATTGATTTCCTTTTTGTGATACAGCACTCACTGCCTCAGATAATCCAGGAGCACACAATCTGTATCTCCCGGGGCTTTTCCAGTCAGTTCCCAATGCCCTTTAGTGAATTTTTGTCTTTTTTCACCCACACTTTATCCCTCTCTTTTGCTTTATCTCCCCTAAGCTGCAGGCCAGTCACTGTTGAGCTGTGTGGGTGCCGGTCAGGGGTGAAGAGTTTAACAATCCCTGGCATTTTTTGCTTGGACCAACCCAGTTTTTGATTGCCAGGCAAAAGCAATCATTCTCAACGTTCTTCATGGTTCCTGGCAAATGCCACTGTGCTTAGGGAAAGAAATGTGGCTGTTGGGTTCATTGACCTTTTCTCTATCACTGTGGTTCACTGTCCCGTCTTCCCCCTGGAGCCGGATATGATAAGGACTGACCAGGCCCTCACATTCTGCCTTCCTCCCCTGGCCCACCATCACGACCCCTACTGCACCTCACTGCCAGAGCTCTGTAGGCTTCCCATCTCCCTCTCAAAGCCCTCATGGAACACTCGAGCCACCAGGGCACTTACAGATGAGAAAGGAGAGGGACTTGCCCAAGGTCACACAGCCAATGAGTGGCAGAACCGGAAAGAAAACTGAGGTCTCCAGATTCCAAGGTTTTCCATCTTCTCGCCTAAGCCTAATCCACCCAAGGGCCCACTAATTGCCCAGAACACATGAAAGACTCTAGTCACTTCTTCAAGGAATCACCGCTCTAGGAAATGAGCTAGCTTCCTATATTCCCACTAAATAAAGCCCTTCAGTGAAGCAAACCCATGCATACCCTTGAGGTTTCACAGCTGATTTCACAAAACTGCATCCTTTCATGAAATAGAGTTATTTTCCTAAAAGCAGAGAAAAGGGCTCACTAGAAGACACAGGAAACTTTCCAGCCCCGTGAACAGCAATAAACATCTGGTCGGCTTCCTCCTGCCCTTTTCACCCTTCTGCCTTTCACCACCCTCTCTGCGCCAGCGCCCGACTCCCCGCAGTCTCCACCTCCTGGAGCCCTGGACGTGGAGACCCCTTTCCCTCTGACGAAACCCTGTTCACTCCAGATTCGCTGTTAGACTCTGTGTTCCAGTTGCATTTCCTTTCCGGAGCCTGGAGCCAGGGAGTCTCCAGCTCAGAGGCCGGAAAGGCGTGTGTCTGGCCATCCACAGAGCTAGGTTTGTGGCCGGAGCAGGCACGGAAGGTGCTGGCCTGGGGCCTCCGTGCAAGATGGGGGCAGCAGGGGGCACGAGGGAGCGGCATGCTTAAGGAGCATCTGTTACATAATTCTTTTCGAGGTTGTGTTTATTTCCGTTCTTTTAGCCTGGGGTTTAAGCTGGTTGGCTCCTGGTTTTCTTCTGCAGTTCTTCCACGAGAAACTGGAACCTTCATGAGGGTAGAGCTGGGACCGCTTGGCTCACCATCTTGTCCCCAGGGTCGGGCAGATATAAGCGCTCAATACATTTTCAATGGATTCGTGGATGGGTACATAATTCAAGCAGAAATAGAACACCAAAGAGCCCTCAGGCATGAGAGTAAAGCCATGGATGGTGCCATCTTCTGGGCTGCTCAGGACCCTCTGGGCGCCACCCTGGGGTCTGCCAGCAGGGCTCTCCCAGCTGGAGAGGAAGCCCTTGCTGGGGGCACACTCCTCTCCCCCAAACGCACACACATAGCCTCAACTGGGATTATTTTATGTATGCCTTTATTTCACTACGGATAAGGAGGCTTACTACAAAACCTCCTTGTTTACCATTAAAATGGTAACTTACTACCATGAAAATGAGGACCAGGGAAGGGACTGATGAGACGCAGTCTTAACCGGGGAGCTCAAGGCACCATTCTCCACCCCGCAGCTTTCCTCTGTTTCCCGGGTGGTTCATCATTGAAGTGATTCATTATTAAGCACCTATTGTGTGCTAAGGGCTGTGGTGCACACAGGAATATGTAGGAGGTGGACCCCATCCTCAAGACTCTCTCAGGCTGTAACGCTGGGTGAGGCTGGTGGAGTAACCTAAGTGCTGGAGAAGCCTAGGGGAGGTGGGTGTCCCTCGTGAACGGAGGTGCTTCACAGGGGAGATGCATCTGTAAAGGGACCTAAAGAGATGACATGTTAACAATCGCTCAGGCCCTCAGGTTGTGACTGGTTATAGGTCTGCCTTGGGTTCTTTCAGTGTACCTTGTGTCTAACGACAAGGCATGCGGAATCACCTTCAGATTAAACATGTCTATTTCCTCTCTGGCTGCCTCCCACCACCCTTTGACCCAAAGCAGGAAGCCAGGGGGGGTGGGATCTTAAACCATTTAGCCCTGCACATTCTCTTCCATCCAGCGCTTGTCCAGGGGTTGTCCAGTGCTGTCCGGATGGGAGCTGGTCCTGGGCACTGGGGCATCCTCTCCCTATTGAGAGAGAGAGAGACTTACAAGGGCAGGACCCAGCAGCTGCAGCTACAAAGTATAGCCCAGGAGCTTGTCCCTGCCTGGAGAGGAAGGCTTTTATGAGGCCTGAATGTGTATAGGGACAGCCCTCGTGGCAATTCTGAGAGCTCCAAATGTCATGCTAGCATCTAGATAGTGTCAAACCACACTTAAATTATCACAATAACATTGTTGGCAATTTTCATCCTACAGATTCTACCACTAGTGCCATGAACATCCCATGAAGCCTTATTATATGGCATGTTAAGCTGGTTTTCTTCCAGCTGTTGTTAATGGGTAGGATTTCTATAGGGGATTGGGGGGTGGGATATGGAGATATGAAAGGAAGGACAGAAAGAAAAAGTGAGACACTTTCGAGAGACCAAACAATAGCCCAGTTTGAAAAAGAGCATCAGGCCTGTGTTACAAGGGCTGTGATAGATCAGGGTAGAAGAACTAGGCTTGGGAAGGCAGTGATTTCTAATGATTTCTAACCAATCAGAAGCTGGATACAGTATTCTTGTATGCCTGACTTTACAAAATTGTTAGCCTTGTCTAAATTAATTATATGCCACATATTTGTATTTATTTTTTATTTAGAATAATTAAAATTATTTCTCTTTTGAGAGTTTCTTGAGATTTCTTAAGAAAACTGGACTTTTAAAAAAGATTTAGGGTCCCTGCCATCAGACCTTGCTGGTTTGAATACACTCAGTGTTCTAGGTGTCTATAAACAGTCTTTTGTTTTACTCTCTGCTCTTTTATCTTTCCCTTGAAAGCCTGACTTAACCCAGTCAATTGTTTGTGTCTCCTGATACAGGGAGATGTTATGACCATGTTTAACTACCTCATCACCTTCTGATATGAAAACCTATCCCGTCCCCATTTGCTTCCTGCATTTGGAGAATTTTGTTGTCCTTTTCTTGCCCTACATTCCTGAGCTCGCCTCCTCGCAGTGATACTGTCTGTGTTTGTTTTGTTTTGTTTTTTAAATAAGGATCCACTCTGGGATCTGATCAGATCATGCTTTTTATGTTTTTCCCATTTTTCCTTCAAGTTTCCATGGAAGTTCCTTCCTAAGGAACAGGTACTTAATTATCAATTTGGAAATGTCTTTTTCTGAGCTGTTTTCCTTACTCATTGACTATCGATTCTCATCATTTTTTTTTTCCTGAAGTTAAAAACAAGGGAAAACTTCATTTTCCATTATTATTTGCTCTCCTGGAATTTTCACATGGACAAGTCTCATAATGGGTCGTGTTTGGTTTCTTAGCTCCGCCTTAATGGACTTACCTTATGGAATCTCATTCTTCCTGAAGGTCAGCTTCTGTCAGGAGGAGCATCAGACACTAAAAACAAGAGCAGATATAGCCTGAGCACTTCCCTGGAGCTGACACTCCTTGTTCAATTCTTTATCACTCAGCCAAAGACATATACCTGAATAAGGGCCGAAAAGTTTACAGGACACTTTCACATACCTCGTTTTATTTAACCTCTCACAATAACCCTGAGGTAAGCTGGGCAGAGTGCATAATTCCTCTTTTACAAATGAAGAAACTGTGGATCAGAGTTAAACTGTGGATTAACTGATTCATTCAAGATCATAGAGCTAGTAAATGGGACTAGGACCTGAATACTAGCCTTCCCACTCCATCCAATTTCTAAATTTAATGGTGTTGCGGGGAAGACCTCAAGAATGAACTTTACAAACGCTCTTCAGATGTTTCCCCTCTACCCATTCTATTGACTGGCAACTTGAAGACTAGATTTGCCCAAACATATACGGGGACATCTGCTTTGGGTTCACTCCATAGAGTGGGATTGTGTGTCCTACACTGTGTAGGCCAGAGCGGAAGCATGAGCAGCTGGTCTGTGGCCTGCGATGTTCCTGGGGAGTGCCGGACTAACCCTGAGGGCGATCCAAGACTCCTCCAGAGGCTGCGTGAGGGCTGAGGGTATAACTCTTCCTGAGGTTGAGCACAAAAGTTCTCCTGTTTTAGTTTCAATGTACAGATTCCCATGCAAGTTTCCTCAAGGAGAAAAGAAAAGGGTGTGTGTGAGGGGAGTGGTGGGTAGGAAAGCAGAATATGAGAAGTGTTCTCCTAAGTTGAAACTGAAACTGACCTTTTGAAAAATGACCAGGTGAACTATTTTCCCTGCTTCTCAAGAGCTGCGAAATCTTACTCATGGTGGCTCTGCTTCTCAATGTGTCAGCTCTGTTCTCTACTTTACCAGTATCTTCCTGCTGACTTCAGCTTTCATCTGGTCCCCCATGGTCAGCCCAGGCCTGAGCCTACCTCCTAGCACAGGGCCTTTCAGCTCTGCTTACTGACTCAGTCTATTTCCCAGGCCACGTTCTTTATTTATGTATTTATTCATTTATAATTAATTAATTTATTTCTGGCTGCATTGGGTCTTCGTTGCTGCGTGCGGGCTTTCTCTAGTTGCGGCGAGCAAGGGCTTCTCTTGTTGCGGAGCGCGGGCTCTAGGTGCCCGGGCTTTAGTAGTTGTGGCATGCAGGCTCAGTAGTTGTGGTGCTCGGGCTCTAGAGCACAGGTTCAGTAGTTGTGGCCCACGGGTTTAGTTGCTCCGTGGCATGTGGGATCTTCCCTGACCAGGACTCGAACCCATGTCCCCTGCATTGGCAGGCGGATTCTTAACCACTGTGCCACCAGGAAAGTCCCCCAGACCATGTTCTTGAGAGATTTGATTGGCTGAGCTCATTCATTCAAGCCGACCACACCAGTTGGACGTTATCCAGTAGCCCATCGAAGTTCTGCCCTTGGGACAGAAGCTCAACTTCAATCCATTTAATTATGTGTTTTTTCTTTTTTTTTTTTTTTTTTGCGGGGGGGTGGGGATCAGGGGACTATTTAGAATAGAAAAGCCAGGGAGGGGGAAGGGTAAGCTGGGACGAAGTGAGAGAGTGGCATGGACTTACATATACTACCAAATGTAAAATAGATAGCTAGTGGGAAGCAGCCGCATAGCACAGGGAGATCAGCTCTGTGCTTTGTGACCACCTAGAGGGGTGGGACAGGGAGGGTGGGAGGGAGGGAGATGCAAGAGGGAAGAGATATGGGGATGTATGTATATGTATAGCTGATTCACTTTGTTATACAGCAGAAACTAACACACCATTGTAAAGCAATTATACTCCAATAAAGATGTTAAAAAAAAAAAAAAGAAAAGCCTACTGGCAAAAAAAGATTCCCTTAGAAGGAGATGTGAGTTGGTGAGAGATAGCTAGCAACTCTAGTTCGGTGCCCCCAAAGTAATATCTTCCTCACCGTGTTTAGGCAACATTTATTACCATGGAAGGAAACATGGTGGGACATTCATCTAATAAATATTCTAGGGACTTCTAGTCCTGTGTGCGCAGGACTGTGCTAGGCATGGGACAGATATTTCAAAGTTAGGGGTTAAGGGGAAAACAGAGACAACTTCCTGATGACTTAGACTTCCCTTCTCACTCACATAGAGGGAAAAAAAACTGGGTACACAATAGCCAATAGTAAGAGTATAGGTAACAAACTTTTATGGGTTTTGGGGGCCTCTACTTATCATTTACATTTTTCTGTAGGAAAATGCTGAGTTCTCATGGCTGGCATCAAAGAAGAAAAACATGCTTCTTTTTTATTTTATTTTTAATTTTTATTTTATTGAAGTATAGTCGATTTATAATGTATTAGTTTCAGGTGCACAGCACAGTGATTCAGTTTTTTTATATATATAAAGCTATATATATATGGCTTCTCATACGCTAAAAGTTTATAAATTATTGATGGAGCATAATCCACTTGTGATCTTTGGGGTGGAGTCAAGGTGGTTCTTGATCTACTGTTAATTAAATAAATGGTCAGTACTCAGTGGAGGGGTGATGAGAGTTGCAGAGAGCCCCATGCCACAAGAGCAATACAATGGACTGAGCTTGGTGTGTAAAAACACATGAGCAGGGGGCTTCCCTGGTGGCGCAGTGGTTGAGAATCTGCCTGCCAATGCAGGGGACATGGGTTCAAGCCCTGGTCCGGGAAGATCCCACATGCCACGGGGCAACTAAGCCCATGTGTCACAACTACTGAGCCTGTGCTCTAGAGCCCGCGAGCCACAACTACTGAAGCCCGTGCACCTACAGCCCATGCTCTGCAACAAGAGAAGCCACCGCAACGAGAAGCCCGCGCACCGCAACGAAGAGTAGCCCCCGCTCGCTGCAACTAGAGAAAGTCTGTGTGCAGCAGTGAAGACCCAATGCAGCCAAAAATAAAATAATAATAATAATAATAAATTAATAAATTAAAAAACAAACACATGAGCAAAAACTGTGGGCTTTTGAGAACATTTATAAATAGATAAAATATTGCCTTATTTCTCTGAATAGTACCTCTGTATGTAAACATATTTTTACATTTACCAACTCATTTTTGTTTTGAACCTTATGACCATCCTGAGAGATAAGTGCCATTAACCCCATCTTACAAAGGAGGAAACTGTGGAAATTGACTTGTCAATCCATGAATGGGTTACAGAGTCTAACACCACCCTCCCCCCAGCACCACGGCATCTCCCATATTCTCCCATGCTTCTGCTCACCCCCTGTTCCACCTCATGGAAATCATATAAAAGTTAAACAAACAAACAACAAAAAAAAGTTAAACAATTTTAGCCCTGATCTATATTAAATTTATACTGATTTTTTTCCTGGCAGGTAATTAGCATAAACTTTACTTTCACAGAAAAGCAGAATGTTTTCAATAGACAATGATAAAAAGTTATTGAAATATTCCCATTGTATTGCTTTTAGTCTAAGAGTGGAAGATTAATAATCAACCTGAACTTGTTTTAAGTGATTATTAAATAACTTATCTTAAAATTTTTTTAAGCTTCTTCCAACCTTTTTATTTATTCCTTATATTTCTGCTCTTTAGGAGTCAGTATAGTACAGCAAAAAGAAGATGGGACCTAGATATCTCCACCTGGTCTGTTCACTCCTTGTGTCCCTGGGGCTCTGGTCAAATGGTCATACCTCAGTCTCTCTGGATTTAAAATGCTTCAGAAAAAGCTCTTGTGAAAATCAGATGCCAAATTAGACCGAGAACCTTTAGAGCATGGCATCAGGATTTTTAATGCTCGTTATTACTCATCTGTACCTCTAGTGGAGCAAAGGGACTCCATAAGGATGAAAGTTTCTCCTGAATTCTTGTTATGAGACTGGATGATACAAGGGTTAAGAATCATTTCCTGATAAAATGGCCCAGATCACACACTAGGTGCAATCATCCTTTCAACCACCCTATTAGATGCTTAGTAATTTCCCCACATGACTTTTGAATAAATTCAGTTTCTGAGTCTCAAAGAAAAACGCATTGGTAAGTATGCGAGCTGGAATGTGCACCCCACTCTTCCCCAGGGCCTGGGCTCCCTGAGTGACCGGTTTGTTCTGCCTTACTTGAGTGAAGTTAAGTAAGCTTACCAGTCGATAATTTCTCAGTGTGACATGTATTAAAGAGAGGGATTTCATTACGGGAACGCTTTCAACCATTCATTTCCTTTCTGAATTCTTTTATTCCACTGGGAACAGAAAATATCTCTTCCCTGCCGATCCGTTAAATCCATGTAACAAATTTCAGTAAGCATGATTCAAAGGGTTTTTAATTAAGAAACTATTACAATATATTTTATTTTTAAAGATGGAACTGTGATCTGCCACCAGCAAAACTGAGTGATGAAAGAATGCCACGGAGGCAGACACACACATTCATTTAAAGTTGGCAGTTTGGGTTTAAGGGAGAACAGTTTGTCCTTTAAAAACCCAGTGCTGCTAGGTTATATCCAACGTTCCGGGGAGGGAGGAGGGGGACGCAAAAGAAAGAGCTATCTTCCTGTGGCTTTTTGCCCTAGGTAAAAGTGAAAAAATATCGAATGCGGCAAATCAGGAAAGGACCTTATGTCAAAGACCCCTGAGCATCCTGCTGGGAATTATGTGTCTTGCAGGTTATCTGTAGCTGTATTTCAGGTCCAGTGAGCTTCCTAAACAAGCTCCCAATCTCTCAGGCAACTTTTCCACAAAATCTAGCTAGCCCATGGTCAGGGAAGGCAGAATGATTTTACTATTAGCACCAGGAAGACTGAATAAAAAGGTAAATCTGCTAAAAACAAAAACAAAGAAAAAATAGAACCAAGAACATAGTGCAGCCAAGTCAAATATAACTTTGCTTTTCTTCTTTTTTTAAAGATTTTATATTCTTTTCTATCATTACAGCACTTAATGTTGATTCTGCACTCTTTCTGGAATATTGCTTCACTCTTATAGCAACACTGATCTTCCCTGGGTCTCCTGTGCCCCTCTGATTATTTCTCCTCTATCTTAGCTGGGTTCTTTCCTTCCTTCTGCTCTATATCTATGGATATAGATTGCAAGTTATAACGCACTTTATATTTTAGGTAATAATTATATCTAACCACGCATTGAGTGCCTGCTACATTCCAGACATTGTGCTGTGTACTTTACGTGCATTATCTGTTTTTGTTTTTTTGTTTTTGTTTTGTTTTTGGGACCACGCTGTGCAGCATGTGGGATCTTAGTTCCCTGACCGGAGATCGAACCCGCATCCCCCCATATTGGAAGCACGGAGTCTTAACCACTGGACCTCCGGGAAGTCCCTTTTTTGTTTTATTTTGTTTTGCATTATCTGTTTTAACCTCACTGAGTGCAGTCCTGCAAGACAGGTGTTCACATCCCCAACTTATTGGCGAGGCAGCTGAGGTTCAGAGATGACAAGAAATTTGCCCAAGGTAGACACACCTAGAAAGTTGTGGAGCCAAGATTCAGAACAATGACCCTCTGGCTCTTAACCGCCTGTCCTTCCCCTATGCCTATTGCTCTGAGAACATCATTTCCTGAGCTAGGAATTCTCATTCCACTTCCCTAGATGAGAAGTGTTGGAAACAAATGCTGATTATGATTTGAGGAGGTAGAGCCCCACATTTATCATCATAAATGGCCCTGGGCTGTGGTCAGGTGGACGGGATTGACTCTGCCTTCACCTAGGCTCTGTGTGTGCGGCTAGGGGCAAGGGGCGGGGGATATGAAGAGAAAAGAATTAACTGAACAGGTGAAAAAAATAAGAGGTAATATCTAAGGTCTATTTTTTTTAAGATGGAAAAAAAGCTTGATGTGTTTATACGCTAAAGCGAAAGCGCCAACAGAGCAGAAGGGTAAGTACTGATGATAATAACAGCTGACACTTATTAAACATAGCCGTGTGCCAGGGACCACGCTAAGCACTTTAGCAGGATTACATCACGAATCTTTCACAACACGCTTATAAAGTAGGTACTATCATTATCATGACATTTTACAGCTGAGAAATGCGAGGCTTTGTCCAAGATCACCCAATGAGGGTGATTTAAATAAAGGGGATCTGAGCTGCGATGTTCAGGAATGCAGAGGTAAGCTGCCTTTCCTGGTATGCAAGCCAAGCTTCTGTTTAAGGAGCACCCAGTAAGTACCAAGACTTTATTTACATTACTATGACACTTAATGATATCCCTCAGCGTAGGTAGATAAATACCTCAACCGCAATCCCGTATTAAAGTGAGAAAGCTGAGCCTCTGTGGCTACAGACTTGTTCAAAGTCTTCATCTTTTCTCTTTAAACACCCTGTAAAGAATGATGGTAAATGTGGGGCTCTACCTCCTCAAATCATAATCAGCATTTGTTTCCAACACTTCTCATCTAGGGAAGTGGAATGAGAATTCCTAGCTCAGGAAATGATGTTCTCGGAGCAATAGTTTAGGATCGTTTGGCTATACCACCCTCCTAAAGAGGTTTGACTCAGCTGTTGGGATTGAGACAATACTGGCAATCGATCTTTGCTTTTGACAGTGGAATTCTTTTTTTTGTTTTAATTTATTGTAGCGAGGTATAGTTGATTTACACTGTTGCGTTAATTTCTACTGTACAGCAAAGTGATTCATTTATATATATATATATATATATGCTTTTTCATCTTCTTTTCCATTATGGTTTATCACAGGACATTGAATATAGGTCCCTGTGCTACACAGTAGGACCTTGTTGTTTATCCATCCTATATATACTAGTTTGCATCTGCTAATCCCAAACTCCCAGTCCTTTCTTCCCCCAAACCCCTCTCCCTTGGCAACCACAAGTCTGTTCTCTGTGTCTGTGAGTCTGTCTCTGTTTTGTAGACAGGTTCGTTTGTGTCATATTTTAGATTCCACATATAAGTGATACCATATGATATTTGTCTTTCTCTGACTGACTTACTTCACTTAGTTTGATAATCTCCAGGTCCATCCACATTGCTGCAAATGGCATTATTTCACTCTTTTTTATGGCTGAGTAGTATTCCATTGTATATATGTACCACATCTTCTTTATCCATTCATCTGACAATGGAATTCATAATCTTACTTTTAATGATACAGGTATGGTACTGTTTACAACACTCATTTCACTGAATAAGGCAACTGATTTTATTTCTTTTCTAAAAATTGCAATGCACAGTATACTTTGGTTTAATCATAAAAGGTTTCTGAAAATAATCAATCAGTAGTAAATAACTGAAAAAAGGTTGAAAGAGTATAAGAAATATAATATAAACTTTTGATGAGTGAGAAGCTTAGAGAGAGAAAAATGATCCCAAATAAAGACAGTCTGTATGCTATTAATTCTATATTTAATTGACCAGCAACTAGTATCTGAAATGTTTATGTTGGTTCCCATTTTCCAAAGCACAATCCCATATACACCTCATTTGTCCTTGGCAACAGTATAGTCAGTTAGAATACTTTTATTTACATGTAACAGGAAACTTGGCCTAAATAGATGGAGGTTGTTTTTCTCATTTAACGAGAGGCTGGGACGTGGCATTCTGGAACTGGTGTGGGGCCCAACAGTGTCATCAAGGACACATGTTCCTTCTACCTCCCACTTCACCATTCTGATAAGAATGTTGGCCTCTCACCCTCATAATGTGACAGTTGCTCCAGGCATCACATCATTGTTTAAGTCTGGAAGAAGGAGTAAGGAAAGGAGCAGGTACCAGGAACAACTTTGCTTTTATTAGAAAAGCAAAAACTTTCCCAAAGGACCTTTCATTGGCCAGAACTGTGTCACTCAGCCGTCCTTGCTGCAAAGGAGAGTGGGAAAGCAACTATTTAGCTTTTCCAGGTCGTCTATAGTGAAGGTGAGCAAGAGTGAAGCATTTTGACAAGGAAGTCTGGTTAGCTGACCAATAGTGTGGACCACATAGGATTCTTTACAGATGGGAAAGCTAGTGTGCATGCTAATCACTCAGTCACAAAGAGGCAGAGCTGGGGCACAAACTAAGGTGCCCTGATTCCAGCACCCATGTAATTTCCACTGTGCTATTCAGCCTCTCTAAATTCCTCTCAGGAAGAAGACAATACTTAAAAGTGTAGAGCAATGGGGATATATACGAAACAGATCAACTTTAAACCAGTAGCTTTATATCAGTATATCATATGATACCTTTATCATTGTTGTTTAATAAACATCATTATTATTCCATTTTTCTAAATGTGTATAACAACTAAGTTTTAAAGATATTGATTGGAGCATTGTTTGTAACAGCAAAACACTGCAGGGAAAGCCTTAATTTTCAACAATAGAGGATTGGTTGAAAAAAGCATATACCATAAAGTAGAACAGTCAGAAATAAAGTTTCAGAAGAATATTAGTATTTACAATATTTTATTAAATGAAATAAATAAATTATAAAACTGTATATACAATGTGACCCTAAGTTTATAAACCTATTTTTATATATAAAAGCTAGACATATATAGCAAAATGTTCATAGTGATTATATTTAGGTGATGAGATTACATGATACTGTGGTTTTCATCTTTGTATTTTTTTTAATATAATTTAATTTTTAAAAGTCAAGCTATTGAGTGTGACTCACTATGTTGTACACCTGAAACTTATATAATATTGTAAATCAACTATACCTCAATTTTAAAAAGATTTTAGACTTAAAAAAAAAGTCAGGCTGTTGAAGTATAATTTACATACAATAAAATTTACTCTTTTATGTGAGTTTTGACAAATATATTGTTATGTATCCAACACTACAATCAAAATATAGAATATTTCCTTTGCTCCCCAAAAGTCCCCTTGTGCCCTTTTGTGGTTAATCCCTTTTTCCTTTTCATTGGCTGTTGGCAACCACTGATCTGATTTGTGTCCCTATAGATTTGCCTTTTCAAGAATGTCATAAAAGTGAAAATATGTGACACACAGTCTTTTGTTTTTGGCTTCTATCAATTGGCATGAATGCTTTTGAGATCATCCATGTTGCTTCATGTATCAGAAGTTCATTCCTTGTTACTGCTGAGTAGTATTCCACAGTACAGATGTACCATTATATGTTTATCCTTTTACCACTTGATAGACACTTGGGTTGTTTTCAATTCTAGACTAATAGTAATGTATTAATTTACTAGAGCTGCCATAACAAAAGTACCACAAACTGGGTGGCTTAAACAACAGAAGTGTATTGTCTAACAGTGTAAGAATGACAAGAGAGAAAGAAATCTACCAACTCAAGGAAATGAAAGGAAGCTTGAGTCTGTTTCCTGAGAAGCCTTCTAAGAAACTGAAACTGTCTTTCACCTTGCACAGATCTGAGGGTTGAATTGATACTACCTGAATGGTCCAGAAACCCCCAAGGTGAGAAATAATATAAAAAATGGATCCCTGATAATACTCTTGGAATGCTTGGCAGAAATGTTGTGAAACCGGAAAGCAACTTCTATGGGGTTCCCACAGGAAAAAATATCCCTACTAAAGATAATTTACCAGTAGAAATGTATCAAACAAGGCAGACCCCATTAGGCCCACTGCAGGTGCCTGCCTAGGTTGTGTGTTGCACACAGCAGGGGCACATGCACGGTGATGAGAACGAAGCTCCTGGAGTTATGTGTTGTGGTGGCCCTGGAAGCCATCTACCACCAGCAAGAACCAGCAGGCACTGCAGCAGGGGCAGGAAAGCCCAAGAACTTCAGTCGTTGAACTTCAACTTCAACAACAAACGTCTTAACT
Organism: Balaenoptera borealis; assembly: GCF_965194805.1. Classification (NCBI taxonomy): domain Eukaryota; kingdom Metazoa; phylum Chordata; class Mammalia; order Artiodactyla; family Balaenopteridae; genus Balaenoptera; species Balaenoptera borealis. The sequence continues at coordinate 58,940,382 of NC_138860.1, read as the reverse complement.
AAAAATATGTCTTAAAAAAACAGGTATTGTAAAAATAATTAAAGGCTTGAAAGAAAGACTTGAAATCCTAAGAAAATAGCAAGATACTATTTTTTCAAAGAAGAGGCAGATTTGAAAAATAAATATAACTTCTAAAAATGACAAATATGGTTAAACTAAAACCTGAAATATATAGGTTAAACAGCAATTAGATATAGATGAAAAGAAAACTGATGAGCTGGAAAGCAAATTGGAAGATATTCCAAGATGGCACTGCAGAGAAATAAAGAGATAGAAAATAGGACAGAAATTAAGGGGCTTGGGAAGAGATGACGTGTTCTTTGAAGATGTGGCTTCTCAGTAATTTTTTCTTGATAGAGAAGAGACTATTACAAGACAATGTTTCTTTAGTTTTCTCCATTTGGGGAACTAAGAAAAGAAAACACAGAGAAAAAGTCTTAAGAAAAAATCTGGACTTTAGGAATATCAGGATGCAACCCCATGAAAGAGTCTTTTATTAGAGGATTAGAATTAATAGCAAGGTGATTAAATGAAGAATATAGTTGCTGTGAAGGCAGACGTAATTAGGACAGGCAGAAGCTATGTTTAGGTATTTGATTTCCAAACTCTAAATGGAAGAAGTTTAAAAAAATCTTTATGGGAGAATGGGAGAAATAATAGTTAAATGGTGATATTTCATGCTTGGGTTTAATGTGAGAAGAGAGCCTAACTTGTACCTTGGTGAATATATTTCTGTGTCTTACTCCAAATATTTATTTATATTAGGCAAAATAGTTGTGCAGGAAGTGGGAAAGTTATGCTCATATTTGTACTTTTTGTTGTTAAATCACCCTGATTACTTCAATCACATCTGGAGCAAGTTTACAACTGGGGACCACTGCCAAATACAAGGATCCAATATTTCCGTGGAAATGTCAACTATAATCACAAGCAGAACACCAAGAAGGAAATCATCAATCTCTTTAGAGCTGACTTGTATTTTCAATTATTACAGTACAAGTATCTGATCACAATTTCCTTTAAGAAATAATATAAACTACTGATGAATGGACAAAGGCAGGAGATACTGAGGACTAGATAGAGGTTGAAGGTCTTTAGTAAGAAACAACCTGTTTACAAACATAGGACAGAGCTGCTTTTGGAAGTCATCAAGCAACAGTGGCCTTCAACTAGGCTTTCTTGGAAACTAAGGAAGGAAGAAATCATTCCAAATTTTAAAAGTAGATTGGTAAAAATTTTAGCGACATGTTTCTGGGAAAGCTATTTTCTCTTCCCCTAAACTCCCCTCTTAAGTAGGGCATACTGTTCAGAATTCAAAAGCTGCTGGCCAAGTTTCTAGGATAAACAAGACTTTGTGGCTCTAAAATGATCCCTAACTTGAAAGTTGATTTAATTTGGAAACAGGGGTGAAGGGAGAGGAAGAGGAGTTCTTAAATGAAAAGGAATATGGAATTTAAAAATAAGTAATGCTTCGATTTTGTTCCTGGCACCAGTATTTCTCCAGGCAATTTTGGGCATGTATTATAAAATCGAAGCCAATTTGGCTAAGCCCAGAGCTGGCTGTACACCTGAAGGAATCTCAAGTGTGAAAGCCATCAAGAAGTGGGACTCGGGCTATGGGTATAGAGATGAGTTTTAGAAGAGAACATAAGCTTTTCGGGAAAGCAGGATAATGTAAACTTTGGGGGAAATTAAGCTTTTTAGGAAAGCCAGGGGAAAACTGACCCTACTTAAGATACAAAATAAGAAAAATGTTCCACAGAATAAGTTAGATCGACGAATATGAGCTTAAGTACCAGAAATGAGGGACTTCCCTGGCAGTCCAATGGTTGGGACTTCACCTTCCAGTGCGGGGAGTACGGGTTCGATCCCCGCTTGGGGAGCTAAGATCCCACATGCCTTGCGGCCCAAAAATCAAAACATGAAACAGAAGAATATTGTAACAAATTCAATAAAGACTTTAAAAATGGTCCACATCAAAAAAATCTTTAAAAAAAAGTACCAGAAATGAAAGAAAACGATTGGCTTTTTTGGTTGTTGTTATTGTTGGCTGATATTGTTGTTGTTGTTTGCCTGAAATAGAGGGTTTTAAAACTTTTCTTTTAATTCTGCCTTTACAATGATGAAAAGGCCCTTTGATTAAAGAAAAGATGAGAAATAAGTGTTTCATCTTAAAGGATAGTAAACAGGTTCAGTTTAGTGCTTGTCAGCAAGATGGAAGGTTAAACAGAAAAAGTTACAAAACAATGATATTTTTCCAGTTTTTTTTAAAAAAATAAAAGAAGCCATTGTTCATTGAGCTAGTAACATTTTTTAATTAACAAAATTATATTTTTTATAAGGCTAAAAAACCTACTTTTTTTTGCTCTTCAGTTTATGGAGATATAAAGAACTTCGACTAGTTTTAAATGCTTTGAAATGTAGTTCTGATGATTGCAGCAAGGTGGAAAAATTGATGATGTTTTAAAAGTTGTATAATTTGATGTAAAAGAGTCAATGGTAACCTAAGATTTTCTTAATGGTGCATTGTTTCCAAACCCTATAAAAGATTACTTTATCTTAGGGTTTATCAACCTCAGCACTCTTGACATTTTGAGCCAGATAATTCGTGGATGCGGGGGGCTGTTTGTGTATTCCAGAATATTTAGCAGCAACCCTGGCCTCCCCCAGCTAGACTCCAATAGCATCCCCCACCCCAAATTATGACAACCAAAAACGTCTCCAGATATTGACAAATGTCCTGGGGTTGGGGGAGGGTGTAAAATCACCTCCAGTTGTGAACCACTGGTTTGTTTTAATAGTGTTAGGATAATCCACTTAATATTCACCTTCTAATTACAGTAGAAATAATGTAGGCTTATTTTCTTAGTTGATATCCTCAACAATAGAGTGGTTTTTGGGGGTTTGTTTTTTTTTTTGAATTTTAGAATTTTATTTATTTTTTTATACAGCAGGTTCTTATTAGTTATCCATTTTATACATATTAGTGTATATATGTCAATCCCAATCTCCCAATTCATCACACCATCACCCCCCTGCCACCACTTTCCCCCTTGGTGTCCATACGTTTGTTCTCTACATCTGTGTCTCTATTTCTGCCTTGCAAACCGGTTCATCTGTACCATTTTATTAGGTTCCACATATATGCGATACTATATGATATTTGTTTTTCTCTTTCTGACTTACCTCACTCTGTATGAAAGTCTCTAGATCCATCCACGTCTCTACAAATGACCCAATTTCATTCCTCTTTATGGCTGAGTAATATTTTGCCCAATTCATCACACAACCACCACCACCCCCCGGTGGCTTTCCCCCCTTGGTATCCATACATTTGTTCTCTACATCTGTGTCTCAATTTCTGTCCTGAAAACCGGTTCATCTGTACTATTTTTCTAGGTTCCACATATATGCGTTAATATACGATATTTGTTTTTCTCTTTCTGACTTACTTCACTCTGTATGACAGTCTCTAGATCCATCCACGTCTCAACAAATGACCCAATTTCATTCCTTTTTATGTCTGAGTAATATTCCATTGTATATATGTACCACATCTTCTTTATCCATTCGGCTGTTGATGGGCATTTAGGTTGCTTCCATGACCTGGCTATTGTAAATAGTGCTGCAATGAACATTGGGGTGCATGTGTCTTTTTGAATTATGGTTTTCTCTGGGTGTATGCCCAGTAGTGGGATTGCTGGATCATATGGTAATTCTAATTTTAGTTTTTTAAGGAACCTCCATACTGTTCTCCATAGAGGCTGTATCCATTTACATTTCCACCAACAGTGCAAGAGGGTTCCCTTTTCTCCACACCCTCTCCAGCATTTGTTGTTTGTAGATTTTCTGATGATGCCCATTCTAACCGGTGTGAGGTGATACCTCATTGTAGTTTTAATTTGCATTTCTCGAATAATTAGTGATGTTGAGCAGCTTTTCATGTGCTTCTTGGACATCTGTATGTCTTCTTTGGAGAAATGTCTATTTAGGTCTTCTGTCCATTTTTGCGCTGGGTTGTTTGTTTTTTTAATATTGAGCTGCGTGAGCTGTTTATATATTTTGGAGATTAATCCTTTGTCTGTTGATTCGTTTGCAAATATTTTCTCCCATTCTGAGGGTTGTCTTTTTGTATTGTTTGTAGTTTCCTTTGCTTTGCAAAAGCTTTGAAGTTTCATTAGGTCCCATTTGCTTATTTTTGTTTTTATTTCCATTACTCTAGGAGGTGGATCAAAAAAGATCTTGCTGTGGTTTATGTCAAAGAGTGTTCTTCCTATGTTTTCCTCTAAGAGTTTTATAGTGTCTAGTCTTACATCTAGATCTCTAATCCATTTTGAGTTTATTTTTGTGTATGGTGTTAAGGAGTGTTCTAATTTCATTCTTTTACATGTAGCTGTCCAGTTTTCCCAGCACCACTTACTGAAGAGAATGTCTTTTCTCCATTGAATATCCTTGCCTCCTTTGTCACAGATTAGTTGACCATAGGTGTGTGGGTTTATCTCTGGGCTTTCTATCTTGTTCCATTGATCTATGTTTCTGTTTTTGTGCCAGTACCATATTGTCTTGATTACTGTAGCTTTGTAGTATAGTCTGAAGTCAGGGAGTCTGATTCCTCCAGCTCCGTTTTTTTCCCTCAAGACTGCTTTGGCTATTCGGGGTCTTTTGTGTCTCCATAAAAATTTTAAGATTTTTTGTTCTAGTTCTGTAAAAAATGCCACTGGTAATTTGATAGGGATTGCATTGAATCTGTAGATTGCTTTGGATAGTATAGTCATTTTCACAATATGGATTCTTCCAATCCAAGAACATGGTATATCTCTCCATCTGTTGGTATAATCTTTAATTTCTTTCATTAGTGTCTTATAGTTTTCTGCATACAGGTCTTTTGTCTCCCTAGGTAGGTTTATTCCTAGGTATTTTATTCTTTTTGTTGCAATGGTAAATGGGAGTGTTTCCTTAATTTCTCTTTCAGATTTTTCATCATTAGTGTATAGGAATGCAAGACATTTCTGTGCATTAATTTTGTATCCTGCAACTTTATAAAATTCACTGATTAGCTCTAGTAGTTTTCTGGTGGCATATTTAGGATTCTCTATCATGACATCTGCAAACAGTGACAGTTTTACTTCTTCTTTTCCGATTTGTATTCCTTTTATTTCTTTTTCTTCTCTGATTTCCGTGGCTAGGACTTCCAAAACTATGTTTAATAATAGTGGTGAGAGTGGAAATCCTTGTCTTGTTCGTGATCTTAGAGGAAATGCTTTCAGTTTTTCACCATTGAGAATGATGTTTGCTGTGGATTTGTCATACATGGCTTTTATTATGTTGAGGTAGGTTCCCTCTATGCCCACTTTCTGGAGAGTTTTTATCATAAATGGGTGTTGAATTTTATCAAAAGCTTTTCTGAATCTATTGAGATGATCATATGGTTTTTCTTCTTCAATTTGTTAATATGGTGTATCACATTGGTTTGCATATATTGAAGAATCCTTGCATCCCTGGGATAAATCCCACTTGATCATGGTGTGTGATCCTTTTAATATGTTGTTGGATTCTGTTTGCTAGTATTTTGTTGAGGATTTTTGCATCCATATTCATCAGTGATATTGGTCTGTAATTTTTTTTTTCTGTAGTGTCTTTGTCTGGTTTTGGCATCAGGGTGATGGTGGCCTCATAGAATGAGTTTGGGAGTGTTCCTTATTCCGCAGTTTTTTGGAAGAGTTTGAGAAAGATGGCTGTTAGCTCCTCTCTAAATGTTTGATAGAATTCACCTGTGAAGCCATCTGGTCCTGGACTTTTGTTTGTTGGAAGATTTTTAATCACAGTTTCAATTTCATGACTTGTGATTGGTCTGTTCATATTTTCTATTTCTTCCTGGTTCAGTCTTGGAAGGTTATACCTTTCTAAGAATTTGTCCATTTCTTCCAGGTTGTCCATTTTATTGGCATAGAGTTGCTTGTAGTAGTCTCTTAGGTTGCTGTGTATGTCTGTGGTTTCTGTTGTAACTTCTCCTTTTTCATTTCTAATTTTATTGATTTGAGTCTTCTCCCTCTTTTTTTTGATGAGTCTGGCAAATGGTGTATCAATTTTGTTTATCTTCTCAAGAACCAGCTTTTAGTTTTATTGATCTTGCTATTGTTTTCTTTGTTTCTATTTCATTTATTTCTGCTCTGATCTTTATGATTTCTTTCCTTCTGCTGACTTTGGGTTTTGTTTGTTCTTCTCTCTCTAGTTCCTTTAGGTGTAAGGTTAGATTGTTTATTTGAGATTTTTCTTGTTTCTTGAGGTACGCTTGTATAGCTATAAACTTCCCGCTTAGAACTGCTTTTCCTGCATCCCATAGGTTTTGGATCATCGTGTTTTCATTGTCGTTTGTCTCTAGGTATTTCTTGATTTCCTCTTTGATTTCTTCAGTGATCTCTTGGTTATTTAGTAACGTATTGTTTAGCCTCCATGTGTTTGTATTTTTTACGTTTTTTTCCCTGTAATTCATTTGTAATCTCATAGCATTGTGGTCGGAAAAGATGCTTGATATGATTTCAATTTTCTAAAGTTTACTGAGGCTTGATTTGTGACCCAAGATGTGATCTATCCTGGAGAATGTTCCGTGCGCGCTTGAGAAGAAAGTGTAATCTGCTGTTTTTGGATGGACTGTCCTATAAATATCAATTAAATCTATTGGGTCTATTGTCTCATTTAAAGCTTCTGTTTCCTTATTTATTTTCCTTTTGGATGATCTGTTCATTGGTGTAAGTGAGGTGTTAAAGTCCTCCACTATTATTGTGTTACTGTCAATTTCCTCTTTTATAGCTATTAGCAGTTGCCTTATGTATTGCGGTGCTCCTATGTTGGGTGCATATATAATGGTTATATCTTCTTCTTGGATTGATCCCTTGATCATTATGTAGTGTCCTTCCTTGTCTCTTGTAACATTCTTTATTTTAAAGTCCATTTTATCTGATATGAGTATTGCTACTCCAGCTTTCTTTTGATTTCCATTTGCATGGAATATCTTTTTCCATCCCCTCACTTTCAGTCTGCATGTGTCCCTAGGTTTGAAGTGGGTCTCTTGTAGACAGCATATATATGGGTCTTGTTTTTGTATCCATTCAGCAAGCCTGTGTCTTCTGGTTGAAGCATTTAATCCATTCACTTTTAAGGTAATTATCGATATGTATATTCCTATGACCATTTTCTTAATTGTTTTGGGTTTGTTTTTGTCGGTCCTTTTCTTCTCTTGTGTTTCCCACTTAGAGAAGTTCCTTTAGCATTTGTTGTAGAGCTGGTTTGGTGGTGCTGAATTCTCTTAGCTTTTGCTTGTCTGTAAAGCTGTTGATTTCTCCATCTAATCTGAATGAGATCCTTGCCGGGTAGAGTAATCTTGGTTGTAGGTTCTTCCCTTTCATCACTTTAATTATATCATGCCACTCCCTTCTGGCTTGTAGAGTTTCTGTTGAGAAATCAGCTGTTAACCTTATGGGAGTTCCCTTGTATGTTATTTGTCATTTTCCCCTTGCTGCTTTCAATAATTTTTCTTTGTCTTTAATTTTTGCCAATTTGATTACTATGTGTCTCAGCGTGTTTCTCCTTTGGTTTATCCTGTATGGGACTCTCTGCGCTTCCTGGACTTGGGTGGCTATTTCCTTTCCCATGTTAGGGAAGTTTTCGACTATAATCTCTTCAAATATTTTCTCTGGTCCTTTCTCTCTCTCTCCTCCTTCTGGGACCCCTATAATGTGAATGTTGTTGCATTTAATGTTGTCCCAGAAGTCTCTTAGGCTGTCTTCATTTCTTTTCATTCCTTTTCTTTATTCTGTTCCATGGCAGTGAATTCCACAATTCTATCTTCCAGGTCACTTATCCGTTCTTCTGCCTTAGTTATTCTATTGTTTCCTTTTAGTGTATTTTTCATTTCAGTTATTGTATTGTTCATCTCTGTTTGCTTGTTCTTTAATTCTTCTAGGTGTTTGTTCTTTAATTCTTCTAGGTCTTTGTTAAACATTTCTTGCATCTTCTCTATCTTTACCTCCATTCTTTTTCTGAGGTCCTGGATCATCTTCACTATTATTATTATTCTGAATTCTTTTTCTGGAATGTTTCCTATCTCCACTTCATTTAGTTGTTTTTCTGTGGTTTTGTTTTGTTCCTTCATCTGGTACATAGCCCTCTGCCTTTTCATCTTGTCTATCTTTCTGTGAATGTGGTTTTTGTTCCACAGGCTGCAGGATTTTAGTTCTTCTTGCTTCTGCTGTCTGCCCTCTGCAACAATAGAGTGTTTGTGACAAAGTGACTAATGTTGAGATGATGCATATAAAGCACCTAGACTGTGCCTGGCATTGCTTGAGTGTTTCAAAACATTAGTGATGATAATGATAGCTCTGAAGATGACAGAAAGAGAGAAGGGAGGGGAGGAGAGAGAAGGGGGGAGAAAAGGGAGAGTGAGAGGATGATGAAGACAGGGTATATGCTGTACTTTCCATGCTCGGAAATGTGTGACTCTCATGTGGCACTGGGTCAGAGCCTGTTACCAGGAAGAAGATAGTGGAAAGTAGGGTAGTCAGGTGGGGATAAAAGGTTGTGTTTTTCATCAAAATATTGGTGTTCCTTTTTACAATGATCTCTAAGGGTTATTCCTTTACACACAGGGCATTTTCTGGTCCCAATTAATATTGACTTGGCTTTGGGGTGGGGGTGGGAATCAGGCAAGTCAGATTTATTTCCAGGACCGATTGAGGGAAAGTAGATGTTATTGGTCACTGAGTCAGTAACGCTTTAAACTTCCTCCTAGTGTACTTAGATCTATTGATGTCCACACCCATTTTGTAAATAGATTCAAAAAACATTTATTGGATGTAAAACACTCAATAAATGCTCATTGCATGCATTTTCATTAACTTTACTGCAGCGGAGAATCTTCTGACACAAACGTTGCCCTGTGGATTTAAAGCCAGGATAGGAGATTCAGAAAATGTAAGCGAGTTAAGTGAGTTAAGCTAGTTAAGTGAGTAGGTGAGTCTGGGATTAGCCTCACATGTGAGCACAGGCCTTCCTCGTCACAGGCCCACAGCTCTTTCTGCCACCCCACAGCTGCTCTTCATGACTGTGTGCTTAAAACTCAGCACAGGCAGCCAAACAACTCCTGAGAGCCGGCGGAGGGCAAAATTTCTCCTCACGCCTCTCTGGTCTCTCTCCTTTCCTGTATCCCTCCTCTTCAGGCCCTGACGCCTCTAGGTAAAATCCGCTGCTCACCTGTCCTGCTCGAGGGAGACAGAGGTCAAGAGTAGGTGTGGAGTTCCACTTGGGGTCACCGCTGCACTGAGGTACAGCCCTTCAGAGAGTTCAAATCGAGGTGGCTCCACCCTGCCTTTGCACCAATCACAGAGAGGAAAAGGGACCCTCCGGGTGGCAGTAGGACCTTGCCCTCTGGCCAGGCTGATATCAGCCGCTGCGTAGATGTGAGTACAACTGTATTGATTTGAAATTGTTGACATATTTCCTTCTCTTTGGTAAATAGCTGTTGCCCTGAGCCCTTGAGGGTCCCGCCCTGGTCCTGGGCTCAGTCTTCCTTAATATTTTAAAATATTTTGAATATTACCTTGCTGAGTCTAGTGCTTTTAATGTTTTTAGCTAATGACTGAGTTCTATTAAGAAATAATTTCATTGAGCTTACAGGTGGAAGCCAAGGTGAGTGGAGTATTAAGAGGACAAATTTGCCAATCCCATGGGATAAATGGCTAGTTTCTAATGGGTATTGATTTCAGAGGAGCTGGGTAGAAATATGGCAGTAAGTTCCCTGCACCTTGACATGATGATCATCACCACTTCTCATCCTTGTTCCAAAGGGAAAGGCGAGTGGAGAAACGAGAAAGAGGAAAGTGCTGGGCACAGAGTAGCATTGAACACATATTTGTGACTGAACAAATAATTGAATACAGGACTGCATGACAAGTAGAAGCACCATCTCAGGATACTTGTTTTTATGAGAGTTAAACAAGATAATCAATGCAACAAATGTGAAGCACTTGCTCTATGTCAGGTTTGGGCTAAAATACAAAGTTGAGTCCAACCAAAGACTATTAATTAAGAGGGGAAAGTAAGGTTGAGAAATGAGAAAATGTATGCAGCAAGGAATTGATGGGCCAGAGAAAGGTCTGGTATTTTAAAGGATATGAAAGATAATGAGCAGAGAATAAAATCAGCAACAGGGTTCAGGCATTAAAAAAAAAAAAATTCACATGATGCTGGTATTAGCAGAACAACCCAGCTCTGTGAGATAATTCTCTCACTATACTCGATCTTACTAAACTTACACTACTGAGCTCAATTTGGGCCCCATATTTAGGATAGACATTGAGAACGTGTAAATGCTCCAAGGGAGAGTGGCCGATGAGCAGGGTCAGCTCGATGCGCATGTGACAAGTGCGCTCACACTGGGCGCTTTTAGAAGGGCACTGCACTTGGTTAAAAGCCCTGTCACTGTCTTGAAATTCTAGTAATCTTATCTTTGAACTTGTGTTTTGTAAGTGAAGTCCGATGGGGCCGAGGAGGTAGGTGCGTGCTCACATCCCCGAGCCTTGCCGGGCCTCCACAGTCAGCATCTGTGGCCGCTACCTGGCAACTGTGACGCACTTACCCTGTACTTGCTTTGAGTATCGCCGAACTCCCATGAATCATGGGCCCCCTAGATCCTGTGCCGTGTTCCATATCAACACGTCCACAGCAGCAGGGGTGCCAGCAGCCACAAGAGCCCACCCTTTCCATCAAAACCAGACCTTGCTTCCAACGCAGAAAGAAGGTAATGGCATTCAAAGAAACAGGAACGACCTAGGAACCCTATCGTATCCTTTCTTTCTTGGGTAACTTCGCCGTATGAGCCAAGTGTTTATGCTGGAAATGATGATCTAGAAGAGAAGGGAAACATAGGGCAACTCATAGCTCCTTTTCCTTTCTTACTCATCATCAGGTAGAGAGTGTTGATAGAAAGTGCACATATCAAGAAGTGAAACAAAACGTTTTGTGCAGCATTTTCACTGTTCTGATAAAAATGAAACCTATGCACTGATGAGTTACAAAATACAAAATGTAATATTGGTGATTCTGCACACAAGATAAAAGCTCTTATCATTTGCATTTAAAACTGGCATTGCATAAATAGTAGGATTCGTTCTGACAGTTGAAATTTAAATTTTTCTTTCCCTAGAATGGTAATTACCCCTACTGGGCTTTTTAAAAAGTATTATTTTTTTTAATTGTGGTAAAACACACAACATAAAATTTACTGTCTTAACCATTTTTAAGTGCACGCTTCAGGGGCATTAAGTACTTTCACGCTGTGAACACCCACCACCATCCATCTCCAGAACACTTTTTGTCTCACAAAACTGAAATTCTCTGTCCACTGAACAATAACTCCCCATTGTTCCCTCCTTCTAGCCCCTGGCAACCACCATCTACTTTCTGACTGTATGAATTTTGCTACTATAGGCAATTCATATAAACAGAATCATACAATATCTGTTCTTTTGTGACTGGCTTATTTCACTTAACATAATGTCCCCAAGGTTCAGCCATATTGTAGCATATGACAAGATTTCCTTCCTTTTTAAGGCTGAATAGCTTTAATGGCTGAATGCCATTGTATGTACACACCACGTCATCTTTATCCACTCATCGGTTAACGGACACGTGGGTTGCTTCCACCTCTTGGCTATTGTGAATAATGCTGCTATGAACATGGGTGTACACAGACCAGTTCAAGTTCCTGCTTTCAATTTTTTTGGGTACATTCCAAGAAGTAGAATTGCTAGATCATATGCTAATTCTATTTTTAATTTTTTGAGGAACTGCCATAATATTTTCCGTGGTTGCTGTACCAATTTACATTCCCACCAACAGTGCACAATGTTTCCTTGCCAATACTTGTTATTTTCTCTTTTTTGATAGTAGCCATCCTAATAGGAGTAGGCTGGTGTCTCATTGGGGTTTTGGTTTTCATTTCCCTAATGGTTATTGACGCTGACCCTGTTATGTTTTATAAATAATAAAATATTTTTAAAGGAGGAAGTTTATGTATTAGTACTTTAATGTCACTTTCTCTCTGCTTTTTGAACACACATTTTCATTTTGCATTGGTTCTGAAAATTATGTAGATAAGAAATTATGCTGATAAGAAAGAAAATGAGCTGGGTAGAAACTTAATCTGAGTTTATGAAATCTCTTTGCAAGGAGATGTTGATCACCTGTTGCCCATCACTCTTGACTGTGGAAATAGAGAAAAAAGCCTTAGTGAAAGTTTTAGAGATTTATTCATAAAGGAAAACCGCCTAACACAGGTGATGCAGCTTGATGTAAAGGATCCAGTGGTTGGTTTCACGCTGGATTTCAGCTTTGGCTCTGTCACGCATCACCTGTGCAAGTGCTGGGTTAATTGTTAAATCTCTCTCTGTGCCTTGATCGGCCAGGCAGGGCAGTGGGGGCAGATCCTGAGATGGGCCAGCATTGTGTTGTACAGCACTTGCCTTGTCTGAGGCTCTTGCATAGCTTTCAAGCAAGCAAGAGTGAAGGAAGAAAGGGAGATTTATCTGTCAACAAGGGGGATTGGGCCATTTCTGCAGGCCCAGAAAGTTTGGGGATCTGAGGATTCAAGTTTCTCAAGTGCATCCAAGCAAGTATTCCCATCCCAAGTCTCTAGGCCCTATTCCTTCTCTACCAGGGCACTTCTTTGGTATAGACCTGCCTAGGCTAAGGAGTCATCCTTCTTTGAAGTTCTGCCACCTCTTATGGTTAAGTCCTGGGCCTGGTCTCCAGCTCTCTTCTTTAGGCTCAGGAAATGAAGATCTCTTTAAATACTTCCAAGGAGACTCTGATTCTCACATTTTGCTTTAAATTAATGATTGATTGCCCTGCACCTGTCGTTTTCCTTTTCAAAGCTATGGAGGGTTTTTGGCAGTAGGCACCCTATTCCAAGGTCCTTATAAATACTCCGTTCCTCTCAAATGCCAGAGATATTGCATGAATTTATGCATCCCCTCTACCTGTATCACTCCCTCTCCACCAGAGGGGAACATTTTAGCAATTGCACTGCTACTGCATGTCAGGAACTATCAATACCCCGCCTACCACCAGTGATGAGATCCATATTGCCCTCCAATCAGTGGGTGATCTAATTCCAGAATCTCATCCTTAGAACTTGTTTTCTAGGACCACTCCTGGTACCAACCATTTTAATTGGGTCCCTTAGAAACAGCTGGGCCCAGGGATTCAGGCCCATTTGTTTTGCTGAGGGAGTGCTTTTCAGGAGAAAAGCTGCACCATGATAAGGGATGCAGGATAAGGAAAGCTAAGCAAGGATGTAGTTCTGGGTAAAGTCTAGTCTCTGCTGAGCCAAAAGGGTGTGTGTGTATGTGTGTGTATGTGTGTGTATGTGTGTGTGTGTGTGTGTGTGTGTGTGTAGCTCTGAAGCATATATCACAACATAAAGTTTCTCACCTTCAGACACGGAGTCGGCCTTCTGAACCCCAGTATGAGTCAGTCATTGGCTCCAGGGTACCCTTAGGGATAGGGCATAACCTCCAGGTGAGGCAGTGCCCAGTGGCTGAGGCAGTTCTCCCAGAGAAGGGGGCAACTGTGAGCCATTAGCAGCTACCATTTACAATAGCTGAGGAATGGGATCTGGGCATCAGATGTACTTTCCACACTACTTTTGGATGGTGACCGGTATGGACTATATCACTAGGGCTCCTTGCCATCTGCTTTCTAGTTGGGTAAAAAAAAAACCTGGGAGCCCTAACACTGGATCCCACAGAAAATGGAATGAGGTCAAGGTATTTATGCACTTGGCTTCCTCCCTGTAAGATCATCTTAGGCTGGCTACATCCCTTGACCAAGTCAAGACAGCCCTGTCCATGTGACTTTTTCCTTCCAGGTTCCTTCCAGGTAACCTCTCCCTTCCCTCATCTCTTCAAACCTGGGTGTTGCCCTACCCCTTCTAGTTCCTTTAAGCCCCATCCATATTTTGTCAACAATCTCTTTATTAAACATTCCTTGAATTATTTTGAGTGTGTTGTGACCTGTGGAGACTAATGCAGTATGCCACCATGGCAGCAATTGATGGGATCAGGAAGATAAAAAGTTTACTTTTGACTCAGGTACACAGAGTATCTATCCAAGGTTTCTGAGTAGAAGAGTGAAATAATCTGATTTTTTTTGAACGTTCAATTTTCTCTTAGTTGCCTGTACCATGTAGGTTTTCCAGTAATTCTTTTCAAGAAAAGAGACAAGAATGTTATATTTTCTGAGCCCTCATATTTCTGAGTATGCATGTGTGTTTGTGGTTTTCATGCATAAGTGATAACTGACTGGGTATTAAAATTCTTGAGTCACAGTTCTAGCCTCCCAACTGTGTAGATGCCTTTCTAGGATTCTAGAATTTAGTGTAAGAGAAGACAGAGATGAGCTTTATTTTTGCTTCCTTGTAGGTATCCCATTTTTCCTGCCTCAATAGTTACAGGATTTTCCCCTTAAACTTATGGTTATATACTCTGCCACAGGTTATCTTAATGTGTCTTTTCTTATATTTGACAATACCTGTATGTCCTATAGGACTTTTTTAAAGTTTTTTTGATTGATTGATTTGATGATGGCTTCTGGTCCACTCTTTTTAGATTTCTTACACAAGAATATTATGTAATTATTAGTAATCTTCTTCTTTTTTCCTCTCCAAGATCTATCATTACCCTCTCCATTTACATTTTTGGTCTTTTTCCTCTGTGTTCTGTGCCAGCTTTTTTGGCCTCTCTTCCATTCCTCTGATTTTCTTCAGTCAATTCTGCTCTTTACTGCTTCAGTGAAGGGTTTGATAACTGCATTGGAATTTGTTTCCTGGCACTCCTTACTTATTTAACTTGCTCCCCTTTTAGCTGATCTAACTGTCTTTATAACTCCTTAACTGTTTTATCTGTGACTTTCTGAATTATGGAGGCCATGATGCCTAGGTACGCTAAAAATTTAGTTCTTGCAGTACATCATTTTCAAAATTATGGTTGTCTTTTGCTTCAGGATAATTGACTCATTCATTCATCTATTGTAGTGAGTACCTTGGGATACATCAGAACAAAAGAGACAAAAATCTCTTTTCTCGTGAAGCTTACATTTGGATGAGAAGAGAAAGACAATAAACAAAAGGCATAATTAATTAGATAACTACAGAATGTTAGAAAGGCTAAATGTTCTGGGAAAATAGAGATGGTAAGTGGACTAGATAGTGCACTCGGGGAGACTTCATTGAGAAGGTGAAACTTGATCAAAGACTTGAAAGATGCCTGGGAATTGTTCATGCCGCTCTCTGAGGAAGAGCTTTTCAGATAGGCACACAGCAAGTGCAAGACCCTTAAGACAGGAGCATGCCTGGTGTGTCTGAGGAATAGTGAGGAGGCCAGTGAGGCTGCAGCACGGTGAATAAAGGAAAGAAGACAGGCAAAGAGGTCAGAAAGGTAACCTGGGGATACATCCTGAGAGTTTTTGGGTTTTACCCTAGAGGGTTTTGAATCTTACCCTAAAGAAGATAGAAAGTCTTTGGACAGCTTTGAGCAAAGGCATGATCTGATTACATTTTGAAAGAATCTTTTCCACCATTCTATTGAGAACAAGTTAAGGGGAGAAAAGGAAAAGTAGAATATGGAGAACAGTTAGAAAACCATTGCAGTATTCCAGGTGAGAGATGGCAGTAGCTAAGGACCAGATGGTCACAGTGGAGGTAATAGAACTGGTCAGATTTCAGATATATTTTATAGGTAGAACCAGAAGGATTTTCTGACAAATTAAATGTGAGTTGTGAAAGAAATTAAGGAGTCAATATAGCTCCATGATTTTGGGGCTAAGCAATTGGAGGGATTCAGTTGTCATCAACTAAAATGGGAGAAAATGCTTGTGGAGTAAGTCTGGGGGAGCAGATTGGAATTTTGTTTTAGATGTGCTAAATTTGAAATGAAGAATAATGAGAACGTCACATCGAATATTTATTTACTTTTCATTGAAATATAGTAGATTTACAACATATTCGTTTCAGGTGTACAACATAGTGATTCAAAATTTTTATAGATTACATTACATTAAAAGTTATTTTAAAATATTGGCTATATTCCTTGTGCCGTACAATATATCCTGGTACCTTATTTTATACACGGTAGTTTGTACCTCTTAATCTCCTACCCTATCTGTCCTTCCCCCATTCCCTTTCCCCACTGGTAACCACTAGTTTGTCTTTATATCTGTGAGTCTGTCTTCCTTTTTTGTTACATTCACTAGTTTGTTGTATTTTTTAGATTCCACATATAAGAATATCATACAGTATTTGTCTTTCTCTGTCTGACTTATTTCACTTAGCATAATGCTGTCCAGGTCCATCTATGTTGTTGCAAATGGGAAAATTTCTTTTTATGGCTGAGTAGTATTCCATTGTATATACATCACATCATCTTTATTCATTCATCTGTTGATAGACAGGTTGTTTTCATATCTTAGTTATTGTAAATAATGATGCTATGAACATTGGGGTGCATGTATCTTTTCAAATTAGTGTTTTTCTTTTCTTTGGATATATAACCAGGAGCAGAATTACTGGATAACATGGTAGTTCTATTTTTAGTTTTTTGAGAAACCTTCATACTGTTTTCCATAGTGACTGTACCAATTTACATTCTAACCAGCAGTGCACGAGGGTTCCATTTTCTCCACATCTTCTCCAACATTTGTTATTTGTAGTCATTTTGATAGCCATTCTGACAGGTGTGAGGTGATAGCTCATTTGGTTTTGATTTGCATTTCTCTGATTAGCGATGTTGAGCATATTTTCATGTGCCTGTTGGCCATTTGTATGTCTTCTTTGGAAAAATGTCTATTCAGGTCTTCTACTCATTTTGTAATCAGATTGTTTGTTTTTATGACATTGAGTTATGTGAGCTATATATTTATATATATATATATATATATATATATATATATATATATATATATAAAATTTATTTTTCATGGAAAGGCATTTTATTTTAAATATAGCAGTGTGTACATGTCAATCCCAAACTGCCTCCCAATCTATTCCTCCCCCCACCCACCCTTCCCCCCTGGTAACCATAAGGTTGTTCTCTAAGTCTGTGACTCTGTTTCTGTTTTGTAAATAAGTTCATTTGTATCATTTTTTTAGATTCCACATATAAGCAATATCATATGATATTTGTCTTTCTCTGTCTGACTTACTTCACTTAGTATGATAATCTCCAGGTCCATCCATGTTGCTGCAAATGACATTTCTTTCTTTTTAATGGCTGAGTAATATTCCATTGTATAGATGTACCACATCTTCTTTATCCATTCATCTGTTGATGGATGTTTACATTGCTTCCATGTCTTGGCTATTGTAAACAGTGCTGCAATGAACATTGGGGTGCATGTATCCTTTTGAACCATGTTTTTCTCTGGATATATGCCCAAGAGTGGGATTGCTGGATCATATGGTAGCTCTATTTTTAGTTTTTTAAGGAACCTCCATACTGTTCTCCATAGTGGCTGTATCAATTTACATTCCTACCAACAGTGTAGGAGGGTTCCCCTTTCTCCACAACCTCTCCAGCATTTATTGTTTGCAGATTTTTTGATGATGATCATTCTGACTGGTGTGAGGTGATATCTCATTGTACTTCTAATTTGCATTTCTCTAATAGCTAGTTAGCAATGTTGAGCATCTTTTCATGTGCCTCTTGGCCATCTGTATGTCTTCTTTGGAGAAATGTCTCTTTAGATCTTCTGCCAATTTTTTTGATTGGATTATTTGGTTTTTTTAAATATTGAGCTGAATGAGCTGTTTGTAAATTTTGGAGACTACTCCCTTGTCAATTGCATCGTTTGCAAATATTTTCTCCCATTCTGTGGGTTGTCTTTTTGTTTTGTTTATGGTTTCCTTTGCTGTGCAAAAGCTTTTGAGTTTAATTAGGTCCCATTTGTTTATTTTTGGGAGATGATCAAAAAAGATATTACTGCGTTTATGTCAAAGAGTGTTCTGCCTATGTTTTCCTCTAAGAGTTTTGTACTATCTGGTCTTACATTTAGGCCTTTAATCCATTTTGAGTTTATTTTTGTGTATGGTGTTAAAGAATGTTCTGATTTCATTTTTTTTACATGTAGCTGTCCAGTTTTCCCAGCCACTTATCGAAGAGACTGTCTTTCCTCCATTTCATAGTCTTGCCTCCTTTGTCATAGATTAATTGGCCATAGGTGCATGGGTTTATTTCTGGGCTTTCTATCCTGTACCATTGATCTATATTTCTGTTTTTGTGACAGTACCGTACTGTTTTTTTTTTTTAATTTATTTATTTATGGCTGTGTTGGGTCTTCGTTTCTGTGTGAGGGCTTTCTCTAGTTGTGGCAAGTGGGGTCCACTCTTCATCGCGGTGCGCGGGCCTCTCACTATCGCGGCCTCCCTTGTTGCGGAGCACAGGCTCCAGACGCACAGGCTCAGTAATTGTGGCTCATGGGCCCAGTTGCTCTGCGGCATGTGGGATCTTCCCAGACCAGGGCTCGAACCCGTGTCCCCTGCATTGGCAGGCATATTCTCAACCACTGCGCCACCAGGGAAGCCCCTACCGTACTGTTTTGATGACTGTAGCTTTGTAATATAGTCTAAAGTCAGGGTGCCTGATTCCTCCAGCTCCATTTTTCTTTCTCAAGATTTCTTTGGCTATTCAGGGTCTTTTGTGTCTCCATACAAATTTAAAAATTTTTTGTTACAGTTATGTGAAAAATGCCATTGGTAATTTGATAGGGATTGCACTCAATCTGTAGATTGCCTTGGGAATATGGTCATTTTAACCATATTAATTCTTCCAATCCATGAACACGATACATCTTTCCAACTGTCTGTGTCATCTTCAATTTCTTTCATCATTGTCTTATAGTTTTCCAAGGAGGTTTTTACCTCCTTAGATTTATTCCTAGGTATGTTACTCTTTTTGATGTGATGGTAAATGGAATTGTTTCTTAATTTCTTTCTAATAGTTTTTGTTAGTATATAGAAATGTGACAGATTTTTGTATGTTTATTTTGTATCCTTCAACTTTATTGAATTTATTGAGCTCTAGTAGTTTTTTGTGGCGTCTTTAGGATTTTCTATGTATGGGGTCATGTCATCTGCAAACAGTGACAACTTTACTTCTTCCTTTCCAATTTGGATTCCTTTTATTTCTTCTCTGACTGCTGTGGCTAGGGTTTCCAATTCTATGTTGAATAAAAGTGGCAAGAGTGGGCATCCTTGTCTTGTTCCTGATCTTAGAAGAAATGCTTTCAGCTTTTCATAATTGAGTATGTTTGTTCTGGGCTTATCATATATGGCCTTTATTATGTTGAGGTATGTTCCCTCTGTCCCACTTGTTGAGAGTATGAAAACTCTTTATAATTTATGTTTGTGATAAAACATAAATGGATGTTGAATTTTGTAAAAAGCTTTTTTTGCATCTATTGAAATGATCACATGGTTTTTCTTCTTCAGTTTGTTAATGTGGTTTATCACATTGATTTTGTGAATATTAAAAAATCCTTCAGATGTAGAGAACAAATGCATGGATACCAAGGGGGAAAGGCAGGGGGGTGGGATGAATTGGCAGATTGGGATTGATATATATACACAATTGATACTATGTATAAAATAGATAACTAATGAGAACCTACTGTATAGCACAGGGAACTCTACTCAATGCTCTGTGTTGACCTAAATGGGAAGGAAATCCAAAAAAGAGGGGATATATGTATACGTACTGCTGATTCACTTTGCTGTACAGTAGAAACTAACACAATATTGTAAAGCAACTATACTCCAATAAAAAATTTTTTAAAAAAAGAAAAAAATTGGCCCATGGGGAAAAAAATTAAAAATAAATAAATAAATAAAATAAAAAATCCTTGCATCCCTGGGATAAATCTCACTTGATCATGGTTATGATCCTTTTAATATATTGTTGAATTTGGTTTGCTAATATTTGGTTGAGGATTCCTGCATCTATGTTCATGAGTGATATTGGCCTGAAATTGTGTGTGTGTGATATCTTTGTGTGGTTTTGGTATCAGGGTGATTCTGGCCTCAAAGAATGAGTTCAGAAGTGTTCCTTCCTCTGCAATTTTTTAAATAGTTTGAGAAGGATAGGTGTTAACTATTTTCTAAATGTTTGGTAGAATTCAGCTGTGAAGGTGTCTGGGCCTGGACTTTTGCTTGTTGGGAGTTTTAAAATTACTGATTCAATTTCATTACTGGTAATTGGTCTGTTCATATTTTCTATTTCTTCCTGGTTCAGTCTTGGGAGATTGTACCTTTCTAAGAATTTGTCCATTTCTTCTAGGTTGTCCATTTTACTGGCATATAATTGTTTGTAGTAATCTCTTATGATCCTTTTGTATTTCTGAAGTATATGTTGTAACTTCTCCTTTTTCACTTCCAATTTTATTGATTTGGGCCCTCCCTCTTTTTTTCTTGATGAGTCTGGCTAAAGGTTTATCAATTTTATCTTTTCAAAGAACCAACTCTTAGTTTCATTGATCTTTTCTATTGCTTTTTAAAATTTCTATTTCATTTATTTCTGCTCTGCTCTTTATGATTTCTTTCCTTTTACCAACTTTGGGTTTTGTTCTTCTTTTTCTAGTTCCTTTAGTTGTAAGGTTAGGTTTTTTACTTGAGGATTTTCTTGTTTCCTGAGGTATGCTTATATCATTATAAAATTCCCTCTTAGAACTGCTTTTGCTGTGTCCCATAGGTTTTGAATCATTGTGTTGTTCTATTTATCTCCAGGTATTTTTAAATTTTCTTCAATGATCCATTGGTTGTTTAGTAGAATATTGTTTAGCCTCCATGTGTTTGTGCTTTTTGCAGTTTTTATCTTGTAGTTGATTTCCAGTTTCATTGTGTTGTGATCAGTAAAGATGCTTGATATGATTTCAATTTTTAAAATTTACTAAGACTTGTTTTGTGGCCTAACATGTACTTTATCCTGGCGAATGTTCCATGTACATTGAAAAGAATGTGTGTTCTGCTGCTTTTGGATATAGTATTCTCTCTCTATATCTATTAAGTTCATTTAGTCTAATGTGTCATTTAAGACCAGTGTTTTCTTATTTTTGTCTAGATGATCTGTTCATTGATGTAAGTGGCGTGTTAAAGTCCCCTGCTGTTACTGTGTTTTACTGTCAATTTCCCCCTTTATGTCTGTTAATATTTGCTTTATGTATTTAGGTGCTCCTGTGTTGAATGCATATATATTTACAATTGTTACATCTTCTTCTTTGATTGACCTTTGGTCATTATGTACTGTCCTTCTTTGTCTCTTGTTACAGTCTTTGTTTTAAAGTCTATTTTGTTTGGTATAAGTACTGCTACCTCAGCTTTCTTTTGATTTCCACTTGCATGGAATACCATTTTCCATCCCCTGACTTTCAGTCTGTATCTTTAGATCAGAAATGAGTCTCTTGTAGACAGCATATATATGGGTCTTTTTTTTTTTTTTCATCCGTTCAGCCACTCTGTCTTTTGATTGGAGCATTTAGTCCCTTTCCATTTACAGTAATTATTGATAGGTATGTACTTATTGCCATTTTGTTAATTGTTTTGGGGTTGTTTTTCTAGTTATTTTTGTTCCTTTCTTTTGTTCTCTTCCCTTTTGATTTGATGACTATTTTTAGGGTTTATGTTTTGATTCCTTCTTTCTTGCATGTGTATGTAGTATAGATTTTTGGTGTGTCATTACCATGAGGTTTATATATAGCAACCTATATATATGTGATTATTTTAAGTTGTTGATATCTTAATTTTAAATGCATTTTAACAACCTTGCATTTTTATCCCCCTCCCCACCACGATTACTCTTTTTGATACCATATTTTACATCTTTTTGTTTTGTGTATCCCTTAACTATTTATTGCAGCCATAGATGATTTTACTAATTTTGTCTTTAACTTTCCTACTTAGCTTTGCACATGGTTGATTCACTCACTACCTTTACTGTATATTTGCTTTTACCAAAGAGTTTTCTCCTTCTGTAATTTTCAGGTTTCTAGCTGTAGCCTTTTCTTTTTTGCTCAGAGAAATCCCTTTAACATTTCTCGTAAAGCTGAGCTCTTTTAGCTTTTGTTTGTCTGTAAAACCTTTGCTCTCTTTATCAAATCCAAATGAAAGCCTTGATGGGTAGAGTATTCTTAGTTGTAGGTTTTTCCCTTTCATCACTTTAAATTTATTGTACCACTCCCTTCTGGCCTGCAGAGTTTCTGGTGAAAAGCCAGCTGATTGCCTAATAGGAGTTCCCTTGTATGTAACTTGTTGCTTTTCCCTTACTGCTTAATATTTTCTCTTTATATTTAATTTTGCCATTTTAATTACAATGTGTCCTGGCATTAATTTCTTTGGGTTGATCCTTTCGGGACTCTGTGCTTCCTATACTTGGATGTCTGTTTCCTTTCCCAGGTTAGGGAAGTTTTCAGCTATTATGTCTTCAAATATGTTCTCTGCCCCTTTCTCTCCCTTCTCCTCTGGGATCCTTATAATGCAAGTGTTAGTACACTTGATGCTGTCTCAGAGGTCTCTTAAATTATTCTCATTTCTTTTTATTCTTTTTTTTTTCCTTTGTTAAGCTTCAGTGGTTTCCACTACTCTATCTTCCAGCTCACTGGTCCGTTTCTCTATATCATCATCTAATCTGTTGATTCTGTCTAGTGTGTCTTTTACTTTGGATATTGTATTCTTCAGCTTTGCTTGGTTCTTCTTTATATCTTCTAAATCTGTTAAACTTCTTACTGTCTTCATCCATTCTTCTCCCAAGTTCTTTGATCATCTTTCCAGTCAATACCTTGAACTCTTTATCAGGTAGATTGCCTTTAAACTTCACTTAGTGCTTCTTCCGGGGTTTTATCCTCTTCCTTAGTTTGGAACATGTTCCTCTACTGCCTCATTTTGCCTAATTTGCTGTTATTTCTATGAGTTTGTATCACCTTGGATAAGTGGCCTTTTGTAGATGATGTCCTGTGCATTCCAGCAGCGGACTCCCCTCTGGTCACCAGAGCTGTATGCTCTGGAGGTGCCCCCTCTGTGGGCTGCATGGATCCTTCTATTGTGGCGGGCTGACTACTGTGGGTGGTCTGGTAGGCATGGCTGGCTCCCAGTCCAGTAGGTTGCAGGCCCTGCCTTGTGCAGAGGGTGCAGCTACTGGTTGGGCCAGGTCACAGGGTGGCTGGCTGTGGAACCCTGGGTGGTGGGCAGGGCTAGTGCTGGCCTGCTGGTGGACAGAGCTAGGTTCTGAAGTAGGTAGTTGCAGGGCCAGGGTTCCCAGATCTAGTGTCATCCTGCTGGTGGTTGGAGCTGGTTCCTGACATGGCTAGGTGTGGGTTCTGGTGTGTCTCAAAGCTGGTACTGGCCCACTGGTGAGTAGGGCTGGATCCTGGGGCAGCTGGCTGAGGGGTCCAATGTGTCTTGGAGCTGGTGTTGGCCTGATGGTGGGTGGGGCTGCAGCCTAGGGAGTCCTCAGGCTGGTGCTGGTGATGGCGTTCCTGTGGCTAGTGACAGCTCGCTGGTGGGCAGAACCAGGTCCCGGGGTCTCTGGCTGCGGGACCTTGGAAGTCCCGGTGGTACTGCCAATGCACTGTGTGTAGGGCTGGATCCTGGACCCTCTGGTGGACAGGACTGTGTCCTAGACAGGCTGTGGCCTCAGGGGTTCTTAAGGTTGTCTCCTGCTGGTAGGTGGGGCTGTGTCCCCACACGGCTAGTTGCTTGGCCTGAGGTGTCCCAGTACTGGTGCCAACAGGCTGGTGGGTAAGGCCAGGTCCCAGTGCTAATAAGCTAGAGGAAAGATACCAAAATGGTGCTTGCCAGCACCAGTGTCCACATGGTAGAACAAGCTGCCAAAAGTGGCTGCCACCAGCATCTCTGTCCCCAGGGTGAGCTCCAGTTGCCTCCTACCTCTCTAGGAGGTTCTCCAAGACCAGCAGTTGGGTCTGACCCAGACTCCTTTCAAATTACTTCTTCTGCCCTGGATCCCAGAGCATGTGAGATTTTTGTGTGTGCTCTTTAAGAGTGGAGCCTCTATTTCCCACAGCCCTCTGGTTCTCCCAAATGTAAGCCCTACTGACCTTCAAAGCCAAGAATCTAGAGGCTCATCTTCCTGGTGTAGGATGCCCAGGCTGGGGAGCCAATATGGGGCTCAGACCCATTACTCCTTGGGAAGAACCTCTACAATTGTAACTATCCTCTCATTTGTGGGTCACCTACCCAGGGGCGTGGGTCTTAACCATACTGCAACTCTACCTCTCCTACCCATCACATTGTGGTTACTTCTTTATATCTTTAGTTGTAGATGATCTTTTCTGCTAGATCCATAGTTACTCTGTAAATAGTTGTGATTTTGGTGTGCCCATAAGTGGAGGTGAGCTCAGGGTCTTCCTACTCTGCCATCTTGGCCAAGGTCCTCTAGAATACTGAATAAAGTCCGTATTCAGAAGTCAAGCAGGAGACATAAACTTGGGATTTGTCAGCACATAAATGTTATTTCAAATTATAAGAAGATTAGATAAGATTACCAAAGGGGATGTGTGTGGAGATGTGTGATTCAGACCAAGACCTGAATCCCGGAGCAGTCCAATGTTGAGCTGGGGAGAAGAGGAGCAACCAATGAGGTAAGAACATCTTCTAAAGGCATCTTCTAAAGGCATTCATTCTCAACATGAAAAGACAATTTCTTGTGTATTTTCTAATTGTAGTATATACACATTTAGATGTAGGTAGTGTGGGCAACAATGCTGACAGGCCATTAAGCATGTTTAAGATTGTTCTGATGAGAAATTTCCTTTTTTTTTCTTCTCAGTTTGTACATGTATAATCATTTCCAGGATACTCACATGCTACACAGAATTGAAAGATGCCCAATTTTGCTATTAAAAAAATGAAGTTATAATTTTCTAGTGCAGAGTGACTGCACAGGAAGACTATCATAAGCAATATACCAAAGCGCTAACAGAAGGTATTTCTGTATTTGATGTGTACTAATTACCCTTCCTCCATTTTAGATAATGTTCCATTTTCAACATTGAACTTTTCTTTAGTTAAGAAATCCCCAAGTTTATAAAACCTGAGGGCAATTTCCAGTGAGCTTTATCAGGATAGAGGGGCCAAAAGAAAGACCACAGGTATTACTGGGTTATAATCAGTAGGAGGAACTAATTAATCAGCATTATCATGAAACTGCTGCAGGGCAATAGGTTTCAGTAATTAAACATAAATCACGAGGGTATCTTGCAGGCATTATAAAATAGTGACCTGATTTCACTGGGTATCAACCAGTATTTACAAAGCTACTTGAATTTTTCTGTTGCTCTGCGTTGCTGTTAAATAATGAGAGTTCTGATGGTGCGGAAACTTCATTTTTCAAGTGCAGGATGATCCGAGCTGAATAAGAAAAAGAATGATTAAGGGAGGGGAGGAAGGTAGGCCTGGCGTCAATTTGAACAAATTTTTCTGTTTCTGAAGGCTCATGTCTCCAAGGTTATGATAATAAAGTCATAAACATGCCAGCCACTTTAAGGGTCTCAGGATTAATGAAGACCAAGAAAGATGAAATGATAAACTGTGAGCCAAGCCACCATTAGTGCAAAGCTCTAACAGAGTAACATATCCGCCACCAGTATTCTCAGCAGCAATATATTTAAATACAAAGAGAACTACGTATACATGATATTGTCATATAAATATTTCCTTTATTTTTCATGGTTAAAAATTTTAAAAATTTTATTTTCTTTCTTTATTTAAAAGCATACTTTATTAAAGAAACAAACACTGGAAATGTGGATTCTTTTTGAGAAATAATCTTCCTCTTCACTGATTGATAGATATGAAGAAACCAGATTTCTATACCAACTAATGGAAAATTAACCACTGGTGAGTCTAGTTCCAATCCCAAATCAAGGACACACATGTTTGTTAGTACTGATTCTGTCCACTCAGTTGAAACATTCCCATTCCTGAACTAGATTAGCTACTGAAATTCTAAAAATGCTCATTTTCCTGGGTATCCTCTTTTGTCAGAGGGTTTAGTATTTATTATGTTTGTTATTTACCGTAATTGACATTTACGAAAAGTGGAGAGACCAGAGAAAACACTCCATAGTATGTAAGACCTTTATCTCTTTCTTTTTAAATGTTCTTAGTAGACTGTAATACTAAGCAATTATATTTAGATCTTCATGACTTGAAGGTGTCTTGAATATCTCTTAATCTGCTTTTTCCCTTCAAATTTCTTTCCATTCTAAAGAGAACATTTTTTCATCTTAGTACTAATCCTGTAGAATTAAAAAAAAAAAACAAAAAAATGAAGATTCTATGTTTCACACATTTTGAATTAAAATTACCAAAGCAATAAACCCTATAAGGATCATTTTTTTTCTTATTTAAATACTGGTACTTTCTATTAACCCTGTTTCAAATTTAGAGTTATATATACATTGTGAAGATGTCCATGTACACAAGTTTCTGCAGAACCTCCAATTTTATTATAAAACTTCTTCCTCACACACATTAGAGAACTATGTATGTTCACTTTCACATGGTTAAACAACCCAAGAAGGCTGGCATATTTTAAAGTTAACAACACTTTTTATCATTATAAAAACAGACTGAGATTAATGGTGACCCTAGCATTTGGTTACTCTGACTGACGGATTAGCTAGGCTCCTGACTTTTTATATTCATTACTGTTGGCTAATTTGACACTGGATTGTACATATCACATGCATTTTCCAGGAGATAAAGAGGGAATACAAAACCCACAAATTCTAAGCAGATGATTTTGCTACTTTTAGCACTTCTGGTAAAAGGGCTATTTGAAGTTAAAGAGGAAAGCTATTAACAAAAAGAAAAGTAGGGGACAAGTTACCTGTGGATTTCATTTACTCACATTTGGACTGGTCCTCCTTATTGGAGGCTAACTGAAAACAGACCAGACCATGACTTCTAGCTTTATGTTGGTCACTTTCAAATACTCCAATGACACTCTCCAATAATTTTATTATCTCCAGTTTTATGATGCCATACTAGGCCTTTCACACTGTTTATATTTCCCATTTCCATAATCCAAATGCCAAAAAATTACTACACGTTCCCTTATACAGTCAAAAATAGGTTTACTGGAATGTTGTTAGTTATAGCTGAAGGCAGCAACATTTACAACATTTAGCTTTTGTTACACCCATAAACATGTGAAAATTGCTTGCAAAGCAATTGTAATATGAGAAGAATCTTGCAAATATCAATGGAATGGTTACACACGTGTTTCGGCATAATGATTTGGTACTCTACAGAGGCTCCCTGACCACCAGCCTGACCCCCACCTTGATGCAACAAATGCAAGTCCTTATGCCATTAAAATAACAGTATGAAATATCATTATCAGTGTTTAACTATATATACAAATAATGAACTGGCAAGTATCTAGTTTCAAATTAGACCCTTGGAATATGGCAAAATCGAGGCTGGTTATCTTTGCCTTAAACATAATTATTAAAAGCACACTTTGTTGGAAGGGAAGAAGATAATGGGACATTCTCAATGCTCCAATTTGAAGTGACACTTGCCTCTTAATTTCTTGAAAAAGAAGCTCTGAAAGTTATATACATGGGTTTCATTTAAATTATGCAGCAGTCTTTTATTATTATTGTCCCAGATTTTGTTTAATGAAGATCTGTCATCAAATCAAGTATGGTATTTCACAACTATAAGAACTGCAAGAGAAAAAAATGAAAAAGAAACATCAAAATCAGATTCATATGCTATGTTAGAAACAATACTCCTAAATGTAGCTGTGTCCATTTTGAAACTAGTGTCCATTTTGAAAATAGTTAATGAGGACAACTTTTATCTGAAATGATAGATAACAAATGGGAATGGAGAAGCAAAAATATGAAACAACCTAAATGTCTAACATTAGCATTTTGATCAAATAGATTAATACATAACCATAGCATAAAGCAGCTAAAATACTTTTTAAATATTTAATAACATGGGAAAATATTTACAATATATTTATTAGAAAATATACATATGATCTTAAGTTTTTGAAAAACATGTTTATATATTAATAGGAAAAGACTTAAAGTATATACAATAGTTATATTAATAGTAGCTATCTCTATGTGGTAAGAGAACAGTTGGATTTTATTTTCTTCTTTATGTTATTCAACATTCCATTGGTTGATTCTTGGTACTGGCAGTAGTTATGTTCTATAAAGTCACCACAAACACTGAATGAGTAAACACTGAACCACTGCTCTGAGGGGAAACACAGGCTTAAATCCCTGCCAGCCTCTGGCTACAACATTTTTGACAACCAATCCATACATAACCTTGTTTTACATGTTTCTGTGTAAAGACACCTTATTTACTATACACTGTTGGCTTATTAACACTCAACTCCTGGCTAACAGTGCTGTCACTCACGCCTGAACAAAGCTCATCTAACACGTGTATTTCCTCCACAAGACACATCACAGCCTTGCTGTGCTCAGCAACACTAGCCAGCACTGCAGCACCAGTATACTTGGGGGCCTTTTTAAACAGAAAAAGCATCAACAAGACACACAAAAATGTGAGAAACTGTGCACTAACATTCGCTTCTCTGACCGCATCTGCCAATGACTCCGAAAGCATTGGGGTAACTGATCAATGTTAGCTAGTAGGTGAATTCACAAACACAGAATCCACAAATGATGAGAACTGACTTTTTCTTTAGAACAAAATCTTTTTTTCTGTTTAAAAAGAGTATCACCATGGAATTTTTCAAATGGTCATTCTGAGATACTTTCCAAATCTTTATAAAAATCCCTGTAAATATAGATAAAGAAGCTTTGGAGAAAAGGAGGTATTAAAAATGATCTGACCAGAGAAAGACAAATATATGATATCACTTGTATGTGGAATCTAAAAAGTAATACATATGAATCCATATACAAAACAGAAACAGACTCACAGTCATAGAAAACAAACTTCTGGTTATCAAAGAGGAAAGGGGAGGGGGGAGGGATAGATTAGGAATACGGGATTAACAGAAACAAACTACTATACATAAAATAGATAAGCAACAAGGACCTACTATATAGCACAGGGAACTGTATTCAATATCTTGTAATAACCTATAATGGAAAATAATCTGAAATAATATATAACTGAATCACTTTGCTATATACCTGAAACAAACACAACAATGTAAATCAACTACACTAAAAAAAATTTTTTTTGAATGATCTGACTTTAAAAAGAGTATTAAGGGGAAAAAAAAGGAAGGGCAAGAGTTATGTTTCAATGACTGAAATGAAGCTCAAATCCAAAACAAAAATTATCATCTGGAGAATTTATCTGGATTTTCCTTCAAACACAATATTATGAAATGCAAGCTGCCATACCTAAAAGTTAGAAATAAATAGGAAATGAGTGTTACGGTCCTGAGCGTAACAGTAGCCATATTTGGCCTCAAACAAATCACTTAGCTCTGCCTTTGCAGGGGTAGGGGTGGAGGGTAGGACAGAGGTTCTCTTTGAGAATCTGATGAAAGATATACTCTCACCATAAAACTGTACATATGCATAGTCACATAAAATTTTACATACAATTTATGTGCATTTTCAGAGAGCTACAGATTCTAGGTTAAGAGCTCCTTACTGGAGTCAGAAGTCATTACTCAATCCTGACATTAGTCATACTAGGTCAACTGAATATAAATTAAAAAGGAAATTTAAATGAACTTCAAAACAAATGACACCCCCTCCAAATTAATAATCCAGTAAATACTTACTGATAATCACAAACAAAACGATAACAGCAACCAAAGCCATGATAGCTTTTATCTACAACACACAAAAAGGCATAAGAAAGATTAATGTCTGACTTGTTAATAAAGACTATCTGTTGTGCTGTTTACCACATTACACTAACTCATCATTGGACAGGCTCATTCCTTGAAAGGTTTCCAAATTTTTTCTCATATGAACTTCTGACTATTTGCATCTTTTTGTAATAATCAGAGTTCCCCAAATTTGAGGGTTTTGGCTTGCCTAGATTTTATTGTTTAAGGCTGAAGAGTAAACAGTAATAATCAAAGCCTTTATGGGCCTGATCTTTTTTGTCTATGATTTCTCACACATTTCTAATCTAAAACCAGGAAAAGAACAATATTTTATCAACTCTGTTCAGAAGTGTCAGGATATTATGAATAAGATTGGCATCCAATACAGATGGTTCAATATATATAGTATAAGGCAGCATTTTTTTATAGCACTTATTCTCAAAGTATATTAGAATTCTGTTAGTTTTTGCTCCCCTTACTTTCTTCTTAGCATTTTTATCTTCATTTTGAGGAATATAATTTAGATTTTTCGTGAAGAACCTCATTTAATAAATAACTTGCCTAAGAGCATTCTGTGTGTCAGTTTCACAGTTGAGAGGCGAAACCTTAAGATTAGTCCTTAGCTAGTTAATATTTTAGGTCTACATCACCTCTCTCCATAAAATTGTCACATTCCTCATCTAATCCTAAAATGCATAAATTATAAATTGATTTGATTTTCCTGATGAATTCAACTGAGTCTTGTTTTCACCAAACATTTTCATAGATAATTGATTAAAGATGGTTCATTCAGAAAAAAGATACCCAGTTATTATAAACACATAGAACCCTCTGATGAATATCACAAACAGCAACTAGAAGTAGCTAATGAAATGTTTCTAAAATAAAACTACTGGCTGCATTTTAGTGGCATTACATTCATGACAAGAACAAAGTGACCAAGAGAATACATGGATGCTTTCCAATTTGAATACCAGGTGCCTATTAAAATTATTAATTATGATAAACAAAAAATGTAGAAAGTACTTTACACTGTAAAGTAGTTTAGTGACCAAGTAATCCAGAGAATATATGGAAGCTCTGCATCTTTTTTTTAAGCTGAAAACATTTCTAAAGTAATTTGGAATTTTACAATAGCTTTTCAACTTTACCAAAAATATATCTTAATTTGCCCTGTTAATTTGTGCTAGGCTTAACATTTAGAAGATTTAAATGGAAATATCAATACCAATTTTAAAACACTTAAATAAACGGAGTTTCTAACACTGGCCAGGAAACGTTTACAACCAAAAATGGCAGTAACGTATTCATGCATGTCCAAAGCTCTCTTCTTCCAAACAACATGGACAAAAATCTGTTTCTCATTAAACACATAAGAGCCTCAGAGCCCCATAAGATACTTAAGAGAGGTCTCACTGATTCTCTCTCCCCACCCATTGGATAATTCTGTTCACTTACTTATTTTTAAAGTCAGGTTTATTAAAATATACTTTACATACAATAAAATTCACCCTCTTAAAGTTCATTTTGATGTGTTTTGACATACATACAGTTGTCAACCATCACCTTCATAGTCGAACATAAAGACATTTTCATCACTCAAAAAGTTCCCTCATGCCCTGCTGTAGTCAATCTCCACCCCTCCATCCTTAGCCACTGGCAAGCTCTGATCTCTTTTCTGTCCCCATATCCCTTTCCTTAGCTCTTCCCAAATAATCATTATGAAGTTAATCCAGAAAATGGTAGTGATATAGAGACTATTTAAAAATATAAATTAAAAATAGAATTCAATTTCTCCCCTTAAAAGCATACTATTCCTTTGATGTGGACCCCGTAAAGTACAAAACGAAACTCTAGATATAGCTAAAAAAAAGCTAGGCAAAATGCACATTATCATTTTGTTAATGGCCACATGAATGAGTCATGTGGGGAGAGGAGGTAGCTCATGGACCTTTTGTTCTTCCAAACTAGTCCGCAGGATAGAAAATTTCTATAGAAATAGAAAATTTATTCATTAAAGAAAAACAGAAAATTTAAATTCTACATAAAGGAGCAATGAAACTTGTTTCTTTCCCTAAGTTCTATTTCTGAAAGTAAGAGGATTCAACAGGTAAACAAAAATAAGCAAATCCAAGGCAACTCTTGAAAGAAATCCTTAGCATATGTCAACATCAAGTTTTGAAAGTTATTGCTAAACTTGAAAATGAGAGACTAAAAACAATGTGGTATATCTAAGGTTTTCAACAAAGCCAAAAATGATACACAGTATCAGGAGGAAAAAGTAAAGATCTGCTCATATGACATGAAATTTGCTATAAAATCTTAAGGGAAACATTTTTCTGTTTGATATATAGTAGCCATACTTGATTTAAGCAGTAAATTCATTTCCATAAAATGTTTTTCGGGAATATATTAGCATATAATGATTCCCATTTTTTTCCTTGTTACAAATTTTTCTTTTATATCTTATTTCTCCTATACAAGTACTAACGAGGTCTGACCCTGCTTAGCTTCTGAGATCAGGCAGGTTGAGGGTGGTATGGCATAAGACTGTATCTTATTTCTCTGGAATAATGAGGGACAGTGGGATTTTCTTTTTAGCCCCATTTGCCATATGGATTCTGACACATTAAACTGCTTTTATTTTTTTCCCCGTCCAACAGAAAATTATATTTTTCTCTGGCTTGCTTTCTGTCTTTTAAATATCTCTATGTAATGCTATAGGTTGCTCCAAAAAGGTAGTAAAAATAAATTACAAGTTAATATTTCTTACAAGATAAATCTAGAGGAAGCTAAATTATTAATAAAATGTGGATTACTCTCTACGAAGAAATCCATGAAAACATCCTTTTAGGCACTGCTTGATTCCTTTAGTTATTTCTGACCCATAAGATATTAATTCAACAAATATTTACTGAGTTCCACCATGTCCCAGCTTCAGAAGATATAATAATAAGCAAGACAGTTGTAGTCCCGTTCCCCACAGAGCTTATCACCTAGAGGCCCTTTTTTCTTCACATCTTTGAATACCACTGGATATGCTGACGGACCTATCCAATATCTTCCAATTTACTTACTTTGCATCCACGCCACCACATTTGCCTTCGAAGTTGTTTGGATCTGTTGCTAAAAGCAGTTGCATTATCCGATAAGCTTTCTATATCACATAGAGGATGGAGAGAAGGATTAATCGACATAACAGCATTCTTTTATCTAGTCACACAAAGACGAGAAAACATTAATTTCTACTTCTGCAAATCTATTCCCTTTTAAGCATGAAAACAACATCTTTCCTTTCCTCTACCCACAAACTCTGGCATTCTGTATTCTAAAAAAAAAACCAAAAAGTAAAAAATGGCTGCAGGTCAGTTTGCTCAATCCACTTTTACAATAAGAGTAAGAGAAGTCTTCCCAGGGCCTCAGTGCTTTCAAATAAACTTATGAATTCTGGTAGAAATACCCTTTAAAAATTCAAATACTTGGCACAACTATAGAAAAAAAAATTTACACACGGAGAAGGCTAGATTCTTAGAAGATATCAAAAGTGACTGATTTTGAAGCAAAACAATATATTTTAAAAGTGTTTAAATAAGTTTTTTGGTTAATAAAGTCTGTCAAGGATTAATCAGATATTCATTCAGCCATTCATCATCTAAAAAATATGTGAGTGCCTAATAAGTGCCATGAACTAAGAACAGAGACTAACATTTGTCAGTAAAAAAATGTTACTAAGTCATCAGAGAAAGCATAAGATAAAAATATTAGATATGTGTGAAATAAGTTTGAAAAGAAGTGATTAGACCTATCCTCCTTGAGATCAGGAGAAATACAAAGCACATCAACGTAACAGGACAAAAGAAAAAAATAATCTAACTCTTCAACAATGAATTTTTAATCTTCCCATTCTCAACTGATCAATTAAAGAAATAATACAACAATAAGATGATTCAAAGCAAAGGGAGCTACATACAACTCAATAACAAAAAAGCCATCAACCCAATCGAAAACTGGGCAGAAGACTTAAATAGACATTTCTCCAAAGAAGACATACAGATGGCCAACAGGCACATGAAAAGATGGTCAACATTTCTAATGATTAGAGAAATGCAAATCAAAACTACAATGAGGTACCACCTTGTATTGGTCAGAATGGCCATCATTAAAAAGTCTACAAATGACAAATGCTTAAGAGGGTGTGAAGAAAAGGGAATCCTCCTACACTGTTGGTGGGAATGTAAATTGTGCAGCCACTGTGGAAAACAGTATGGACGTTCCTCAAAAAACTAAACATAGAGTTGCCATATGATCCTGCAATCCCACTTCTGGGCATATATCTGGAGAAAACTATAATTCAAAAAGATACATGCACCCCAATGTTCACTGCAGCACTATTTCCAATAGCCAAGACGTAGAAACTACTTAAATGTTCATCAACAGATGAATGGATAAAGAAGATGTGGAACATATTACAATGGAATACTACTCTGCCAGAAAAAAGAGTGAAATAAGGCCATTTAAAGCAACATGGATGGACCTAAAGATTATCATACTAAGTGAAGTAAGTCAGAAAGAGAAAGACAAATATCATAGGATATCACTTACATTTGGAATCTAAAATATGACACAAATGAACATATCTACAAAACAGAAACACTCACAGACACAGGGAACAGACTTGTGGTAGCCAAGGGTGGGGGGTGGTGGGGTGGGGGAAAGGATGGATTGGGAGTTTGGGATTAGCAGATGCAAACTAT
Source organism: Balaenoptera borealis (assembly GCF_965194805.1). Taxonomy (NCBI): domain Eukaryota; kingdom Metazoa; phylum Chordata; class Mammalia; order Artiodactyla; family Balaenopteridae; genus Balaenoptera; species Balaenoptera borealis. The sequence goes on along the minus strand of NC_138860.1, from coordinate 58,905,722 downwards.
TATACACTGAATGAATAAACAACAAGGTCCTACTGTATAGCACAGGGAATTATATTCAATATCCTGTGATAAACCATAATGGAAAAGAATATGAAACAGAATATATATATATGTGTAACTGAATCACTTTGCTGTACAGTGGAAATGAACACAACATTGTAAATCAACTATACTTGAATAAAATAAATTGTATATTAAAAAAACAAAGTAAAGGGAGCTAAAGTTAAAAACATTAAAACCATAAATGCCATTTTTCCTAAGTCAAGATTCCTCAACTTTGGCTAGAAAAATGGGAGAACTATCAAAACACAGATTAATAACATCAAGAATTATATGAAGTATCTGTACCTGATTTGTCCTGTAGTTCATCTAGTCTCTCCCCTCTTTCTATTACCTTTGTAATATTTTCTTGCATGACATCAATGACTTCATCCACCTGATTCTGAACACTAGTTTAAAAAAAAAGATTAAAAAATAGTGCATTCTTCTTTTGAGAATTTTACAGTTTTTGAGACTTTCATTAGACATGATAGAAAACAGCAAGTTCTCAGAATTATTCAACTCTAAAATGTTTAAGTTTAAGGCTTGTAGCAACAGTCCTTCCATTTGTGGGCTTGATTACTCAGGCAATTAAAAGACAACATGATACAAATAAAGTAATATTTAACTCATAGTTTATTCTTAACCCTGTTTCTTCAAATTAAATATACTGTCAGAATGCTCAGTAACTACAGAACTTAGTCAAATAGCTTGACTCTAAATAATCCGTTTCATTTTCTTTTCAATAGGCCATTGAGGCATCACAGAGACACAGCTATAAGCTACTTTTGCTATACGTATAGTTCACACACTAAGGCTAACAAGAGTTTGCCCAGGTATGTTAGAAGCCTAGGAAAAATATTGAGTTTCCAAAATGGAAAGGTACAGTATGCTGTAGGACACGAAGGCTCAGTGGGTATAACTCTTCACAGCTCATCAGTTTCCTCTTAAACAGGGTTTAAAACAATGAGCAACACTTGGGAGGGTTTTGAAGCACCCACGAAGGAGCAAAGAGGAAACATTTTTGGTTGTTCTTCAAAATGAAAATATGATTTTCTTCTTTATATCAGGTGATGAGAGCCTGTTCCAACCAAACTTCAGACTGTTCAATGAAGATTTTTTTTTAAAATAAATTTATTTATTTATTTATTTATGGCTGCGTTGGGTCTCTGTTGGTGCGCGCGGGCTTTCTCTAGTTGCGGCGAGCGGGGGCTACTCTTCGTTGTGGTGCGCAGGCTTCTCATTGCAGTGGCTTCTCTTGTTGCAGAGCATGGGCTCTAGGTGCGTGGGCTCAGTAGTTGTGGCGCAGGGGCTTAGGTGCTCTGTGGCATGTGGGATCTTCCCGGACCAGGGCTCGAACCCATGTCCCCTGCATTGGCAGGCGGATTCTCAACCACTGCACCACCAGGGAAGTCCCATGTTCAATGAAGATGTAAACTAAATTCAAAAATGTAATAATTGGACCTCAGCTGCCTACTCTCACTCAGAAGTTACCCCCAGAGTACATAAACATAGAAATGATTAAATGTCTAGTTTTCCTCTGTTGCTTCATTTGACAAATGTCTAGTTTTCCCCTGTTGCTTCAATCATTTGACAAAATGTTACCTTAAATTAGTTTATGGAATAAGTCATGCCAGAGAAATATTTAAAAGGAGAAATAAAATGAACTCACAGTTCTTATAATTCAAAAACTGTTTAAAATATAAAAACTGTTTGAAGTGGATTACTAGCAACTATAAGTAGATATATGTTTTAATAAGGATATGCAAGTGTTCCTTCTAGTCGGGGAAGTGTATCATTTATCAAATATCACCTAGGAAGCTTTTAAAAAAATTTCACAATACACATCTCCTCACTGCCCCTCTACTCTATAGTGAGTTGGGAGTAAGGCAGGACATGTGTAATTTTGAAAAAGAGTACTATCCCTTCCCTGTCACGAAGCTATATCTTCAAAAAGTTTGCTTTAAAGACAAAATGAAGGCCCATTTAGACACATACGGGTTCAGAAGAAGCATCCTCAGATTCAAGTAGAATTACTATGTTTGATGATAGTCACCCCCCCTCCCATGTTAAAAGCACCCACTGATTATCCATACATAGACTTCAGGGTTCATCACAGCTTCCTAGAGTTCTGTGCGTCTCACACAGTATTCTACTAAAGGGTATAAAACTGAAGCACAACTAAAGTGGGACATGGAGAATTGCCTTCTGCCCACACAGATCTGAAAGAGCCCCCACGTGTCTAAGAGGTCTTGTTGCAACTCCTAAGCAGACAGCTAAAGATGTAAAATCTTATACAAGAACAATGGCACAAATACTTAAGCAATTTATTCAATAAATAATTAAGAAGAGCTTACTATGTACTGTTCTAGGCACTAGGAAAACAATACTGAACGAAGCAGACAATAATTCCGGCTCTCATGGAACGTATGCTTAAATGTGCAATGAATGCACTTCATTAACCTTCAGAGTTGTTTAACAGTCTGTGTCTAACCCATTACTCTATATTATTTACAGCATTTAACACTAAGTGAAAGTATTTATTTATTTACATGCTTATTTCCTGTCTCTCCCCACTAGAAGGTAAGTTCAACAAATGCAGAGACGTTGCCTACTTTGTTCACTTTTGTAGCCCCAGTACCTGTAACATTGCTTGGGAAAGAGTATGCACTTAATACTTAACAGCTGAATAAGGGAACAGTTTGGGTATAAGTCCTGCAAAGCACATCCAGCTACTTGAGAAAGAGTTATAAGGCAGATATAAGAATGTAGAGGTCTCCATTTAACTATAATGGAAGCAGAGCTATTGTTTATCAAGGGCCAATCTTGAAATTCCTAGGTAGTTACTTTCCATCGTATGCAAGAGATAATGGCCTAAAGTAAGGCGCAACACGGTGGAAATGGACAGAATGTGCGGCAGCTCCTACACATAATCAGATTATAGCTATTATGGATATTAACATACCTATACTACATGTGATTTTAAAACAAAACCAAAATAACTGAAGGAATCGTTATGGTCCCAGAATCCCTATAAGCAAAAGACTCCATGGATAATACAGGCAGATTAACTGGAATAGAATTCATAAAATTCCAGATTAAGTCTTACTAGATTATGATAAACCTAGGGGTATTACCTCAACAACATGACACACATGTAATCTCTATGGCTAATGGAAACCACCCAACATTTTAATTTTTCCTGCCAAGTGATTAATAAATGATTGTTACTTTCTCCTTCACATATTACTATCCACTGGTATAACCCTCTTAATCCAGCTACCGTATAACTCTCATTCAATCTTAAAATAACGGAAAATCTCATGACTGTGCTTCTATATTTCAAGATATTTTCATGCCCAGAACACAACTTTTATGGAAAAAAAAAAGAGAAGAAAATCATCTACTTATTTACTTTAATATAAAGGATAATTTTTAAAAAAACAAGTGGAAAGGGACCTCCCTGGTGGTCCAGTGGTTAAGACTCCACGCTCCCAATGCAGGGGGCCCGGGTTTGATCCCTGGTCAGGGAACTAGATCCCGCATGCCGCAACTAAGAGCCCACATGCCACAACCAAAGATCCAGCAAGTTGCAACTAAAGATCCTGCATGCGACAATGAAGATCCCAAGTGACGCAACTGAGACCTGGCACAGCCAAATAAATAAATAAATAATTTTTTAAAAAGTGAAAACATATTTCCCCATGATTTTTTACATTTTCATAGCAGTTACAATACTTTGATTTCTATTTGTATTTTATGTTGGTCTTATCCTCACTATTATACTGTAAATGCCTTAAAAACAGAGATTGTCCCACTCATCTGTTTCCCAGGTCATGTGAAATGTGCCTGGTACAAAATAGGCATTCAACAAATATTTTCTGATCTCAATTAAGTATTTCATTTATTCAAAAATATTTATTAAGGAGTTATTATTATGCTATGCATTGAGGATACTGATGTGAATGTTTTGACCCTCAGCAAGATTACAGTCTAGTGGGGAACACTGGTAGCTAGGATTATATTACCATATGTCAAGTGCCATAATGGAAGGAAGCACATGGTATCAGTCGTGCAGCCTAGATGAATCCAGCCTGGACCAGAGATGGCATCAAGATCCTGGTGCTGAGTTTTGAGAGGTTAAGAGTGAATTGGGCAGAGTAAAAAAGGTGATGGATGGTGGGAAAGTTCTAGGCTAAAGGAATAAGAGGAGGGGATATTTCAGGAACCAATGATTACCTGGATATGGGTGATGGAGTTGGGGCAAGAGAAGGGCAGAGAACTTCTAGATTTATAATTTGAGCAACTGAGTAGATGTAGATGATGGTCATTAAGTGAAAGAGAAAATTAAGGACTCAAAGAAAAAGCAAGTTTTTGAAGGAGGGGGTGGAGATTTATATCATTTCCTGTTAGAGTCATACAGTAGAAGAAAGGACACAAGAGAGAACATACCCAGGAAAATATCAAGACATGTAGAGAAAAGACATTTTAACATTGTTTTAAATCCTCCTTAGAGTCTGACAGCACTTGTGTTCCTGAGATGTCTCTATTCTAATTATCACCACTACAGGGAAGCCGCGTGGTGTAGTGTAGAGAGGCCAGGCTCTGGACACAGACAGATCTGGGTTTGCAATTCAGTGTTATCACTTACTACGTATGTGGCTTTGCAAGTCATTTTGCAAGCCTCTTTGAGCCTCATATGTTCTCACCTTTGAAATGAAGATGATAATCTTTCCCTTATGAGAATTAGATTTGACAAGTGTGTTTTTTTTTTTTAAAGGTTAATTCTTTTTTTTTTTATTAATTAATTAATTAATTTATTTATGGCTGTGTTGGGTCTTCGTTTCTGTGCGAGGGCTTTCCCTAGTTGCGGCAAGCGGGGGCCACTCTTCATCGCGGTGTGCGGGCCTCTCATTATCGCGGCCTCTCTTGTTGCGGAGCACAGGCTCCAGACGCGCAGGCTCAGTAATTGTGGCTCACGGGCTTAGTTGCTCCGTGGCATGTGGGATCTTACCAGAGCAGGGCTCGAACCCGTGTGCCCTGCATTGGCAGGCAGATTCTCAACCACTGCGCCACCAGGGAAGCCCGACAAGTGTGTTTTAAACACTTAGCACGGTTCCTAACGCTTAGCATGTGTTTAATGTCAGTGTTCTTCCATTAAGGAAAAAAGAAGCTCATGCTCTGCAACACACACTCATCCGTTATTTTATAAAGAAAATATTTATTTTCACTGTTAACACCCCCATCTTGTGGCCTCTTAAGGTACTGTTGACAAAAAAAGTTTTAAATGTATGCTGTATTTTTGCAAGTATATATAAATATATATATATGCACATACATATACATATATATGTAGTATATATGCTGTATTTTTATAATTATATATATATGTATATATGTACATATATACATATATATATGTATATATGTGTATCTGTTCATCATGGAACATTCCTTGGGGGAATAAAGTTAAACTTGTTGGACCAAGGCTATAGATAGGAGATTTCCTACCTGTGGCAGAGAATGTCTACAATTCGCTGGAGTGGGATTTATAATGCTACTATTTAATTTAAAAGCAAAGGAAACATTCCAAAGAGAATCACAAATTTTTTATATAGGCATGTGACTATTTAAAATCTTTCCCAAAAATCTTCCCTGAAAAGTGACATTGGAATACTAAAGAACCCATTAAAAGGACCTACTGTATCAGCACAGGGAACTATATTCAATATCTTGTAACAACCTATAAAGGAAAAGAATCTGAAAAAGAATATATATGTGTATAACTGAATCACTCTGCTGTACACCTGAAATTAAACATTGTAAATCAACTTATACTTCGATTAAAAAAAAAAAAGTGACACTGGGCATTTTTGTGGGAGTAATCTGTTATCAACATGTCAATCAAATGCAGACAAAGCGACAATGTTGCTGATCCACACATCACAAAAACACCCTGTATGGAGACGTCACACACTAGGCGGTGACAGCACACCTTAAAGAAACTCACCAGTGCTCGCAGTTTTAGTTACTAAACAAATGCCAGGAATCTGTTCTTGGGCAAGTAGCGTGGCAGGTTGTGCTCCACCATTTGGGGCCACTTTGGGCACACGCCTGAGTCGTACCCTGGTTAGAGAAGCACTCATGGGGTTGTGCCAAGGGTTAATTTGTGTGTTTTGATGACTGACCACCTTCTGAGTATGTGTGATAAGCCTTCAGCTCTAGAGTAAGAGCCATTACACTTCCTCAACAGTGCCTTACTGTTCTAAAATTCTGTGCTCACCAACGTTATTATGGTAATTTAATATGCACATATACACATTCACGTGCATGTGTGCTTGGCACTTACTAACACAGACATATCCTGCAATGCCCACTCTGTACAACTGGCACTGGTTTTGGGGTTCAGCTGGAAAGTCATACTCAAAAGACTCACTGGGCCACACTCAGTACCAGGCTCACTCTGCAGAAGGATGTCAGACAGGAAATGAAGCACATTGGCAGGGAAAAAACAGGTGTGTCATCAGTGGAGTCCTCTTCTCCAGTGGCAGCTGAGGTATATATGTGGGTGGATAGAAAAGTCACTCTGGCTCAGAGAAGGGTAACGGCTCTGCCATGACATCCTCGCAACCTTGAATGCCTTGTGATCCTTCCAAAGATGAGGATGAGTGGCTTCTGAGGCCATCTCCCACTCACCTCCCCATCTCCCCTAGGAGACTGTCATGAGACAGTTTCTTATCACCTCCCAGGTTCTGATGACATATAAGACTTTCTGCAGGATATATCTGCAGACTATAAAACCACTTAGCTGCAGGCTAGAATTGGCTCCTTTGTAATAGGGCATCTCACTATTCATACTGCAGCCACCCGGACCCTTCTATTTTGGTATCATCATTTTTGGTGTTTAGGACAAGAACCCAGGGAGCTGGCACCTTTGGCTACTCTTCCTTTGACAATGTGTGTAAGTAATAAACTGTCTGAATCTAAGTGGCTCATTGTATCTTTACTGGCTGAATCAGACACTTGAAGCAGCAGAGACTCTCTCTTCTGCTGGCCCTGAAGCAGCAAGCACTGTGGGTTGTACAGCTGCAAGGAAGTGCATCCTGCCAACAACTACCTGAGCTTGGTCAGGAGCTTCAGATGAGATCAAAGCCCTGGCGACACCTCAATTTCGGCCTCGTGAGACCCTGCAGAGGGCCCACCTAAGCAGTGACTGAATGCCTGACCCAAGGAAAATGTGAGATGATGAATGTTTGCTGTTTCAGGCTGCTAGGTTCAGGGTAACTTGTTACACAGCAAAAGAAAATGAAAACATCCCATTTAGTACTCAAACCAATTTGGTGGTACCTTGATTCTGTATTACAGAATCCGTTAGCTAGGATCAGGCTAAGTGTGGACCTATTTCTTCACACCAACCACTACCTGAATAAAGCCCAAGTATCTAATCAATAACTTTTTTCTTTTTTAAACTGTGGTTTATTATTTATTTATTTATTTATTTATTTTTGCCACATCGCACCGCATGCGGGATCTTAGTTCCCCCAACAGGGATCGAACCCGTGCTTCCTGCAGTGGAAGCGTGGAGTCTTAACCACTGGACCACCAGGAAAGTCCCTCATCAATAATTTGATACCCCATTACAGTACCCTTCCCACTATGTGCCATCTATATCCAGACTTAGGGTAGCAACTACCCCTCCTTAGATCCTGAACCTGGGCCATTCAGTTTATCTTCCAGTTTACCTTTTATAGCTCGGTAAGTTTCCAGGCCTATTTCACTGCTCCAGTCATTCCTTCTCCCTTCTTGCCAGGACTCATATGATTGTAATATTAGATACATTCACTATAGCATTATCCACCATCTACCATCAACAATATATACAGAAAAGCTCTAAACTGAAAATTAATGAGCCATAAAACTTAGATCAATAAATGGATTAGGATAAGTAATAGATATGAACAAATTCTGGAAGTATATAAATAAGATACTGTACTTCAGAAAACTAAATCTATTATATTACTTTTATTATCATGCTGAAAATGGGAATCAAGCTATAGATTTAAAACCAAAATAGACCTTGAGATTATGCTAAATAAATGAATTTGATATATAATAATTAAATTAAGAAAACCAACAACCAGGAATTGCATCTCCTTAGCTATAAGAGGTAACTTTGTGAAAATGAAAAGAATGACTGGGTTTTTACAACCTAGTAGTATTAGTCTACATCAAGGCTCAGCAAATTTTTCTGTGAAGGTCCAAACAGATAATAGAGAGTTTAGATTTTGTGGGCCATAAGGTCTCTGTCACAACTACTCAAATCTGTCACTGTAGTTTGAAAGCAGCCAATAGATAACAGGAATGGCTGTGTTTCAATAAAACTTTACAAAAACAGGTGGCAGCCAGATTTGGCTCATATGCTGTAGTTTGCCAACCCCTGGTCCTTGTAGAAATATGATAATCATTTAAACAAATGAGTGTCTCACAAACTTACTGCTTGATTTTTTCATTTCTAGGTCCAAATCTTGGTCCAGATGGTCCCCTTCTGAAAACAAAACACCAAGTACATATTAATGAGAGCATTAAAACAAACACCAAAACAGAAAACACACACACTTGCTGAATTCTAAACATGGATCATTTATCATAAGGAACCACATATTACTGGTACTAATGGAACCTAATGATATTTAATCACGTCTGTACTGCATTGGTACTTAGTGCGGGCCATCACAACCTAATTCTTCTGAATGTTATCACTTTTAATATAATTCTTAGTTATACACAGGTAGTTTTAATCATTAAACTCTGAAATACCATAACAACTAAAGTGCCAGTGACTATGAATAACTTCATGATCAATTATAGAACACTAGAAGTCCAACTACCTTGAATTTAGGCTCTAATGAAATGCTGGTTTGGGGGATGGATGTAGAGAAAAATCCATTCAAAACACTAAAACTTTTCAAGTATGTTTTTTGATTACTCATCTTAAAACTTAGCAACATAACTAAAAGGAAATGTTAAGAGTCTACGAAAATATTAACATTTTTCAAATTATTATCTCTCCATTATAGTCGAGTGTTGTATTATTTAAACCAATCCATTTTAATACTCTGAAAATTAAAATTTTTGGATGTTTTAAGTAATTTTCCATCTTCTGATGATAGAAAATAAGGTATAAACCATAAAACTCAAAAAAGAATAGGTTCTGTACCAATTAAACACTAATTTCCCATTTCCCCCTCCTCCCAGCCCTTGGCAACCACCATTCTACTTTGTGTCTCTATGAATTTGATTACTCTAGGTGCCTCAGATAAGAAGACTCATGTAAAATGTATCCTTTTGTGACCAGCTTCTTTCACTTAGCATAATTAATGTCTTCAAGGTTCATCCATGTTGTAGCATGTGTCAGAATTTCCTTCCTTTTTAATACTGAGTACTATACCATTGTATGTACATACCATATTTTGTTTATCCATCTCTCCAACTGACGGACACTTGGGTTACTTCCACCTTTTGGCAGTTATGAATAATCCTGCTATGAACAGGATTATTGTTCATAATAATCAACAGGTGTTGATTAATTTTTAGAAAATTATTTCAGAAATTTTATTAGCTTTGTCTCCCTTTCAATACATAGAACCACAGGGTGTGGTAGTGTGCCGGTTTTGTCGTCAGGCCCTTTGGAAGATGTACAGCATTATTTGGGAGTGAACCTCCAGTGTACAGTTAGCCTGAAAAGTTTTTGTTTCTCACGTACATTCGGGTGATCACTTGTTTAGCCAAAGCATCTGACCTTTTCAATACTGAGTCCTTTGTTGACAGGTAGCTGTTGCTCTAGTCTAAGGCTTCTCAATGTAATTGGCACTATGAGCAATTAGCTTTTTGACTCTGGAAACCTTGTTACCTGTAGGAAATTATCTTCCCACTTCATCTGACTTTCCTGCCAAAAATGATACTATTTCCTGTTATTGGATTGATTTCCATCCTGCAGGCTCTTTTTGCCAATTGCTTCATGGCTGTCAATTACTTTTTAAATGTTTTATACAATGTTTTTTATTTGGAAAAAAAAAAAGCCTCTATAAAAAACTCCACAACATTATAGCAAAGTGGGAGGTAAATGTTTCCTCCCAGGCAAGCCCTTCAGGAGGCATGAGCCTCCAGAGAAAACTCCTGCAACAATATGTCATCCTTCCTGACTTTGAAAATAAAACCGAGGCCCTTTCTAATCAAAACTGCAAAGGATTGACCAGGTTAATTAATTCTGACAGAGCATCAAGGCAATCCAACAGGGAAAAGATAATCTTTCCATCAAATGGTGGTGGAACAGTTGGATAGCCATATGCTCCCCGGCCCCCCCAAAATGATCCTTCACCCTTAACTCAACCATATATAAAAAAATTAACTTATAATAGATTATAGACCTAAATGTTAAAAGTCAAAACAATAAAACTTTTGAAAGAAAACAAAGAAGAAAATCTTAGAACCTTTGGGTTTGGCAAAGATTTCTTAAATAAACAAAAACAATGAAAGGAAAAATTTAATAAACTAATTTCATCAAAATCAAAACTCTGCTCTTCAAAAGATACAGTTATGAAAATGAAAAGATTAAATTACAGACTGGGAGTAAATATCTGTAAAACATATATCTGACAAAGAACTTGTATCTTGAATATATAAAAAACTCACAACTTAATAGGAAGACAAACTTAGAAATGGGCAAAAGATTTTTAACATGTACATCATCAAAGAAGATATAAGGGGCTTCCCTGGTGGTGCAGTGGTTAAGAATCCGCCTGCCAATGCAGGGGACACGGGTTCAAGCCCTGGCCCGGGAAGATCCCACATGCCACGGAGCAACTAGGCCCCCGTGAGCCACAACTACTAAGCCTGTGCTCTAGAGCCCACGAGCCATAACTACTGAGCCCACATGCCACAACTACTGGATCCTGCAAGCCTAGTGCCCATGCTCCACAACAAGAGAAGCCACCGAAACAGCAAAGAGTAGCCTCCGCTCGCCGCAACTAGAGAATGCCCACGCACAGCAACGAAGACCCAACACAGCCAAAAATAAATAAATAAAATAAATAAATTTTTTAAAAAGAAGATATAAGGATGGCAAATACACACAAAAGAAGATGTTCAGCATAATCTGTAATTACGGAAATGCAAATTAAAACCATAATGGAATACCACTATACACCCACAAGAGTGGCTAAAGTTAAAAGACTGACCATATGCAGTGATGATGAGGATCTGGAGCAACTAGAACCCCCATACAGTACTGGTAGGAGTATAAAGTGGTACACAACTTTGGGAAACAGCTGTAAACATACACCAGCCATTCCACTCCTATTTACCCAAGAGAAATGAAAGCATAAGTCCACACAAAACCTGTACATGCGTGTTTATAGCAGCTTTATTTGTAATAGCTAAAAACTAGAAACACCCAAATATCCATCAATAAGTGAATGGGTGAATGAATTGCAGTATGTTCATACGGTGGACCACTACTCAGAAATAAAAAGAAACAAACTATTCATGCATGCGACAACATGGGTGAATTTCAAAATAATTATGCAAAGTGAACGAAGCCAGTAAAAAAAAGAGGCATACTGTATGATTCCACTTCCAAAAAAAAATCTAGACAATACAAACTACAGTGATAGAAAGCAGATCAGTGGCTGCCTGGGACTGGGAGAGTGATAGATTACCAAGAGGTTTGAGGAAACTTTTGAGGTGATGGCTATGTTCATTATTTGAATTTCATGATGATTTCACAGGTGTACAGTGGATATGTCAAAACTCTTATTGTACACTTTATATGTATTTTATTGTATGTCAGTTACACCTCAATAAAGCTGTAAAAACAAAAAACAAAAAACTTACAGAAAAAAGTCCTCTTCTTCATCTGAATCATCTTCCAAAAGATTTCTCTGTCAAAAAAAGAAAAAGACTTGAGTTTTTAGATTCCAAGGGGCTTACAAACTGTCAGGGGCAGAGTAATGAAACAAGTTCTATCCTGGTGAAATTTCTTAACTCCAAGCTTCCAGACACAGGGAAGAGTAATTACAGGTGCTTCACTGGAAGCTAAAAGATATGGAACCACACTGCAGACTTTCCAAGAAAATGCTTATAAGCCCGGAATCCTTTGACTGACCACAAGGTAGAGAGGTCACCGAAGCTGGCGTGGGAGTGAGGGATGCAGGCAATCAGGGAGGGGCAAGTCCTTCCTCCTCCCCCTGCCTTCCAGTCTCTCTCTATCAGCAGAACCTAAGAAGCAGCTGGGGGCAAAGGAGAAGTGTAGCTGCAGAGTCCAACTGTAGCATCGGAGAGAAGAGTATAGAAGGTAGGTTTGGAGCTGACAGACAAGGGTTTATGAACTGGCACAGTCCACCTAACAGCTACTCGGCCTACGAATAGTCCTCTACACTTATTTGAACTTCCAAACAAAGACAACTTTATACTTTTACCTTGTAAGATACAACTGTTTTTCTTAAAATGAGGAATGTCTCACCTTCTCCCCAAAAGGGGAAGATATAAAGTTCCAAAAGGAGGCTGAAGAAGAGCAAAAACCAGACCTTTTCAGCATGCAAGAACTCCAACAGTACACAACTTGTAGGCCGAATAACGGCTCCCCATAGATGTCGACATCCTAATCCCCGAAACCTGTGAATATGTTTCCTTGAATGGTAAAAGGAAGTTTGCAGAAATTATTAAATCAAGGATCTTGAGGTGGGAAGATCAATATAGTGGGCCCAAAGTCATCACAAGAGTACTTAAAAAAGAGAGAGGCAGAAGTGTGTGTGTGTGTGTGTGTGTGTGTGTGTGTGTGAGTGAGAGAGAGAGAGAGAGAGAGAGAGGTTGGAAGATGTCACCCTGCTGGATTTAAAGATATAGGAAGGGACATGAGCAAAGAGGTCAGGCAACCTCTAAAAGTTGGGAAAGGCAAGGAAAGAGGCTTCTTCCCTATAGCCTCCAGAAGGAACAAGGCCCTGCCAGTGCCTTGATTTTAGCCCAGCAAGATCCATTTTGGACTTCTGGTCACCAGAACTATAAGATAATAAATTTGTGTTGTTTTAAGTTTGTGGTAATTTGTTAAAGCAGGAAGCAAATACAACACCCATTTACCTTTTCTGAAGAAACTACTCAAGGAATTACACCAGCTAAAAAGAAAATTAAATCAGAACAAAGATCTTAAGATGGAGATTGATATACTCAGTACATCTAATAAAATGTGTGGTCAAATCTAAATGGAAGATGATTGTGAACTATAACTTACAGCTATGGAAAGAGAAAAATGCATAATATAAAGAAAAATTCTAAGAGAATCTAACACTTTTCTCACCAAGCCCACCAGCAGGAAGTGGAGAGTAAAGTGAGGGAGTTAGAAGCAAAGTAACACACTCATCTTGGTGGGGAGAGGAGTGGAGAAGTGGGAGGAGCCTGGAATGAAAAAGTAGTGTGGAGGGGCATCGTTTTGGGCATGTTGAGAGAGAACACAGATTTAAACATTATTGTTAACATATAAAGTTAATTAAAAAGAGAGAGGGAAAGAGGAAGAAAGGGAGGAAATTTTTAACTGCCTAGTGGTCCTGGGGGCAGGGAAAAAGTGAGGAAAAATAATCAATCTAGCTAAAGAAGTTAGGGAAAAGAGGGAACACAAGAAATACAATGGATATCATTATCTCTATATATTATAATAAATAATACACAAAGAGTAAGAAAATGAAAAGAGGATGTGTTCAATATTCATTTAACAAATATGTTTGAGCATCTTCTATGTACTAGGCACTGTTCTAAGTACCAAGCATCAGCTTTGGACAAGACAGACAAGGTCTGAGCTCTTACAGAAAAACACCTGACGGTGATGAATGTTATGCAGAGAATTAAAACAGTGATGGGATAAAAAGTGACAGGGTGACTAAGTAAGATTAGGCTGTCAAGGAAAATCATTCTTAAAAGGTGAAATTTAGGCTGAGATCCAAACAATAACAAAGAGCCAACCAAAGATCAGGGTGAAGAGCATTCACTGCCAGCAGAGGGACTAGCGAGTGCAGAAAAAGTCCAAATGTATCAGTTACCTTAATAAATGTGAATGGTTTGAATGCTCCTCCTAAAAGTAAAAACTATACATGATTAGAGTTCAAAAAAATTGCAGCCAATATCTGTTTATAAGAAATTTACCTAAGATAAATGTCAAATAAAGGATGAAAAAAAAAAAAGAGAGATGAAAGATATATCAGCACATTCTAACAAAAAGAATGTTAGAGTTAGCGAAAGTAATATAGAGATTATTTTAGGACAAGCATTAAACAATGAAATAAGATTTTACAATGACAAAATGCACAATCCACCAAGATTTAACAGCAATGAATGTTTATATGTAACAATAGAGTTTCAAAACACATAAAGCAAAAGCTGCTCAAATTATAAGAAGCAATGGATACATTCAAAAATCATAGGAAAGCTTTAACAGATCCTTCAGAGATGGAGAAACCAGGAAGACAAAAAAATAAATAATCTAGAACTGTGTACTCAGCAAATGTTATTTTCAAATATCCAAGAAATGAATAAGCAATAAAAGAATTTTAATAAATAGCCCAAACTAGAAATTACACAGGTCACATTCTCTGGGCATAATGCAATGGAAATTAAAACAAATAAAAGGAAATTTTAAAACACTCTTCTGTTAAAATGTTAAAAGGTAAATGCAAACTTAACAAACTATTTAGAAATGAATGACACTGGGAACATTACAAAACAAAATCTGTAGAATGGTCACAGCAGTACTTAAAGGAAAATGTGACCTTAAATCCATTTATTTATGAAATTACAAAGACTGAAAACATATAAAATAAGTATTTAACTATTAAGATGAGTAAATTACTCCTAAGTCACAAACAACCCCAGAATCTCTAAAAAAAAAAATTCATGAATTTGATTACATAAAAATTTAAAACATAAAGAACATACAACATCATACACAAGGTTAAATGGCAAGTAACAGGCTGGGAAAGAAATCTGCAACATACTTTCAGACTAAAGGGTCTGGTATATACAGAGACTAAAGGGTCTCTCTTATATAAAGATCGCTGACAAACTAGTAAGAAAAAGACACATTATAGAAAAATCATCAAAGGAGAGAAATAGACAATTCCTAACAGAAAAAGAAATGGCCAATGACCACGTGAAAACGTGTTCACAGTCAATAATACTCAGGAAGATACTTCCTTCAACAAATATTTCTAGCTAATAAGTAACAATCATTACATTTACGATACAGTTTATTTGCCTTAGAGGATGATGATACTAAAGTGTGTTTATTATAGTTACCCAATGAGAAACACAATGAAAACAAAGGTCTTTATACTTATTCACTGAACAAACACAAGAGCTAGGGATACATTATCAAAAAAGGGTAATGAGATACAATGAGATGTCATTTCACACCCACTAGGCAGATAATAACAAGTGTTGGTGACGAGAAATTGGTGGTGAGGAGAAATGTGGAGAAATTAGAACTCTCATACACAGCTGGACAGGAATGTAAAAATTGTGCAGCCACTCTGGAAAACAGTTTGGCAATTCTTCAAAAGGTTGAACATAGAGTTACTATAATACCCAGTAATTCTACTCCTAGGTATTTACCCAAGAGAAATGAAAACATATGTAATGAAATGAAATGAAAATAAAAACCTGTATGTGGACATTCATAGCAGTGGTATTCATAATATCCAAAAAGTGTAAATAATCCTAAATGTCTATCAACTGATGAATGAATAAAGAAAGTGTAGTATATTCATATAATGTAATACTATTCAGCAATAAAAAAGAATGAAGTACTGATATATACTACAATATGGATGAACTTTGAAAACATTATGCTAAGAAGCCATTTACAAAAGACAACATAGTGTATGCTTCCATTTATATAAAATGTCCAGAATAGACAAAACTATAGATTTGTGGTTGCCTAGGGCTGAAGGGATGAGGAGAACGGGGGATGATTGCTAAAAAGTACAGAGTTTCTTCTTGGAATGATGAAAGTGTCCTAAAATTGATTGTGGTGATGGTTGCACAATTCGGTACTAAATACTAGTTACTAAAATCCACTGAATTGTACACTTTTAATGAGTGAATTGTATGGCATGTGAATTATATCTCAATAAAGCTGTTATCAAAAAAGTGTTATAGGAAAGAGGAACACAATTTTTTAAAGTTTTATAAAAGTAATTTATAAATTCTTAGAACCAATCAGTTATCAAATTTCATGATCTGATAAACATTCAAAAGGAGGACTCTATTTAAACAGCCAATTTCTTTTTTCAATTCTGCTATCTAATATCCTATTTTTACAATAAATTGCGGTAGTATTCAACCAACAATGTAAAAAGAAAGTGCCATAGTTATGGTCTTAGAAGTAGAACTGATTGAAACTGTATATTTTATATTTTTGAGTAAATAAAGCTTATTTTAAAAAGTTTACTAGCAGTTAGTCTATTGGTGGATTGTATCCCCCTTCAAGCAAAACAAAAACAGACACTGCATAAAGAGTCAGAATAAAGGGACGACAAATGATTCCTGTACTGTATTTCAAGATACTTCTAAATCATAAGATGTTGGACAGAGGTTCTAAGGTTGTGTAAAAAAGGAGCATGTAAAATGAAGTCAAACAGACTATCTGCTGTTTAAGGGCAGAGACCATGCCCTCTAGTTTTTAGCACAATGCCTAGCACATAGTAGGTAGTCAATAAACATTTGTTGCATGAATCAGAAAATAAAGGAATGGCAAGAAGATAGGAAGTGAGGGAGGGCTTTAGGTTGCTGGATGAAAAAGAATAGCTCTAATTCCTTCCCTCAATAAATACTTATTGATTACTTATTCTAAAAGTAGCCTATCTACAATATTCATATCAATGCTTTCTTCCAAAATGCAGCATAATTTCTATATTTATACAATCTTGCACAGAATGTTCTGAAATAAACTAAAAATTGAACATTATATAAAAGCTACTCTGGACTCTGTGGCAACTGCAGGACCAGAATCCTTTATCTGCAATTCCAAAATCTAAAAAGTCCTGAAAACCAAGAGATTTTACAAGCTTTGGAGTCAAAACTCATTTGGAGGAAAATCTTACCTGAATTGATGTTAGCTAATTTATATACTTAATTACAATAATCAGACATTCCACTGAGAAATATTAATATGTTTGGAGGTGCTGCTCTAGACCCCCAAAAGGCTCTTGTATAATGTGCACTAACTAGCTTTGTAAAATCTGAAAAATTCTGAGGAACTCCAACCACATTTGGCTCCAAAGTCCTAAATAAGATATTGTGTATTTGTACAAAATTCCCTTTGAAAGACTAGAAAGAAGCTGGGAACATAATTTGGTCAATAATGGAAATAGAACTTGGTTGAGTCCCCATCTGAGTAACATATATTTTTTAATGTTTACTATGAAGAAAACAAATAGGACTCGAATATAGCCATAAATATTAGATTATTCTAAAACAAATTATTTACAAAGGAAAGAAAAGATATTTTGAATCTTTCTTTTTTAAAGATTAAGATTCTGAACTTACCCTTTCACTTTTCACAGAACCAGTGACATCATCATCATTTAGGTGGCGCTTAAACTTGGGAGGCATCTCTTTTAATGAAGAAGTACTCTTCTACTTCTCAGCAGAATAAGTCTTCACCACCTTAAAGAGAAAATAAATTTCATCAGATTTGAGACTTTGGGGTATAAGCTAAAGTACTGAAAACAGCGTACAAGGCCCTATATGGTGGGGCCCCTCCACTTCTCTGACTTCAACAGCTCCCTCTCACCTGCTCCACTCCAGTGACCCTGGCCTCCATGCTAGGCCTCAATACACAACAATTATTAAAAAGAGAAAATGGAGGTAACTTTTAGAGAACACGTGGGGGAAATTAGCAAAAATATTATCAAAGAGCAGCTTGTATAGGAGAGGGGGAAAATTAGGAGGTTGTCCCCTTGCAAATGAGACATCAAGTGCCTAAAGATTTTAACTTGGAGTCAGAAGACGGCAGAACACTTCGAATTCTCTCTTTTAGGGAGTTGCTTAAACAATGATTCTGTTTCCTCATCTGTAAAATAGTGATTTCTAGGCTTCTGCATGGAGTTGGGATGGTCAAATCAGATTAATACATACATGCAAAAACATTCTGTCAATTACAACGCCCTGTTCTAACGCATAACACTAGGTGCTCCAAGAAAAGGGGTAAGTTTGGAAAGTACTGGGTTAAACAAAGCCAGGTTTTTTGGTTTTGTTTTTTTTGTTTGCTACAGAACGTCTCACAGTCTTTTACGTACTAATTTGCATTATGATTTTCCAGGAAAATGCTTGAATATGCAATATATTCAAAATTTTCTTGAGAAAAAGCTGACATGCAAATACGAGTTTTCAGTATCCTGGACTAGAAGATGGATGAAAAATAAGAATAGCTAAAGTGTACTGAATGTTTTACTATGTGTCAGGCACTATGCTCGGCGATTTACACACATTTTCTTTTACTCTTTACAACACTCCTTCGAAGTAAGCACAAAGAAACTAAGAGAAAACTAAGGCTTGGTAAAAGATAAGTAACTAATACTGTGAGTCACTCTACTGATTGAAATATCAGAAACATAGGCCTAAATTATTAATGGCTGTGCATGATCAATTTTAATATTTATCCAATTAGTTGTCTATCAGGTTATACAGTTCTGTTCTAGAAAGACCACTTCCCTGTAACAACCCAGCAGTCCTCTTTCCCTTTCCACAAGAAGAACCTCTAAGATTTTTAAGTATAATTAGACATTTGTTGGTTAATATCATACACTTAAAAAAGAATAAACAAGCCCAGAGTCCAGTTTCATAAACAAAATAAAGTAAAATTTTAAGTTGACTTCCCATCAAAACAAATTGATACACTTTTCTTTGATAAGAAATAATTTTCCAAACCAGAAACTTAACCACTTGTAACAAAAACCAAATACTTGCTACCTAAGTAACAGCTCTAGAGCTCTTCATTCTACAATATTTCTGTCACGTATATCTGGCATCTGACCCATTTTACTCCTCATACTTTGATTTCAGAATAATTCATTCATGCAGAAATGTTACAGAATGCATGGAGAAACAGATGACAAAGGAAGCAACCGAAGAACTAGAGCTTTTAATTATACCTGTATTTTATATTTTAAACCCTACAAAGGGGCTGCTTCAATATCCAAAAGCAAATAACAGGGCGACTTACATAACATCTTTAGGAAATATACAGTAAAGCTACAAGTTTAATGATGAGCAAACCCAAATTCAGGTCCCATAATCCAAGAATCAGCTTCATGAAGGCAAGAAATCACTGTCTGACAAACATAAAAGCCATCAGCAAAGCAGCAGGCAGATTAATTAACTGTGCTTCATCAAGCACAGGGTAAATGATGATATTTGCACCAAATGACTAGTAGAAATAAACAACGCTCAGAAATTAGATTTATACATATTCTACCTAAGAGTTCTCCTGTACAAAATACATATGAATTCAGGTGTTTGGGTCTAGGTATATATGTAAATAAGAGAACCTTCATGATGTAATTCAACATCACCAATACATTTTTAAAATGTCACATCACCATACGCTTATGCCATCATACGTTTACAATTTCATATATGTATTTTTTGAAGAGGCAATACGTTCTGTATTCAATGGCTTTACAAGTAATAAACTTCTAACCTGTTGTTTAGCAAATGTTGGCTTCTTTTTTGCTTTATGCAAACAACAAGCACACCAAACCCCCTAGTATTTCATTTCACAAAAAGCTTGCATCTGGGCAGAGGCTTCCCTTTTCCCAGCCTGCGTTCCCTTTCTGACTCCTCTTCCTCATCTCTCATCAGCAGTCTTGGTTGGTGCAGTTTCACGGAAATAAGTGACTTGGATGGACACAGCCTGGAGATGTTATTCACAAAACCTGTCAAAGTGTAATGATTCACCTCACCTTCCGGTCATTATAAACACAGCGGGGTTGGTGCTCTCTCTCCCAAGCCTTTTAATGGTGAAACAAATCCATCCCTCCAGCAAGCAGCTCCGCTCACCGCCCCCCCCCCCACTCCCACCCCATCTGTCGCACCAGGCCACGTCCCCCGACATCTCCTAACTCTAGTCCTTTCTGCCCCAAGATCCCCACTCGCAGTCCGGGCTGCCTCCCACTCTTCTCCAATCTTCCCCAGCCCCGCCACTGTTCTCTTCCCATTTCCCCAGAGCACCCTACAGTTCCCATTCTTCTCCCCCTTAACCGCTCCCCATCGCACACCCCAGTCCTGGTCGCCCTTCCTCAGGGAACCCCCGGTCCGACCCCAGCCTTTTCCCACTCTGGGCTCCCTCCACTACCCCCGAGGCCGGTCCCCCCTGCCCGACGCGGACGTTGGGGGCGGCGGGGCAGGGACTTCGTCTCCGTTTCCTTCCTCCGCACATCAGCCCTTCCCGTCGGGAACAGGCGGGCGGCCGTACCTGAGTCTCCCGGGGAGCTCCGGGCAGCTCTCCGGGGCGGGCAGCACTGGGCGGGCGGAGGAAGGAGTGGGAAGCGGAGGAAGAAAGCGGGGAGGGGGGAGGACAGTGGGCGCCGACCCGGCGCCTACCGCTCCGCCGCAGCTGCACCCCCGCTCATCGAGCCGATCGGCGCTCCGCAGCCTGGCGCCAGGCGGAGGGAGCGGGTCCAGGCCGCGGAGATCGTCGAGGGAGTCGATCCCCCCCTCCGCTCTCTACCTAGAGGCCCTAGCGGACGCGAACTTTGGATCTCCGGGATGATTTTGTGCTTTAAGGGAGGAACAACAGCCGCGGGCTCCCGAGGTCCCAAGCCGAGGTCGGAAGTTCAGGGGAGGTGGAGGAAGCCCTGAGAAGTCACGCAGGGTGGGGCGCCTTAGGGCTTGCTGGGGTTGATGAGGCCTTAATAAGGTAGTGCTTTGTGCCTGGTCTATCCCCCGGCCTAAGGAAGCCTAGCAGAAAAACGAGGATGGCTCGAAGCCTGACGACCGGCTTCGGCTCTTCTTGGGCCTTTCCTGAAGTAAGGAGATGTGTGTGATCCCTTGTTTATAGCATCAGAGTTAGACTTGGAGAGAGATCTTCAGGGTTACCAATCCAGTCTCTTTATTTTAGACATCAGGAATCTCTCGTCCAAAGAGATTTACTTGACGTTGCAAAGCTAGTTGGACAGGTTTGGGACGAGGACTCAGTGTTCTTTCCCCTGTATGCTGTAGAGTTCTAACCTAAAATAACTGGGTCCAGACACCAGGCAGACACCAGAGCCTTCAGGTTTCAGGCGGGAATTCACTCTTGCACGTCCATTCCACTGTTCTCTTGACGCCGCCTACCTCCCCTCCCCCCAAGTTAGTAGCATATTTAAGCCTGCAGTGGCTGGGCATAGCAATCCAAAACAATTCCAGTTTCGTTTTTGCTTTCTCTTGTTTGTCTTATTTATCCATTCCTCCCACACACGCCCCAGCTGGATTGTTTTATCATTTTTTTTTCCTATCAATTTTTCTGCTACACGTCATTTTTACTAAATATCTTTGGGTCCTTTGTTTAATACAGTGTTTTGATTTAGTGCATATTTAAGCCAAACAAACACTAATTGGAAGATACCTTGGCTAGGGCAATGACTCTCAAGTTAATTACGTAGAGTTGAACCACCTGGAAAGCTTTAGAAACGGATGCCCCGCCCTACTCTGAGATTCTGATTTAATTGGCCTGGGATGTTGAGAAACAGTAAGCCGTAGGTTGTCAATTGAAGCTTCTGAAAGCCTGATGTTAGACTCGCTCATCATCTGTGAGTCCACTACTCGGATCCAGGCTGACTTGGACTGAAATAGTCCACCTGGAAGGGAAGTTGCTTATAGTATGTTTCTCTGCTTGGGCGTGATGATGAGACTACCGATCCACAGATAACCCAGAAGTTTTTTGGGTTTTGTTTTCCTGTCCACAGTTGACTTTATATCCGCATATCTGCTTGCTATGGGTGCTTCCCTGCATTGGTGCCGTAGCCAGTTAGAGCTTTAGCCAGTTACAGCCTCTGCCCTTCTTACAGAACAACTTAAGGCAATATGATTATTGACCTGTACTGGCATGTCATTGCATAGCTTGTATGAATGAACCATTCTTTTTGGGTTTTTTAACCATAGTTCTTTAGTTCTGCCAAATATTTTGGTATAATTGGTTTGGGGAGGGCTAATGCAAGCCCCACCCTTTAATCACCTGAACAAAGTCTCTTTGCCTATCCCCAACATTTCTGAAAGCTTAGAAAATGTCCTTTTACAGTTAATATGAATCAGATATACCAGTTATCCTGAAAGAATATAAATAGCACTGGACTTAAAGTCAGAATGGGGTTCCAGTCTCACCAATTTGAATTATTTGATTTTCTCCTACCCTATTTTCTTTTTTTTTTTTTAATTTATTTATTTATTTATTTTTGGCTGTGTTGGGTCTTCGTTTCTGTGCTAGGGCTTTCTCTAGTTGTGGCAAGCGGGGGCCATCTTCATCGCGGTGCGCGGGCCTCTCACTATCGCGGTCTCTCTTGTTGTGGAGCACGGGCTCCAGATGCGCAGGCTCAGTGGTTGTGGCTCACGGGCCTAGTTGCTCCGCGGCATGTGGGATCTTCCCAGACCAGGGCTCGAACCCGTGTCCCCTGCATTGGCAGGCAGATTCTCAACCACTGCGCCACCAGGGAATCCCCCTATTTTCTCTTTATTAAGCTCCAATTATTCAGCTGTTGGTCCTCTAATTTTCTTATTTCTCGTTCAATTTTAGACCTTCACCCTTAGTGGGGCCTAATATCCTCCTCGCCAGAGATCCTTTGTTCTTTCTTTTCCGCGATCCTTTCTTTGAGGACTAAATCTCTGGACTTCTGGGATGCAGAAGGGAATCTGAGCATCTGATTGATTCTTAAATAGGCTTTATATTATTCCTTCTGTTTTTAGCCCACACCATGCTCAGAGTTATCTGGTGCTTTCAATTCCCTTATGTGGGGTTTAGCTGTGTGAATTAGGTTGCTTCATGACCTGCTTAGGATTCCTGTTTCTCAAGTTGGCTAAGATAATTGCCACTAATTCATATACTTTCCAGGTTTCAATATTTTGTTGCTATTATCTTCTCTCCCATGAGGCAGAAAAAAAATACAAATCAGTTATAAGCCTGTGAACAATTGTTCAGCATCAGTCAAAATGTAAATCAAAATAAACAATGAAATGTCATTTTTAATCTATCAATGACTGGGAAGGAAGGAGTTAAGCAGCAGATCTACAATCAGTTCTCTCCCTTTAGAGGGAAATACTCCTAGGAGAGCAGGCAAGCATGCAAATCTTAAAAGTATGGTAATAACAGACTTCCTGGCTACAAACTAGTATTTACTAGCAGGAGAGTTTGTATCTATGGAATTCCTTTAGCAAGATGTCCTTGGGCTGGGATTGATTATAGAGACCAATTGTTGATCAGTTAATTTAAAAAGTCAGTTAAAACAATAGGTCATAAAAATGGCAGATATACTTTAACTTTTTAATTTTTAACTCAAATGTGTAATTATACATTCACTCACTAATCTTTGAAGTAGGGCCAAGACCTTTTATCTGAGCATGAATCTGTTTGTTGGAGCACCTCATTGTCTTTATTATAAATTACTTTGTTTAAATTTTCTTTTTCTTCAAAGCAGAGCAAGAACTTAAAGACACATTTGAAGCAATTTGAGTGCCAAGTCAATCTAGATTTTGTACAATTTTTTTCCAAAGTTTTACAGATTTTTCTTACCCATATCTAGTTCTATAGTAATTTATTTGTTGTTCACCTTCATCAGTTTAGTTTTCATGGAAACAACTTTTTATTGGTATTTCATTGGTTTGAATATTTAAATTCCATAAGTATAAGAGGCATAAATATTTTAGGTTACAAATACAAATTGACTCTTTTTTTTTTTTTTAATTTTATTTATTTATTTATTTTTGGCTGCGTTGGGTCTTCGTTTCTGTGCGAGGGCTTTCTCCAGTTGCGGCAAGTGGGGGCCACTCTTCATCGCGGTGCGCGGGCCTCTCTTGTTGCGGAGCACAGTCTCCAGACGCGCAGGCTCAGTAATTGTGGCTCACGGGCCCAGTTGCTCCGCGGCATGTGGGATCCTCCCAGACCAGGGCTCGAACCCGTGTCCCCTGTATTGGCAGGCAGATTCTCAACCACTGCGCCACCAAAGGAAGCCCCAAATTGACTCTTGATAAGCATACAGCTCAACTGTTTTGGTGAGGAAGTACACAGGTGTATCATATAGCTAACCTGTTAGCCTCTAACCTGTTAGTGCTCAGAGGGCCTTGGTGTTATGTAAATATAGTTAGCTTGTTTTACTTTTGATTTTGAAAGAATCTCAAACTTACCAAAGAATAAATACAAAGAACTCTTGCAAACACTTTATTCAGATTCACTGGTTAACATTTTCTGATGCCCTGCTCCACTCCTAATTGAATTTCATGGCTCACAGTGTGAATAATACTGAAAGAGTTCAGCCCAGTCTCTCTCTCCTAGTAGATGAAGGAACAGAGGGCCAGAGAGTATACTCGACTTAACTCAAGGGGGTTGTTAACATTTCACTTCATTTGCTTTATTCTCTCCCCGCCTAATTATTTAAAAGTTACATACATCATGCGTCCTTACCCCTAAATACTTCAGTGGCTATTCCTAAGAACAAGAATATTCTCTTCATAACTATGATTCAATTTTCAAATTCAGAAAATTTAACATTGTTACAATACTATTTTCTAATAAAGCTTCCATATTCAAAGTTTGCCAATAGTGCCAGTTGTGTCCTTTGTGGCAACAGTGAGTACAGTTCACAGAGAGGATGTACAGTAATGAGTAACAGAGCAAGTGGGTTAAGTGGAGTCTGGTTTTTAAAGATAGACTACTGTAGTTTAATTTTTGTTAAAAAATATGTAATAAAATGTCCCCTATGCTTTCCTCATGGAATATTAGATCTAACATTATAAGATGGACTCATAGTGATGCTTTGTTCCTCTCCTAACTTCTTGTTTATTGATGTGACATGTTATAAGCATTTTATCTCGGAGAAGTTGCCGCCCACAAAGATGGCAACGACAGAGACCTGTGTAGTAATATGCTCTAATTGTATTATAAATTTATTTGCTACTTCTCTGAAAGTTAAACATGGCTACCACTTATTAAATGCCCATTTTGTTAAACACTGTGTTCAGTGATTAGCAGATGTTATTTCAGCACAACAACCCTCTGATAACAAGTATCATTTTTCTCATTTTATCAATGTGGAAACCAAGGTTTTGAGATGAATTATGTAATTTGTCCAAGGTAAGAGTATGGTAAAATTGGGCACATCAGTAAATATTGCAGAACTATAAGTTTAAATTAAGATGAGATAAATATTTTATTGAAATGGGCTGCATGCTTTGCCCTTAAAATAGAAATTAGACAATTTATTCTTAAAGCATGGTAAAGGTGGAATCTGTCAGGCTTATTGTCTTGTGATGATCTTATATGACTAAGGAGGCTTTAGTCTGTTGAAGGTCAAACACAACTTTAATTTCTTGCTGAAGATAGTAATATTAATCTTGGGTGTTATGTCAAAGTGAATAAATTGGTCCATCAGCTATGTGACAAGTATTCTGTTAAAGTCTGGGGATATAAAGATGGTAAACAGTGTTTTCTGTCCTCCAAGAACTCACATTCTTACATAGAAACACAAGACTAAGCAACTATTGAAAATTGAGTAAAGTTAATTATAGATTCAAGTGAACAATGGAATATATACTTATATATACACACACATATATGGATATCTTAGCAAACAGAATTGCCTAAGGTGAACTGTAATATCAAAACTGAATTACTTGTAGGAGTTTAACAGTAAATTAAAACCACAAATGGAATCAAGTAGACATGCTGATACACCTCAGGACAAGCAAGAGGAGGAATCCATTACTATTCCCAGGTACGAAGAGGCAAGAGGAGGGTCAACAGAACAAAGCAAGAGCCACAGTTGTAGGAGAGGGCCTATCTGGTAGGAGCCATGGTCCTAGATAGAGGAATCTTAGCCATTGCTAAGACAGCTCTGACCTATTCTCCTCCTACTTCTCTTGCCAACTAAGTGAACCCCATGGAAAGACAAAAGGAAGGTGATAAAGTCTGCCCTTTCCCTTAAATGCACTTTTCTTTGGGGAAAGTGTTTTAGCATTCCCAGAGCATGGGAATCCTCAACTTCAACTATTATCTCTATGAAGAAGAATCCAAAGAAGAGTGTATATAAGGAAAAAAAGCAGAATTTAGGAGAATGTCTGTGTTTAGGGGTGAGAGGATGAGGAGCAGTCAATAAGAAGTGGTCAGAGCAGTACACAGAAAAACAGTAGAGACAGGACAGTGTAAAAGAAGAAGGAGGAATGGTCATTAGCAACAAAAACTTCAGAGAAATTGGAGGTGGGGAGGGAGGGGTGGGGGGAATGAAGGCTAGAAAAAGCCATCAGATTTGTTGACTCACAGACCACTATTGATCTTCAGGAAGTGTTTCAGTAACATTGTGGAAGTGGAAGCCATATTGTAAGAGTTGATTTTTAAGGGAAATGCAGATTATATATTCCTCTTTCAAGAAATTCAGTTGTAAAGAGAAGTTGCAACTCAAAGCAGCAATAGGGTTAAGGTACCATCAGAAATAACCATGCTATATTTAGGAATGGGGAATAAGGAGCCAGTGTGAGAATGAGATTGAAAATGCAAATCAAAAAAACAAAAAACGCCAACGGACATTGGAATGATATCTCTGAAGAGGTGGGGCATCAGGGTTGGAGAGTAGCAGAGGGGAGTTCTGGGCAAGATGGAGAGAGAATACCTTCTTGGAGGCAAGGGGGAAAGAAGTGACTGATGATGAAGATATAGAGATTTTGAAATGGAAAAGAGAGATGTTAAGGAAACTCATAGACTCAAAATGATCAGTAAAAGGCAAGCAAGGTCTTATGTGAAGGGTCAAGAAAGCAGTGTTGGAGTTGGAAGCTTAAAGAAAATGGAGACGGTTTGGAATAGCTGCTTTAACAATGGTGAAATGGTGAACAAAAGGAAATTCTCAGCAGCTGTGAAGATCCAGGCTAGAATCGCGATTTTGACTGCTCCTTTAAATCAAGGACTCTATCTTAGATTCCTTCTTATCCTCCGTGGTACCTTGCACAGAGCAAGCACACAATAAATATTTATTGATGATTCTAATTTTTAAAGTTTGCTTTTGAATGAGAAGAAAAGACAAGAGAAAAAAGAAAATAAGGGAAGTGAAAGCATGAGAGAATGTTTTATATTGCCAGTGCGTGGGAATCCTAGAAGCACTTTGCCTGCTTACTGACCTTCGCAAAAGTCACTTACTTTCAATAGTACTGGTTTCATTTCCCGGGCAGCAAAAGAATGAGTAATCTCTGCCTCCTTATTGTCTTCCAAGGATATCACAAGCTCTTAGTAAAATAATATTTACATATTCTTTTGTTCACCTTATAAACATGATAATATACAATTTCTCCATTTTTAAAGATTTCCTGCTCTTTTCTCTGTACTGTTTTATTATTATTAAAAGTTCGCTAGCGAGAGTTTGGCCTATTGCCGTTGATTTTCTTTTGGCATTTCAAGAAAATAGAAGTGAGAAAAAAGAGTATGAAAAATGAAAATTTGTGACTTACAAAAATAAAATGAAGAAATGAAAGGAAACAGAGGCAATTTGATTACAAGTCTTATTAGTCAATATCACAGTCTTTAAGTAAATAAATGTTTATGTTGGGATTCCATAGTCATTTCACCTTATCAGTTTACCTGAAGTGCACTTTAATTCCATAATCTGGACTTCCCTGGTGGCACAGTGGTTAAGAATCTGCCTGCCAATGCAGGGGACACGGGTTCAAGCCCTGGTCCGGGAAGATCCCACGTGCCGCGGAGCAACTAAGCCCGCGTGCCACAACTACTAAGCCTGGGCTCTAAAGCCTGCGAGCCACAACTACTGAAGCCCGCGTGCCTAGAGCCTGTGCTCCACAACAAGAGAAGTCACCGCAATGAGAGGCACGCGCACTGCAACAAAGAGTAGCCCTTGCTCTCTGCAACTAGAGAAAGCCAGCGTGCAGCAATGAAGACCCAGTGCAGCCAAAAATAAATTTTTTAAGAATTTCATAATCTATTTCTAGGAGGCACTCTCTCTTTGTATTTTACTCATAAAGTGTAAACAAGCAAAATGCTTTAATTTTAAAAAAACGTTAACTGGAAAACACCTAAGTCATCCATAGCTTGCTATATCATATTCAGTTTTTCCCTATGTTGTAGTAGATCACGTCTCTTTTAATAATTAATAATAGAACAGTTTTCCTTCTGGCTCTGGTTATGTTGTTGTTATTTTGAGTTTATTAAGCATCCAACTCTCCCCCACTTTAAAAGAAAAACAATGATTTAACCAGAAAACTTCATAGCATCTTTTCTGTGACTCTAAATTCATCATGTTAGCTTACATTACAGTGAATGCCTCAATGTCCGGCAGGTCCAGGTCTGAAACATGGCATATGAGATTAACTATGGGAAATCTATCTGGCCTCAAGCTCAATGACAATCATCCCTACGGAATAATTTTAAGAAAAGTTTTTGGCAATCACGGTGCTGCCTTTCTCCCTCAGTCCTTTATAGATAAATAACAAGTTTTGCAACTATTTTCTAAAATGTTGTGGTAGTAAATTTAATAATGGACCTGTGCTTAGAATTATTTTGAGAGAATTCTTGAGGAAGTTTTCGTGACCAAAGAACTCATCATTATGTTTTGAAACTTGTTTACTGCAGCACAGTTCTGAGAGTATACTCTTGAAGAAAAATGTGTGTTTACATTTTAAAACTTTTTCTTTTTTTTTAAATGTGTGCGCAAATCTTTTTGAGTCTGTACTAGATCTCAGGGTTCCGGCACTGACGCAGGGCTCCAGAGATGCGACTGAGTCACATCCCGAGCCAGTGTCAGCATCTATGTGCACAGACATATTTCCCTACCTGCTCTTGATTTCCAGGCTACTCTTGATTTCAGTTATTGTATTTTTTGGTTCCAGAATTTCCATTAAAAATAGATCCTAATTCTCTGGGGAAATTCTCTATCTTTTTATCATATTTTTAAAATATTTTAATCAAAGTCCTTGTCTGCTAATCTAATACCCAAATTACTGGTCTCTATTATCTATTTTTTTTTCTTGAATTTTGGTGATATGACTCTTATCTCTTGGTATACCTAATAGTTTTTGATATTCATTCGATATTGACTATTGAATATAAAATAACCAAGTATTAAAAATTGAGTAGAGGGAATTCCCTGGCCATCCAGTGGTTAGGACTGCGCTTTCACTGCCAAGGGTGTGGGTTCAATCCCTGATGGGAGAACTAAGATCCCACAAGCTGCACGGTGTAGCCAAAAAAAGAAAAAGAAAAAAAAATTGAGTATAAATTATTGAGTATAAGAAAGAACATCTAAATTGCTGTATATTGAAAGAAATAATATGTATATATCTAGTATTTAGAAGGAAAAGATATTTTTATTGATGACCAAGGGTTAACATTTTTATTAAGTACATAAATTAAATCTTCTCTATCTCTTCAACAGATAATTTTGGAATAAAAATACAAAATACTCAGGAAAAAAAAAAAAAGAAAGAACATCTATGTGATGTTATTCCTCTCCAAAGTGGAATCACTCTCATCTCTGCTGGATAGATAAAGATGCTAAGCAGAAAGCTTCTGATAAACAGTGATTTTCTCATCCTAACCTCCCACCCCAAGTAGCTTCAGAATTCAGCAAAATTTTGTGGGGAAGCCATCTGTGTCGCTCAGTTATTCACTCTTCCCTTCTCCCTGAAATCCTGGCTCTCCAAGATTTCAGCTTTGTCTCTTCAGTCCTGTGAGAACCTGTGAAAATGTAAGTGCTTTGTTTTGTCCCCCAGCAATGACCCTTGACCCAGGCAAAGCCCAGATGCTCAGCATCTTGCCTTGTACCTAGAATCTATAAGCACCTCCAGCTGGCAAAGGAAAAAGCTCACCATTTTGCAGTTCCTCCTCTGGAATCTTGGGCCCTCTAGTCTTGTTGCTCCAACAGCTCTTGGATTGCTTTATAGAGATGCTTTTGGTACTTATCTGGCTTTTC
Organism: Balaenoptera borealis; assembly: GCF_965194805.1. Classification (NCBI taxonomy): domain Eukaryota; kingdom Metazoa; phylum Chordata; class Mammalia; order Artiodactyla; family Balaenopteridae; genus Balaenoptera; species Balaenoptera borealis. Next base: position 58,875,486 of record NC_138860.1, on the reverse strand, counting down.
CATTTATTCCTAGAGGGAGAATTGGTGTGGCTCAATTTACTCCATCAGACCTGAAAGTAGAACTATATTCAAGCTACTCTTAAACTACTATAAAGAGATAGGCTCACTTGCCATGACTACACAAGAAAATGGGAGGGAGGGGTTTCTGAAAGGGAGAGTTTCTTAAGTCCTCCCACATACAAGCAGGTAGGTAGAGTGCATTACTTATTATAGGCTCAGGCTGGGAGATGAGCCAGAGTGAGAAGATCCTGGTTTCTTCAGGCAATGAAGGCACATTCAGTCAGCATTGTTTATTCAGAAACACTTGGGTCAGCTCCCCTTTGGCCACATATTACAGAGTTGGTAGAAAGAAAAGTAGGGTCTCCTTTTACTTTATATTTCTCTTTATATATAGGCTGTATCTAAACCTTTTTATGCATGATATATACACATTTATCATTCCTATTTTCCTTTATTATGGCAGTGAATTATTTTTCATTTTTAATCTCTTTTTTTAAGCAAAGAAATGATCACATCCTCTGTTCACACTCATTTCAAAGCCTATAACACAATCCATAAAGTTGGTCTCAGAGTCACAGTCACACTTCACTGACATCGCAAATCACAAGGGCTCCATTATCATAGTTCCCTGCTTTAGGTTCTATGGTCACAAGTGGCATGTGAGCAGTTATTTAGAAGGAATGAAATTATGTCCTCAAAATACCTTGAATAGATACATTTCAAACTTTCTTCAGAGGATGAAAAAAAAGTGAAATAATAAATCTTTCCCTAACAACGTTTTTTAAAAATGTAGTCAAGTTTTCTCTGTGGACTAAGCCGGCCTCTCTGGTTTATCCTTTACATAATTATAGATTTAAGGCAGCACCAAAAGTACAGGAAAAATTCTCGTGACCATGAAGCATCCTTCATGGCCCTCCTATTAAGTGACAGGCACTGTGCATACACATTATGTACCAAGAACCTTGGCAATCTAGTGAAATCTAGGAACCTCTTATTAAAATAATATCTCTAAATGCATCAAAATACAATATACAGAATTACAAAGGAAGGAAATTTATAATGCTATAAAATATTTTAAAAGAAAATTTGTGATACACTAAGATATATGCTTCTTTATTAACTCATTAAATAAAATCTAGTGTCAGGCCTAACATCTACCATGATTTTGAATTAGTAATGAGCATAAACAATATTTCAGGATATCTATGGTTGTAATGTGATATGAAAATCTTAGTGATTCCTATCATTAGAACTGCTGAGGGTTTTGGGGGGATCTATTTATAGTTGAAGAAAATGCTAATATCTGTTAGAGATTACTGAAAATAAAGATGTAATTTCTTTCCCATCCAAGTTCACAGACCCTCTGAATTCTATCCATGGTCTTCAAGGGTCCCCTGATTTAAGTATTTCATCCTCTTCGCCAAAGAGTGGATGGCCCCAAGGATACTGGGAGGTTTCTTTCTTTTTTTTTTTATTTATTTTTTGGCTGCTTTGGGTCTTCGTTGCTGTGTGCAGGCTTCCTCTAGTTGCAGTGAGCGGGGGCTACTCTTCGTTGTGGTGCGTGGGCTTCTCATTGCAGTGGCTCCTCTTGTTGCAGAGCATGGGCTCTAGGCGTGCAGGCTTCAGTAGTTGTGGCTTGCGGGCTCTACAGCGCAGGCTCAGTAGTTGTGGTGCACGGGCTTAGTTGCTCCGCAGCATGTGGGATCTTCCCGTACCAGGGCTTGAACCCGTGTCCCCTGCATTGGCAGGCGGATTCTTAACCACTGCACCACCAGGGAAGCCCTGGGAGGTTTCTGAGCAAAGAACAAATAATTGTTTCTCACCTATGTATCCTGGCATGGAAGTTTGCTCTTCCGGATTAGAATATTTTTGCTTATTAACACGCTCATAGCTCTGCCTTGCCCAAAGTCCTTGCACCATTCCTGAAAACCTTGGAGTTGGATTGAATTTTAAAGGTCATCCTGTACAATCAAAATGTCCTGCCCTAAAAATAAATGTTGAGTTCTTATTATGTATCAGGTCCTGTGCCATATATGTTACTGCACCTGATTCTCACAGCAACCCCATGGGGCAGATGTTATTAGTTCTAGTTTACATAGACTCATTTGTTTATTCAGAAAAAAGTATATTGAACATCTATTGTTTATCTGTTACTAAACTAGGTGTGTGATTTAAATACAGACACAGTTGCTGTCCTCAGACTATCATATAGCAGGAAAGAAAGGCAGAAATAAATTACATAATTACATAAGTGTTTTGTTAAAAGAACAAACAAGTGGCTGAGAATGAGATTCAAGGGGAACCTATTTCAAAAGATAGGGTTGTCAAGGGAGATCTCTCTGAGTAGGTAGCATTTAAGTTGAAACTAGACGTATGAGAGAAACCAGTCATGCAAAAAGCAAGAGAAAGAGTATTCCAGGCCGAGAGAATAGCAGGAGCAAAGGTTGTTAGGCAGGAAAGTTTGGCTTTTTTTTTTTTTAATTTTTGGCTGCGCCATGCATCATGCAGGATCTTATTTCCCCAACCAGGGATCATACCCGTACCCCCTGCAGTGGAAGCAAGGAATCTTATCCACTGGACTGCCAGGGAAGTCCCAAGTTTGGCATTTTTTTTTTTTTTTTTTTTAATTTTTTTTTTTTTTTTAATTTTTATTTATTTATTTATGGCTGTGTTGGGTCTTCGTTTCTGTGCGAGGGCTTTCTCTAGTTGTGGCAAGCGGGGGCCACTCTTCATCGCGGTGCGCGGGCCTCTCGCTATCGCGGCCTCTCTTGCTGCGGAGCACAGGCTCCAGACGCGCAGGCTCAGTAATTGTGGCTCACGGGCCTAGTTGCTCCGCGGCATGTGGGATCTTCCCAGACCAGGGCTCGAACCCGTGTCGCCTGCATTGGCAGGCAGATTCTCAACCACTGCGCCACCAGGGAAGCCCCCAAGTTTGGCATTTTTAAAAACAATTTTTAAATTGTGGTAGAAAATATATAACTTAAAATTTATCATCTTAACCATTTTAAAGTGCATAGTTCTGTAGTGTTAACTACATTCGCATTATTGTGCAACAGATCTCTAGAACTTTTTCATGTTGTAAAACTCAAACTCTGTACCCATTGAACAACTCCCCTGTTTCCATTCTCCCAAACCTCTGGCAGTGACAACTCGACTTTGTTTCTATGCATTTGACTACTTCAGATACCTTATATGAGTGGAATCATAAAACATTTGTCTTTTTGTGACTGGCTTATTTCACGTAGCACAATATCATCAAGGTTCATCCATGTTGTAGCACATGTTAGAATTTCTTTTTTAAAAAGGCTAATATTCTATTGTGTATGTATACACCACATTTTCTTTATCCATTCATCCATCAGTGGATATTTGGTTTCCTCCACCTCCTCGCTATTGTGAATAGTGCTGCTATGAACATGAGTGTGCAAACCTTTTGGAGATATTGCTTTCAGTTCTTTGGGATATATACCCAGAAGTGGAATAGCTGGATCATATGGTAATTCTATCTTTAATTTTTTTCAAGGAACCTCCATACTGTTCTCCATAGTGGCTGCACTAATTTACATTCCCACCAACAGTGCACAAGGGTTCCAAAGTCTCCACATCCTCAGTAACACTTGTGAGGGCCCAGGCTGCTCAAGCCCTGCTGAAGAGGCACACACTGCACAGATACATGAGGCAAAGTTCAGGGTGACCAGGGATCTAGAACAGGGCAAGGGTCTAGAGATACCAGGTCATGGAAGCGGCATATGCCTAATCCCAAATCCTAATTTACCCGATGGGGAATATTCCCCCTGAAGACAGAGCTCGAGGTGACTTGACTGCCTTGGAAGGGAAGGAGGGCTGGGCTGACTGGCTAGAGTATCATCCAATAAGAGACACCTGGGAGTCCTGGTTGCTAGAGAGGCTCAGAACCCACCAGGCACCAAGTCCAAATGGGGACTGACTGTCGCCAGTTTAAAGCTGCCACGTCATAACGATTTTCAGGGGTTGGGCTCCTTCCACACTGGAGGCTATGCAGGTAGTGGGGACTGGCCAGAGAGAGCACCACAGACCTGGAAGGCCCTGCGGGCCCAAGGCCAGTTGGCTGAGTGCGTACTGGGCATGCTTGGGCCACCCAGGTCAGGGTAGCCGTGTTACCATGGCTGTTAGCCTTGAGCTCTAACCCTCCCCCTTCCTTGAGGTAACTAAGCTATGGAGCAGTGGTATCCTTGTCTTACAGAAAACCACCAGAAGAGAAAAACAAGAGCCTGCCAGAAGTGGTTAGAACCAGCTAGGCCCAAGATGGCAGAAAACCTGACCTGCAGAAGACCTTGAGCCTCATTATAATACATTAGCATGCTAAATAACACACCCATCAGCTCCACGACAGTTGCCATGGCAACTGCCAGAAGAGCCCATACAAGGACTGAAAAGGGGCGTTGTCCCAATTCCGAGCATACCCCACGCCTGTTCTCAGATAAGTCATGAATATTCCTCCCTCTCTTTACTCTATTCCCTTCCTTTTACCTTGATGCTCCTATATATCTGGTATCTCAACCCAAGTTGGGTTAAGAAGTTGATTTGTGAACTAGGTTCCCGCCTCTCCATTCTCTGGCCACTGAATAATGTTGTGCTGTTTCAGTCACACCACAGGTTTTGTTATTGGCCGTGCAAATCCGAATGGAAAAAGAACCTTCGAGGCAGGGGGCTTTGGCTGGGCTAGGGCCCAGGTGGAGCTCCATACGACCAGTTCGGTAACATCCAGGAATCTGGAACAAGGCAGGTGTCAGGAGAGGCAGGTCACAGGAGTAGAGTCTTGAGGGTACAAGTCATCTGCCTAATTCCAAGCCCTAAGCTACACAAATATGCATATCCCCCAAGGTAGAGCTAGAGGAATCTGGTCTTACCAAGGCGTGGTTGGGCTGGCTAGCCAGAGTATCCGCCAATAAGACACCCTTGGGAACTATGATTTCTGGAGAAGCCCAGGACCCTGTCAGGCAGCACATCCAAATGAGGACTGACTGTCACCAGTTTAAAGCTGCCACCTCAGAACGATTTTCAGGTGGTGGGCTCCCTTTACCCTGGGGGTTATGCATGTGGTTGAGAACTGGCCTGAGTTTTACAGGTCTGGAGGGCCCTGGCTGCCCAAGGCCAGCTGGAAGTGTACGTGCTGGGCATCATCATTCAGCAAGATCAGCTTGGCCAGGAGCCTGGAACAGGGCAAGTGACAGGAGAGGCCAGGATATTAACCTCTTATCAGACGTATAACTTGCAAATACTCACTCCCATCCCACAGGTTCCCTTTTCATTCTGTTTATTGTTTCCTTTGATGCACAGAAGTTTGATGTAGTCAAACTGATGTATATATTTGCTTTTATTTTCTTCTTCTGTCTGCGTTGGGTCCTCATTGCTGTGTGCGGGCTTTCTCTAGTTGTGGCGAGGGGGGCTACTCTTTGTTGCGGTGTGCGGGCTTCTCATTGCGGTGGCCTCTCTTATTGCGGAGCACGGGCTCTAGGTGCCTGGGCTTGCAGGCTCAGTAGTTGTGGCTCGTGGCCTCTAGAGCGCAGGTTCAGTAGTTGTGGTGCACAGGCTTAGTTGCTCCGCGGCATGTGGGATCTTGCCAGATCAGGGCTAGAACCCGTGTCTCCTGCATTGACGGGCAGATTCTTAACCACTGCGCCACCAGGGAAGTCCTATATTTGCTTTTGTTGCCTGTGTTTTTGGTGTCATATCCAAGAAGTCATTGTCAAATCCAATGTCATGAAGCTTTCCTCCAATGTTTTCCTCCAGGAGCTTAATAGTATTAGGTCTTAACTCAAAATGGATTAAAGACGTAAACTTTATTTTTGTATTGATATATGGTGAGGATAGGGGTCCGATTTCATTCTTTTGCATATGGATATCCAGTTTTCCCAATACCAAGGAGTTTGGTATTTTTGAGGATGATGGAGTAGGCCAGTGTGTCTGGAGCTTGGTAAACAAAGAGTGGTAGAAGAGGAGATCGGAGATGTAGGCAGGGTCTGGGTCATGAAAGAACTTTATAGAACATGGGAAGAGTCTAGATTTCATCCTCAATGCATTGTGAATCCACTGAAGAGTAACATAAACAGATCTATGCTTTAAAATTCTTATTTTATTATTTTTTTAAATTTATTTTTTTGGCTGCTTTGCACGGCATGTGGGATCTTAGTTCCTTGACCAGGGATTGAACCTGTGCCCCCTGCAGTGGAAGCACAGAGTCTTAACCACTGGACTGCCAGGGAAGTCCCTATACTTTTAAATGATCATTGTTTTCCTCAAAAAGTTAAACATAGAGTTATCATATGATCCAGCAATTCCACTGCTAGATATATATCCTAGATAACTGAAAACACACATTCATACAAAAACTTGTACATGAATGTTCATAGCAACATTATTCATAATAGCCAAAACGTGTCAACAACACAAATGTTCATCTATCAATGAATAGATATACCACATTTTGTTTATCCATACAATGAAATATGATTCGGCAAGTAAATGGAATGAAGTACTGTTACATGCTACAACGTGGATGAACCTTGAAAACATACTAAGTGAAAGAAGCCAGTCATAAAAGACCACATACTATGTGATTCCTTTTTAATGAAATCTCCAGAATAGGAAATCTACTGAAACAGTAGATTAATGATTGCAAGATGGTGGAAATATTTTGGAATTAGTGGTGATGGTTGCATTGCATTGTGAGTGTACTAAAACACACTAAAGTATACATGTTTAAATGGTGAATTTTGTTATGTGAAATATGTCTCATTGGAAAAAAAGCTACATATTTTTATAAATCACTCTGGCTGCTGTGCAGTAAATGGATTAAGGCTGGGCGAGAGCAAAGGAGGCCATTAGGTGAAGGAACAGAAGGTTAGAAGTTTGACAAAATTCACATACTGAGAAACTGCTAGATCTTTCTGATTCCAAATCCCATGTTCTTAACCTCTCTACTACATAGTTTCCTATTAAATGACAGGGGTTTAAATTTAGCCAAGGGTTCCCTTTCCTGCCACCTCTCTCCAGAAGTGCCCACACCACATTTCCTGAGGACTTTTTTCTGTTGTTTTCACACATCAGAACCGCTGCTCGGATGAAATTTCCACATACTGGTGGAAACTTTTTCCTTCTTTGTATCAGACCAATGAGCATAAAAGTACACTGTTCAAAGATGAAGTGCATTAAGAACAGTAAAAAGTTTGGCACGATCATTTGAGATGCTTCTTAGGGGAAGACCTTCCTTGCATTCTAATGGCAAGAAAAGTGCTTTAGTTTTAGAGAAGGATTACATATAACTTTTTTGTTGGACTAAAGGGAATTTTGTTCTCCTGGTTTCTTTGAAGTTCTCTGGATCTGAATGTTAAAAAAATACCTTAGGTGGATCACTTAAGAACTTTTTATTTATTAAATGCTGTTTTAAAGATCCCTTTTTTTGGTGGTAGAAAAATATTTTGTTATGGACTGGGGACAGAGAGCATCCAATAAGATGGGATACGTGAGTTGTTCGTGGTAGATGTGCTGAGTACTACAGTTTGATTAAAAAAAAACAACTTGTTTTCCAAGCGTTTTTTCTTTTCCTGCAAAATAAATGAAATTTAGAATAACATTATGGAGAACATATTTTAATGGTTTAACCTTGTAATCTTTCCCAGTATCCAGGCTGCAAAATACAAAGATGGGATCCAAAAGGAGGGCTTTGTGAGCCTCCCCCTGTAGGGGTCCAATGCACCAGGCACAGGCCATTGTCTTTGACAGCATTCCCTCATCTTTCCTGGCTTTCTAGTTTTCCAAATGTTATTGCCAACTGGCCTTAAAGGTAAACAACTTGCCATGTATACTATGCCCTTTGCTTTCCCCCCATAAAAGTGGACATAAATCCTTTGTAGTCCGTGTATATCAGAAAACTAATACACTTACAGAGGTCTTCAGTGATAGAGTAGGAAACTACCAAGCAAAGTAAGTCCTGGGAATCAAGTATAATACCCAGAGGCAGGCATGGCTGAATTCACTCAGTCATGTATAACTTTTTAATTTATTTTTAAACAATTGGAGTTTTGCCTTAGTTGTGTGTGTGTGTGTGTGTGTGTGTGTGTGTGTGTGTGTGTGTCTCCATCCCATGAATTCAAAGTAATATATGAGAAAATTCTTGGCAAATTGCAAGTGATATACAAACTAAAAAAATACTATTATGATTATCCCAATCTTAGGAATCCAATGTCAGCTAAAGAATGACTTCAGGTCAACAAAGGTTGATGCCAGCTAATAAAATGGTACAACATTATCCTAGGATGTCATGTGTTTCTTCCACTGTTCCAAGACATAGGAGACCATTTATTTCTTAAGTTCTCAAAGGTGGAAAACAAACCCATTTGCAAAGGAGACTTCCAGTGTGAAATAGTTTCCAGCATTATACAAGCCACTCCCTGTACACCAAGGAGAGATTCCCTTTAAACAGTTTTATATCCCACTCATGAAGCCTTTTCATGTCTTGGACTACTAACTCCAACTGGATACCAGTGACAGAATTTGAGAAGGGTATGAGCCCTGGGATAGGCATGCAGGGTGAGGAGACTAGCTTTTAGCTCTGGCTCTGGGTTTTACTAGTGTGGTGACCTCTAAATTCCTCGTAGCAACAGTTCTACAAATGACACCCTGTTTCTTTCTATAGATGATTTCCCCAGTCATCCAGAGGCCCAGGTGGAAGTCATCGTGTGCCCCTCAATCTTTTATACCCTATATACAATCAGTCAACAAATGCTTCAGTTCTTCCTAAGAACATCTCTCACATTATCAGTTCTTTTCAACTGTAACAAACCTGGTTCTCCATTGGCTTCTTGTGGCCGAACAAGTTTAATCCAAATGCTCGGAATAGAAGAATTCTATTCTTCTCAAAACCTGACCTTCACTTTAGTTTCTAGCTTTATCTTCTGTTGCTCCCCTCCCACTGTAACCTTCTGCCCAGCGATACAGTCCCTCTCCTGTTTATGCTGTGTATTAGTTTCCTGTTGCCACTGCAGCAAATTACCAAAAACTTATTAACTTAAACAATACCAATTTATTATCTTACAGTTCTGGAGGTCAGAAGCCTGACAGGATCAACTAAAATCAAGGTGTCCACAGGGCTGTGTTCCCTCACAGGCTCTAGAAAAGAATTCTTTCCCTTGACTTTTCCAGCCTCTAGAAGCACTTACCTTGGCTCATGGCCCCCTCCCCCATCATCAAAGCTAGCATCTCTGAGTCAGTCTTTCTCTTGCTGCCCCCTCTCTGGTTCTCCCTTTTCTGCCTCCCTCTTCTACTTTTAAGGACCCTTGTGATTATATTGGGCCCACCTGTATAAACTAGACTAATCTCCCTATTTTCTTTATTTTTTTCTTTTTTCTTTTGGCTGTGTCGAGTCTTAGTTGAGGCATGGGGGATCTTTCATTGCAGTGCGGGCTTTTCATCGTGGCGCGTGGGCTTCTCTCTAGTTGTGGTGTGTGGGTTTTCTCTCTCTAGTTGTGGCGCGTGGGTTTTCTCTCTCTAGTTGTGGCGCACAGGCTCCAGAGCGCATGGGCTCTGTAGTTTGCAGCACGCAGGCTCTCTCATTGGGGTACACGAGATCAGTAGTTGTGGTGCATGGGCTTTGTTGCCCCGCAGCATGTGGGATCTTAGTTCCCTGACCAGGGATTGAACCCATGTCCCCTGCATTGGAAGGCAGATTCTTTACCACTGGACCACCAGGGAAGTCCCTAATTTCCCTATTTTAATGTTAGCTGATTAGCAACCTTAATTCGCCTTTGCCAAGCAACCTAACATATTGACAAATTCTGGCGATTAGGACATGGGCATTTTTGGGAGGACATTATTCTGCCTGCCACATGCTCTCTCCTATCCTCTGACCTCCAAGTTGTCAGAAATGCTTTTAATTATCTATTCCTCATTTTGCAGTCATCTTAGCAACAATAATTAATTGAATATTATTACCAAAAAACTTATGTTTCATTTAAGTAAGACTAACTGAAAATTATATATTCAGAGGTCTGGATTTATATTTTTAGGAAAAAAAACCTCACAATATTGAATGGCTTTATCTAAGCTCAGTTTGCACTTTAAATCATACTGGTTCAAAAAGATATATGCAACTCAGTGTTCATAGCTGCATTATTTACAATTGCCAAGATATGGAAGCAACCTAAGTGTCCATCAACAGATGAATGGATAAAGAAGATGTGGTATCCACATACAGTGGAATACTACTCAGCCATAAAAAGAATGAAATTTTGCCATTTGCAACAAAGTGGATGGACTTGGAGGGCATTATGCTAAGTGAAATAAGTCAGACAGAGAAAGATAGATACTGTATGATATCACTTATATGTGGAATCTAAAAAGTACAGCAAACTAGTGAATATAACAAAAAAGAAGCAGACTCACAGATAGAGAGAACAACCTAGTGGTTACCAGTCGAGAGAGGGAGGAAGGGCAATATAGGGGTAGGGGATTAAGAGGTACAAACTATTATGTATAAAATAAGCTACAGGGATATATTGTATAACACAGGGAATATAGGCAATATTTTACAATAACCATAAAAGGAGTATAACTTTAAAAAGTTGTGAATCACTGTATTTTACACCTGTAACATATAATATTGTACAACTATACTTCAATCTTAAAAAAATCATACTAGTAACCACTTGGAGGATCCTAATAAAACACAAAGGATTTTAATATTTAATTGGCTTAAATTAATGAATGATACTAATGATAACATACCTATTAATTATATTTCATAGGCAAAACTTGAGAGAAATGTTTCAATTATGGGTATTTTAAAAGACAGAGTCTAATGTTATATCTAAAGTATTTCTGCATTAGTCATTCATACACTTTTAGGAAACTTCCCTACATGTTTTATTTTAAAGTGCTCTGGTTGGTACTGCTTTCTTAGGCTTAGAGAAGCAAGCAGGCACAGATGGAGATAGGTGAGTTACTTACCCTCTTGGTCTGAGACATAGTGCAAACAATAATTGTATTTTTAGGGCATCACATAAGGGGCTGGAGCTTGGGCTGTGATCAAAATCACTTCTTACTACCTTTTCCAATATCACTTCCTTATCAGAAAGGACAATAAAGACAGAGGGAAAAGAAGCAGCCAAAGGTTCCTGAAGAGATCTCCAGAGGGAGAAAATACTTCTTGGTTCTTACCTATGTCATCCTGATGCTACTGAAACAAGTTCAGGTGTGCAGTATTTACTGAAGTAATCAGATTACAGAATCTTTTAAAATCTTTTTGTCCCTTCCTCAGGAAAGCCTTCTCTGGTGACCCCCCATATCAGAAGATGTCTCAAAGATATCTGCTCTTGTGGACTCTTATATTTCTCCTTCACAGCACTTATCACAAACCCTCATTACAGATTCTTTTTTGTAATTGTTTGCTGTGTGCTTTCCATACGATTGTCTTGCTTACCACTGCATTCTTAGCTTTCACCATAGTGATTGGCTCATACTAGTCCCTTTAAATGTTTGATGAATTGAATCAGTCCTTGAGGGGAGAAGGCAGAGGCTGTGTTGTTTTGTTTCTTTGGTATTGGGGAGCACTTCAAGCACAGTGTCCTCTGCTCTCAATAAGTGCTCTCTGAAAGAACACACATCACATCCATTAGGAATGCTGCATGATGTCATAGCTGGAGCCACTCAGAGGCTCCTTCCAGCTCACCTTATCTTGGGTAGAGAGGAAATAATGTGAACTCAGCAAGTGGTACATGAAAATAGATTTTCTTTGAGGTTCTTGTAGAGGGCTTTTAGATTAACCTTTTAAAATTGTGGAGTTGGAACCATATCCATTTTGGCTTATCTCTTAATTATATTTTAAAACAGTAATTCTCAAAGTGTGGTCCCTGGGCCAACATCGTTGTTATCACCAGGGAACTTGTTAGAAATGCAAATCCTTGGGCTTCACTATAGACCTGGTGAATCAGAAACTCTGGGGCTAGAGCTCAGCAATCTGTGTTTTTATAAGTCTTCCAGGTGATTCTGATGCATGCCAAAGTTTGAGAACTACTGTTTTAAACCAAAGTTCAAGTTCAGTTTAATCGATTTAACTAGTAAGAGAGTGTGCTTGGCTATCTATGCCAGTGAGGTCTAAAATAGCCCAGACTACAGAAGCTCAATTCCAAGCCTACCTGCCTTCCTTCAGACAGGATGACAAGAGCACAGCCATTTTGGAAAAGGACCAGGGAACCGCCTTGGGCAAACAGAACTTGCAAGCTAAAGAACAAAGGCCCAGAGGGCCTGCGTCCCAAAGACAAAAACCAGGCTTGAAGGAATAAAAAATTAACTTTATCTCTGTTACACTAAGGAGTATACGTAGTTGCCACAAGACAAGAAGCTCAACTATAAATTTTAACCATATCTATTCCTGTGCTTTCTTACAGAAAATTCTCATGCATTTCTTTCTCCTCGGAGAAGCACTCTATTCCTGATAGCCACCATGGAGCCACCTGTTGCTGATCAAAGACGTTTGATTATTCCTGAAAATTATCAGTGATCATGAGACAAACCCTCCGTTTTGTTATACAGTAGGTCCACTACATACAAACCTTCAAGTTGCGAACTTTCAGAGACGCAAACGTGCGTTCCATCAACGTCAGCTATGAGTGAAATTGCAGCTTTCCCTCCATCTCCTATTGCTGACGATCCTTCAGCTCTACCACCTCCCACCTCCTCCAGTCAGTAAATCTTCTTGCCTGTTCACTCGATGCCAGCCCCTGTATGACAGCTGTTGTACTGTACTACTGTACTTTTCAAGGTACTGTACTATAAGATTAAAAATGTTTTCTTTATTTTTGTTTGTTTTTTAATGTATCATTTGTGTGAAAAGTATTATAAACCTGTTACAGTAAGTACTATATAGCTGATTGCATTAGTTCGGTACCTAGGCTAACTTTGTTGGACTTAAACGAACAAATTGGACTTACAAACGCGTTCTCAGAATGGAACTCCTTCGTATGGAGGGGGCTTACTGTAAAATCAACTTGCCCCTTCTATTCTGAGAGCTGGTGCTTTTTTTTTTTTTTTTTTGCGCCATCCTTCTTATGTTCAAGCTATCTCTTTAAATAAAAAGCTTTGCTTGCCTAAGAGTCTTGCGGAGGTGATATTCATTTCTATGGTATTGCTGTCCAAGAATCTGGAAAGAGCCCATAACATCCTCAGTCTGTAAATTCCTCCTGCAGTTTATAATGCTGTGAAAAGCCCAATGATGCACATATTTTAAAACAGTGCCATTCACAGGAACTTCCTTAGGGTGTTTGGATAAGATGAGCATCTAAAAACATAGTACGTTCATTAAATACATAAAATAAGCTGTAGTAACTACTTTTAATGGTTTTTTATTTTATTTATTTATTTATTTTTGGCTGCATTGGGTCTTCGTTGCTGCACGCGGGCTTTCTCTAGTTGCGGTGAGCCGGGGCTACTCTTCGCTGCGGTGCACCGGCTTCTCATTGCACTGGCTTTTCTCTTGCTGCAGAGCACAGGCTCTAGGCCCTCCGGCTTTAGTAGTTGCAGCATGCAGGCTCAGTAGTCGTGGCGCACAGGTTTAGCTGCTCCTCGGCATGTGGGATCTTCCGGGACCAGGGCTCGAACCTGTCTCCCCTGCATTGGCAGACGGATTCTTAACCACTGCGCCACCAGGGAAGTCCCAAGTAACTACTTTTAGATGACATCCGAATGACAACCTGAGGAGGCCAATTACCAAAATGAGCCTTAAGTTTTGTGCACTGTGCTTTGAGGGAAGGAGAAAGAGGGAGAGGACGCACTTCTGAATAACTGATTGTTATTCTTTTCCCCTGAATTTCCATGTTGTTACATTATTAATAGTGAAACCCTGGGAATTCTCTGGCAGTCCACTGGTTAGGACTAGGCGCTCTCACTGCTGGGGCACCAGCTTCAATCCCTGTTTGGGAAACTAAGATCCTGCAAGCTGAGCACAGCCAAGTGCTACTTTCCTCCAAATTAAACCTGAATTGTACAAGTAAAGTGGTTAAAGTAACGCAGGGGTGGGGCGGGAGATGCAGAAGATACAGCTGGGTTGGGCAGTTTTCTTCTGCTATGCACTGGCTCTACTCATCCCTTGCCTCACTTCCTTCTAATCTACAAGTTTTTCTTTTCCGAGGCCCCCCTCCTCCAGTGTGCCCACCGCCGTCAGCGCTCAGCCCTTATGTGTCTCGTGATCAGAATGGGAGCTCAGAGACGAAAGGAACAAACAGCCTGGGACCCGGGAGCTCTCTTCCAAGGCTGGAAAGCCCAGAGCTGAGAAGGCTGCCCCCGCTCGGTGCTCCGACGCAAGCCTGAGACCGGGACACCCCGGCTCCCGCCCTGCCTCCGGCCCGTGGCCCCGCCCCGCGCCGCTCCGGCTCACGTAAATTAAAGCGCGGCGCCTGCGAAGAAGCCGCCGGCGTGAGGCGAGCGCGTTGCAGCCAATGACGTGCCAGGACGAAAATCACTGACCAATGAACTGCTGCGATGGGCTGGGCAGCCAACCAATCGCGAAGCCTCGCACCCGGATATGATTGCCGATTCTGAAACCGAGCTCTGAAGAAGTGTGAGGGCCTCCCCACATGGGTCTGGGGGTTTGGGGTGGAACAGGGGGTGAGCGTTTATTAGGTTCAGTGCCTTGCGTGTGCGGCGGGCGTGTAAAGGTCATCCCTTTGGGTTTTGAGTGGGGGACAAGTCAATGTGGCTGTTTGTCCGTTGTAAGAATTCCCGCTGCGGTGTCCCAGAACCAGCGCGTGGGGAAACCCCTCGGATGGTACCGCACAGGGAGTAGGAGAGTCTTGAAGACGCAGCTCGAGCAGTGGGAATATGGATCTCTTACCTAAAAGCCCTAAGGAGTTTGGCTCCATTGACTATTGGGAGAAGTTCTTCCAGCAGCGGGGAAAGAAAGCTTTCGAGTGGTATGGAACCTACCTGGAACTGTGCGGGTTGCTGCACAAGTATATCAAGCCCAGGGAAAAGGTAAGCGCGGCCGGGCAGCCCTGTGTGTGCCCTGGAAGGTAGGAACTGATAACAGAAATCCTGCATTTGGTAGACGGTGACAGGCGTGGGGGCCCTAAACGGGCCCATGTTTTCAGGATTCCATACAACATTCTAGCTAAAAGGTAATTACAAAGTATCCTTTTAAAGGTTTTCAGATAACAGAGCTTCCACCCCCAGATCATTCTTGAATTAATAACCTCACTGGAAGAATGACTTCTTTAGTAGTGCAAGCTAGACATCTCCTCCTAGTGAGGGAAGTGTGCTTTTCTGTCACTGTGCATCCCCGTGGAGCTGGCAGCACCCGTGGCTTTACTGATAAATGAATCTGTTAACAAATAGTTGTTGTGGGCCCACTGACTTTCAGGCACTGTGTTCAGCCCTTAAGCCACACAAGCATTAAGATATAAATCCTGGGCACATTCCAGAAGTGAAAAGTGCCAAGTACAGTAATAGGAGGTTTGATAGAGGTGGAAGTAGGGAAGGAAGAAGGGTAGAAAACGAAGATTGGAGGAGGAAGCTTTCAGAGCCAAACCTTATGCTGGGTGCTGTGTGTGTGTGTGTGTGTTTGCTCAGTCACTGAGTTCTCATGATAAACCTTGAGGTGAGTGGTAATACACGAACTCTACAGATGAGGAAACTGAGGCTCTGAGAGCCAGTTTCTTGCCCAAGATCATACATGTAGTAAGTGGTCGTGTGGGGATTTAAACTTAGATCCACCTAGCTCCAAAGCTTATGCACTTGTCATTGTACAATGCTTTTCCAGAGATGGTGACATCAGGGCAGAATTTTGAAGGATCAATGGGAGATTCCTCCACAGAGAGGGAGGCAACAACCTGTGTTTTAAGTTTGGCTTCAGAAAATAGCACAATATCATGAGTTGGAGCCAAAGGCATGAGTGGAATAGGATTATGCCAGACCTAGGTTTTCAACAGTAAAACAAATAGGAGATTTCAGTTATAACTACTGTATTTGGATTCTGTGACTTCCTATCAATTCTTGAATAATAAATTCTTGATTCAGAGAAAAGAACAACCATGATTAGTTTGTTCCTGCAATTGATTAATAAACGCTTGATTCAGAGAAAAGAACAACGCCGGTTAGTTTGTTTCTGCATAACTTGCATTGTTATAGCGGAATGTGGTTTGTTACTAGTGAGTTCTTCTAACCAGTGGTGTTTCAAGATGGAGCCTAGAATCAACTTTGTAGTGGTGCTTTCTCATGGCATAGCATCTTTGCCCTCTGAAGACATACAGCAGCCAGGGTGAGACTTGATTCCTTGAAGTGTCTGAAGCTCATTCCTTTGCCTTGATCACCTCCATCTTGTTTTCTTTCCCCCTAGGTGCTGGTGATTGGGTGTGGTAACTCAGAGCTAAGCGAGCAGCTGTATGATGTGGGCTATCAGGATATAGTGAACATTGACATCAGTGAGGTCGTCATCAAGCAAATGAAGGAACGCAATGCCAGCCGACGGCCCCAGATGAGCTTCTTGAAGATGGACATGACACAGATGGAGTTTCCCGATGCCTCATTCCAGGTGGTGTTGGACAAGGGCACCCTGGACGCCGTCCTGACAGATGAGGAGGAGAAGACCCTGCAGCAGGTGGACAGGATGCTGGCTGAGGTTGGCCGTGTCCTGCAGGTGGGCGGTCGCTACCTCTGCATCTCCCTGGCTCAGGCTCACGTCCTGAAGAAAGCAGTGGGTCACTTCTCTCGGGAGGGGTGGATGGTGAGGGTGCACCAGGTGGCCAACAGCCAAGACCAGCTGTTGGAAGCAGAGCCTCGGTTCTCCTTGCCTGTCTTTGCCTTCATCATGACCAAGTTCAGGCCGGTCCCTGGCTCTGCCCTTCAGATCTTTGAGCTGTGTGCTCAGGAGCAGGGCAAGCCTGTGCGGCTGGAGAGTGCCGAGCGGCTGGCTGAGGCGGTGCGGGAGCGGCAGCAGTATGTCTGGCTGTGCAGCCAGCTGTACCGCAAGGCCGGGCTGGGGAATGTGTCTCTGGACTTGTGCAGTGGGGACACGGGGGAGCCACGCTACACCCTCCACGTGGTGGACAGCCCCACTGTGAAACCATCGCGGGACAGTCATTTTGCCATTTTCATCAGTGAGTTGGGATTGCTCCCTCTCTTCCCTGGAGGGGGCTGGCTTACAGGGGCTGGGGCTGGGGCTTTGGTGGATGGGTATGCCTTGGCTGGTTTTATCTTGCAGGGGGCGGTGCTTGAAGAGGTTAGACTGGCCAGGGCATGAGGAAGGGGGAGCTGCCTGCTTGGATTTGAGGTTTATTTCTTCTCATCTTCCATTGCAAAGGCTTGAAGTAATATAGATGCATTTAGGCAGGTCACGCATTTGTAGAGATGTTAGTCACTTTGTAACAAGGAGTAGTGGAAGCAACGGGAGTCCCAGCCTTGTAGCCTGTAAGCTGTGTGACCTGGGGAAGTTTCTGTGCGTCTCTGCTGAATTCAGAGACAGTACAGAGTAGTAGCTAAAAAAGTGAGCTCTGGAACCAGACTATTTAGTTTCCAGTCCTGGCTCAGTCACTTCCTGGTGGTATTGGACAAGTTAGTGTTCTTTCTGTGCCTCAGTTTCTTCATCTATAAAGTGAGATCTTAACTGTGTAATTGTGAGGAGTGTAAAAGCTCTTTGAATGGTGCCTGGCACATGATAAGTTTTACAAATGTTAGTGTTATTATTGAAAGGGGTAAATGATACCAGATTCACCTTAGTAATGATCAAAAGAGATAGTATGAGGAAATGCTCTCAAAAGTAGAATATTCTAGACAAACGTGAGGTGGTGATACATCATGCTGGTAATTTGTTTCCTGACATCGAATCCATTTTTCCAAGTATTTCCTTATCCTAACTGTGCACCTGTGAGAACTAATAGCACAGCGGATACGAGCATGGAGTCTGGGGCTGGACTGCCTGGGGTTGAGCCCTAGCTTCGCCAGTTACGAGCTGTGTGAACTTGGGCAAATAATGTAACTTCTGTGTCTTAATTTCCTCATTTATAAAATGGGAATAATAATAATACTCCCTGCATCTTGGGCTATTGTGAGGATTTGATTAGTTTCTGTTTGTAAACTGCTTGGAATAATGCCTGGCATGTAAGAAGTGTTAGCATTATTGCTATTTTTCTTGCACTAGGTACTTGCCTCCCTCCCCTTACATACACGCTCACACTTCTTTTCCACGCTGGGTCCTGCCATGGGTCTGATGGCAGCTTTGCTGTGGACATTGTTGACTGGGGATTGATAGCCCCTCAGTAGGTCACAGTTGGAAGGGTTGCTGGGCTTGGGGTAGGGGCTGGCTCTCTGCCACGTGGGGCATATTGGTTGTGGGCTTGAACTTTTCCCAGGACTCCCTGTCAACAAATGCCTCTTTCCAGTCCCCCAGGGTCGGGAGACCGAGTGGCTCTTTGGCATGGAGGAGGGCCGGAAGCAGCTGGCAGCCAGTGCGGGCTTCAGGAGGCTGATCACAGTGGCCCTTCACCGAGGTCAGCAGTACGAAGGCATGGACAGCATCCAGGCCGAGCTGTCGGCCAGAGTCATGGAGCTGGCCCCGGCCGGGATGCCCGCCCAGCAGCAGGTAACAAAGCTTTGGTAGCAGCCTTCAGGGTCTCTGGGGAAGTCATATTAGTAGCCAGGAAGGCAGAGGTATCTTGGCAGAAGCTAGGACTAGGGTCTGTGACCCTAGTCTGTTCCTGGAGGGCATGTCAGCAGCTAAGAGCTAAGTGAGCAGAAGTTATGTTCCAGGCAGTGAGTGGAAGGTGAGCGGTTGCCCTTGTTGAGACCCCCAGTAGCATCTGTGCCTGTGGGGCCACTCGGATGGCATGAAGGAAGTGCTCTCCACCTTGCAAGCTGCAGCTCTTCACACTGCAGCTTACTCAGGCTGTATTTCTCCTAACTCACTTTGTGCAGGATTTCCTTGGCCATTTTGCTTTTTAGAACCATCATTATGTGAGGTAGAATGGGAAAGGGCCAAAAGAGCTCAGCTTAATTTTCAGGATATTAACATTCCTGGTCTGATGTTCCACTGGGAAGGAAACTGAAGGTTTTTGCCAAAATGGTGATATGGTATTATCATTTGACGCTATCTTTCTTGTACTATCCTGGTCACAAGAGAGGGTAATTGATAGGTGACTTTATTGCAAGGACTTTATAGAAGGGAGTTTATCCTTCTTGATAGATGGGAAAGACAAGGTACCTGGAAGCTTGATGCTGTAGTAACAGAACTGAAAAGAAGAACCCAGGCTCCTGGGTTCCCAGCCTGTGGCTCTGCCCACTAGGCTGACTTGTGCTTACAGATGAATATGTATTTGATGCTTTCTGGAAGACTTTGGGGTTGGTGTCCCCTCAGAGAGACCCAGATCCTGTGGGGAGGTTCATTTGTGAATTTCTCTCAACAGTGCCTACATCTCCGCAAAGTCAGGAGTCCCTCATGATTATTAAATACTCTTCTAAGTCTTTAAAAAGAAATAAATGTGAAGATTGGGAAGGGAATGGAAAAGTTTAGGGGAAAAATGTATTTTTTCCTCCTAATTTTTTCTTCTGTTTAGAAGAATGCAGAAAAAAGTTGAGAATAACTGGGGGAAGGGAGACACTTCACCAAATTTGGAGTGGTTGCTTTCCCCATGGATTTTGATATCTTTATCCCTATTCAGATTCCTTCTCTCATGACTCTAGTCCCTTTGTGAGGCTTCCTTTTAGCTTTCATTGTCTTGGACTATTGAAAGTCCTTTTAAGGATTACTGTTGAGAAACTCATATTTTTCTTGTGGAGAACCAACTGCATTTCACGAATGGTTTGGGGAATCTTTAGTTGTTCAGTTGGTTTTCAGAAAGAGAAAGGTCAGTTAAACCTTTTGAGATCTAGTCAAGTGCCCCAGAAGAGTACTTTAACAAAATGGCAAATCTTCGGAGTTGTTGCTGCTCAGAACCGTGGTGCGGGGATTCTTCACATACACACAAAGGGAAGGGATTATAATTTCTCGTATTTCTCAGTTGAGCTGGTGTTTTCACCACATCTCTGCTGTTCCTTCAGGTACCCTTCCTGTCTGTGGGTGGGGACATCGGGGTCCGGACTGTTCAGCACCAAGACTGCAGCCCTTTGAGTGGCGACTACGTCATCGAGGATGTGCAGGGGGATGACAAGCGCTACTTTCGGCGGCTGATCTTCCTCAGCAACAGGAACGTGGTGCAGTCAGAAGCCAGGCTGCTGAAGGATGTGTCTCACAGAGGTGAGGCGTCGTGGGCACAGTGGTGGGGCCCACGTGGACGTGGTATGGACAATTTGGGGTGGTCAGAAAGACCTGGGAGCTTGGCGGAGCTGTAGGACAGACCCGGATACCTGTGACCAGAGGCACACGGCTCTGTGGGTTGTCCTCTTATCATCTGGGCTCTTAGGGTGTGAGTGGCGATGAACAGAAGGGAGGTCAATGTTCTGTTCTTGAGCAAAGCCTGACTCTGCAGTGATAAGGAGCAGGGGTGGTGGTTTATCAAGACAAATGTGATAATCACTTTAATGCCTGCAGTTCAAAGACCACGTGTTTTACAAGTTGCTCCATATACGTCTGTATATTAATTCCGTAATATTAATTCAGTAGGCCTGCCCTCGTCCATGGGGCCACCTCCTAGCACCTGTTTTAGAGGGTTGTACAGTTGGTGGGTGCCCTGGAGGTCACCTAGTCTGGTAGAACTTTCTGCAGTGAAGGAAATGTTTAATACCCAGTTAGCTGCCCAGGGTGGCAGCCATGAACCATATGTGGCTACCGAGCACTAGGAACATGGCCGGTGTGACTAAGGAACTGAATCTTTAATCTTTTTTCTGATGTAAGTTCTTAATTCTGATGAACTGACATTTAAGTTTAAATGGCCACAAGTGGCCCATGGCTACAGGCTTTGACAGGGTAGATCTCTACCATGTTCTCTCTTTTTTAAAAAATTAATTAATTAATTAATTAATATTTGGCTGCGTCGGGTCTTCGTTGCTGTGCATGGGCTTTCTCTAGCTGTGGCGAGCGGGGACTACTCTTTGTTGTGGTGCCCGGGCTTCTCATTGCGGTGGCCTCTCGTTGCAGAGCACGGGCTCTAGGTGCGTGGGCTTCAATAGTTGTGGCTCGCGGGCTCTAGAGCGCAGGCTCAGTAGTTGTGGCGCACGGGCTTAGTTGCTCCGCAGCATGTGGGATCTTCCCGGACCAGGGATCAAACCCGTGTCCCCTGCATTGGCAGGCGGATTCTTAACCACTGCACCACCAGGGAAGCCCCCCACCATGTTCTCTTTTAAGTCGTCTCCCACGTGCTGCTCAGAAACACCCACTAATGGGGAGAGCAATCGTTTGTTTATTTTCTCGGGGCATTATATGTTTGTATTATAAAAGTAATACTTACTCATTGTAATCAATCACAGATCACACGTATAGAGTAGAAAAATGTTCTTCCCCACCCCTTCTCCAGTATAACTTCCCTTTAGAGGCACAGAGAGTCAGGCTTGGAATCTGAAATTGGCTCTCCTGATTGCCGGTCGTTCCCTTTGCCTGATGATGCTGTCCTGTTGGCAAGGCCATCTGGAAGGAGGGCAAAAAGAGAGAATTCAGAACCTCATGAGGTCATGGGTTTGCCCACAGCTCAGGATCAGGTTATTCTCAGCAGGATGGTCTCCTCTTGAGGGGTGTCCCCTGGTCATGTGCACCCATATTTGTTGGGTTCCTGTGCTGTCATTGGGTCACTTGGGCTGCAGGTTGGTTCAGTTTCATCTCACTGAAAGCTCAGTAAAAGTGCTTCAAAGAACGTTTTGCCCTCCGATTTGGGTTTTGGGTTTTTTCCCCACTGTTGTCAAGACTTCTTAGTATCACTTAATTCCTTTTTTTTTTTTTTTTAACTTTTTTTTTTTTTTAATTTATTTTATTTTTTATTTTTTTATGGCTGTGTTGGGTCTTCGTTTCTGTGCGAGGGCTTTCTCTAGTTGCGGCAAGTGGGGGCCACTCTTCATCGCGGTGCGCGGGCCTCTCATTACCACGGCCTCTCTTGTTGCAGAGCACAGGCTCCAGACGCGCAGGCTCAGTAACTGTGGCTCACGGGCCTAGTTGCCCCGCGGCATGTGGGATCTTCCCAGACCAGGGCTCGAACCTGTATCCCCTGCATTGGCAGGCAGATTCTCAACCACTGCGCCACCAGGGAAGCCCCTATCACTTAATTCTTATGGGAATGATTTCCCTCATGGAAGTATTGGTGAGCAAAGAGGAGAATGTGTTAAAAAGCAACTTAACATCTCTGAAAAGCACACTGCCACTTACACTTCAGTGCCCAACGGTACAGCTGGTCCCTAGGAAAACCCCAGAGCCATCTGTTCACTCTATCCTGGAGCAGTTGAGGGAGTAGGTAGAGGGAGAGTAGAGGGGCCTTTTGTATGATTTCCCCCCTTCTGTGAACATTTGTGATGTCCTTGTCCAGTGGGGTGGTATGAATTACTGTCTGTGTGATGTAGTAGAAAGATGATAGCTGCTGCAGACAGGTAGTCCCAGGTTCAAATCCTGGCTGCATTGCCTACTGATTTGGGCCTAATTAATAACTCTTCAGATCTTCAGTTTTTCCATCTGCCAAGAATTGGAATAAGAGCATTGATATAGGATTGTTTCAAAGCTACAAGAGTAAAAGTCCTAGTATAGTAATTGGCATAGAGGAGGTAGTTGGAAACTGAGTCCTTTTTCCCCTAAAAGAACTGATGAATAAACTTCTCACCTGTTAGTGGCTTTATATTTCCCAGAGGAGAGGTACTAGTACTCCTCACTTGAGTTTTCCCAGTGTTCTGAGTTTTGGGGTGTTTCTTTGCCACTTCCCTTTTCTGACTCTCTGGTGTATGTTAAATGTTTAACAACCATCTCTTTGGGGAAAAAAGCCATGATATGCACTGTTGCCAATTTCTGTGGCATAAAAATGGCCACCATGGCCAGATTTCAAGCCACCAACATGTCAACCAGTTCACAAAATGTCTGCATATTTCACAATTGGGTTCTCAAGTCTCATCAAACCAGTCGCAGCACACTGCTGCTGGTGTGCCTTACTTTCCAAGGAGTAGTGTACCACGCATGTGACTTTATTCATCTCTGTCTGTGATCTAGCCCAGAAGAAACGGAAAAAAGACAGGAAGAAGCAGCGGCCTGCTGATACTCCAGAGGACCCCCCTGCAGCCCCGGGGCAGGCCATTGATAAGAGTTACCTGTGCTGTGAACACCACAAAGCCATGATTGCCGGCCTTGCCCTGCTGAGAAACCCGGAGCTGCTCCTAGGTGAGGGGGTCGCCACTGCCTTCCACAGGAGGGAACATGTAAGATCACGGAGGTAATCAGTGTCAGCTGCCTTGCAGTTTAAGAACCATGATTATAGACCAACAGATGCACATATAGTCATGTCTGTCTTATTCCTAACCATCTTCTACATTCATGAACATCCAAATAACTTTTCCTTCAAACTCAAATTGTTTGAAACAGCTACATGTGCTGATACCTAAATTTTTTTCCTCTTCATTTATTTTAAAAATCAGTGTAAAATAAACTATACTTCAGTTTAAAAAGTTAGTGTGTAAAATACATTCAGTGAGATCTGTAAAGTGTACAGATCTTAAGTTGTTCAGCTTGATGAATTTTTGCACATGCATTTACCCATGTAACCAGATGGAATATTTAAAAATCACATCTCCGGAGAAATATACCTGTGCACTTTAGGAGAATTTCTGGCTTTTCAGTGATGCATTATTTGAGTACTAGATGCAATTCTATGTTGAATTTCTACTTTAAAAAGAAAAACCATAGTATAGATAGTACAGTCATAGCCTTATCACTAATAATAGGTTTGGATCTGACCACAGTAGCAAAAAATGTCCATGATTCTGTCTACTCTTTTTTTTTTTTTTAAACATCTTTATTGAAGTATAATTGCTTTACAATGGTGTGTTAGTTTCTGCTTTATAACAAAGTCTGTCTACTCTTGTAACTGTCTTCACCCAAAGTCCCTAAGTATGTCTTATTGGAACACGCTGTACATTTGATCTATCTTGGTGTTGATGTATGTCCCTAGAGTCTCAGTTCTTCCATTTAATCCTCAGGGTCTGTCTCCTTTTGGTGATTCTTTCTTGTTTCTTACCTTCCCTTCATCCCCTGTGGTTGCTGTGGTTTTTCTGTGCTTGTGTGTAGGATTTGGGCCTTTGTTTTCCTGTGGTTTCTGGAACTTGGGTGGATGGCCCTTGCTTGGTGGCTGTGTCTGAGAAGGCAGTGTGGCCTTTGAGTTGAAAGCTGAGCAGAGGGCATCACATCTACACTCCCTGTGATCGTAAACCAGATGTTGGCCATTGTCCCTCCCGTTTCCTAGAGGGGTTTAGTAATGCTTATGGTGGGGGTTATTGCTATAATGTCAGCTGAGTGCTTTGGGATCTTTAAGGGGCCATGATAATAATACACTGGTTCATTCTTCTGGATCTAGTAAAGGAAGGATTGTGAGGCCAGGGTTGAGTTTTCAGATGTTAAATTGACTCCCGAGTTTCTAGAAAGAGACAAGGGAGGCCAGGTCTCTACTAAATCTTGTGTCCCCTGGGCAGCACCAACAATCTGACTCCCTCTTTTGCCCTCCCCAAGTGTGGTGCAAAGCTTTACAGTGAGCAGGTGGTAAAGCGATGCTTTTATTCTTTATTACAGAGACCCCACTGGGATTGTTGGTGGTAGGCCTGGGTGGGGGCAGCCTCCCCCTTTTTGTCCACGACCATTTCCCGAAGTCCTGCATCGATGCTGTGGAGATCGACCCCTCCATGTTGCAAGTGGCCACTCAGTGGTTTGGCTTCTCCCAGAGCGACCGTATGAAGGTCCACATCGCGGATGGCCTGGACTATATTAGCAGCCTGGCAGAAGAAGAAGGTACTGCTACTGGAGAATTTGGAGGGTTGTTGAGGGAGGATTGATCCCAGGTCGTCAGGCCTGCAGGAGCCTCTAGAACTCACCTCTGAGAGGGCAGCATCAGCATCATCCCAGTCTTTCACCAGTTCGTTTGTTCATTCATTTGTTGACAGCTATTCAGTAAATATAGAGTGTCCACCACATGCTCAGTACTCTTAGGGGTTGGGCTGTGGCAACAAGCAAAACAGACCGTTTCCTGCACTAATGACACTAACAAACGAGTGGGCTTCCCTTCTGAATCTCTTCTGACCCTGTAACCTTGCCACTTTCTCATCATCCCAAGAAACCCAGAATCTGTATCTGAGTGAGGAAAAGGGGAAGAAACGTTGGGGGTGTGTGTTGGGAAGTTGTTTTGTAAATCTTTCAGCTAGAGGTGAAGCCAGAAACAGAGCAAAACAGCATTCATGTAGATGAGTGGTTCTAAACCTCAGGGACAATGTCCGCAGGCACTTTTTTGTTGTAACCATTAGGTACGGGTGTTTCTGGCATCTAGTGGGTAGAGACCCAGGAGGCTGCTCAACATCCTACAATGCACAGGACAGCCACTGATGATAAAGAATTATCTAGCCCAAATGTCAATAGTGCTGAGGTTAAACCATGATGCAGGTGTTAGTGGGAATTCCAGTAGCCCTGCTGCTACTGGAATTAAGGCTCAATTTTGCTATAATAATTTGTATCCCA
This sequence comes from Balaenoptera borealis, assembly GCF_965194805.1. Taxonomy (NCBI): domain Eukaryota; kingdom Metazoa; phylum Chordata; class Mammalia; order Artiodactyla; family Balaenopteridae; genus Balaenoptera; species Balaenoptera borealis. The sequence continues at coordinate 58,849,844 of NC_138860.1, read as the reverse complement.
GACTTGGACAAAAGGCATATTAATGTTTTACAATAGCTCCCCTGATCCTTCTGCAGCTTAATATATAGGCTTCTGATGACTGATGCTTTGCAGAACATGAGCCCCTCAGGGAGAAGTCAGTTAGGTTGGTTCAGTCCTACGTGAACCTGGGGAGCCCAGGCCACACACCCTTCCCGGTCTGCTCATTCTGTAATAGATGCTCTGGTTCTCGCTGGGTTAGAGTATCTTCCAGGAAGGGTGTGGCAAAACAGGATGCCTGGGGTAAGTGTTTTGGTGCTGGGATGGACAGATGCTGTCTTATGTAATTGCAAACTGAACTTAATTCTATCAGAGTTTCACAGGTTCACTCTGAGGCTGGGACCAGTCTGGGGGCCCAGGGCTGATACATGTGAAGCGCTGAAAACAGTGCCAGGCATGTGGTAGGTACTCAATCCATGATGTGCTGCTGTTGTTATCACCTCAAGTCAGTTTTGAACAGCCCTGGCCTTCGTCTTAACAGCAACCTTTCGGATTGTTGGGGGGCTCAGTGCCACAAATGTGGGCCTTGGTTGTCCTTGGACTTTGATGAGCCAACATGTTCTGCTCTTGAAGAAACCAAAATCAGGTCTGTGCTATGAACAGTGATGGACATGTGTAGTCCTAAGTAAATATGTATTTATTGAATAATCATTAGCACTGTCTCAAAGTTTGCCCAAAACAAATCATTAGTATCGCAGGCCTACCCCTTGTAAAAACTAACATTATAGTAAGGAGTGGATCAGATTCATGGTCAGTTCTTTCTCACCCATTGAGCGAAATCAATTCTTTCTTGAGCCAGTAATTGTTCAAGCAACTAGAAAAGATATGCTAACTTTAATTTGAGAACATTTTCTCCTAGGAGGCAACATATGCTGTTTCCAGAGTTAAGTTAAAGTTACCATTTGCAGGGTCAGCCCTTAAAAGCAGAGGCAGCTCAGCTGTTTTGTCTAGATCAACGGTTCTCAACTCTGACTATATTTTGAATCACCTGGGGAGCTTAAGAAAAGTACACCAGAGGCTTCGCATCTCCCCTCCCATCTGTTCCTCGCCACCCCAGGGTTTTAACTCTGTTGATTAGGAGTGGAGCCCAGGTTCTCTGAATCTTCAGAATTTTCCCATTTGACTCTAATGTTCTGTCAGGATTGAAAATCACTGGTATAGATGGACCCTTAACCAAGCAGTAATCCTGCTAGAGTGGACCCCAGTAATGTGTGTGTGTGGAAAGGGCTTTAAGATGTGGAGGAAGAAGATGAGATGCAGGCCCCATCGTAGACGTGGAGTACTCACAGCAGGACGCTGATGACATGCCTCCTCTGGACTGTGACGCTAGTGCCCTCATAAGCAGACCACACCCTCCGTGTCATCCTTGTGACTTAGCCACCTGTGCCCACCACAGGTCACGGAGGAGATGTGGTGGAGGAATGTAAATGGCGTTATTGTATCCAGCAGAGACAGAGACTCGTTTGCTTCTCTTTCCCAGCACGACCTCACTACGATGTCATAATGTTTGATGTGGACAGTAAGGACCCAACCCTGGGAATGAGTTGTCCACCCCCAGCGTTTGTGGCCCAACCTTTCCTGCAGAAGGTCAAAAGCATCTTGACTCCTGAAGGTATGAAGAACAGAAGGTTGGGGAGGGAGAAGGGATGGGCCCTTTAAGGACATTTTTCTTTTTAATGAAAAATGCACGTATCATAAGTACCTTGTGCCTTGATCGGTTTCCCCAAATTGAACATATTCATTTACCAGCACCAAACACCGAACATTTCCAGTGCCCCAGAAGTCCACCTCTTACCTCCTTTCAGTAACTTGTCCTCTCAAGGATAACCACTATCTTCACTTCTATCAGCACAGCTTAGTTTTGCCCATACGGAATGTTCTCTGTTTCTTTCACTCAGCATGATGTTTGTGAAATTCACCCATTGTGTTGTGTTGACACTGGGTGATACACAATTTATTTCTCCATTCTGCTTTTGGCATTTGGGTTGTTTCCTGTTTGGGGCTTTTATAAGAAGTGTTGCCATTAACGTTCTAGTAGATGCCTTTTGGTGAAATGTGTGTGCAGGTCTGTTGGGCATAGATGTAGGGCTGTAATTGCTGGATCACAGATTATGCATATGTTCAGTTTTTGTAGATGCTGCCACACAGTTACAAAGTAGTCGCAGCAATTCACATCCCCACCAGCATGGTGGTGCTAGTGACCATTTGAATTCTTCCCACATGCCCTGGACTGGGCAGTATGTGATTTCATCTTCATAGCAGCCTGTTTTCAGATGAGGAAACTGAGATAGAGACTTGCCAAGGTGACACAAGATAAGAGCTAAGGCTCCAACCCTGATCCTTGTGACTTGAAAGCTGGAGCTCTTAATGCTTATGTTCACTGCCTCCCAGGTATTTTGATTTGGCTGAGGTACTGTGGTGAACAGTTGATTTAGAACCCTGAATTGTCACAAGTGAAGGCATGTGATATATATGTCAAGAACATAATCTCTCTGTGGAATTGCTGCATTCTTACTTGGGGGTATTAATTACTTCTTTCTCAAAGCAATCCTTTGTGAAACTGGAGCAAGGAGAATGGTAACATTTGTTAGCAGCACAAAAGAGCAAGAAGTTAGCTTGAAGCTTTCTCATGGTTCACACATCCCTCATGCTTTTCTCTTCCTGCCTTTGTATGCTGTGTGTTCTCTGCAAAGTCACTGCTGCTGTAGGTGTGTTCCTTGGTCCACCAGCCTCCCTGGGACAGGAATGGCTCTATTCCTCAGAGCTGAACCTTGTCTCCAACGTGTCCCCTGAACCACAGTCATTCTGACCCTTTCCTCCCCACCCTACAGGTGTCTTTATCCTCAACCTCGTGTGCCGAGACCTAGGGCTAAAGGACTCAGTGCTGGCTGGGCTCAAGGTGGTGTTCCCCCTCCTATATGTCCGGCGAATTGAGGGTGAAGTAAACGAGATCCTGTTCTGTCAGCCGCACCCTGAGCGGAAACTTGCCACGCGAGAGCTGCTGGAAATGGCCCAGGCCTTGGAGCAAACCCTGAGGAAGCCTGGAAAGGGCTGGGATGACACGTACGTCCTGTCAGACATGCTCAAAACTGTGAAGATTGTTTGATTGTCAGGACCAGGCAGTCCTCTCAGCTTCCTGCCAGACTGAGCTTGGGCTCCTGGCCTACCAGAGATTGAAGAAATATAATGCACAATACTTTTTAAGCCTTGTATTTTTCTTAGTTTCATACTCACCTGCATGCGACCTCCAGCTTGGTGAGGTTGCGTGAAGATCTGGGAAAATAAAAAAGTCCTTTCCATCGTGTCTTCTTCAGTACTGCTTGGGTTGATTGCCTTTGCTTCCTTTACTGTGTCCTTGAGTAGGAGTCCCTGCTGGAGCCCCCATCAGGTGTGATGCCTTAACAAGCATGCCCCAAGCTCCTTAGGACTGGAGACAATCAAATGTGATTGCTGGTTTGCTTTGCTTTCTCCTTCTCTTGGTCCTAAAGGAACAATCTCAAGTGAGATAGCAGAACATTCTGTGCCAAAAGACTATAAATAGAGTAGGATCATTTAAGAGAACATCTATGCTGTCTCCCTACAGATGGAACAGCTGCTGACACGGTCCCAAGTTTTTTTGTTTTTTTGTTTTTTTTTTTTTTTTATTTTTGGCTGTGTTGGGTCTTCCTTGTGGCGAGCGGAGGCTACTCTTCGTTACCGTGTGCGGGCTTCTCATTGCAGTGGCTTCTCCTGTTGTAGAGCGCGGGCTCTAGGCGTGTGGGCTTCAGTAGTTGTGGCACATGGGCTCAGTAGTTGTGGCTCGCGGGCTCTGGAGCGTAGGCTCAGTAGCTGTGGCACACAGGCTCAGTTGCTCCGTGGCATGTGAGATCTTCCTGGACCAGGGCTCGAACCCGTGACCCCTGCCTTGGCAGATGGATTCTCAACCACTGCGCCACCAGGGAAGCCCAATGGTCCCAAGTTTTAAGAATCTGCTAACCCACTCCTCTGCTTAACAACTTTCCTCGTAGGCTAAGCCATCTGTTCTGTTCCAGTGGAGGGAGTGGATGTAACTGGCCCCATGACTGCATGTGTCAGAGACTTAGCAGGCTGAAGTCTCCAGTATTGGTTTACTCACATTTACTGAGTGGCAGCTACATGCCAGACCCACTGTAAAGAGCTGTAGTGGAAGTAAAGATGTCTAAGAATTGCCCAAAACCACGAATTAGTGATAAAAATTAACATGTTCCAGGAACTTTTCTAAGTAATTCAATACACTGTCTCATTTGATCTGAGATAAAGGATAGTTAAACCAAAACTGCATCTAACCCCAAATCTCACTTGGCCAGAAGTATCAATCTTACCTACTGAAACTGTTATGCCAGCAGTTCGGAAATTGGCTGGAATTTCACCTCTCCTAATAGTAGTAAGCCAAGGCTGACTTAATGAGGAGCACCACGGAAAATCCACCACCCCATCGCCTCTCTCCGCAGACCCTTAAAATGAACTCTAACCTCTTGAGGGGAAGCATATTTCAAAACTAGGTTGTCATCCTTCCAAAATTTGCAGCCCGTTGAGGAGAAGGCTGTGTGTGCAGAGTAATGATTTTAGATGGTATCCATTAGAAACACTAGGTCTTCTTCAGGGGAGGGCCTTCCCTGGAACTGTGTAGAGGGAAGGTTATCTCTTAGCATGCCCTGCACCCCAAGGACCTCAGCTTGGGAATCCTCCATTGTTTTCTAATTTGTTAACTTATAATGCAGTGTTAGGATAGGTTATAGAGGCACCGGGTCTGAGTTGGAGGATCTAGTGCTGTGCAGACTTTGAAACAGCATACGTGGTGGCATAGCCAAGCTAGAGAATTACCAGAATGCTGACAAGGTCTCAACTGTGTCCCTTACGAGGAGTAGTTGAAGGAATTAGGTTCACTGGAGAGAAGCCTTTGGATGTAGGAAGAGGCACTCAGGGGTGATGATAATTGTCTTAAAATTTTTGAAAGACTGTGGGTATGTAAGAAGAGTGAGGTTGGTCACACGTGCCTCCAAAGGCTGAAGAAAGACCAATGGGCAGAAATTACAGTTGGGCAGCTTTCAGCTTAATTTCCTACAAAGAGGTTTGTGCTGATGGAGACCACTGTGTTTACGAGGACACATGGCGATTCAGGCTTTTATACTCAAACCCTAGTCTAACTGCTCGGTGTGCTCACTTGTGAGGAAAGGGTTTTGTGTGTACAAGGCAATGCCATTGGCCTGTATACTATCTTTCCTACTGGAGAACTATTAACTTTTTCTTTTTTGGGGGGGGTGGGGGATTTCATTTTATTTCATATTTTTAAAAACTGAGGTGTAGGGCTTCCCTGGTGGTGCAGTGGTTAAGAATCCGCCTGCCAATGCAGGGGACGTGGGTTCAAGCCCTGGTCTGGGAAGATCCCACATGCCCGCAGAGCAACTAAGCCCGTGCGCCACAACTACTGAGCCTCTGCTCTAGAACCCACGAGCCACAACTACTGAAGCCTGTGCACCTAGAGCCTGTGATCTGCAACGAGAGAAGCCACCGCAATGAGAAGCCCGCGCACCGCAATGAAGTGTAGCACCCTGCTCACCACAACTAGAGAAAGCCTGCGTGCAGCAACAAAGACTTAACGCAGCCAAAAATAAAATAAAGTAAATAAATTAAAAAAAAAAAAACTGAGGTGTAATTGACACAACATTATATTAGTTTCAGGTGTACAACACAGTGATTCAATTGTATATATTGTGAAATGATCACAGTATGCTATTCACTTTTGCATTGATGACAGGCAAATGGCTCTTCATGAGAATTTTGCCTGACTTCAGGCGTATGAACTCTGGAGGATAGGGAAGCTTGTAAAGTCATATTCCTTCCAGACCAGGCAAGTAACAAAAGTGTGAAGTGAGCCAGGTGTGAAACAGAAAGGCTAGGTTAAAGCCTGCCGTAAACCAGAGAATATATGCCCTGTAGAAAGGCAGCAGCTCTTCTTCCAGCGGAGAGTTGTTCTGCAGGAGTGCTAGATTTTTTTAAGAGAAGCCAGAAATCCCAAGTGGATGTGTGTGTGTGTGTGTGAATATTAAAGTGTTAGCCAATCAGAACACCTCTTCAAGCCATATTCAACCAGTTGGCCAGTCATCTTCCACTACAGGGCACAGCCTTCAGAGCACTTGAGAATCTGGCATACACCCAGGCTCCAAATGAGCATGAAACAAGGAACGAGCTGATAGCTACCAATCTCAAAAGTCTGGAAAAGTTCCATCTTGTGTTATGACTTAACATTTTCCGTAATGGCTACTCTTGAGTGGGGATTGTCCCACCACCTTTGGGATAGTGTACAATTTATCTTCCCAGGACTGTCAGAGAACTGAATGAAAATATATCACATGACCCACCCCCCACCACCAAGGCACATTCTGCAACAATGTAGAACTGGTGAGACTGGTTATTGCTCCTCCCCCTTCCCCCTAACACCAGTTTTTCACTGTGTGTCTCCAATCTGCCTTCATGGCTCAGCTCGCCAACTGGGCTGCTGCTTGAGTCCATCTTCTTACAGGTAGACCAGTAGTTCTCAGCTGCATGTTGGCGTCATCTGATATGATAGGCAAAATAATGGTCCCCAAAGATGTCCACATCCTAATCCCAGCAACCTGTGAATATGTTACATTACATGGCAGAGGGGAATTAAGGTAGCAGAAGGAGTTGAGGTTGCTAACCAGCTGACTCTAAGATATGGAGATTATCCTAGAGTATCCAGGTGGGCCCAACATAATCACGAGAGTCTTTAAATGTGGGAGAGAGAGGCAGAACAGCCAATGTCAGAGTGATGTGATGTGAGAAAGACTTGACTGGCTTTGAAGACGGAAGGAACTCAGGCAGCCTCTAAAAGCTGGAAAAGGTAAGAAAACCGTTTCTCCGATAGAGCCTCAGTAAGGCATGCACATCAGCCAATAACTTAATTGTAGCCCAGTGAAATTTCTGACTTCTGCACTATAGACATATATAATGTTTGTGTTTTTTGAGCTACTAAGTTTGTGGTAAATTGTGACAGCAGCAATAGAAAGCTAATATACAGGGGAAATATGTGTGTGATAAGAACTTTTAAAATCTCATTTGGCAACTTTCAAATATGCAATACAGTATTATTAGCTCTGGTCACCATGTTGTACATTACATCCCCATGACCTGCTTTTTTTTTGGTTGCATTGGGTCTTCGTTGCTGTGCTCAGGCTTTCTCTAGTTGCTGTGAGCAGGAGCTACGCTTCGTTGTGGTGTGCGGGCTTCTTATTGTGGTGACTTCTCTTGTTGCGGAGCCCAGGCTCTAGGCGCGTGGGCTTCAGTAGTTGTGGCATGCAGGCTCAGTAGTCGTGGCTCGCGGGCTCTAGAGTGCAGGCTCAGTAGTTGTGGCTCACAGGCTTAGTTGCTCCTCAGCATGTGGGATCTTCCCGGACCAGGCTCGAACCCGTGTCCCCTCATTGGCAGGTGGATTTTTAACCACTATACCACAAGTGAAGTCCCAAGACCTGCTTATTTTTTAACTGGAAGTTTACATCTTTTGACCCCCATTTTACCACCACTGCCACCAACCCCCCCTCTTCCCCTGTCCCTCTGCCTTTGGCATCCACCAGTCTGCCCTCTGTATCTACGAGTTAGGTTTTCCTTTTTTTTAGATTGCACATATAAGTGAGATTATATGGTGTTTATCTTTCTTTGCCTGACTTAGCTTGGCATAATGCCCTCAAGTTCCATCCTTGTTGCTGCAAATGGCACTACTTCATTCTTTTTTTTTTTTAATGTCTGAATGATATTCCATTGTGTGTGTGTGTGTGTGTGTATGTATCTCACATCTTCTTTATCCATTCATTCATCGATGAACACTTAGGTCGTTTCCGTATGTTAGTTATTATAAATAATGCTGCAGTGGACATGGTGGTGCATATATTTTTGAGTTAGTGTTTTCATTTTCTTCAGATAAGTACCCAGAAGTGGAATTGCTGAATTGTGTGGTAGTTCTATTTTAATTTTTTTGAGGAACCTCCATACTGTTTTCCATAATGGCTGCACCAATTCACATTCCCACCAACAGTGCACTACCTGGGAAATTTTAAAAAATACTTAGGCCTGGAAATTTCCTGGCAGTCTAGTGGTTAGGACTCGACGCTTTCACTGCCGTGGCCCAGGTTCAATCCCCAGTCAGGGAACTAAGATCCTGCAAGCTGCGCGTTGCGGCCAAACAAAACAAAACAAACAAAAAACCAAAAAAACTTGGGCCTGGGCCTAAGTTAAATCAGAGATTCTGATTTAATTGGTCTGGGATTCAGCCTATGCATCAGAATTTTAAAAAGCTTTCTAGGTGATAATGTTGTGCAGCCAAAGTTGAGGCCCACTGAGGGAGAGGTTCTATGGTAGCTGTGTTATTGTAACTGAAAGTGGGGTCCGGCTGCTCACTGCTCAAAAGCCAGTAAAGAGGCAAGTTTGGTGGAAAGGAAAATTTGCTTTATTTTGGATTCCGGCAACTGGGTGGGGGGGTGGGGAGGGGGGGAGGGTGGACACCTCTCCAAAGGCCAACTCTCCCCCACTGACAATCAGGGGGCAAGGGCTTTTATAGACGGAGGGAGGGAGCTATATGTAGAAACAGCATAGTCAGCTCTGACAGTCATCTTGAAATTGGTCATCGGTAGTCTGGCCAGTGTCGTCTTGATTGTTTTAGGTACAGTTAATCTTCAGTTCCAGGGTTGGTTTGTTCCCATTTCCTTGAGGCCAATTCTCAGAATTGTGGCAGCTTATGTCTTGGCTAAAGTATGGTCATCATGTAATTAACTTCTTCCACCTAATGGGGGTTTCAGTATCTGCAAGACAGCTCACAGGATATGGCTCAGAATATTATCTATAGCCCTTGAGGAGGAGCTAAAGGTCCTTGACTTTACTTAATGACTAAACTATTATTATTTGGTCTCTTTTGACTGTTTTCCTTTGTTTCTGCACTTTCTCACTTCTCTGATTAAACTTATTCTTTGGCTAAAGTTTCTCCACAGACAAAAGGCAGGCGAAGGACATGGTTTGTGGAGGGGGGGGGAACCATAGGGTCCTGCTCGGTGTCATTATGAGATGTGGGGGAAGGAGCTGTTATTCCCATCAGTGAATATCAGTTTAGTTCTGAGATGTAAGCAGCAACAGTCACTTGATAATTGGAATATGCCCTCCCACCTTGTCTAGGAAAAACACAGTGTTTGCCTTTACTCACAGAATACTCTGATATCAGATGTGTGGGTTCTTTTTCCTCCACACTGAGCAATTCTCCAACTCTCTCTGGCACCAACTAGGGGTCATACAATTCAATTCAAATCTGACACTCTCTTTCTGGGGTTAGTGCAGACCACACAAGACTGCCCCCCAACCCCACTTCAGACGCCAGTCTCCCCACTGCAAGTCCAGGTTGTGGCCCGTGCTTCTGACCAAGTGGCTGTAAATCCGAGGTTCCCATGACCCTCTCTTCGGGTTTGATAATTTGTCAGAGTGGCTCACAGAACTCGGGAGAACAGTTTACTTAGATTACCAGTTTATTATAAAAGGATACAGCTCAGAACAGCCAGATAGAAGTACATGGCAAGGTATGTGGGAAGGGGTGTGGAGCTTCCATGTCTTCTCTGGGCATGCCACCCTCCTTGTACCTCCGTGTGTTCACCCACCCGAAAGCTCTCAAAACCCTGTGCTTGTGGGAGCTTTATGGAGGCTTTATCATGTAGACATGATTGATTATTAACTCAATGTCCAGCCCTTCTCCCTTCCCCAGAGAATGGGGGTGGGTGGTGGGGATGAAAGCCCCTAGATCCTAATCATGGTTTTGCGAGCGACCCAGGTTCTTGGACTCTTTAATCAATAGAAATTAATGAGAGGCCAGATGAGGAATTCAGGCAAGGCTTTATTGGAACTAGTGCTGCGGCATGAGGGAGAGAGAACAGGTAACAGGTGCCCTTGCTCGCTCCCTGTGGCGGGGCGCTGGGGCAAGTCGCTCCCTTAAAGGGGGTGAGGTCGGGGCAGATCCGTGGGTGGGGCCGGAGGGGCGGCTTAGGAGGTCTCCCCACCTCCTTGGTGGTGCTGTGTGCAGACATCATGTGCAGTACCCTGCTTTTGCTCCTGGCACCTCAGAAGTGGCAGCTGGGTTTTGGTCTTTTTTGTATCTTGTTAATAATTTGCCCCAACTGCTCATGCTAGCAGTTGTTTTTAGTCCCTTATAGTTTCTTTGTAGTCTGTTGCTTGAGGAGACGTTTGTCCAGGTGCAAGCACTGCAGTTAAGGGTCCCAGGTCTCAGCCTGTCTCAGCTTGGTCTTTCTGATGGCCAGCTTTCATCCAGGAGCCTAGCAAGAGTGACCACTTAGAACAAAAGATGTTTTGCAGGAGTTTTAGGAGCTCTATGTCAGGAACTGGGGTCAGAGACCTATACATACATAATTATTTCGCACACCTATGCGCTGGTGCACACGACAGCCCCCTGCCCTTTGAGTGGACGGCAGCAGCGGGGGAAGGTCAGCTTGTGGTATGGGGTGATCTCCTCTGTGGAGCACAGTGGACACACTCGTGCCATAACTGGGCCCTGGTGTGCATCCTAAGGACTGCTCAGTGAAGGCCAAATACTTCAGCAGAGTAAATCACAGGTAATCCACTTTCCCTCTTGTGGCTTGGCTTGCCATTTCATTTCTACAAATTTGTCAATAAGTAATGGTCAATAAGAAGTAGAATTCTTTGTTTTTTTAAAAATATTCAACAGGCATTTTTTTGAGAGTGTGTTATGTGCCAGACACCATGCTTGTGTTGAGGATAGATGGAGGAAAGAGAGACAATTCCTGCTGTTACAGGACTCACTGACAAATTGCAACACCTGGATGAGTTCTGGAACCACCGCCCCTCCCCCCCATGTTAATTGTGAGGAATGCACAGAAGATGGTCAGGTGTTCGCTAAGAGTCTTCTTAGATCCTTGTTAGGACAGGAAAGGGTCAAGTCTCAATAAAAAATGGCTCCCTTAAAGTGACTGAAGGAGTGACGAACTGTCTTGTTTTTCTGGCTCAGGTCTGAGCTGGTTCCTATGCCTCCCGGTAGATGGCACTAGAAAACGCATTTAAGTGCTGGGGTGTCTACAAAATTTCCTTGGGAGAGGCAGAAAGAACTCTTTCAATGACTTGTTTCTCCTGAACCATTTTTCCTGCTTTTTTCTCTCATGTCTGAGGACAGACTCCTTTTTTCTCTCTCTTTACCCAGTATCCTACCCCCTCTGCTCTTTCGTCATCATTATTTTGTCCTTCCCATGAATATAAAAAGAGTATGCTTTTTCTCCAATCAAGGACGTCTGTCTATAATGGTTTGCCTCACATCCCTGATTTTAGAAACAATGGCTGGAAGTAGAGCAATGGGATAATTCTAATAGAGCTTAAACCTAGGAAGCGTATAAGAAAGAAAAATGTAACACCATGCACCTGGGCCTGAGTCAAATTTTCTGTCAGATGTAAGTCATTTCTATCATAGTAAATTAGAAGATAAGAGAAAGGTTGGTAAAAGTAAAATTTGATTGCAGTAATGGATTTTGATATTTTTTCATGTAAGCCTGCCTGTAGTGGGTTGAACAGTGGCTCCCAAAAAGAAATATCCAAGTCTTAACCCCTGGAACCTACACATGTGATCTTATTCAGAAAAGGGTCTTTGCAGTTGTAGTTAAGAATCTCGAGATGAGATCATTCTGGATTGGGGCAGTTCTAAATCCTATGACAAGGCCTTAGAATAGAGGGGGAAACAGACTGAGACGGGGGAGACACACAGGGTAGAAGGCCATGTGAGGACCGAGGCAGATTGGAGAGATGTAACCACAAGCCAAGGGATGCCAAGGGTCACTAACAGCCACCAAAAGCAAGGAAAGAGGCATGAAACCATTCTCCCTCAGCCTCCAGAAGGAACCAACAATGCCGACACCTTGATTGAGGACGTCTGGCTCATAACTGTGAGAGGATGAATTTCTGTAGTTTTAGCCCCCTAGTTTGTGGTCATTTGTTTTGGCAGCCTCAGTAAATGCATACCACTGCCTTGTCCACACCACTCCACAGAACCAGAGGTTGTATGGTCTCTGGGCAACGTGCTACCCACAGGTGTGTTTAGTTTAGCCCTCACAGGACAGTTTATATAAAATCTGGATTTCTGGCTTCTTTGGAAAACTTAGAAGCTCTGGCGATGCCAGGCTCACATTCACACTTGGCTAGAACTGGTAAACACCTGTCCATTTTAGATCAATCATATTTGCTGCAGTCCCCACTGCTCCCTATCTGCCTCCTTCATGCATTTGTTACACACCTGGTCCTGTAGGCATTTGAGGTTGTAGATTCTATATATGCATCAGGATTGGTAGGTTAAAAGACCCAATCCTCTCCTTTAGAATAAGAGGAAAGAAGCCCCTGATTTTGCAGTCAGTAGTTATGGAGGGTTTTTATAAAGCAGAACAGTGTAAGAGGTAGTTCTGAAATCTGGTTGCTTAATGAAACTACCTGGAGACCATTTTCCATATACAGATTCTGGACCGTATCCCAGACCAACTGCATCAGAATATTGGATATATGTGTGGGGTGATAGAGGAGGACAGGGGTGGAGACTAGGAATCTGCATTTTTAAAAGCTCCCAAGTGATTCTGATAATAAACAGGCCATAGAACAGCTGCTACAGGATATTATCTTCTAGGACTAAAAAATGGAGTGTGAATTTCTTATCCCACTGGAGATCTTTGAAGCATGTTGTTTTTAAAAAGTCTTTTCTCAATAAAATTGGAATGATTTGCAATATTTTGCAGAGCTAAGGGTTTGAATTTGTTAAATTCTTTGTATTTAAGTATCTACAAACGAAAAGTGGCCAAACAAGGTAGTTCCTTTTAATAAGAGCAGAGAAACAAACAGCTAATTAATATTATAGTGATATATTTTATCCAGGCAATATATTCATAAAACCTTTTTTCTCTCTGTTTTGGTCATGAGTGGGAACAGGCTGAGAAGATGCTCCATTGAAACAGGTATTTCCAGCTTCTCTTCTTTAATAAAAGGCCTGGATCTCTACGAGTCTCCGGGGGTGGCTCGTAGACCATCTGAAGGAATGAATAAGGAAATACGAGGGTATTTAAAGGAAGTCGTTACCACAATTTTGATCAAGGAAGGTTACATGCATTTGGCGATTCTCCAAAGCATTGCATACAAATTCAACTCACAAATATCTTATTAAATGATTCTTTTATTCGATAAACATTGAGTGCCTACTATGTGCCAGGCACTGTTCTATTGCACTAGAAATACTGCAGTGAATAAAAGTAAAAATAAAAGTCCCTATTCTCATGAGCCTTATATTTGATGATGAAAACTAAAAAGAGAGCTTTGTTAATATGTGGCAGGTGCTTTTCATAGAAAGCATGTTTGTTATATGGATTATATTAATTTCTTAATTTTAAAGGCACCTATGCCAACATGTCCTGCAGAGAACCCAAGCTGACCTCTCCCTGAATGATAATAGTTCACAGAAGCCACCAAGTGCAATTTTCAAGCTTAATTTCTCTCAGCAATGTTTTATAACTTTTAATCCACAATTATTGTACACCTTTGTCACATATCTGTCTAAATACTTTATAATTTTAATGCTATTGTAAATTGATCCTGTGCAGAAATGGGGAGGATTCCTGTCTTTCTCCTGTTCTCAGCTGTATTTCTTCATCTTCTTAAACAATGCTGCTGGGGTCCAGGCCAGGCCTTTCAGGGGCTCGTCAGCTTCTGCCTGGAATGCCCTCAGGTGGCACCAGCTTCGCCCTCACAGACCTACTCTCCCCTCACAAGCAAAGCAATGTCTGCAGCCTTGAGCGCCACACCTTTATCAGCCGTACTCAGGTTCCTCAGTATCCTCTTTATTGACGTTATTCTGGGACCTATACTAGACTGGGGAGCCAGAAGTCACCACGCAGGCACACAAGAACAGGAATAGAAACTTTGATCTTTTCCTTAATATCTTCCTCCTTTCAGCGTTTATCAAGCACTAGCCACATACCAAACACTATGCTGGGGCAGTAGGGTACCAAAATCAAGAACTTTACATTTTGATAAGCTACCAAATTGGGTTAGATTGCCAAAGGTGATGGCCCTGGGAGGTGAGGGTGGAGAGGAATGAAGGTAGGCTGGCCTTTCTCACTGCCTGGCTCTCTGGGGGCATTGCAGATACAGAGCTGCCATCTTAGGAAGACTGAAAGCAAAGGTGACTGAGCAGTTTAGCTTTTCAGAACTTGTTTCTGCCCTTTTTCTGGTGAGAGAAGAGCTCCCCTAGCCAGGAATTAAGATCCTATTAGTTCATAGCTGTAAAACATAGTTAACATAAAGAAAACTAACATTTACTTATCACCTACTATGTGGAGGCTACCATACAAATATTGTATAATTTTTAAGAAGTAGCTTTATTGAGGTATGATTGACAAACAACAAACTGCACATGTGTAACTTATCATACACTGATAAGTTTTAAAATTTGTATATACCCATGAAACAATCAAGACATCACCCTCAAGAACTTCTCTTTGTAATCCCTTGGTCCTATTTCTTCCCACCCCAAGTCTCATCTTCAAGCAACGAATGGTCTGTTTTCTGTCACTATAGATTAGCTTACATTTTCTAGAATTTTATATTATCAGAGTCATGCAGTATGTACTCTTTTTTGTTTGACTACTTTCACTCAGCATACTTTGAGATTCATCATATTGTTGTGTGTATCAATAGTTAATTCATTTTCATTAGTGAAGGATATTCCAGTGTTTGGATATACCACAATATCCGTTCATCTGTTGATTAATTTTTCTTTTTTTGGCTGTGCTGTGTGACTTGCGGGATCTTAGTTTCCCAACCAGGGCTTGAACCCGTGTCCCCTGCATTGGCAGGCAGATTCTTAACCACTGCGCCACCAGGGAAGTCTAGTGCTATTGTAAATAGTGTTTAAAATTTTCAATTTCAGATTGTTTGTTGCCAGCATATGGAAATACAAGGCCAATATACAAAAGTCAATGTATCCTGAAACTTTGCTAAACTCATTTACTCTAGTATCAATAGCTTTTTTTCCCCCCAGATTCCACAGGATTTTCTTCATAGACAGTCATGTCACCCTGAGTAAAGGGCTTTATTTCTTCCTTTCCAATTTTAAATTTTTATGTGTTTTTATTGCCTTTTTGGACTGGCTAGAATCTCCAGTACAATACTGAACAGAAAAGGTAAGAGCAGACATCCTTACGTTGTTCATAGTTAGGGGAAAGCATTCTGTCTTTCACCATTATGTATGATGTTGGCTGTAAGTTTCTCATAGATACCCTTTATCAGGTTGAGGAATTTGCCTTCTACTCAAGTTTACTGAGATTTAAAAAAAAATCATAAATGGATGTTGGATTTCATCAAATACTTTTTCATGATTTCTTTTCCTTTTTGGTCTGTTAATATGGTGAATTATATTAGTTGATTAAAAAAAAAAAAAAAACCAACCTTGCATTTCTGGGATAAAGTCCACTTGATTGTGATGAATTATCCTCTTAAAATATTGTTTGACTGGTTTTGCTAAAATTTTCTTAAGAATTTTTACATTGCTGTTCGTGAAAAATATGAGTTAATAATTTTCCTTTCTTGAAATGTCTTTGCTGGTTTTGGTTTCAGTGTAATGCTCATTTTGTAGAATGAATTAGGAAATACTCCCTCCTTTCTAATTATCTGGAAGCATTTGTGCAGAATTGGAATTCTTTCTTCCTTTAGTACACCTCACTGGTGAATTCGTCTGGGTCTGGAATTTCCTCTGTGGAAGGGTTTTTAACTACAAATTAATTCCATTTTTTGGATAGATACAGGGATATTCAGGCTTCAAAAACAGTTCTTGAGTGAGCTTTGGTAGTTTCTGTCTTTAAAGGAATTTCTCTCCCCTACTTTGGTGACTCCAATTACATATATCTTAGGATTCTTGAGATTGTTCTACAGCTCAATGATGCTCTATTTATTTATTTTTTTCATTCTCTTTCTCTGTTTTATTTTTGATAATTTCTATTGCTAGATCTTCAAATTCACTTATTTTTTTTCTGCCATGTTTAATCTGCCATTAATCCCATCCATTGTATTTTTCATCTCAGATACTGTGGTTTTCATCTCTCAAAGTTTGATTTGGGTCTTTTTATATCACACATATCTCAAACATATTTAATGTTCCTCTAAGTTCTTAAATGTGTGAAATGCAGTTATAATGATTGTTTTAATGTCCTTTTCTACTAATTGTATCAGCTGTCTTTTTTTGTGGTTGATTTTGGTTGACTTTTTTTCTCCTCATTATGGGTTGTGTTTCTTTGCTTCTCTGAGTGCTTGTTAATATTTGATTGGATGCTGCACCTTGTGAATTTTATGTTTTTTGAGTGCTGGGTATATATGTATACTTATAAATATTCTTAAGCTTTGTTTCAGGACATAGTTAATTTACTTGGGAACAGTGTGACACTTTTGTCTTGCTTTTAAGCTTTGTTAATCAGAAACACAGAAGTGTTTAGTGTAAGGTTGATTTTTGCCTTACTTTGAGGCAAAATCCTTCTGAATACTCTATCTAATGCCCCAGAAATTATGAAGTTTTCAACTCAGGATGAAAGAACTATTCCAGATCCTGTGTGTACTCTGGGTATTATTTCCCCTAATCTTTACAGTCCTTTACTGAATACTTGAAGGGACCCTCTGCCTTGCAAACTCTGGCCACTTGATCTCTCTGGAGTCTCATCTGTGTGTCTTCAGCTCAGAGTTGACTGGGCTTCATGTTGATTCCATGGCCTGGGAACTCTCTTATGGCAGTAAGCTGGCTCAGTCGTAGGACTCACATCACTTATTTACCATCAGTCTCGAGCAGATGAGCCGGCGGGCAGGCTGGCCCCAGCTGCGGCTGGAGTATTCCTTGGCAGGGACTTTGTCTTTTATTGCCTGATGTCCAATGTCTTGAAAATAGTTGTTTTATATATTTTGTCTTGTATTTCAGTTGTTGAAAGTGGGAGGTAAAATTTGGTCCCTATTACTCCATTTTAGCGGAAATGGAAATTACTTAATCCTAATAACTTCATTTTACAATGAGTATTTTTTTTATCTCTATTTTTCATGCAAGAAAATTTTGGTTCAGAGAGATTTCATTCTAAGCTAATTAAAGGTAAACCAAGGGCTTAAATCCAGGTGTTTCTTTCCAAAGTCGGTTCTTTTCACTGTGTTAGGCTCATGGTGTTGTCTGAATGGCAGTCAGGGCTTGGTTTTAGCTCAGTTTCTGACTTCAATGATATACATGATCTTAGTCAAGTCAAGCAAATTTTCTATGTCAGGGAACTCAAGGGAACCTTTCGATTGCTTTGTTCCAAGGCTACTCTTTAGGCCCTGACTGACTTCTCTTCTTATAGGCTACATATTTTCAGCCTGGTTTTCTGTCCCTTTTAAAGCAATGACCCTACTTGTAAAGTTATTTTCCTTTAAAACTCCTTCCTCCCCCAAGTGCTTAGTGCAGAGCCTTGCACACAAAAAGGTCCTCAATTAATGCTTATTGAGTGAGTAAATAAATGGGTGCATGCATGATTGACTGAAGAGAAGGGTGCTGTCCCCTTCCTTGCCTTCTCCTAAAAACCACAGCAGGAGGGTCCCAGGCCCCTGCGATTCCTGGACACCACTGGAATCACATTAACATCAGCAATTCCCAGCGTCTGGTTCCACTCGGTCAAGCAGGCCCTTTAGCTCTCTTGAAACTCTTCCCCCCCACGCAGTAACAGTATTTCTGAATTTTTAAGAGTTCATGAAGGTATGACTACCAAGTATTTTGAACTGTTGGGGAAAAAAGGCACTAACTATAGTTACATAAACAGAAGGTGGTAATTTTTTTTGTTCCGTCAATTTAAAAACCAAAGTGAAATTCTGATTGTACTGGTTTCGGGCTGTAAATGTCACCTGTCAGCAAGAAAGTCATGAAATTCATAAAAGGACATTTTCTTCCTAAGATCCCTCTGGCTTAAATAGCTCCTGCTGACCAGGTGATGGGATGAGTCAAAGCCCCTTTCTGGCACGCTTGGCCATTACCAGGAGCACTTGCCTCCTAGGAGGTCTTTTGCAGCCCAGTGGGCTATGGAACAAACAGGAGGGGCCAGAATACAAAATTCTGCTCAACAGCCCCACACGTGACTTCGTCCTTCAGGCATGGTGACATCCCCATGTATTGTTTGATTCCACAAAATGGTTAGTCTCAGACGCTGGCTTTTAGGACCCTTGGGAATCCAGTTAAATTTAACCGCTGTTTATGGAGCATATGCTGTGTGCCCAGCTCGGTGCTCTTATCGACGTGATCTTTAGCTTTCTGTTTGGCAGATATCTCACTCCTTAATCCTTCACTCTGAATAGAGAACACTGAGAAGTAACACGTTGGGGCCTGGGAGGATCAGCTCTGCAAAGAGACTGGTAGCTCTGATAGATTAAGGGTCTCTGATAGTTATAGAAATGCCCAGAAAATTCTCTGCCATTTCTGATCCCAGCCCCCTACTTATTCCCATCCCCTGCAAGGCTTGAATATGCTACAGTGTTTGGAAATTAGTTCAGGTAAGTCCAATGAAATATATACTATGATATAGGTGCTTCAATTTGTGTTTTAATTGCTTATTAAAATTCATACTTAAAAGTGGATATTTTATATATGTTAGTCATACCTACATGTTTATTCATTTTGTCTTTATAAATAGTTATTTGAGATAGGTGCTAGCATTTTCTCCATTTTCCTCAGATGTGGAAACTGAAAAGGGTTAAGGTATTTACCAAACAAGTTAGAAACTGAAATTTAATTAAAATTTGATCAGCTGATTCTAGTTCCAATGCTCTTCTCGCTATACCCCTTCCTCTCAGAGGGTCCTCTATGGGCCAGTAACATTTGTTTTAGATCTTGAATTTACCTGTTAGTGCTTTTTCTTCTACCTATGCTGCTCACTACTGACTTTAGTGTTAGATAAACCTTATTTTAAATCCTGGATTTATCACTTAAAAGCTTTGTGACTTTGGGCAAACCACTTAACTTCTCTCAGTTTCTTTAGGATAAAAGCACCTGGCTTTCAGGGTGGTTGTTTGGAATATTCTGAGAGATTATGTATATAAATGCCTGGCACACTAAATACACTGGGAGTAACCATTACTAGCCATACAGCTCCCATTTCTTTCACAATGCATCCTCTCATTGCTCTTGAAGCTTCATTCCATAAAACCTTCCCTTATTATTTCAGACCTCATGAATCTATCTCTTCTGAGTTACTTCATCATTTACAACCTCTGTTGTTCAATTTGGCAATTAATTATTGTTTTATATTCTTAATCTTAGTCCCTGACTAGTTTGGAAACTTTGGGGAGCCACTGGGCTAGGTCTGAGATCTCTGTATATTCTATGGTATTGAATACATTCTAGGTGTGCAGTAAATACTTGATGGAGTGCGATGGCTTAGATTCTTTGGGGAGTAAGTGTTGTGGTCACAGTAGAAAGCAGAAGGCAGGCTATCCCATTGCCACTGGCTTGTACTAACATGTCCAGCTCATATTGTTGTAGAGACTGAGAGGATAAAGGCAGCCTTCATATGTCCAAGCATACCTGTTTGTAGCAAGACTGGTGATTTTGGTTATGTATTGCCTCTCCAGGTTGCCCGACACATAGTGACCTATGAACTGAGTCAAGGTGGCAATGAGACCAAACCACAAGTCTCAGAGCATAGACTTTGAGTCTTACATCCATTCTGACTACCTTTGGGTCCTTGAGCAAGTTTTATCAGCCCTCTGAATCTGTTTGCTCATTTTAAAAATGGGGATAATGGTCCTTTGCAGGGCTGTTGTAAAGATAAAATGAGCTTTATTAAGTGCAAGGATTTAGTAAATGGAAATGTGCTATAAAATCTTTTAAAAATTATTTTTATTAAGAAGGATTTGGATCCTTGTTTTTACTATTTTAAAAAGGCAGAGAAGGGTAAAATGAAGTGAATAAAAAGAGAGCTAACTTGTTTCCCAAATTGTGCTTATCTAGAGTCAAGGAAAAAAGGTGAGTGAGACAATTTTGGTGAAGGGCACCTGAGGATACTAGCAAGTTTATAAGCCAAGTGCAGAAAAGTGTCCTAATCAGAAAAAAGGCTTGCTTTTTCAGAGTCCTAGAATACTGAGGGAGCTAAGATGGTTTTGGGGATGTGGGATGGAAGAGCAAGAAACAGGTATGACCTTGAGGGTCAGAGCTAGAGAAAGAGCCCATGGAAGGAGTAGAATCTGTGCTAATTCAAGGGTCCACGTGCCAATGATTAGCTATTTACCTAGCATATATACACCAGGCACTGTGGTAAGTATTTTTCAGGCTGTATCTCATTTAATCTTCGCAACAACCTCTGGGTAGCCGATACTGCTATCCCTGCTTTACTGGTGAAGAAACAGAAGCTTTAGAGGAGTTAAATCATCACAAGATCAGCTCTTGTTCTGCCTGACTGCAGATCTTAACTCTCAACCAATATGTCCTACTCTCTTGAAACCTGTGAACTTACGTTTCCACTTAGTTTGTTTCCCTCCAAATATTTTACTTTGGAGTAAAAACTACTTCTGTATGTGAACACACCAGGGTATGTGGTATTGTGATCTGGGTTAGGAGGTTATTGCCCTGGAGAAGAGGAAGTGGAGAAAGACCACAATCCTAGCGACAGACAGACACACAGGCCTCATGTTCATTGATTCTCTGGTCATCATGGAAGCAAAAATTTACAAATTTACAAAGACAAAGGAAGCAAAAATTTACAAAGGTAATCTGATGGAAACCCAGATTAGCAGAGAGCAGGGGGAGGGTGGTAAATTTTGGATTGGGGACTGCCCTGCAAGAGCCCCATTTCTTCTCAGCTGTGTGGGTCAAGATCACAAGCTGTTCCCTAAAGCACATTCACCTCTTCCTGGAACAGTGCTTATTTCCAGAGCTCTGTAGGGCTTCTTATACATCCTGACCATCTCCTGGGATGTGACCCTAATAATTCATTCTTCATACTGCTTATTAACTGAACATGACAGCATAGTTGAATACGATGGGCCTGGGAGAGAAAAGATTTTTTTAATAGCTAAAAGAATCATTTAATCTCAATATGAAAAAGATTTCTCAATTTATGCCTCAAATCTTTTCTTTTTTTTTTTTTTTAATAAATGGAGAGGTATCTTTATTTATTTATTTTTGGCTGTGTTGGGTCTTCGTTTCTGTGCGAGGGCTTTCTCTAGTTGCGGCAAGCGGGGGCCTCTCTTCATCACGGTGCGCGGGCCTCTCACTATCGTGGTCTCTCTCGTTGTGGAGCACAGGCTCCAGACGCGCAGGCTCAGTAGTTGTGGCTCACGGGCCTAGTTGCTCCGCGGCATATGGGATCCTCCCAGACCAGGGCTCGAACCCGCGTTCCCTGCATTAGCAGGCAAATTCTCAACCACTGTGCCACCAGGGAAGCCCACAAATCTTTTCTTGAGTCACCTCTTTATGGCTATCAACTGTACCAGGTACAGAGATGAATAAGAAACAGCCCCTAAGTCTAATATAAAAATGTAAATGTGATACATTGTGATTATTCCTAGAATAGAAGTTCCAGCAATTAAAGCCTCCCTCAATTAGAATAGATTACAAAGTAAAGTCATGAGCTTTCCTGTTTCTGGAAGTTTCATGCAGAGGCTGGATAACCACCTGGTCATGACTGGATTCTTGCATAGGATGGGGACATGGACTACATGACCTGAAAATATTCTCTTCCTGGGGTGCTAAGACTATTATTTCACGCAGCAGCTACAATGTTGTGGTAGTTCTGGCATTAAGGCAGAAGCAGCATGGCAGATATTCCTGGTTGCCTCCCCCCAATTTATTCTCTCTTTCCTAACTAAGAGAAATCCAAGTTTGTCCCAATTATGCCCAGCTTAAGCTACTCAGTTTGCCACTAGGGGTGGCCTTGTTACATAGTTCTGACAGTGAGATGCAAGATCAAGTCACCAAGTGGGGCTTCTGAGAAACCTTGTTAAACGAGACTGAGTCATCTGATAAGAGCCTTTTCAGCTTTTACATTTTGCCTTTTGTCCCCTCTCCAACTTTTATTTTCTGCTAGCAACATGGCTATGATGTCTAGAGGTGGAATAGCCATTTTGTGACAAAAACCACTTTGCTAAAGATAGACAGAAAAAGAAGAGAAACCTGTGTCTCTGGTGCCATCCTATATACTCTTTACCAGCCTCGATTCCACACATGGGAAATTTTTGTCACAGGAAAAAATAAACCACTATTTAGTTAAATCACTGTAATTGAATTTCTGCTAATTGCAGCCAAATACACTCTTAACTGATATATACAATATAGTGAAAAACATTATCTGGGTTCAAATTTCCTTTTCATCATTATTATCTATGAGACATAAGGCAAGTTACATGGATCTCATGAAATGTCAATCTTATCTTTAACTGACATGAATAATACATATCTTACAAGGCTTTTGGAAAGATTAAATGAGACAATATGAATGAAGTTGTCCAGCACATTGCCTGGTACACAGAAGGACCTCAATAGATGTTTCTTTGATTTTTGTAGTTGAATATCTCCCTAAATGTGGTCCTTGAGACCACTGAGAAAAGATGCTCATTTTATTGATGGGCAGAATCCATAGGGATGCACAAGATGATCCACTGATGTGTGAAAAGAAAATATTAGAAATTCTATTTAGATTTATTTGTATCTTTTTAACATTTCTATTTTGAGTGCATTTTATCTTATAAGTACAGAAACACATGATCTAACTTATAAATTAAAAAATTAAATGCCTGAAGTGCATAATAAAAAAAGGTTTGGAGACTACTGCAACATTACTTGGGTTGCTTGTTTAGAAAAGGAAAATTTCTGGGCCATTCATTACCATGAGGTGACTGCTTTCACGTGGTATGAACAAAAAGCGGTGGGAGCACAGGGGAAGAGTATCTAGGTCTGTTTGGGAGAGGCAAGGACAGCTTCCAGAAAAGGCATCACATGAGCCAAAGGATGAGGAATTTGCCAAGAAAGAAAAGTATGTTCTAGGCAGAAGATTCAGCTGGGCAAAACTTCAGAGCAGGAGAGAGCTGGAGGGTTCTAGAAACTTAGAGTGCTTTGGTTTTTTCTGTATCAATGTGGTGGGATGGTCAGGAGATGTGCCTGGGACCCAACCATGCCATGCAAATGTTTAGGTTTCATACTCTTAGCAATTGGGAGCCATGGAAGGATTTGAGGCAGAGAGACACCGTTAGATTTGTGTGTTAGATCACTCTAGGAGCAGAATGGAGAATAGATTTGAGGGGACATCAGCCTAGAGAGAAAAAGACCAGTGAGAAAGCCAGTGTTTTTGACCAGGTACGAGATGATGAGGGTCATTGAGGGAGCTGGTAATGGGAGTGGAGAGGAAGGGATGGATTTGAAAGATAATAAGAGGTTCACATGAATAAGACATGATATATCTTTGTGATATACTGGATATGAGCGGTGAGGGAGACATGTTTTTTGCTAAAGTAATTAGGTGAATGGAAGGGCCATATCCCCAAAATAGGATGTTGAAGGAGGAGGCATTCTGCTGCTTCTGCCACTAACTGTCTGAACTTCACAAGTTACTTGACCTTTTCAAGTCTCATTTCTCTTCATCCATAAAATGAAATTGTTATGACTATTAGATATAATGGTATGTAGGAGGTACTCCATCCATGAAGGCTAACAATAACATCTTTCAGATGTTAAGATGCATAATATTTTATTTTCCCAAGTAATACATATGCTTTAGCATAGTAAAAAAATGCATGCATGCATCTTCAGAAAGTCTTGAATTGTGTGTGTTTGTATAGTTGTATTCACTTATATTTGCATAAAGGAACAGAGAAAGGATATACAACAGACTTAAATACCTAAGGGATGGAGATGGGAGTATGGGATGGGGGGAGGGAGGATGGGAAGATGAACATAGACATGGGAACAAGATTTTAAAATGTGCACCCTTTTATATTGTCCTAATTTTGAACCATGACTGTATTTTAAAACATTAAATAAAAAAATTAGAATGATAAACAACAAGGTCTTAATGTATAGCACAGGGAACTATATTCAATATCCTGTGATAAACCATAATGGAAAAGAATATAAAAAAAGAATGTGTGTATGTGTATAACTGAGTCACTTTGCTGTACAGCAGAGATTGGCACAGCATTGTAAATCAACTATACTTCAATAAAAAAAAAATCCTGGGTGACTTAAACGGTGTGAATTTCAGGCATGTGTCCAATGGGTTCCATCAAAAGTCCTGGGGCTATTACACCTCTCTGCCTTTACAAAACCCACCTCTTTTCTGGAATTTTCCTCCTAACCTCCTCCCACCCCCAACTTCCCTTCTACCTTGGTTGACTTATTTTTTCCTTCCTTTCCTTACTTTCTGCTCCTCTTCCACCCTCCCCTCCTTCTTTCTTTCTAAAATATACACATATATCACCTATTCTGGTCTCTTAATCGCAATTATTAAGTAATAAGCAGAAATCCTTCAGCTATGAGGTTGACATAAACAAGGGCAAAAATTCACCTTTGCATAATACCAGAGCCAAAGGGAAACCAGAAGCCTTAAAAGAAATTCAGAAGCTGTTTCTCTAATTAGACTGTGAGCTCTTGGAAAGCAGAGACTCTTGTCTTTTCTACCTTTGTGGCTCCAGTACCTTGCACAGTGGCTGGTACACAGTAGGTGCTCAGTAAATGAGTGCTAAACTCAACTGAAAAAAATCTAATAGGGCATGTCCTTCCTTCTCTTAAGAATTTTTGTCTGGAGGTGAAGAACTCTGAATTTTGAAAATTAAATGATGCGATATACACAGAAGCAGGAAAGTGGTTAAGAGCGCGAAACTGAGGGGCAGGTAGACCTGGGCTCAAATTCCTTTTTTACAAATAACTGTGTGACCTTGGCTAAATCACTTAACTTCTCTGAACCTGTTTTCATCTGTAAAACGTGTACGCCTGGGTACGCACACACACGCACACGAGTTTCAGATGGTTAGTAAGGCAGTTGCATGGGATAACCAAAGTAAAGGCCTTAGCACAATGCCTGGCACCTAGTAATTGCTCAGTGTTGTTTCATTGAACGTGTTATTGCTGAACATGATATCTAGTTACTATAACAAAATTTCTGCAAGGTCAGATCAATGGTACAGGTCTCAAACTTACGAAAACTGAAAGAGCCTCAACTAAGAGGAGCTGAGGAGGAGAGATTGGATTAGAAGCCTGTCAGCAGAGGGTACTTGCATCCTTAAATTGAGGTCCTTGCTGAAGCTATAACTGGACGACAAGAGAGACCAGGCTTGGAGTCATGGATTTTGTGCACGACAAAATGATTAGAACAAAGTGCAGTGTTGGCTGGTGGCCTCATGCTTGTTATCTCAGAAGTGCAGACCTTGTGCACCTCTGATTCATTTTCAGCAATGTGCTTTTTTTGTGGGTGGGGTGGAAAGAGGAGGGATGACAGAAGGATATTGGAGGACTCATGGGAGAGAATATTTGAGGACAGAACCAAATAGACCAAGATTCCTGTGCTTTTTAACTCATTGATTGCCAGGAACCTGGCTGAGGCAGAGCATTGGTTTATTCAGCTTTTATGCAGCTCAGCAGCCTGTTAACAATATGTGTCTGAGTCACAGGAGGTCAAGTGACTGCAGCTTCTCTGATGAGTCATTGTCTTGCTTCCACTAATGTCCTGGTGGCTGGGGCTGACTTGTTTACTGAGAGCAAGCTACAGCTGTCTGCAGGTACAGACTCACTTGTGCTCCAGACCTCACCAGAAGAGCCAACAGGCTTGATTCCAGAGCTTCTGCACTCCTGGAAGGTCCTGATGTGGAACAGGTGGTAGGGGCAACCCTATGTGATGTGATAATGCTCCTCCCTTTGATTTGATATTGTAGTGAGCAAGATTGGGAACCCAAAGGATGGAGCAAGAGGTAGAAGGTGTGAATAGCACCAATTACATCACTCAGGATCCTAGCAAGACAGATGACACGTTCACACTGGGCAATTGAGGAACACTTAATAGAAAGACTATTTACAAGGTGTGGGCTGGGTTCAGGGAAACAACAAGGGATGGTGCAGTGTCTCTTGGAAAGCAAGAGTGGGGAGCCATTACTAGGCTGAAGAAGCAAGGAGAGGGAGTGGTTACTGGAGTTGGGAGGGAGGAAAAGTATGGAGAGGGTCACCTGAGAGGAGCTGTGGCCATCATTTAAGGGTCACAGTCGACTTCTGGTCAACCAAGAGGAAGGGAGCAAGAGGAATAAATACCCAAACTTACTCTCTTTCCACTCTCCCTTCTTAGATCCTTCCACTGGCCAACTCTAACTGGAAGCCAGTGAGCAAGGGGGCTATTGATATAGGTCACAGAGGTCAGCCTCCTGGGGAAGGGGGTGGGTGGAAAAGGGAGAGAGAGGATCTGGGGGGCAAACAGAAAATATTTAGTACAACTTCCTGCCTAGACATGTTACTTTCCTCTCTGGTTCTCAGTTTTGTTCATCAGTAAAATGGGGAAATCACTCTACCTACTGTGTTTTGAGAATGGAATGAAATAATGTGGGTAAAATGTTTTGAAAAACCCCAAAGCGTTTTTGTGAATGTTGAGCATGAAGTTGCTGAGTAGCTGCCACGTTTCAAGGAAGAAAATGTCATAGTGACCAGAGTAAATTCCTTGCTTCCAAGTTGGTTTACCAGCCCTTTAAAAAAAAATTTTGTGTTTTATATTGGAGGATAGCTGATTAACAATGTTGTGTTAGTTTTAATTGTACAGAAAAGTGATTCAGTTACACATATACATGTATGTATTCTTTTTTGAATTCTTTTCCCATTTAGGTTATTACAGAATATTGAGCAGAGTTCTCTGTGCTATATAGTAGGTCCTTGTTGGTTATCTATTTTAAATACAGCAGTGTGTACATGTCAATCTCAAACTCCCAATCTATCCCTCCACCCTTCCCCCTGGTAACCGTAAGTTCGTCTCTAAGTCTGTGAGTCTGTTTCTATTTTGTAAATAAGATCATTTGTATAATTCTTTTTTGATTCCGCATATGTGATATCATATGATATTTGTCTTTCTCTGTCTGACTTACTTCACTTAGTATGATCATCTCCAGGTCCAACCCAGTTGCTGCAAATGGCATTGTTTCATTCTTTTTAATGGCACCAGCCCTTCTTGAGACCCTACTAAGTATATAGCCCACACCTGAGGCTGAACATGGGAAAGATGGGTGCGCTATAAAAAAAAAGTGATGACAGATACAAGGCATAGCCACTTCTCCCTCAAAAGCCTGTACTATAGTTAGAAAGATATGAAGGTGTGTGTTCATGTGTGTATACTCCTTTATCTACATATGAAATGTACAGAATAGAAAGACAGGATGATACTATGTCTATCACGTGAATACACACACATGCACAAAATAATGAGTCATTTATGCAAAATGAAGCAATACAGTTAGGAATGATCAGAGCTGGTTAGGGACAGTCAGGAAGGTATTCAGAAGAATGGAGTTTGAGTTGGAAACTGGATCTTGAGGTGCCAGCCTTTGGCCTGTCCAGGTTGGTGAGTTATTATTCTCTTTCCATGTTTAGAAATAGACCTTTTCAAAAAGAGGATGAAATATTTGAGTTCTTTCAACTTACATCTTTGTTTCCTCTTTTTATCTCCAATGTCAGGCATGGTATTCTGAAGGTCCTCAAGAAATGTTTGTTAACTGAACCAGTAAAAAAGATCTGGCACTTGTGCTGTTTTATTAAGTGAGAGAAGAGAATATATATGATAACAGTGTCTCTTTTCAGCACTGGTCTCTATGAGAATTCTTCCAAGGGTGTTTAAAAAAAACCACTGCATGCAAAAGAGAAGCCACAGTGAGTGAGCTTAGCATATGCGTTTGATAAGTGATTTGCATATGATTACTGTGTGCATAGATTGCAATCTTGGAAATTTCCAGACGGAAAATGACTGCTCTCTGGGAGATGTTTAGTTTATTAAGAGCCTGTGACATGCCAGACATGTTTCTCTTCTTTATTTCTGGGACTCAGTAGAAAGAGATGAGTAAGGGTGGTGATAGTCTCCTCAAATAATTGTCAGGTTATTGCAAAGCTTAAAAACAGTGGTTAGCCCTCAAGCACTTGTCCCATAAATGTTACTAGTCAAGGACTCAGGATGTAGCAATGCGACAGAGTGTTAAAGTAACATTATCCAAACTTCTTTGAGCAAATATCAATGGAAATGATGCTGGTGTGGGACAGCTCAGAAACACTGCTATGAACTCAGAAATCACTGGCTCTGAGCCCATGGGGCACAACCCAGAGAACAGAGCCCTGGAGCCATGCCAAGACTTCTTGAGCTTTGAGATGTGTCTGTAGCAGGTAGGAGCTCTTGAAACAGGTTGAATATTGTGGAATAAAAGCACAGCCTGCCCTTCCTATCATCTCCCTGAAGAAGAAAGAGGAGAACATCACCCACTCAGAAGCTTGAGGGCCACAGAGGATGTTTGTTTCAACCCCTGCTTTCCCCCAGGCTCAGGGCTGCGGGGGTGTGAGGCTGGTGTCAGGCTTCCGATGACCAAAGAACCACTTGTGCCACACCTCAACCTAAACACAAGACTGCCAAGCCCTGGTAAAGGACCACAAATGATGAGGAGTATATATGCCTAGGTGGGCCCTGTCTGTTGAATTTTTTTTCCATTTATTTTTATTGAGGTAAAACACACATAAGATAGAATTAACCATTTTAAATTGTACAGTTCAGTGGCTTTTCGTACATTCACAATGCTGTGTAACCATCACCACAATCTAGTTTCAAGACATTTTCAACATCCTAAAAAAACACCCCATGCCCATTAAGCTGTCATTCCCCATTTCCCCCTTTGCCCAGTCCCTGATAACTGCCAATCTGGGTTTGGTCTCTATGGAGTTATCTATTCTGGATATTTCATATAAATGGAATCCACAATATGTGGCCTTTTATGTCTGGCTTCTTGTTCACTTAGCATAAAGTTTTCGAGGGTCATCCACGGTGTGGCATATATCAGTACCTCATTCATTTTTATGGCTAAATAATATTCCATTGTATGAAGATACCATATTGTGTTTATCCACTCATCAGCTGATGGAAATTTGGGTTGTTATTACCTTTTGGCTATTGTGAATAATGCTGCTATGAAATTCGTGTACCAGGTTTTTTTTGAATACCTATTTTCAGTTTTAGGGGGCTATATACCTAGCAGTAGAAATGCTTGCTGAGCAATATGATAATTCTGTGTTTAGCTTATTGAGGAAACAGCAAACTGTTTTCCATAGCAGCAGCACCATTTTATATTCCCACCAGCAGTGTAGGAGGGTTCCAGTTTCTCCACATCTTCACCAACACTTATTTCCCATTTAAAGAAAGGGCTTTAGCCATCTTAGTGTGTGGTTCTGATTTGCATTTCCGTAGTGACTCATAATACTGGGCATCTTTTCATTCCCGGTTTCGTTTTAACTCAATGGAAATAGTCTAAAGCTATAAGTTTCTGCCCTTGAGGGGATCTGTAGTATAATGTAGATGGTAAACTCTCATGTGTAGATTTGTTTAGCTATCTTTGAGTCATGTGGAGTAGGCTACTATGGATGAGTTGTAAGGTCTTTCCAGATATGACCATTATCTTTAGCAGAGCTAGAGATTTCTTCATTTCCACTTCTCTGTAGTTTCCTGCCTCTGTGTTTTAATAACTGGATCTTACCATTCCTCTGTGAGTCCTCAAATGCAATCTGCAATTGCACTGATTTTGAGTTGTTGTAACTGGTCTTGAGTATTCTGAGATTGGGACATATTTTTTTAAATTTTTATTTTATATCGGAGCATAGTTGATTAACAGTGTTGTGTTAGTTTCAGGTGTACAGCAAAGTGATTCAGTTACACATATACATGTATCTATTCTTTTAAAAATTTATTTCCCATTTAGGTTATTACAGAATATTGAGCGGAGTTCCCCATGCTATATAGTAGGTCCTTGTTGGTTATCTATTTTAAATATAGTAGTGTGTACATGTCAATCGAGACTGGGACATACTAAGAATATATAGTGAGATCACATTCCTCCTTCTTATTTGGGTATTATTTGTTCAACAGAAATGTTCTCTTCTTCCTAGTAGGACTGCAGATAAATACAGGATATCCTGTTTTGTTTTATAATTTACCTGAATCTGGCAACTCTACTTACTGGGCACTTAGTTGGACTACAATTCTCAGTGTTCCTTGCACTTGGGGGTGGCCATGGGACTGAGTTCTACCAGTGTAATGTTTGTAGAAGTGATGTGCCATTTCTAGGACCAGCCCATAAAAACCTCCCATGTGTGCTCCTGCATGATTTTTCCTTTTTGTAATTGGCTAGAATGGAGAAAACTTCTAGGGTGACTTTGGAAACTGCATGTTGAATTTAGGAGAGCTACTGTTAGACTGACTGCATAGAGGAAGACCACCCCATAACTTATTCACTTTTCTGCACTATGTGAGCAAAAAATAAATTTTTATTGTATTTGGACTATTATGCATTTTGGGATCTATTATATTTGTTATATGAATAGTTTACTTAACCAATAAATATATGCAGGGGATTAAGTAATTTTATTGGTGACTAAATTGCTAGAGAAAGAGAGAACTTAGTATGGAACAGCT
The DNA here is from genome assembly GCF_965194805.1 of Balaenoptera borealis. Lineage (NCBI taxonomy): Eukaryota > Metazoa > Chordata > Mammalia > Artiodactyla > Balaenopteridae > Balaenoptera > Balaenoptera borealis. The sequence continues at coordinate 58,819,089 of NC_138860.1, read as the reverse complement.
AACTGAATAATATGGGAATTATTTATAACTTCCAAAAGCAGTGCCATAAAAGTGTGCCAGTAGGCTCTTGCTGTGTAATCATTGACTCTAGAACAGTGGCTTAAGAGAACAAGTCATTTTATTATCTCTCAGGTTCTGTGGGTCAGGAATTTGGGAAGGGCTCAGCTGATCAGGATATTATTTATACTGGAGTTCAATTCAATCGGTATTTAATGTGGAAACTCATCTTATGGAAGCCATGATTTGTGCTGTGGAGGGAAGTCAGAAAAGTAGATGGCATGATTCTGACCATCAGGAAGCTTGCAATACTATCAGACTTGCCCACATGGATAGGTACAAAATAATATAGAACGCCTAGTTAACGTGTTAAAAATCATTCATTCAGCAAATTCTTGGGGGGCAGAGTCAAGATGGCATACTAGGAGGACACGGAATTGGCGTCTCCTCAAAACTAGGGCACCTACCATGCACCAATGTGAGACCGCGGACATCTAAGGGGACGGGAGGAACCCCCAGCGACTGGGTAGGATGTGGGGCGTGGGGGGAATGAAGGGGGAGGAGAAGTGGAGGTGGGACAGGACTGGTGCCCCTGAGGGGCAGCTGGGGGAGGGGAACGGATCCCACAGCCCGAAGGGGGAAATTGGGGAACCATTGGGAGGGCAGAGGATCAAAAGGGAGTGTGGCCAGGTTTCCCCTGCCCACTTGGGCCCCTGGAGCCTGCTGAGATCCCGGGCCTGATCCTCTGCCCACCTAGGCCCCCTCCAGCCGCGTGGGTCCTGAGGGAGTGGGAAGGAGGGAAGGGGGAGCAAAAGTAAAGGCCGGACCTCCGGGACCCGGACCCCTGAGGGGTGGCTGGGGGAGGGGAGGAGTTCCTACACCCAGCGGGACCCACCCACGGTTAGGGGTCAAGAGGCAACACGGGAGACCCTGGGGGAGATGGTGGGGGAGGGGTGCGAAGGAACGGAAGGGAATGCGGCCAGCGCTTTCCCTGTCTACATAGGCACCGGGGAGCCTGTTTGGCTCCAGGGCCTAATCCTCTGCCCTCGGAGCCTCCCTCCTGCCCGGCAGAGCCCAAGCCCCGCCCCTATACCCCCACCCAGGGCCCTACCTCCAAACTCCGGAACTCCACACTCCAGAGGCCCTCCTTTCCATGTGCTGCCTCTCCCCTTCCTCACAGGTCCTAAGTAGAGGCCCCGCCCCACACTTGAACGTCACCACCCCACCTGCCTAGATCCTGCCCCACGCTAAATCCGTCCCTGCCCAAGTTCCACCCCCACCTAAACTCTGCCCCCATAACTAAGGCTTTTTTTTTTTTCCTCTTTTAGACTGGGGTTCTGTTTTACCTTGTTGATTCATTGTTGATTCTTTTAGATTTTTATTTTTCCTAATCTTTTATTTTTCTAGTTTTATTTTATTCTTTATACTTTGTTATTGTTCTCTACTTTTGGTTTCCTCCCCCGCCCCCCCCCCTTTTTATTCTTTATTCTGTTGTGTTTTATTTTACCTTGTTGCAGTTGTTTCAATTATAGTTTTATTTTTCCTAATATATTTCTTATCTTTCTAATTTTATTTTGTTTTTTATTTGACATTGTACTGCTCCTTTTTTTCCTTTCTTCCTTCCTTTTTTATTTTTCACTGCGCCACAAAGCTTGTGGGGTCTTGGTTCCCAGGATGGAGGTTGGGCCCGAGCTCCTGTGGTGGGAACTCCAAGTCCAAACTGCTGGACTAACAGAGAACCTCAGACCCCAGGGAATATCAATCGAAGTGAGGTCTCCTGGAGGTTCTCATCTCGGCACCAAACCCAGCTCTATCCACTGCCTGCAAACTCCAGTGCTGGACATCTCAGGCCAAACAACCAGTAAGACAGGAATACAGCACCACCCATCCAAAAAAAAAAATGAAATGACAAAAAAATGTCACAGATGAAGAAGCAAGGTAAAAAACTACATGACCAAATAAATGAACATGAAATAGGCAACCTACCTGAAAAAGAATTCAGAGTAATGATAGTAAAGATGATCCAAAATCTCAGAAACAGAATAGAGAAAATACAAGAAACATTTAACAAGGATCTAGAAGAACCAAAGAGCAAACAAACAGTGTTGAACAACACAATTAGTGAAATTAAAAATAGTCTAGAACGAATCAATAATAGAATAAATGAGGCAGAAGAACGGATAAGTGATGTGGAAGATAAAATGGTGGAATAACTGCCGGAGAGCACAATAAAGAAAAAAGCTTGAAAAGAATTGAGGACAGTCTCAGAGACCCCTGGGACAACATTAAACGCACCAACATTCGAATTATAGGGGTCCCAGAAGAAGAAGAGAAAAAGAAAGGGTCTGAGAAAATATTTGAGGAGATTAGAGTCAAACTTCCCTAACGTGGAAAAGAAAATAATCAAGTCCAGGAAGCACAGAGAGTACCATACGAGATAAACCCGAAGAGAAACATGCAAAGACACATATTAATCAAACTATCAAAAATTAAATACAAAGAAAAAATATTAAAAGCAGCAAGGGAAAAGCAACAAATAACATACAAGGGAATCCCCATAAGGTTAACGACTGATCTTTCAGCAGAAACTCTGCAAGCCAGAAGGGAGTGGCAGGACATATTTAAAGTGATGAAAGGGAAAAACCTACAACCAAGATTACTCTACCCAGCAAGGATCTCATTCAGATTCGACAGAGAAATTAAAACCTTTACAGAAAAGCAAAAGCTAAGAGAATTCAGCATCACCAAACCAGCTTTACAACAAATGCTAAAGGAGCTTCTTTAGGCAGGAAACACAAGAGAAGGAAAAGATCTACGAAAACAATTAAGAAAATGGTAATAGGAACATACATATCAATAATTACCTTAAATGTAAGTGGATTGAATGCTCCAACCAAAAGACATAGACTGGCTGAATGGATACAAAAACAAGACCTGTATATATGCTATCTACAAGAGACCCACTTCAGACCTAGGGACACATACAGATTGAAAGTGAGGGGATGGAAAAAGATATTCCATGCAAATGGAAATCAAAAGAAAGCTGGAGTAGCAATTCTTAAATCAGACAAAATGGACTTTAAAATAAAGACTATTACAAGAGACAAAGGAAACAACATAGTGATCAAGGGATCAATCCAAGAAGAAGATATAACAATTGTAAATATTTATGCACCCAACATAGGAGCACCTCAGTACATAAGCAAATGCTAACAGCCATAAAAGGGGAAACAGACAGTAACACAATCATAGTAGGGGACTTTAACACCCCACTTTCACCAATGGACAGATCATCCAAACAGAAAATTAATAAGGAAACACAAGCTTTAAATGACACATTAAACAAGATGGACTTAATTGATATTTATAGGACATTCCATCCCAAAACAACAGAATACACTTTAAGTGCTCATGGAACATTCTCCAGGATAGACTGTACCTTGGGTCACAAATCAAGCTATGGTAAATTTAAGAAAATTGAAATCATTTCAAGTATCTTTTCCAACCACAATGCTATGAGACTAGATATCAATTACAGGAAAAAATCTGTAAAAAATACAAACACATGGATGCTGAACAATACGCTACTAAATAACCAAGAGATCACTGAAGGAATCAAAGAGGAAATCAAAAAATACCTAGAAACAAATGAGGATGAAAACACAACAATCCAAAACACAACAATCCAAAACCTATGGGATGCAGCAAAAGCAGTTCTAAGAGGGAGGTTTATAGTAACATAATCCTACCTCAAGAAACAAGAAAAATCTCAAATAAACAACCTAACCTGACACCTAAAGCAATTAGAGAAAGAAAAACAAAAAAACCCCAAAGCTAGCAGAAGGAAAGAAATCATAAAGATCAGATCAGAAATAAATGAAAAAGAAATGAAGGAAACAATGCAAAGATCAATAAAACCTAAGGGCTAGTTCTTTGACAAGATAAACAAAATTGATAAACCATTAGCCAAACTCATCAAGAAAAAAAGGGAGAAGACTCAAATTAACAGACTTAGAAATGAAAAAGAAGTAACAACTGACATTGCAGAAATACAAAGGATCATGAGAGATTACTACAGGCAACTATATGCCAATAAAATGGGTAACCTGGAAGAAATGGACAGATTCTTAGAAAAGCACAACCTTCCAAGACTGACTGAGGAAGAAATAGAAAATATAAACAGACCAATCACAAGCACTGAAATTGAAACTGTGATTAAAAATCTTCCAACAAACAAAAGCCCAGGACCAGATGGCTTCACAGGAGAATTCTATCAAACATTTAGGAAGAGCTAACACCTATCCTTCTCAAACTCTTCCAAAATATAGCAGAGGGAGGATCACTCCCAAACTCATTCTATGAAGCCACCATCACCCTGATACCAAAACCAGACAAAGATGTCACAAAAAAAAACTACAGGCCAATATCTCTGATGAACATAGATGCAAAAATCCTCAACAAAATACTAGCAAATAGAATCCAACAGCACATTAAAAGGATCATATACCATGATCAAATGGAGTTTATCCCAGGAATGCAAAGATTCTTCAGTATACACAAATCAATGTGATACACCATATTAACAAATTGAAGGATAAAAACCATATGATAATCTCAATAGATGCAGAAAAAACTTTTGACAAAATTCAACACCCATTTATGATAAAAACTCTCCAGAAAGTAGGCATAGAGAGAACCTACCTCAACATAATAAAGGCCATATATGACAAACCCAACAGCCAATGTCATTCTCAATGGTGAAAAACTGAAGCCATTTCCTCTAAGATCAGGAATAAGACAAGGTTGCCCCCTCTTGCCACTATTATTCAACACAGTTTTGGAAGTTTTAGCTTTGGCAATCGGAGAAGAAGAAATAGAAGATATCCAAATTGGAAAAGAAGAAGTAACACTCTCACTGTTCGCAAATGACGTGATACTATACATAGAGAATCCTAAAGATGCTACCAGAAATGTACTAGAGCCAATCAATGAATTTCGTAGAGTAGCAGGATACAAAATTAATGCACAGAATTCTCTTGCATTTCTATACACTAATGATGAAAAATCTGAAAGAGAAATTAAGGGAACACTCCCATTTACCATTGCAACAAAAAGAATAAAATACCTAGGAGTAAACCTACCTAGGGAGACAAAAGACCTGTTTGCAGAAAACTATAAGACACTGATGAAAGAAATTAAAGATGATACAAACAGGTGGAGAGATGTACTATGTTCTTGGATTGGAAGAATCAACACTGTGAAAATGACTATACTACCCAAAGTAATCTACAGATTCAGTGCAATCCCTATCAAACTACCAATGGCATTTTTCACAGAACTAGAACAAAAAATTTCACAATTTGTATGGAAACACAAAAGACCCCAAAAGCCAAAGCAATCTTAAGAAAGAGAAATGGAGCTGGAGGAATCAGGCTCCCTGATCAGACTATACTACAAAGCTACAGTAATCAAGATAGTATGGTACTGGTGCAAAGACAGAAATGTAGATCAATGGAACAGGATAGAAAGCCCAGAGGTAAACCCACGCACATATCATCACCTTATCTTTGATAAAGGAGACAAGCATATACAGTGGAGAAAAGACAGCCTCTTCAGTAAGTGGTGCTGGGAAAACTGGTCAACTACATGTAAAAGAATGAAATTTAAAAAAAAAAAATGAAATTAGAATACTCCCTAATACCATACAGAAAATAAACTCAAAATGGATTAAAGACTTAAATGTAAGGCCAGACACTATAAAACTCTTAGAGGAAAATATAAGCAGAACACTCTATGACATAAATCACAGCAAGATCCTTTTTGACCCATCTCCTAGAGAAATGGTAATAAAAAAAAAATAAACAAATAGGACCTAATGAAACTTCAAAGCTTTTGCACAGCAAAGGAAACCATAAGACGAAAAGACAACCCTCAGAATGGGAGAAAATCTTTGCAAATGAAGCAATTGACAAAGGATTAATCTCCAAAATATATAAGCAGCTCAATTATCAAAACAAACAACCCAATTCAAAAATGGGCAGAAGATCTAAATAGATATTTCTCCAAAGAAGATATACAGATTGCCAACAAACACATGAAAGGATGCTCAACATCTCTAATCATTAGAGAAATGCAAATCAAAACTACAATGAGATATCACTTCACACCACTCAGAATGGCCATCATCAAAAAGTCTATAAACAATAAATCCCAGAGAGGGTGTGGAGAAAAGGGAACACTCTTGCACTGTTGGTGTGAATGTAAATTGATACAGCCACTATGGAAAACAGTATGGAGGTTCCTTAAAAAACTAAAAATAGAAGTACTGTACCACCCAGCAATCCCACTACTGGGCATATACCCTGAGAAAACCATAATTCAAAAAGAGTCATGTACCACAATGTTCATTGTAGCACTATTTACAATAGCCAGGACATGGAAGCAACCTAAGTGCCCATTGACAGATGATGGATAAAGAAGATGTGGCACATATATTCGATGGAATATTACTCAGCCATAAAAAGAAATGAAATTGAGTTATTTGTAGTGAGGTGGATGGACCTAGAGTCTGTCATACAGAGTGAAGTAAGTCAGAAAGAGAAAAACAAATACTGTATGCTGAGGCACATATATGGAATCTAAAAAAAAAAAAAGGTTCTGATGAACCTAGGGGCAGGGCAGGAATAAAGATGCAGACGTAGAGAATGGACTTGAGGACACGGGGAGGGGGGAGGGTAAGCTGGGACGAAGTGAGAGAGTAGCATTAACATATATATACGCTACCAAATGTAAAATAGATAGCTAGTGGGAAGCAGCCGCATAGCACAGGGACATGAGCTCTGTGCTTTGAGACCACCTAGGGGGGTGGGATAGGGAGTGTGGGAGGGAGACGCAAGAGGGAGGAGATATGGGGATATACATATGCATATAGCTGATTCACTTTGTTGTACAGCAGAAACTAACACAACACTGTAAAGCAATTATACTGCAATACAGATGTTAAAAAAATACTTAAGCATCTACTAAGCACAAGGCACTCTACTAGGAACTGGGTATATAACTGTGAACAAGATAGACAAATTCCTTTCTTCATGGAGCTTACTTTCAGCTGTGTGTGTGTGTAAAACAGCTAACAAACAACTTAAAAAGTTAGTTATGTAGGATATTAGAAGATACATGCGATGGAGAAAAATAAAAGAGGAAAGAATAGAAATTGTCTGTGAGGGAGTACAATTTTAGGTGCAATGGTCAGGTAAAGTAACATTTGAGCGCAGACTTAGAAAGAAGTGAGAGGATGAGCCTCGGGACCATTTGAATTAAGAGTGTTTCAAGCAGAGGGAAGAGCAAGTGAAAACCCCCACAAAGGAATGTTTTGGGTGTTTTCAAGGAGCAGCCAGGAAGTCTGTGGCTGTAGCAAAGTGGGTGAAGGGGATAGTTGGAGATAAAGGCAGCGGGGAAGCGGGATGGGGGTTGGGGATCAGTAACAAAGGGCCTTTTAGTATGAGTAAGATGGGAAACGGGTGGAGAGGTTTTTGACTAAAGGGGTGACATGATGGGATTTATGTTTAAAAAGCATCACTTTGGCTGCTACATTGGGAATAAGTAGGAGGGTCAGGATAGAAGTAAGGAGGCCAGATAGGAAGCTGTTGTAATAATCTAGGTACTAGATGGTGGTGGCTTAGACCAGGGTGTAACAGCAAAGACGGTGAGAAGTAGTCAGGTTCTAGATCTATTTTGAAGGTAGAGCCAATAGGATTTCTTGATGGACTGATTATATGGTGTGAGAGAAAGACAGAAGTCAAGAATAACCATGATTTTTTGGTGTACTCAGCTGGAAGGAGGGAGCTGCCACTAACTGAAATAGGTAAGAAAAAAATAATTATATGCTGATGGAATGATCCAATAGAGAACTTAATGATGCAGTAAAGAAGAGAGAATCGTTGTAACTGAATAAAAGAGTAGAATCTAGTGTGTATGTGGAGATTCTGTCTTAGGAGTTTCAATAGTCCATCTATTAAAAAAAAAAAAAAAAGTAGGGAAGGCAGAATATATGGCCGAGAAATAGTATATAATTCATCATTTGAGAATGAGGGTGAGAAGAGACCTGGAGGTCTGAGGAGAAAGGAGAAAATATGAAGTTGTCATCTAGGAGAGTGAGAGAGTGAATGGACTATGGAAAGGCAATAGGATTGCCAGGTCTATTTGAGGTTCAGTGATATTAACTTAAAGTGGTTCCTTATCAACATGATGGTGCTTTTTTTTTTTCTAGCCACATTCTGCTTCTCAGGTGCAGGCACAGAATAGGAGGAGAGTTGGATTTTCCCAGGGCTGGGTTTTGCTATGTGTTATAAATTGAGAGAGAAGCAAGAGGGTGGAGGGCATAAGTAAGATAGTGTTTATAATGACAAATCACAGCATTTAAACAGGATGAGGGAAGTGAGGACATGATGGGGTGAGGAACAGTGAACAGATGGTAGAATTAATTGATTGTAGGCCCTAGTGGGGCTGACAGATTATTGCAGGTAGATACTATAGAGAGTGACCTGGAAAGAGAAGTGGATGGAGGTCTGACTGTGGGATGTTTGAATCTGAGATTATGGGTGACTGTAGATTTTGGTAATGACAAGGACTAGGGGTTGGCCCAGGGGAGATGGACTGAGATAGAATAGAAGACAAAATCATTGGAGGGGGGAGGATGGAAGAACAAAGAGAACAGTGTTGAAAGTATCATCAACATGGAACTGAAATTACTGAGAATTAAGACAAGCATGTTGTTAGAGTGGCAGTGGCAGTGGCCTTGAAACAGGGAGAATGACCAAGAAGTTGGTAGATGTCTACAGCAAGGTGGGGGGTGATAATATACTGAGATATAGATTCAAAACTGGAAAATTTTAGGGAAAGGGAAAGAGAATGATTTAGAAACAGCAATGAGGAGCACGGAGTATACCTACCTCACTTTTAGTCTTAAGAATTTAGGACACATGAAGGAGACAACAGCTACCACTAGAGACTACTCCAGTAGTCTGCAGACAGGGTCCTCAAGGAAGAACCAGGTTTCTGTTAGTAACTTTGGAGAAAAGTTGAGGATAGAAGAGAATTTACTGCTAATAGACTGTGGGGTGCAGAAGGCACAGTGGAGGGGGTTCAGCAGTAGGGGGGAAATGGAGATAGGAGAGATGACCAGACTGATGAAAATAACAGGCCCCATATTTAATGCAGAGATTATTAATGATAGTATGAGAAAGTTCTTTCCCTTGTCTGCTTCTGACTGACTGTTTCCATGAACTAGGGCTCTGCCTGCAGCAGGTAGTGTGTGTCCTAGTTCTCTCCTGTCTAAAATGGATCTAACTTTTGGAACAGAGAGGAGAAGCAGATAATAAAAGAGCCCTCAGCCAACAAGGCAAGATTAGACATAACTGTCCATCAACTCTCTAACTGATTGCCCTAAAAGAGACCTCTCTGATTTTCTTGTTCTGTTTGGATCAAGACATCTGGATAGGACAGAAAAATCTTTGAAGAGCCCATCCCGGTTGCATGAAAGACTTGGCAATGGGAAATTTTTCCATTCCATTGCGGTGTCTAGCCCCTTTGGATTGTGAGAGAAATTGTGTCAGTGGATGGAGGACCAACACTGCAGCCAGATCCTTCTCTAACTAGCCACTGTTGAAAATTGATTTTAAAAGGACAAAGAAGGAAAAAAGAAAAAAATTGTATTAGTATAGGTGATAAATGGCTCATCTGAAACATATGCACACTCATTCACAGAAAGCATAATTGTTTTCTTGCTGCTGCCATGGCCTCCTTGGCAGAGCTGTTGTTTTGCAGATGTCAGCAGCCTGAAGGGACTCTCTCAGTGTGAGTGTGTGTGTGAAAAATTCCTGTCCTGCAGTAAGATATAAGTAGAGCATGCCCTAATGGAATCAGAGACATTGTACACTGAGTTTGGGATTCAGTCTTCCCAGTTGAATTTTTATTTTTCAGAACATATTTCTTCAGCAATAAGGTGTTTTCTGGAAATTTTTACCAATAAAAAGAGATAAATTGCATAAAAGGGAGATGGGGTCAAAACTGCCTATTACCTTTTATGTGATTTTCTTTCTATTCTCTCAGCACATATCAGCCAGCATTTATACTCCTAAAATGTATGAGAGAATGGAAGAAAAGAGAAAAAAAAAATTTCCTCCAGCTACTCTAAAAGGAGAAGTTTTTGAAGGTCTTATAGGGCTGTACAGAGAAGATTTTATCCTAGTGACTGGTGCATGGAATAGTGAAGTGGTGGTAAAATCAAGGGTCTACTGTTTTGAAGCTTTTTTCAGGTTCAGCTCTGAGACCTCAGGGTACTGACTTCTCACAATGAGTTGCTCTTTGGCAGACTTGATACAGGACTAATTCTTAGATCTGCAAATGTTTTTCAAAGACAAATGAGGGTGCTAGCTGGGAAGGAGGGTCAGCAGGCTGAGGGAAACAGTGTAGAGTGGGAGTCCTGCTTGAATGGTCACCAAGGAAAGTAAAAAGGAGGCTTCCACAGGGAGTGGGAATTTTTGGAGATCCTTGGTTCCAGAGATACTGGGTTCCTTTGCCTAATTTTGACTGAGAATCTGAAAATTATACTTGTGTCATTGGCTACCTTGATTCTATTAATACTTAAAGCCCTTTTCAGCTATACATGGAGTACACAAAAGTTGTAAAGGAATTAAGCTTAATTGTAATTGCTCCATCAAAGTCAATCTTGGCTCACTTTTGCCACCTCTTAACTCGCTGCTTCCTGGATGTTCTTACCTATTTGTGAAAACTCATTTTGCTTTCCATTACTTTGTCATGCTTGAGTCCTAGTGAATTGTTACTTTCACCTACACTTTCTGTTTGGTTATTTCTGGGCTCTTCCTAAGAATGAACTCTTCAACAATTCTTATTTACTAGATGAAAGAATCCTAAAATTGATGAGATCCATGAATAGTAAGATTCTTGAAGATATTTTCTCACATAGATCTTTATCACATAAATCATTTAAAAATTAGTTAATTAAAAACCTTTTGGTTATTAATAAAACATATTACAATCCCTGTGTAGGTTTGGGTAAGTATAAATAAAACGTCTAATAGTCATTTGGTACTGTGCAGTTTCTAGAATGTTTTAGTGTTCATTATTTATTTGATTTCACAACGGTTCTGTGCATTAAGAGGAATGGACATAATATACCCATTTTATAGGTGAAATTAAGGGCTAGGATAGTGAATCACACAGCCAGCAGGAACTTGAATCCCAGTCTGCTGACTTAAGGTCACGGCAGTTGAAATAATTTATGTAAAGATAAAACCTGCTTTTGGTCACAAACAATACTGTGCATTTTAAAATATTTATTTTTAAATTTTTTATACAATTTTATTTTATTTTATTTTTTTTTTATTTTTTTTTTGGCTGCACCCTGCAGCGTGTGGGATCTTCCCTGACCAGGGAACGAACCTGCGCCCCCTGCAGTGGAAGCACAGAGTCTTAACCACTGGACCACCAGGGAAGTCCCTATACAATTTTAAAGGTTACACTCCATTTACAGTTATTACAAAATATTGCCTATATTCCCTGTGTTGTACAATACACACCCAGTAGTTTAGGCCTCCCATTCTCCCACCTCCTATATTGCCCCTGTCCTCCTCCCTACTGGTAACCACTAGTTTGTTCTCTAGGTCTGTGAGTCTGCTTCTTTTTTGTTATGTTCACTAGTTTGTTGCACTTTTAAGATTCCACATATAAGTTTACCATGTATTTTTCAATCTCAATATTAGGTTGGCAAATGCAGGCACTATGTTTTCCTGGGTTCAAGGTTTTCCCACAGGGATCCATGTATGGCCCCTTGAAGCATATCAGAGAGCATCTCTGGTAGTTCTTAGCTGTGTGGCATTGGCCAAGCCTCCTAATCTCTCCAATTTCTGTTTCCTTGATGGAAGAGGGAATGGTGTTGCTATCTGACTGTTGGTTATTACTTCAAAGGTAGCTGTGTTGATCTAATGAAATAACTGATGTGAAAATGGTTTGAGGCTATAAAGCAGTAATAAAAGCTCTCAGTGTTATTCGTCACCACCGTCTTTGGCCAAAGGTCCAGGAGGGAGGGGGTTCAGTTGGGTGTCAAGTGTATGATCATGGATGTACTTTTCTGAGATTTATACTTCTCCTGTAAAATAAAAGAGAGGAGACCCGGTGAATCAGGCAAAGCTGTCTTAGGGCACTCTCACTGTGGTGTGTGTGTATGAGGTCCTCCCCATTCTTGTCCCCTTGCCCCAGTCCCAGACCCCACTTTCTAAGCTGGCACTGCTGTAATGTAATCTTTTCTAAGAGATAGTTGATAATGGCTTAAGGTAATTTTTTCTCTTTTCCAAGTGATGTTTTCCCATTAACATAATACTCAGAGATCCCATAAGAATAACTCTACATTGGCAGAATTGTAGAGTCATTACAAGCTTCTTGGGGAAGGGATTAGGTATATTTTTATTTTGGATTGTGGCTGACTATTACTTAGGTTGTCCCCAGACTGAGACTATCATACTTTGTATTACCATTTTCATGTATTACCATTGCATAAATGCCAGAGGCCATTTATTTTTATTGCAGTATAATATTAAGTGTACAGTTTAATGAGTATTGACAAACATATACAACTACATAACTACCACCACAGTCAAGACATAGTTTCCATGTGCCCTAGTCCCCCATCCCCATCCTCAGCTCCAGACTGCCTTCTGTCAATGCAGATTGTCTAGAATGTCATATAAATGTATTCATATAAGATGTAATATTCTATGTCTGGCTTGTTGATTCCATAGATTATGGCCTATGCTTTAAGTAAACAAAATTCAGTACATGTAACTACTTTCCTACAGCTGTGAATAGTCTGCCGTTTTGTGTACTGAATGAACTCTTGGCTAATGATAGTCCATGTGATCATGGTGGCCTGGGCATCTCACATTTTTGCTGTTTAAATCAGACAGAAATATTTCCCAGTTAAAAATCTTAGTTATAGTTAGCTAGTTATCCACTGCCATTGAGTGGCAAAGTTTTGGGGATAGGGAAGCTTGAGGACTCTCCTGCTTCTATTTGCAAAGGTCTTTTAACCTTACATTATGCAACACTTTTGTCTTTGATAAGCTGGTGTGTATGTAAACCAATTACGGGTCAATCAAATGGCATTTATTCAACTTTTAATTTTTTTAACTCTTCTTAACATTTTTAAAATTTACTTTTGGCTGCGTTGGGTCTTCGTTGCTGTGCGCGCGCTTCCTCTAGTTGCGGTGAGCGGGGGCTACTCTTCCTCGCGGTGCAGAGGCTTCTCATTGAGGTGGCTTCTCTTCTTGTGGAGCACGGGCTGTAGGCGCTTGGGCGTCAGTAGTTGTGCCTCTCGGGCTCTAGAGCACAGGCTCAGTAGTTGTGGCGCATGGGCTTAGTTGCTTCTCGGCACCCTGGACCAGGGATCGAACCCGTGTTCCCTGCATTGGCAGGCGGATTCTTAACCACTGGGCCGCCAGGGATAATCCCTATTCATCTTTTTAAATTGTAAGAGTAATACATGCTCATTGTAGAAAATTTGAGAAATAAAAGGAAAAGGACAGTAATTTTTTCCCCATACTTTCTCATAGGGAATAACATTAAATTTCTGGGTATATTTCTTTCCAGTTCTTTTTCTTAGACGTGGCCTTTTCTGTAGATATGGTAATGTTTTATATAAAAGTTTGTACCCTGCTCTTTAAATTTAATATTTCATTCTTAGCATTTCTTTGTGTCATTAAAAAGTCTTCATAAACATTTTAAATGGCCATTTATAGCTTACCAAATAGATATTATTTTATTATAATTCTATATATATACATATATGTGTGTGTGTATATACATATATATACAGAGAGAGATTTACAATTCAATAAATGAGAATTAAGAAGCATTAGAGGGACCTTCACCTTTAAAAGGAGTCCTATGTGATATCTAACTTTAGTATATATGGATTATGTTTACAGGAGAACACAGTATTATACCTGCTTGATAGAAAGAAGCACAAACTGGCTGTTAAATCAGACTTAAGTGATATAGAGAGTTCTCCTTAACCCTTCTCTCTTAATACTTTACACTTGCCTACTGTTATTTCTGCTCTGCATGTGTGTAGATTTATCCATGCTTCCATGAGACTACTGGTGAGTTTCCATCTGTCGGCTCTCAAATTGACAGAAGTCATACGGAGTGGTGCTTCCAGAGTTATTTTGCTTCTGATGACAGCTGATGAAAAATATGGACAATAAAACTGGGAGTCTTTGCCCTCTCACCACCACCCTCCCCCCTACCCCAGACTAAAGGAGAGAAGCCCTGAGAGGCATAAGTGTCAACTACAATGGCTACAGTATTGAAAGTCTGTATATCTATATTGGATGTTCACAGGGTTTACAGAATTCAAAAGATGCCCACAGACAAGATGATTTGCAGTAAGATCTAGAGTCTATCCACGAGATAACCTTTAGAGAAAGAACTGAAGGCCTTGAATAGGTCTTAAATAGTACACAGAGTAAGAATATTGTTTAGGCAGTGATGCTTACAATGGACAACATGACAGATGCTTAAGTTTTTTTTAAAGATTTTTTGATGTGGACCATTTAAAAAAATTTTGTATTGAATTTATTACAATATTGCTTCAGTTTTATGTTTTGGTTCTTTGGCCCCTAAGGCATGTGGGATCTTAGCTCCCTGACGGAGAATCGAACCCGCACCCCCTGTACTGGAAGGCAAAGTCTTAACCACTGGACCGCCAGGAAAGTCCCATTGCTTAAGTTTTTATTCAGTTCTGCTTCATAAATATTTATTGACCACCAAGCTAGGCACTGTGAGAAATATATGGAATATGACTTTGCAGTAATCTGACTGGTTTTAAAAAAATGAATTCTTGAATCCATATATTCAAGTATGTGCTGTTCTTTGAGAGGTTAAACATTTTTCTAGGGATGTTTTTACCACTTCAAAATTTTCTAACTCCTCTCTTAGAGCTTTCCTTCAAGCCTGTAGCATATTTAAAAAAAAAAAAATCTAACTATCCATATAATATGTGTATACCTGTGTATATAGATATATATTCTTAAAATTAGCCAAAAGTTATTTGGTGCTAAGTCCTATGAATGAGGTAGGAGATCAATGTGGATAACATTCTGTTCATCTAAAACGATGTGTGACTGAGTTTGAACTTTGGGGTAAGGTTCATCAATTTCAAAGGAGTTCCTCTGATATTGTATGAAGTGTGGAGGTATTGCAGTAAGTTTGTTGCTTCTCAAAATGACCCTGAAGGAAAACATTCATTTAAATAGAAGAACTCTGAAGTGTTTATAAAAAGTTCTAATTTCTTAGCTAGAGAGCCACGCCTAAAAAAGGCTGTTAACCTTTGCAATCTTCTGCCTTGCTAGGAAGATGGTGTGGAAACAAGTGTAATAGTTAGAGAGCAAGAGTTGGCATTAATTACTGGTGTTGAAATAGGGCTGAGATGATCGTGTGATACAGTCAGGAAGCTGGGGTGCCTGACGAGGCTCCCCTTTTCAGCTTTGCATTCACTCTCAAAGGTGTAGGTTGTCTTCCTGTCAAAATTTTCCCCCTGCTTTTTGCTTTCAAGTTTTCCCTTGTTAGTTGTTTTATCCAAAGTAATTTATGAGCAAATGGTGTCAAGTGTGTCTCTGTGTGTTTAATTTGTCTTGATTCCATGTTACTGTAGGATTGATTCTGGAAATGGGAAGTAAAGAAGGAAAGCAATTAACAAGACTAGTTCAGGATGATTTCTTGAAGGAGGTGGGTGGGACTGACTTTTCCTAAGTTCTAGAGAATCGAGATGACAGGCGTTGCTTCAGTGCACATGAAATTCAAATTTATCTAAGGATGATACATTCTCTAATGCATGGTAGCACTGTCTCCTAGAGTGGAGTGCAAGATACTCGAGGCAAGGATGAGTGCTTCTGAATCTTTTATATTCCTCACAGCACATAACCGAGTGCAGGACAGACTCATTAAGGCTCACCTCAAGAGTCACCTCTTCTCTGAAACTTCCATGACCCTCTCCAGACAGAACTGTTACTCTCAGATTTCCATCTCGTGTTCCTTTAAACAAACCCTGTGTCTTAGCTTGGGCTGCCATAACAAAATACCATAGGCTGGGTGGCTTAAACAACAGAAATCTATTTTCTCAAAATTCTGGAGGTTGGAAGTCCAAGATTAAGGTGCTGACTGATTCAGTTCCTGGTGAGGATCCTCTTCCTGGCTTGTAGATGGCTGTCTTCTCACTGTGTCCTCACATGGCAGAAAGAGAAAAGAGAGCAAGCTCTCTAGTGTCTCCTCTTAGAAGGACACTGATCCTATTGGATCAAGGCTCCACTCTTATGACCTTATTTAATTTTACTTACTTCTTTACTCCAAATACAGCTACACTGGGGGTTAGGGCTTCAACATATGGATTTTGAGCAGACAATTCAGTCCATCGCACCCTTAGAACACTTATTACATTGTGTTGTAATAATTTATGTCTGTCTGCAATAGACTATGGTCGTCTTAGGTGCCAAGCACTGTGCTAGGCACTGAGAATCACAAAGATGGAGCTTGCCTTCAAGGAGCTTGTCATTAGTTGTATTAGCTTTCTATGGCTGCTATAACAAATTACCACAAACATGGTGGTTCAAAACAACACAAATTTATTATCTTACAGTTCTGTTGGTTAAAAGTCCAACACTAGTCTCACTGGGCAAAAACCAAGGTGTTGGCAGGGCTGTGGTCCTTTTGGAGGCTCTCGGGGATAAGGATTATCTGTTTCCTGCCTTTTCCAGCTCCTTGAGGCTGCATTCCTTGGCTTGTGGTCCCCGCTTTCTCCATCTTCAAAGCCAGCAAAGTTGCATCTCTATAACTACTCTTCTGTAGTCATGTCTCCCTCTGACATAGCTGGTAAAGGTTCTCTTTTCTTAAACTGGGCCCATCCAGATAATCCAGCATAATCTCCCCATTCAAAGCTATTTAATTTAATCACATCTGTAAAGTCTCATTTGCCATGTCAGGTAAGATGTTCATAGGTTCTAGGGATTAGAATGTGGACATAATTTGGGGGGGGCATTATTCTGCCTACTATGTTAGTGGAAGAGAAAGATGTAAATTAGAGACTCAATGCAACGTGTCAAGTGCAATGTGAAGATCTATTCAGGGTGCCTATACATGAGAAGCATAGAAGGTGGCTGTTCAACCAATCACAGTAAAAATGAGACACTGACAGCAAAAATGAGGAGGAGGAGATGGGTTCCAGGGAGGTAGAAAGGGCATGATTTGTGAACCAACTTGAGGTAGGGGATGAGGGAGAAAGAGAGAAAGGGAGTTAGAATGACTTCCAGATTCTGGACTGGGACTGGGTGGGACTCTTTGTAGCTGAGCCTCAGAAATTAACTAGAATGAGGACACAAGTATCTTAGGACTTCTCTCTGCTCCTCTCTTTCTGTATTTTTTAATTTTTCTCTCTCTGAAGACCAGCATCTTTTGCATCTCCCTTCTGTAGATGAAAACATTACTAACCATAGTTCCATAGTTCTCTCTTTCTCTCTCTGAATTCTGTAGTACTTGGAAAGGGCTCTGATTGATACAGCTTGAGTCAGTGTTCCCCTAGTGCATGAGGCTGTGGCCACGGCACAGTTAGTTGCCCTAATGCCATTTTATTGTCATGACTGCTCTGGCTTCAACCATATGGTAGATGGAGGAGTGATTCTTAGAAAAAGCAGACATTGCTGTCTGTTGAGCAGACATCCCACTTACCTTGGAGAAGATGATGTGTTCTGTTTTGTCTTTCTCTTCTTTTTTTTTTTTTAAAGTTGAAGTATAATTTACAGTGAAATGCACAGATCTTAAATGTTTAGTTTGATGAGTTTTGGTAAATGTATACTCACACTCAAATCAAGATATAGAACGTTTCCATCACCTCCACAAGTCTCTCATGCCTCTAGCAGTCAATCCCCACTCCTCAAAGGGAACCACTGCTCTGACTTCTGTCACTGTAGAATAGTTTTGCCTGTTCCAGAACTTCACATAAGTGGAATCATACAATACGTACTTTGGCTTCTTTCATTCAACATGATGCATCTGAGATTCAACTAAGTTGTCGCTGTATCAGAATCCACTCCTCTTTGTTGCTGAGAATCTATCACTGAATGCACATATCACACTTGTTTATTCATTCACCTTTTGATGGACATTTGGGTTCTTGGTTTTTTGGTTATAATGGACATTTTTATACAAGTATTTTTATGGTTGGAAATTTATAGCATTAAGTGTTGAGACTAGAAAAGATGAGTTCAGATTTGAATAAATTAAGTCAGAAGTGAGGATAAATTAATTCAGACAGTGAGGTCTAGGACCAACGGGAATATAGTCTAAGGCCCAGAAGAGAGAGGTGGGCTAGTTATTTAGATTCTGTAGTCCCTAGCCATTATGTGTAGTTAAAGCCATGGGAAGTCCTCAGGTAGACTAAAAGGTCCATGAATTAAATCCTGAGGAGTATCAGTATTTGAAAAGAGGATCCCTCTAAGGAGGCTAAGGGAAGCATGCATTTATCCTTTGTGTCGCCATCACAAGGCACAGGACCCAACGTACAGTCTCTTCTCAGTTCGCTAAATTTAAGAGAATGGGTGCAGAGTGCATGGTTATTGATAGAGCCTGTAGAAGGAGATTAGGAGGAGAAATGTCATGAGGGGTCGCAAAGGACAGAATGAGCTTGGTAGATTGAAGAGGAGTGGTGCGGGGTAAGCACGACGGACTCCACCTTTCTTTAGATGGGGCCGGGAGGACCAAGCCGTTAAAGTTGAACGATTAAGCAGGGTCAGACTACGCAGGGCCTGTAAATGGATGTCAGATTGAAGAATTTAGACTCCAAAAGGCCGGCTACCCCAGGAAGAGCCAGGGTTCTGGAGTGGGGCGTGAGAACGAGATATTTCCTTCTGGGAGGTGCACTCTGGAGGCGGTGCACTGGTTGGAGGCAGCCGAGGTGCTGCCGCTGGCGACAGTGCTGTCTTGTTACCGGCGGTAGGGCTTTCCACTGGACTTTGGCTTTGTAGCCACTGAAAGGGAACAGTGCCGCCGGCTGCTGCTGATTCTATGCCATTCCCTGACCAAGTGCTGTAACTCTGCTCCTGAGCCTTGAAATCAGACGACCGAGGCGGTGGCATCTGGCCGCAGCTGGGAGGCAGTGCGTGCGCGCCGCTCTGGGATGTCAGGCTGGGAATACTAGGGCAAAGCAGACGCCCAGCGCGCCGCGGGCGGGGCGGTCGCGGGGCCAGGCCACGCCCCCGCTCGCCTGCGCAGGCGCGCTTTGGGGCCGTTGCTGTCAGGAGCGCACTAGAGGCCGGACGGTGGCGGGATCCGACGTCTGACTGGACCCGGCTGACTGAACTGAGCGCGGCAGCGGCGGCGAGGGCTGCGCGGCCCCGGCTCCCCGCCAGGTCGCAGAGACTAGCAGGGTCTAGCGGGCAGCCGGCGGCGCAGGCACAATGGGGAACCGGGAGATGGAGGAGCTGATCCCTCTGGTGAACCGTCTGCAGGACGCCTTCTCCTCGTTGGGACAGAGCTGTCTGCTGGAGCTGCCGCAGATCGCCGTGGTGGGCGGCCAGAGCGCCGGCAAGAGCTCGGTGCTCGAGAACTTCGTGGGCAGGTGAGCGTGCAGGGCGCGGGGGTGGGGCGGTGGGGGTGGGGGCGACCCCACTCCGGGCCGTTCGAGCGTGGATGGCGGGAGCGCGAGGCTGGACCAGGAGCTGCGGCGGAACGCAGGGAAGAGCAGAGGTGTCTGTGAGGCGGGCGGGGTCGTCCCGGCTCCGGGCATCCTCTGTCCCTCCCCGCCTGGCGGCCCCCCTGTCTGCCTTTCATCCTGCTATACAAAGCCATTTCCTCCTGGTCCTCCGGTCTGGGAGTCGGGGGAGGGGTCCGCCCCGGCATCGACTTCCCCCGCCCGATGTGCGCCAGCCCCGGGCAGCCTGGGTGCGTCGCGCGCCCGGGAGCTTCGCAGTCCCCCTCTCTGTTTTCCCAGCTCAATATCCTCCTCCTTTTCTAGTCAGCCTCCCGGAGGCTCTCGGCAAGGCTGTGGGGTTTATTTCCCCGCCCCTCCCCCCCCGCCCCCCTTGGAGATGCTTTCCTTCTCGCCCTGATTCTCGGCTCCTGTCAGCTGTCTACTGTTCGAGACAGTCGTCGCCTGCCCCTAGCAGGGGAGGCGGGGTGCGAGGAGAAAGAAATCGTTTGTTGTGGTGAGGCTTTAAGCCGCGACGCTTCCCCACCATTCTCCTCTCTAGAAGTCGAAGAATAAAAGGTGGTGTGTTCGCGTGTGCGCCTATTCACAGATCCAGGCATATGTCAGAGAAACCGAGGCACAGACTCTGAGGGGGTGGGGTGGACGTGGACTTGTGTTGTCCAGGTGCCATGTCATTCCTGCATCATCTCGGAAGGGATGAGCATCTTTCTCGCACTCTCTCTGCGCCCCCTCCCCCAGCATCATCTTCGGTTCCCTAAGCTTTTATTTGTCCTGCCAGCCTTCAAGTTAACACGCTGAATCTAAATTATAGTTACGGGTTTCGTAGTTACTCTTAATTCAGAAAAAGCTAAAGAATTAATTTTTAAATTGGGAATCAGCATTTTTTCCATTGAGCAATTCATGAGAGATTAAGTTACCTTAACGGCCTTGCCTGAGCAGTGTAGACATTTGCTAAGAAAAGCCCATTAGAAAGCATTATGAAAGCCGAAATCGGTTTCCTAGCAGTAAACCAGGTAGAAATGTACAACGGCCGAGAGAGTGGGCCAGAGAGGGTACAATACAGAGATTGTACTTTACTCTTTTTATTTGGGATTCAGGAAGTTCCTGTTTTTTGTTTTTTTTTTGTTTTTTTCTTCTCTTTTTGTTAGTGTTTGGTGATGTGTAAAATTTAGATATTCCCATATCTCCTTTGGGAATGCTAGTATCCATAAAGTGTATATTCTTTTCTCTCAGATGATACTCTTAGGGGTTTTTTTGTTTTTTGTTTTTCCTGTTGAACTAGAAAGCTAAGAAACCTAACTAAAAAAAGTAAAATTGCTGACAGTTGGCTGGTATCTTTGACTAAGTCACTTAATCACTTTGCTTGGTTTTATCATTAGAGTGATGAGAATAGTGATGGTAAAGCATTTTGCCTACGTCATCATAGACTTATGGTGAAGTGATGGATGAATATGTGATTCAAAACATGTACACAGAACAGCCACATACTTAAGGGTTTTACACTCTTTGATTTATTGCCAATGAAATTCACTAAATTTAAAGTATCTATAGGGAAGGTGAGGTTTGATGACAACGTATTTTTGGGTTTTCAAACTCCCGAGCATTTAACAGGATGCCTTACTTGTCATTTAGCTACTTTTGTTTTTTAAACAAATACTTAAAGATTAAAATTGTAAGTAATTCAAATGCAGTGGCCATATTTTATGCATCTTTCGTATATTTAGTCGAATGAGTCTGTTTTATAAATGCACTTTTTGTGGCAAGAGCTTTTGAAGCTAATGTCAATTTTATGCATGTATCTTAATTCTGTTCTTCAGATTTTCAAATCCTGAATATATTCATTAATGCTGTAATAAAATTGTAAACATTTTTCCTCACTAGCTATCCTCTTTTCAAATGAGAATTTTAAAAAATCTGGAAGAATAAAATATTGTAGCTTGAACATTTTTTATGATAGAATGAAAAATAGGGATGTCATTTACCAGAATACATTAGTAATTTATTATACTTTTTAAAGCTTTACCAATAATTAATTACTGTAAGAATGTCAAGTCAAAGAAAAGGATGGACATAAGGGGAAAAACTCATTTAGTAAATATAGCAATGCTTTATTATCTGTAGAGATGACACCTGCCAGCAGAGCTTATATATTAGGAGAAAATTAATTAAAAAGGTCATTTGACTTTAATAAAGGTTTTGGTCATTGAATTATTGAGGAATCTAATTTCTAATTATAAACCAACCTTAGGGAAAAAGGAGTTCTCTAATTTGTTAGGAGATTCATCCTAGGTGGAAAAAACTACTCATATTCTACTATAACCTTTTATTTTTTTATTATCCAGAAATTTTCCAATAAAGATAAGGTTCTTTAAGAATGAAACGTTCCTCTTTTACATGTAGCTGTTTTCATTTTAAGACTCTGACCTCTGTGCAGTTATTGAACGCAGTCATAAAATAAGGGGTCATTACTTGTGTAAATTAAGCATTTGCTCATCATTTAAGCTGGTCTTCAAAATAATGATGCATTTTCTCCTTAATATTTAACATTCCATGTTTAGTGGACTAAACAGCTCTTCTCCTCTCAGTTTGTTTGTTTATATTGATTTTTTTGACACCACTGAGTGAAGTTGGATGTGAATGTGTTACTTCATTTAACTGTAGCTCTAAAATCCAATTTTGGGGGTGACAAGTTTGAGATTATTATGAATAAAATGAATCATGAATGAACTACTTGTTTGTGATTTTTCTTGCTGAAGTGATGAATTTACATATTAGTGTAATATAGTGTGAGTAACCAAATTGTTCTTTTGCGTGTTCAGATGAGATATAATGCTCTCAGTGAGAGGCAGCTTAAGGTCTAATGAATAGAAGCTGAGACTCATGGTCTGAATATAGGGGTTCACTAGATGGCTTGGGGTCTGCCCATTGGTCTGGTTTGTGTACAGAAGAATTTATTCAACTACTTTTACACCACCCCCCCTTTATTTTTTTAACAGTGCAGTGAGATGTTGATGATGATAATGGTCAACATTTATGGAGTACTTGTTATGCATCAGGTACTATTCTAGATGCTTTTACATGGAAAATCTTAATGAATTCTCATAAACCCCTGAAGAGGAGGGTACTCTTAAGAGTTCTGTTTTATAGAAGAGGAAATTGAGATTTAGAGACTTTGAGTAACTTGCTGAAGGCAAATTTAACATAAAAACAGTGGAGCTAGGATTCAACTTGAGGTATCTGGGCTCTATACTTGTGCTCTAAAACCTCTGTGCTGTATTGAACCCCCTCCATATTGAGATTTACCAGTTCCTCTGATAAATACTTTTAACTTTTTTCTTTGATCACACTTAAAATCACCACCTAAAATAATAAGAAACTGCTATGTTAATAATTTCATTCATATTTATTTATGTATGTCTATCTTGCCTCATTTCACGGAGGATTTGAGGCAACCCCTTAGGCAGAAGCAACATTAGTTAAAAGATAAGTTTTTTTCTTTACTATATTAGACATTCTTGAAGGGAGCTCTAGCATATAACTGGGTTATTTATTTAAGTGTGTGTTGATAGGGAATATAACTTGTTTATAGAGGTGTTAAGTGAGAACTGTACTAGTTGCTAAGGTGTAAATGTTTTTTAATGACATACTTGTTAGAAACATTAGTTCTTCAATGCTTATTATATAGACAGAGGATTCACATTATTTTCTTCTAGCCTAAATGGTAAATAGACTTTCAATTTTGCACAAGTAGAATAGGTTTTTTGACTAACGGGGTCAAATAAAGGATAAAGTAACTATGTTGAGGGGAGTACATTTCAATGTGGAAATGTCATATAAGGTTTATTTACTTAGTTGTGAGGTTTCTGAAGATGGGTATGTTGATTATCAAATTAGAGTCGTTTCGCAGGAGAACCTTAAAAGTGAGCCATTTGATGCTATTGTTGAATGGACGTGACCAGATAATTTTTCAAAAATCCAAAGTCATTTATATGTCTTAGATGGATACTAATTTATTCTTAAATCCTTTGACTGATTTCAAGAGAGTATTAAAAATTGAGGAGGTAAGAGTTCTCTAATTGCAAATAAGATTAGGCACAGAGCATGCATATTAGTAAACTTCTTAATTCAGAAATAGGTTTGTATTGAGGGAAAAGATTTTTAAAAATATGCAAGCATCTGAATTAGTGAATATTTTTCAACAAATGACT
The DNA here is from genome assembly GCF_965194805.1 of Balaenoptera borealis. NCBI lineage: Eukaryota > Metazoa > Chordata > Mammalia > Artiodactyla > Balaenopteridae > Balaenoptera > Balaenoptera borealis. Next base: position 58,795,110 of record NC_138860.1, on the reverse strand, counting down.
TCCAAATATTAAAGTTATTAGATAAATGGGTGCTAACAATTAAAATGTGATAATTGTTGAAAATCATACTTCATGGTTCTCAAGGGTCTATTTAACTGAAGTGTCAGAAACATAAACTTTGTTTCATCCAACAATGAATTGCTAAAACCTGAAATTACAAAGATATTTTTGCTGAATTCACATTATGTAATATACTTTTAGGTTATCACAAATTCAATTGGTAGGATTTAATTATAACAATCAACTTAATTATTAATAATTCGTTAGAAGCAATATACCTAGGTGAACTGGACTTCATAGGATATCTCTGTTTTGAAATTTACTTATGATTAAGAGATATCAAAAAAATGCACTCCATTAACTTCTTTAAGAATGAAGTTGGGCAGGCATCATCCAAAACTTTGGAGGAATGGAAACTTAGTAGTTAGCTATTCTAGAAGGTAGGCTATTGGGTTCTTTACCAATGGGACATATATTTAGTATATTAGTGTTTGTCTTAGGTAGTAAGTACTTGGTGCTAGGGCTAATAAGTGCAGTTAAATTATGCTGTTTTACTTATTATGATTAATTTTAAGAGAGGACTGCAAGCAGCTAAAAGAAATAGATGATTTTTTTTCTCTTCCACCAGAGCCAAGTCAAGAGAACTCTGAGCTAATGTACTATATAGAACAATTCAATTTATTTTCTATATGGCCAAAGTTTTGCCCATCTCTAAGTCTGCTTTGGTTTTTCTCACACTCAGCATTCATTTAAAAATTCTAAAGGATTATGTTATAGTAAACACATTTTTATAAAGTGGAAGGAAGAAGGAGGCCAATATTTGCTTCGCCTTACTTTGTTGCAGGCATGGATTCTGTTATACACATTCCGTGTCTTCTGTAGCTTGTTTTCACATCCCCATGTTAATAAGGGAGGAAACTCAGGGTTAGAGAGACAAGTAATTTGTACAAGGTCACATGGCTAGCAAGTGCCAAGCTGGGATTTAGCCTTGGATATGACTCGTATTGATACTCTTGAGAAATGTGGGCAAGGAAAGTCAATGAGCATGTATTACTGAGTTCTAAGTATACTGGGTAAGAATGTAGAAGGAAGTATAAATGTATAGGAGCTGATGTATATATAAAAAGAGAACTGACAGCATAAGCTATGAGACCACAACTTTCAAAGAGTTTGTAAAATGAATGCAGTTGGGTATAATGCAAACTAAATGGGACAAAATAATTTATACTATGTCACTTTATTTTTGTGAAAAAGAAAACAACTCTGAAAAACTACAATTCTGAAAATGAATTGTGATATAGTGGAAAGTAGACAGTATTTGAGATTTTGGTGTCATTTGGCAGCCGGTATCATTTTAGCTCAAGGCTGCATGTACTGAAGTATCGATGTCAAAGCAGGGAGTTTGTGATCTGTGTCTCAGTGTCTGACTTGACAACAAGGCATTGAATTTAGACTGTCACTTAATCACAAAGAGACACTGTATGTTGGAGAGGGCCTGAGAGAAGAGTAGCAGGAAAGAAAAGAGTTTGGAGAGATTAAAAATATAACTGGATGCATTGAGATAGGTGGGATAGATCAGACTCACTAAGGATCTTTAAGGCACTAATACTTAAGGGAGATGGAATTCTATTCTTTAAGAATAAGGCATTTAGTTAAAGTAGTGGAGTAAGTGGAAGACAAAATGTCAGAGGAAATGTTCTAAAGGCAAACCTGAGAATAGAATGTATGTAGAAAGAGAGGAGGGTAAAGGCAAAGGGAAGGTTGATACTAAATGATTTGTATTATTGCATTAAACACTGTTCCAGAAAATTAGAAGGTTTATTAATACCAGGTTGGCAATTTGGGGGTTTTTTTGGTCATAGCTGGCTTAGCTTTTTTTAAATCAGTAGTGAGGACTGGCTTTTCACTAGGTTCTGTAAGAAACTTTCTCCTGGTTTAATTTTTGTCACTTCTTGGAGCTGCATTAGGATGCAGAGAAACAAGAGATTTGCCCAAGGTCAGAAATAGAATCACAGTTGAGTTTGGAACTTGGTGTTCAGAACTGGGAGCCCCATGGCAGTTCATCATTTTCTCTTCCTCCTCTTATTGTTTTAAAGTACCTCCCTCTCATCCTTGCCACCTCCTTTTCCCATTCCCTTCCATTGGACCACTCTTTCCTCCTCCTTGATACTCCCCTCCATTACTTTTCTTGATGGTGGACCAGCAATGATTTTTTCCCCCCCATACACAATAGGGTAAAGAGACAGGGAACAGGATTTTTCTCAGGCTTAGACCAGGTAATTTGGCTGAGATAATATATTCTAGAGTAAATTGTAACTTTTAGGAAACAGATGGGCCCAGGAAAAGACTACATGAAATAGTGGATGTTTTCACACAATATTAATATTTTCACACCAGGTGGGCATATCTAGAAAGTTGTGCCTGGGTTGGTCACTGATTGACCTTGCTTAAACCGAGGAAAGCTTCTGAAAAGTTGTGTATGAATAAGTAATATAAATGGAAAGGTTACTATTTAAAGAAATGGGTGAGATTTTTTGTAAATTAAAATATATATTTGGGGCTTCCCTGGTGGCACAGTGGTTAAGAATCTGCCTGCCAATGCAGGCGACATGGGTTTGAGCCCTGGTCCGGGAAGATCCCACATGCCACGGAGCAACTATGCCTGTGTGCCACAGCTACTGAGCCTGCACTCTAGAGCCCGTGAGCCACAACTGCTGAGCCCGTGTGCCACAACTACTGAAGCCCGCGTGCCTAGAGCCTGTGCTCTGCAACAAGAGAAGCCACCACAATGAGAAGCCCACGCACTGCAACAAAGAGTAGCCCCTGCTCGCCGCAACTAGAGAAAGCCCATGTGCAGCAACGAAGACCCAACGCAGCCAAAAATAAAAATAAATAAATAAATTTATAAAAAACAAAACAAGTGAGCATGCTTTAAAAAAATAATAAATAAGATATATATTTGGGTAGCAAATCCTTACCTTTCAGTTTGCTGTTTCATATTCTTTGTGTTTGTATTCTTTGGGTGAGGCCCATCAATGTCACAGAAATTTAACAGTTTCAACAAGTATTAATGTTGCGTTAAATTCTTAATGTTAATAAGAAAGGCAAGATAATTGTTGAGGAAAAGGATGACTTATTTGGTCCATGAATTTTATGAATGATACAGGATTGCTTTAGATTTTTTCTTCTAACATCCCTGCTGAAGATTCTCTATTTGCAGGAGTTTAAAGTGTGTGTGTCTCAGTGCTTCCTTGTGACAGTGTCTTATTTTCATTTCCCAGAGCTTCAAGGTCATGATATCCCCGGGAATAACACATACATACCTATTAGAATTTAGTAGGGCTTCTGAAGGACCTCATTGTCTATCATTTCCCTGGCTTGAAATTGAAAAGACTAATTCATTTAAATAAGTAATTTGATGGGTACCTAATCTTACTTAAGATATTTGTTTTCTTAGATCCTCAAAAAGCCAATATTTGAAAAGGAGTCATCATATTCTGGTGATAGAGTGCCGGCTTTGCTGATAGGTGTGTCCGTCCCACCGCTGACTCTATACTGGATACACACATGGCTCCTCAGCGAGGCATTGAACTTCACTGGGACTTAATTTCCTCATTTGCATTATAGGGACAATAATACAGACTTCATTGTTTTATGTGCGTGTGAGTTCCAAGTAAGATGATGTAAAGCGTATGGTCCATAAGAAGCATTTAATAAATGATTGCTGTGATACTGTGATTTATAAGAAAAATATATATTTTGTCATTCACATGACCAAAATATCAATATAATTCTCAAATATATTTGGTCTTCATTCACAGTTCCTGGCTCACAGCTCCAAAAACCCTTGGAATTTCCTAAGTGTTGAAGGTGATAAAGGTGTCTTTTGTTAGGTTAATGAGGTGACTTTTGGAAAGCACCCAAGGATAAGGGCCGGTTGCCAGTGGAACCAACCACATGATTAGAGGGTTGGAACTTTGTCTCATGCCTCACCCCCAACCTCTAGGGAGGGGAGAGGGGCTTCAAGTTGAATCAGTTGCCAGTGGCTAATGATTTAATCAATCATAACTGTAATGAAGCCTCCATAAAAAACCCCAAAAGAACAGGGTTCAGAGAGCTTCTGGGTTGGCAAACACGTGGAGATTTGGGGAGAGTGGTGTACCTGGAGAAGGCATGGAAGCTCCTCACCCTTTCCCCGTACCTTGTCCTGTATGTCTCTTCCATATGGCTGTTCCTGATTTATATATATCTTTTTATAATAAACCAGTAGTATAATAAGTAAAATGCTTCTCTGAGTTCTCTGAACTGCTCTAGCAAGTTGACTGAGTCAAGGAGGAGGTCATGGGAACATCCAATCTATAGCTGGTGGGTTAGAAACACAGCTAACAACCGGGGCTTGTGATTGGTGCCTGAAGTTGCAGGAGAGGGCGGTCTTGTGGAACTGAGCTGTCAACCTGTGAAATCTGATGCTTTCTCCAGGTAGATAGTGTCAGAATTGAGTTGAGCTGTAGGATACCTGGCTGGTGTCTGGAGTACTGCTTATTGTCGGTGTGGAAAACCACCTCCCCATGTTGGAATTGCTACCAGAACCCCTTTAATGGTTATTAGCTTTAGTCTTTTATCTAGAATGGATGTTTTCTAACTATTTTAAAAATAACAGTAAATTTAGGAGACAGGATAGATAGTAGTGTGTAATGTGCCTGGTCTATGATAATGCAATCAATAAATGATAGCTATTAGTTTAAGTTTTTTATCTAGACTGGGCATTTTCTGAAACAAAAGCAAATTTAAGAGAGAATAGATAGTAATGTGTATTTGCAAATTCTTTTTTGTGCATGTGGGAAAAATCACAGCTGCATCAAAATACTAACTTTTAGATCAGACTAACTTAAAGTATATTTGGACCTTTTTAAAAGAAAGCATTTCCCACATTTTGCATCACCCGAGGGTATTTTTTTTTCTTTAAACAGATATATACAACATAAATCCCGTTTGTATACTCTTCCCTCCCAAGAGTTCCAAAGTACTTTTCATTTATTCTTTTATTAATCCTAACAATATCCCTGAGAGCATAGTAAAGGCATGTTTTATTAACTTCAATTTAGAAATGTGGAAGATTGAACTAGAAGTTAAGTGACATGCTAGGGTTTAAATGGCAAATACCAGAGATAATGAACATAGTAGAATTAATAACATAGAGATAATAGAATTAAAATGAATTTTGCTGAAATTATTTTCATATGTTCTCCTAGAGAATGAATTTTAAGCAAAGTATTTGATTCTGTGATATGGAATAAACCATTCTTAGCATATCTTTATCTTTTGGAAATGTTAGATGAAGTTGTAGGCAAAGATGGAAGTAGAAGTGGGAAAAACAACTGAGAGAGTCTGATTGGAGAAGCAGGACGACTTAGCAAGAATATGAGCTAAGGCCAAGGAACAGAAATGATCTACAGACAAGGGATCAGGAGGTAAGATAGAAAAATAATAATGGCTGGTGCTATTAGACCTTAGAGAAGTATCAAAATTCTTGCAGTAGGTGTTGAACTAATACCCAGTGACTCTATTTTCTTTTTTTCTTTTTTTTTTTTTTTTATAAATGGCAAATATAATTGGACTTCAGTAAGATGATTAACAGCAGGATTCGCAGTGTTTGAGAATCAATTGAAATATGACTTTATAGCTACTTTTTAAAATTTTTATTTATTTATTTATTTATTTTTAGCTGTGTTGGGTCTTTGTTTCGTGCGAGGGCTTTCTCTAGTTGCGGCAAGCGGGGGCCACTCTTCATCGCGGCGCGCGGGCCTCTCACTATCGCGGCCCCTCCCGTTGCGGGGCACAGGCTCCAGATGCGCAGGCTCAGTAGTTGTGGCTCACGGGACCAGTTGCTCCGCAGCATGTGGGATCTTCCCAGACCAGGGCTCGAACCCGTGTACCCTGCATTAGCAGGCGGATTCTCAACCACTGCACCACCAGGGAAGCCCTCTTTTTTTTTTTTTTTTTTAAATGGCTCACGGGCTTAGTTGCTCCGTGGCATGTGGGATCTTCCCAGACCAGGGATTGAACCTGTGTCCCCTGCGTTGGCAGGCAGATTCTTAACCACTGCACCACCAGGGAAGTCCCCCAATGACTCTGTTTTAAATGGAAAGTTTCATATCCTGACTTGATTGACATTTCCACAATTGTTAACCTCCAATTTTAGCTCTGAGCTAGTTAACTGATTCCATTTGGTATTACATTATCTTTGTGTTGCTAGGTATGCCTCAGAAGCTTTGTGTAAGAATAGCTTTGGGTTATCCAGAGGAGGCTTAGAGCTTTGTGTGTATGTGTGTCTGTTTCTGTTACATAGTTAATAAAACTGAGGTCCATTCTTTTCATATATTTAAAGGAGGAGAAAAGATTTGAAGAAAGAACACAGTGGAATCTTACTGCTGAGGGAGTTAGGAGTATTTGTGAGTTATCTAGTTTGAGGTGGATTTGATTTACACCCACGGTGGGTGTCCCCTGGATGTTTGTTAAAGAAATACCGTGGATAAGCTGAGGCAACATGGCAGAAAGCAAGGAGAGCTAGGATTAGTTTGGTCTTTACTGTCACCCACTGGTCTTCCGCAACTCTCCCTGTCTGATTTAGAGCCCCTCTTCAGTGGTCCTCGTTCATACTTCACTGCACAGGGATCTTACTGTACAGTTGGTTGCCTTGTCTCTCTGTCCAAGTGTTTGCAGCTTCCATGAAGTCAGGAGCTGTGTTTCATTGGTCATTTTCCATAACACAATGCTGGCATATAGCAGGATCTAAATGAATGAACTAACTACGTGATTCTATACATTTATCCAAGCTGAAGCATACGTTCTTCATCAATAAATTGGTTGAGGATGGGGTGGATGTTGGACTGGATCCAAGGTTTTCAAACTGTGGGTGTGACCTACTAGTGGGATGTGATATCAGTTTAGTGGGTTGCAACAGCCTTAAAAAAGTATCAGAGTACCTTCCAGGCAGTGATGATAAGCACTGTATGGTGAATCTTTTGTATTAGTTGTATATTTGTATATGTTTACCATGCTGCAGTATAAAATGTATTTCTTACTATGGTTGTCCTCAAAATTGTTGAATGCCTCTGGACTAGATTAATGTTACCTCTAGTCATTTATTTAATTATTGTATATTTCAGTGGTAGGATGTATTATGGAAGGCAAAATTCACACTATACTATACTCTTTCTCTAGGTGAGTTAAAATGAAGATAATTTTAATATTTTTATTTTGTTAAATTGACTGTCTTTTTTTGTTTTGACTGTCTTTTAATTGAAAAAGGAATATGTATATGTGATAAAAACTCAGACATTTCAAGAGTGCGTATAGTAGAAATAGTAAAAATTGTCTTTCTCTCACTGAGGTTTCTTATTTATTAAGATGTTTCGTTTAACCTGCATGTCTGACAAATTATTTCTGAGTTTATATTTTCTTTATATTACATTTATTTGATTTTTGAGGGCAGAGAGAGTTTAATAAACTTGTTTGGTTGTAGGTAGATGATTAAACCAGTTGTGAAAGAATACGTTTGAAAATTCTAATAGCAGGTGGATTTGTTCACTCACTGAGTCATTTACAGTCATATTTTGAGAGTCCACTCCATGCCAGAAACTGTGTGAGGCTCTATGTGTATAGCAGCTCCTTCAAAGAACTTGGTGACCCAGAAGGGTACAGGATTGATACGCACCATGCTGTTGTTATCAGGGTAACCAGGCTAACAATTTTTATGCAAGGCATTTGTTAGAAAGTAGTTGGCTGGGTCAGGATGATGTCTCTAAATATCTGAGGAGCTGTTAATTGGAGATTGACTGTATGTCCCTGGAAGACTGAATTAGAACAAATGGGTGAAAGTTATAGGCAGGCGGATTTAAACTTAACGTAAGGGAGACTGCTCAACAGAACAGTTAAGAAATGGAATGAATTGCCTGTGAAGCAGTAAGTATTCCATCACCAGAAGGATAGAGGCTGGGGATTAAAGACTGACTGGCTTCTTGGCATGGTGTAGAAGGGAGGCAGGTGGAGCCTCTGAAGGTTCTTGACTTTGAAGATTCTTGCTATCACATAACAACAGTTATGTGTTTATGATTATTATTGGAAATGGAAGTTTAGATAGAATTTGGGTGTCTTTAGAGGTACAGAGTGGTCTGAATGCTTAAAGGAAAATATCACATCTCTTTGGAGAGTCCAGGAAAGATTTCATCAGAGAGGTAGGGTTTGAGATGAGCAGGAGAGTATAAGAATTTGATAAGTTGAGATGGGGCCAAAAGTCACAGATTGCAGCCTTTTCTGACCTCTCGATGACTTAGGGATGGTTCCCTAAGTTTAGTTCCATGCTGTCTAGCTCTTCAAGGTTTCTGACTGACTGACTTGTAGTTTGTGGTCCCTGAGGCAGACTGCAAACTCCTACTGGTATTCCCAGTATAATATAGTATCTTGCACAATTCTGTTTTATGTACTTAATTTTTATTGAATTTTCACTAAGAAAACTGTTGACCCGACTTAAGATGGGTTGGTACTGGGCATAAAGATCATGGCTTTTAGAAATACTTCTATTTGACACTTATGAGATAATATTGACTGTGTTTGAACTAATGCTCTTAGCTTGATAAACTAATACTTGTAGCCCATGTGCCTTAGTTTCTGAGTTATCCTTTCTCTCACCTGTACTTCTCTACAATTTTTACTTATTTAAAAAAATTTTTAATTAAAGTATAGTTGATTTACAGTGTTGCATTAGTTTCAGGTGTACAGCATAGTGATTCTTTTTTTTCAGGTTATATTCCATTATAGGTTATTATAAGATATTAGATGTAATTCCCTTCCACTTTTTTAATGATATAAATCTACTTATGATTCTCCTGTTTTAACGTCTGCCCTCTTCAGCTGTGTTAGCTTAGCTCTTTCCTTCTCTCACTATCTTTCCAACTTTTACTATCTGAACTCTTGTTCTCTGAACCCAGGAACCAAGTAGATTTGAATTACAAGGAATAATTAATACGTGAAAGAATGGTCCATCTCAACATTTCCCAAAGCAAGTATATAGATATGTGTGTGTATGATTTACCTGAGGAACTTGTCAAAATATGGGTTCCTGGGCTCCACTCATGGAGACTGACTCAGTGGGTCTGGAGTTAAACCAGAGTAATCAGTGTTTTTCCAAAAGCTCTTCTGGTCCTCCTGATAAGCAGCCAGATTTGGGAGCTACTAATCACTACTTTCACAGCTCCTATTATTTCTGCAGCTGTGGATAAGGAAAGAAATGTGTCTTCATTTCCCATCAGTACACTGAAACTGCCCTTGCCAAGGTCACTGATGATCTCCAAACAGCTTAATTTACTTTCTAAGTATTTCTGAAGTTAATCACCTATGTATGCTTAATTCCTACTACCAGTGATGCTTAATTACTACAACCGTTTACTGAGTTCAAGTTATCATCATTCATCTTCTGGACTATAGCAATATACTTAATGCCTTCCCCATCTGTAACCCTTCAATCTAACTTCCACACAGCCATGGCATGATTGATATGAAATTAAAATTAAATGGTGTCACTATCTTGGTGAAAACTTTTCAGCTCTTAATGCCAATAGCATAAAATTTAAGCTTCTTGGCATGGCATAAAAGGCCCTGAATGGCCCAGCTTCTCCAGGTTATCTGTTGTGCTTTGACTGAACTGTGATTCATGCCCTACACACATTTACCATGTGTTTCACATTTCTTTGCCTTTTTCATATGGACCCCTTTATAAGAATGGTATTATAATCTTGGAAGAACAAAAACAAAAACAACAAAGTTGGAGGACCCACACTTTCCAATTCTAGAACTTACTACAAAACTGCAGTAATCAAAACAGTATAGTACTGGCATAAGGATAGACATATAGATCAATGGAATAGAATTGAGGGTCTGGGAATAAACTATTACATTTATGGGCAATTGATTTCTGACAAGAATGCCAAGACAATTCAGTGCAGGGTGGGAAGAGTAGCCTTTTTAACAAATGGTGCTGGGGCAACAGGATACCCACATGCAAAAGAATTTGGAATGCTATCTCAAACCATATACAAAAACGAACTAAAAATGTATTGAAGACCTAAATGCAAAAGCTAAAACAATAAAACTCTTAGAGTTTTAGAGCAAAACACAAGTGTAGATCTTGATGACTTTAGATTCAGCAGTGGTTTCTTAGCTATGACACTGGAAGTACAAGTGACCAAAAAAAAAGATAACTTGGACTTCATCAAAATTAAAAACTATTGTGCTTTGAAGGACACTACTAAGAACATGAAAAGATAACCCAGAGAATGGGAGACTTTTTTTTTTTTTTTTTGCAAAGCATGTATCTGATAAAGGACTAGTATCCAGAATATATAAGGAACTCTTATAACTTAATAAAAAGACAAATAACCCAATTTAAAAATGGGCAAAGGATTTGAATAGATATTTCTCCAGTGAATATATACAAATTACCAATAAGCACATGAAAAGATGCTCGGTGTCATTAACTATTAGGGAAATGCAAATCAAAACAGCGATGAGATATCACTTCACATGCACTAAGATGGATATGATTAAAAGAAAAAGATGAACATTAACAAGTTTCAATGAGGATATGGAGAAATTGGATTCCTCATACATTTCTGATGGGAGTGTAAAATTGTGAAGCCACTTTGGAAAACAATTTTTCAGTTTCTTAAAAAGTTAAATATAGTTATAATATCCAGCAATTCCACTCCTATGCATACACCGACAAGAATGAAAACCTAAGTATACACAATAACCTGTACATGAATGTTTATAGCAGCATTATTCATAATAGCCAAAAGGTAGAAATAGCCCAAATACACATCAGTTGATGAATGGATAAACAAAATATGATATATCCATAAATGAAACTTTATTCAGCCATAAAAAGGAATAGAGTACTGATACATGCTACAATGTGGATGAACCTTGAAAACATTATGCTAAGTGAAAGAAGCCAGACACAAAAGACCACATATCATATTCCATTTATATGAAATGTCCGGAATAGGCAAATCCATAGGGACAGAAAGCAGATTAGTGGTTGCCAGGAGCTAAGGCAGGGTATGGAAATGGAGAATGACTGCTAGTGGGTATGGGGTTTCTTTTGGGGGTGATGAAAATGTTCTGGGATTAGATAGCATTGATGGTTGTAAAATATTGTGAATATGTTAAAAATGACTGAATTGTACACTTCCAAAGGGTGAATTTTATGGTACGTGAATTATATCTCAATTAAAAGAAAACCTTAGGGATTAGATTAAATCACTTCAGGAGAGGATATGTGAAAGAGGGGAAAAAGAAGAGAAGCAGAAGAAAGGCACCCTGCAAAGGGAGCCAAGGAGAGACCAAAGATGTAGCAGGTAAATCAAGAGGCTGTTTGCTAGCCTCAGGCGGTAATGCTAGCAATGGGGAGTGGCAGATGAAGTTTTGCTCGCTCACTGCTGCTCACCTCCTGCTGTGCGGTCCCGGTTGGGTACCCCTGTATTAGAGCATTTTTGTTTGCTAGTGGGAATGATCGAGGAGAAGACATAGATGATACAGGGAAGAAAGACAGGAGGGAGGGTCAGGAAAGCCTTGGGAAAATGCAGGGGGATGGAATCCAGAGGTTCTGTGGTGGAAAGCCTCTTATAAGAGGAGGAGGGGCACCTCATCCATTGGAACTAAAGGATAAAGAAGTTGGTGCATAGAGTTGATAGGGGGAGGATAGGGAAGTTCCAGTTTGATAAGATGACAGCATTAGCTGATGGTAGAGTGGGAAGGAGAGGAAGGAATAGAAAGAAGAAAGGAAAACGTAGGCAAAGAATATCTGAGGGAATGGGAGTGTGAATTCAGTAGAGAAGTATATTCAAAATGTATATGAAATTGTCCTTTTCATAAGTCAAAAACAAGTGGATTTTCTAAAATGCAAGTTTTGTCAAGTTACTCTACTGTTAAAATCTGTTACCGAGCTTTTTAGCATGATACACTGTTTGGCTCATGATCTGCCGGCTGCCTCTGTCCATTCTCCTCTCCTGCTGCTCCTCCCATTCACCGTGGTGTTTAGTCCTGCTGAACTACTTAGAGTTCCTAGAAAAAGCATCAAGGCCTTTCATGTCTCCATGGCTTAACACACATTCCTATCTACCTGGAAAGCTCTTTGGGTTCCCTTTTGCCTGCCTAACTCGACTTACCTTTCAAGATACAGCTGTCATCTCTTCTTGGAAGCCTTCACTAAACTCACAGGTAGAAGATATTCACTAAATGTATGTTGAAAGACTGGAGGTTCTTAGAGCTCTGTGGAACTGATGATGAGCTCTTTGAGTACAGAAGAATTATCCAGAAAGGCAGTGTTGTGTGTACAAAAAGCCAAGGGCTCTTGAACTTTTGTGGCTTTCTAAGTTTGCATTTGCAAAGTCTTCATTTTCAAAGTCTAAAAAGTCTAAATGTCTAGGACATAGGACATAGACTCCTCAATAAATGAGCTTTAAAAATAGTGCTTAAGCAAAGAGTTACATGTAGCAAAACATGCCCAAGAGATGGTCTCCATGCAAGGATCACAAGGACATTTGCTTTATTTAAAATGCTGCATTTTTTTGGCATAACATTTAAGACAGATTTTGAAAGACCTATGACTGAAAGCTGTTTTTCCAAAAGGTAATGTTTCTTCAGAATGACTTGTAGGTTCCCTGGTTTGGACCCATGGATGGGTGAATGGAGGAATACATTTGGCGTAGAAGGAAAATATGTATATTTGGACCTACCCTGCATATTTTCCATTAAGGTCTCCAGCTGCTTGAGCATTAAGGAGTTGTGCCAGTGAGGAGGACAGGACCTGGTAACTGGTTGAAAGGAGCTAACAGAGCTTATGATAAGGCTTGCCAGGGGAGAGGACAAACTCCTAGTTGTCCATAGAACAGACAGGACTTGTGGAAACATAGTGTTAAGTGGAGGCCCCTGAGCTTGGAAAAGGGACTTTTCTATTAGGCTGGAACCAAGAAAAGCACAAAGAGATCACAGCTAATATACATAATATACATGTATAAACACCTCCATTTGGAATGGGGTACAACATTTATTGTTGAGTCGTCACTGTGTGGCTTGTTTATTCAGTATCTTCTCTCTTTAAAAAATGGTATATAAATTGAATATTTGTAAATAGTGTTTTCTTAACACTTTGCATTACTATATTAGAGATGCTTTAATTTTCAGATTTTGCTTGCCAAAAGTTTTTAATTCTTGCTTGAAAAATGTTTCTTAGCATGTAGCTTGGATTTTTAGAGTGAGAATCTTTGCGAGGCTAAATTGTTTTATAATGAAATTGATCATTCCTTAATTTCGCTTTTAAAACACAGATGTTTAAAATCTAGCAAGTTTTCTTAATTGGAGAGAAACATTTCCTTAATTTATAAGAAGTTAGTTATCATCTCTGCAAATAAAACCATTTTATTTTTTTAATTTTTTTTTTATTTTTATTTTTTAGAAATTCACGTTCTTTTATTTATTTATTTATTTATTTATTTATGACTGTGTTGAGTCTTCGTTTCTGTGCGAGGGCTTTCTCTAGTTGTGGCAAGTGGGGACCACTCTTCATCGCGGTGCGCGGGCCTCTCACCATCGCGGCCTCTCTTGTTGCGGAGCACAGGCTCCAGACGCGCAGGCTCAGTAATTGTGGCTCACGGGCCCAGTTGCTCCGTGGCATGTGGGATCTTCCCAGACCAGGGCTCGAACCCGTGTCCCCTGCATTGGCAGGCAGATTCTCAACCACTGCGCCACCAGGGAAGCCCTTTATTTTTTTAAAACATCTTTATTGAAGTATAATTGCCTTACAATGGTGTGTTAGCTTCTGCTTTATAACAAAGTGAATCAGTTATACACATACAATATGTTCCCATATCTCTTCCCTCTTGCATCTCCCTCCCTCCCACCCTCCCCATCCCACCCCTCTAGGTGGTCACAAAGCACCGAGCTGATCTCCCTGTGCTATGTGGCTGCTTCCCACTAACTATCTATTTTACATTTGGTACTGTATATATGTCCATGACACTCTCTTACCCTGTCACATCTCACCCCACCCCCTCCCCATATCCTCAAGTCCATTCTCTAGTAGGTCTGTGTCTTTATTCCCGTCTTGCCACTAGGTTCTTCATGGCCGTTTTTTTTTTTTTTTTTTTCCCTAGATTCCGTATATATGTGTTAGCATACTGTATTTCTTTTTCTCTTTCTGACTTACTTCACTCTGTATGACAGACTCTAACTCCATCCACCTCATTACAAATACCTCCATTTCATTTCTTTTTATGGCTGAGTAATATTCCATTGTATATATGTGCCACATCTTCTTTATCCATTCATCTGTCGATGGACATTCAGGTTGCTTCCATGTCCTGGCTATTGTAAATAGAGCTGCAATGAACATTGTGGTACATGACTCTTTTTGAACTATGGTTTTCTCAGGGTATATGCCCAGTAGTGGGATTGCTGGATCATATGGTAGTTCTATTTATAGTTTTTTAAGGAACCTCCATACTGTTCTCCATAGTGGCTGTATCAATTTACATTCCCACCAACAGTGCAAGAGTGTTCCCTTTCCTCCACACCCTCTCCAGCATTTATTGTTTCTAGATTTTTTGATGATGGCCATTCTGATCGGTGTGAGATGATATCTCATTGTAGTTTTGATTTGCATTTCTCTAATGATTAATGATGTTGAGCATTCTTTCATGTGTCTGTTGGCAATCTGTATATCTTCTTTGGAGAAATGTCTATTTAGGTCTTCTGCCCATTTTTGGATTGGGTTGTTCGTTTTTTTGTTATTGAGCTGCATGAGCTGCTTGTAGATCTTGGAGATTAATCCTTTGTCAGTTGCTTCATTTGCAAATATTTTCTCCCATTCTGAGGGTTGTCTTTTGGTCTTGTTTATGGTTTCCTTTGCTGTGCAAAAGCTTTTAAGTTTCATTAGGTCCCATTTGTTTATTTGTGTTCTTATTTCCATTTCTCTGGGAGCTGGGTCAAAAAGAATCTTGCTGTGATGTATGTCATAGAGTGTTCTGCCTATGTTTTCCTCTAAGAGTTTGATAGTGTCTGGCCTTACACTTAGGTCTTTAATCCATTTTGAGTTTATTTTTGTGCATGGTGTCAGGGAGTGTTCTAATTTCATACTTTTACATATATCTGTCCAATTTTCCCAGCACCACTTATTGAAGAGGCTGTCTTTTCTCCACTGTATATGCTTGCCTCCTTTATCAAAGATAAGGTGACCATATGTGTGTGGGTTTATCTCCAGGCTTTCTATCCTGTTCCATTGATCTATATTTCTGTTTTTGTGCCAGTACCAAACTGTCTTGATTACTGAAGCTTTGTAATATAGTCTGAAGTCAGGGAGCCTGATTCCCCCAGCTCCATTTTTTGTTCTCAAGATTGCTTTGGCTATTCGGGGTCTTTTGTGTTTCCATACAAATTGTGAAATTTTTTGTTCTAGTTCTGTGAAAAATGCCAGTGGTAGTTTGATAGGGATTGCATTGAATCTGTAGATTGCTTTGGGTAGTAGAGTCATTTTCACAATGTTGATTCTTCCAATCCAAGAACATGGTATATCTCTCCATCTATTTGTATCATCTTTAATTTCTTTCATCAGTGTCTTATAATTTTCTGCATACAGGTCTTTTGTCTCCTTAGGTAGGTTTATTCCTAGATATTTTATTCTTTTTGTTGCAATGGTAAACGGGAGTGTTTTCTTAATTTCACTTTCAGATTTTTCGTCATTAGTGTATAGAAATGCAAGAGATTTCTGTGCATTAATTTTGTATCCTGCTACTTTACCAAATTCATTGATTAGCTCTAGGAGTTTTCTGGTAGCATCTTTAGGATTCTCTATGTATAGTATCATGTCATCTGCAAATAGTGACAGCTTTACTTCTTCTTTTCCGATTTGGATTCCTTTTATTTCTTTGTCTTCTCTGATTGCTGTGGCTAACACTTCCAAAACGATGTTGAATAATAGTGGTGAGAGTGGGCAACCTTGTCTTCTTCCTGATCTTAGTGGAAATGGTTTCAGTTTTTCACCATTGAGGACAATGTTGGCTGTGGGTTTGTCATATATGGCCTTTATTATGTTGAGGAAAGTTCCCTCTATGCCTACTTTCTGCAGGGCTTTTATCATAAATTGGTGTTGAATTTTGTCGAAAGCTTTCTCTGCATCTATTGAGATGATCATATGGTTTTTCCCCTTCAATTTGTTAATATGGTGTATCACATTGATTGATTTGCGTATATTGAAGAATCCTTGCATTCCTGGGATAAACCCCACTTGATCATGGTGTATGATTCTTTTAATGTGCTGTTGGATTCTGTTTGCTAGTATTTTGTTGAGGATTTTTGCATCTATGTTCATCAGTGATATTGGCCTGTAGTTTTCTTTCTTTGTGACATCTTTGTCTGGTTTTGGTATAAGGGTGATGGTGGCCTCGTAGAATGAGTTTGGGAGTGTTCCTCCCTCTGCTATATTTTGGAAGAGTTTGAGAAGGATAGGTGTTAGCTCTTCTCTAAATGTTTGATAGAATTCACCTGTGAAGCCATCTGGTCCTGGGCTTTTGTTTGTTGGAAGGTTTTTAATCACAGTTTCAATTTCAGTGCTTGTGATTGGTCTGTTCATATTTTCTATTTCATCCTGGTTCAGTCTCGGCAGTTTGTGCATTTCTAAGAATCTGTCCATTTCTTCCAGGTTGTCCATTTTATTGGCATAGAGTTGCTTGTAGTAATCTCTCATGATCGTTTGTATTTCTGCAGTGTCAGTGGTTACTTCTCCTTTTTCATTTCTAATTCTATTGATCTGAGTCTTCTCCCTTTTTCTCTTGATGAGTCTGGCTAATGGTTTATCAATTTTGTTTATCTTCTCAAAGAACCAGCTTTTAGTTTCATTGATTTTTGCTATTGTTTCCTTCATTTCTTTTTCATTTATTTCTGACCTGATCTTTATAATTTCTTTCCTTCTGCTGGCTTTGGGGTTTTTTTGTTCTTCTTTCTCTAATTGCTTTAGGTGCAAGGTTAGGTTGTTTATTCGAGATGTTTCCTGTTTCTTAAGGTAGGCTTGTATTGCTATAAACTTCCCTCTTAGCACTGCTTTTGCTGCGTCCCATAGGTTTTGGGTCATCGTATCTCCATTGTCATTTGTTTCTAGGTATTTTTTGATTTCCCCTTTGATTTCTTCAGTAATCACTTAGTTATTAAGTAATGTATTGTGTAGCCTCCATGTGTTTGTATTTTTTACAGATCTTTTCCTGTAATTGATATCTAGTCTCATAGCGTTGTGGTCGGAAAAGATACTTGATACGATTTCAATTTTCTTAAATTTACCAAGGCTTGATTTGTGACCCAAGATATGATCTATCCTGGAGAATGTTCCATGAGCACTTGAGAAAAATGTGTATTCTGTTGTTTTTGGGTGGAATGTCCTATAAATATCAATTAAGTCCATCTTGTTTAATGTATCATTTAAAACTTGTGTTTCCTTATTTATTTTCATTTTGGATGATCTGTCCATTGGTGAAAGTGGGGTGTTAAAGTCCCCTACTATGATTGTGTTGCTGTCGATTTCCCCTTTTATGGCTGTTAGTATTTGCCTTATGTATTGAGGTGCTCCTATGTTGGGTGCATAAATATTTACAATTGTTATACATTCCTCTTGGATCGATCCCTTGATCATTATATAGTGTCCTTCTTTGTCTCTTGTAATAGTCTTTATTTTAAAGTCTATTTTGTCTGATATGAGAATTGCTACTCCAGCTTTCTTTTGATTTCCATTTGCATGGAATATCTTTTTCCATCCCCTCACTTTCAGTCTGTATGTGTCTCTAGGTCTGAAGTGGGTCTCTTGTAGACAGCATATATATGGGTCTTGTTTTTGTACCCATTCAGCCAGCCTGTGTCTTTTGGTGGGAGCAGTTAATCCATTTACATTCAAGGTAATTATCGATATGTATGTTCCTATTCCCATTTTCTGAAATGTTTTGGGTTTGTTATTGTAGGTGTTTTCCTTCTCTTGTGTTTCTTGCCTAGAGAAGTTCCTTTAGCATTTGTTGTAAAGCTGGTTTGGTGGTGCTGAACTCTCTCAGCTTTTGCTTGTCTGTAAAGGTTTTAATTTCTCCATCACATCTGAATGAGATCCTTGCTGGGTAGAGTAATCTTGGTTGTAGGTTTTTCTCCTTCATCACTTGAAGTATATCCTGCCACTCCCTTCTGGCTTGCAGAGTTTCTGCTGAAAGATCAGATGTTAACCTTATGGGGATTCCCTGGTGTGTTATTTGTTGTTTTTCCCTTGCTGCCTTTAATATGTTTTCCTTATATTTAATTTTTGACAGTTTGATTAATATGTGTCTTGGCGTGTTTCTCCTTGGGTTTATCCTGTATGGGACTCTCTGTGCTTCCAGGACTTGATTAACTATTTCCTTTCCCATATTAGGGAAGTTTTCAACTATAATCTCTTCAAATATTTTCTCAGTCCCTTTCTTTTTCTCTTCTTCTTCTGGGACCCCTATAATTCGAATGTTGGTGCATTTAATGTTGTCCCAGAGGTCTCTGAGACTGTCCTCAGTTCTTTTCATTCTTTTTTCTTTATCCTGCTCTGTATTAGTTATTTCCACCATTTTATCTTCCAGGTCACTTATCCTTTCTTCTGCCTCAGTTATTCTGCTATTGATCCCATCTAGAGTATTTTTAATTTCATTTATTGTGTTTTTCATCATTGCTTGGTTCCTCTTTAGTTCTTCTACGTCCTTGTTAAATGTTTCTTGCATTTTGTCTATTCTATTTCCAAGATTTTGGATCATCCTTACTATCATTATTCTGAATTCTTTTTCAGGTAGACTACCTATTTCCTCTTCATTTGTTAAGTCTGGTGTGTTTTGACCCTGCTCCTTCATCTGCTGTGTGTTTTTCTGTCGTCTCATTTTGCTTATCTTACTGTGTTTGGGGTCTCCTTTTCACAGGCTGCAGGTTTGTAGTTCCCGTTGTTTTTGGTATCTGTCCCCAGTGGCTAAGGTTGGTTCAGTGGGTTGTGTAGGCTTCCTGGTGGAGGGAACTAGTGCCTGAGCTCTGGTGGATGAGGCTGGATCTTGTCTTTCTGGTGGGCACGTCCACGTCTGGTGGTGTATTTTGGGGTGTCTGTGGCCTTATTATGATTTTAGGCAGCCTCTCTGCTAATGGATGGGGCTGTGTTCCTGTCTTGCTAGTTGTTTGGCATAGGGTGTTCAGCACTGTAGCTTGCTGGTCATTGAGTGATGCTGGGTCTTGATGTTGAGATGGAGATCTCTGAGAGATTTTTGCCGTTTGGTATTACGTGGAGCTGGGAGGTCTCTTGTGGACCAGTGTCCTGAAGTTGGCTCTCCCACCTCAGAGGCACGGCTCTGATGCCTGGCTGGAGCACCAAGAGCCTTTCGTCCACACGGCTCAGAGTAAAAGGGAGAAAAAATAGAAAGAAAGAAAGAAAGAGGCTATAATATAGTGAAGTAAAATAAAGCTATTATAAAGCAAAGCTATACAGACAAAATCTCCCCCAGAAGCATATACATATACACTCACAAAAAAAAGGAAAAGGGGAAAAATTAATATATCCTGCTCCCAAAGTCCACGTCCTGAATTTGGGATGATTCGTTGTCTATTCAGGTATTCAACAGATGCAGGCACATCAAGTTGTTTGTGGAGTTTTAATCCGCTGCTTCTGAGGCTGCTGGGAGAGATTTCCCCTTCTCTTCCCTGTTTGCACAGCTCCTGGGGATCAGGTTTGGATTTGGACCCGCCTCTGCGTGTAGGTCGCCTGAGGGCGTCTATTCCCCGCCCAGACAGGACGGGGTTAAAGGAGCAGCTGCTTCGGGGGCTCTGGCTCACCCAGGCCGCGGGGAGGGAGGGGTACAGAGGAGGCGGGGCGAGCCTGCGGCGGCAGAGGCCGGCGTGACGTTGCAGCAGCCTGAGGTGCGCAGTGCGTTCTCCCGGGGAAGTTGTCCCTGGATCACGGGACGCTGGCAGTGGCGGGCTGCACAGGCTACTGGGAGGGGCGGTGTGGAGAGTGACCTGTGCTCACACACAGGCTTTTTGGAGGCGGCAGCAGCAGCCCCAGCGTCTCACGCCCATCTCTGGGGTCCGCGCTGATGGCCGCGGCTCGCGCCCTTTTCTGGAGTTTGTTTAGGCGGCGCTCTGAATCCCCTCTCCTTGCGCGCCGCGAAACAAAGAGGAAAGAAAAAGTCTCTTGCCTCTTCGGCAGCTGCAGACCTTTTCCCGGTCTCCCTCCCAGCCAGCTGTGGTGCGCTAACCCCTTCAGGCTCTGTTCACGCCGCCAGCCCCAGTCCTTTCCCTGAGATCCAACCGAAGCCGAGCCTCAGCTCCCAGCCCCGCCCGCCCCGGCGGGTGAGCAGACAAGCCTCTCGGGCTGGTGAGCGCTGCTCGGCGCCGAGCCTCTGTGCGGGAATCTCTCCGTTTTTCCCTCTGCGCCCCTGTTGCTGTGGGGTCCGAGCTGATAGCTGCGGCTCGCGCCTGTCTCTGAAGTTCGTTTAGGCGGCGCTCTGAATCCCCTCTCCTCGCGCACCAGGAAACAAAGAGGGAAGAAAAAGTCTCTTGCCTCTTCGGCAGCTGCAGACTTTTTCCCCGGACTCCCTCCCGGCTACCTGTGGTGCACTAACCCCTTCAGGCTGTGTTCACGCCGCCAACCCCAGTCCTCTCCCTGCGATCCAACCGAAGCCCGAGCCTCAGCTCCCAGCCCCGCCCGCCCTGGCGGGGGAGCAGACAAGCCTCTCAGGCTGGTGAGTGCTGGTCGGCACCGCTCCTCCGTGCGGGAACCTCTCCGCTTTGCCCTCCACACCCCTGTGGCTGCGCTCTCCTCCGTGGCTCCGAAGCTTCCCCCCTCTGCCACCCGCAGTCTCTGCCCGCGAAGGGGCTTCCTAGTGCGTGGAAATCTTTCCTCCTTCACAGCTCCCTCCCACTGGTGCAGGTGCCGTCCCTATTCTTTTGTCTCTGTTATTTCTTTTTTCTTTTGCCCTACCCAACTACGGGGGGAATTTCTTGCCTTTTTGGAGGTCGGACGTTTTCTGCCAGCGTTCAGTGGGTGTTCTGTAGGAGCAGTTCCACGTGTAGATGTATTTCTACTGTATCTGTGGGAAGGAAGGTGATCTCCGCGTCTTACTCTTCCGCCATCTTCTCTCCTCCTCCTCTAATATCTAAAACCATTTTAAATTTAGATTTATTTATATCCTGTTTTTCCACAGAGGATTTGAGGTGGCTTCCTATATTCATTCGTTTATTTCAACAAATATTTATAGAGATATTGGACACATAAAATGAAACAATAAAGATTAGAAGTGAAGAAGCAGGACAAAAAAAAAGTAACTACGGTAAGACCAAAGAATGGAGAATAGAAAATTTTCAAACATAAAAATTATCATAATAGTGGACTTGAACGCATGTAAACAGCCTGGTAGTCAGGGGCAAAAGCGAAATATGATCACTTAGTTTTATTACCAGAAAGGAGGAAGAAACATTCATATTCACAGAGTTTCCTCTAGAGCTAAGGCAAGAGCAATTTCTCATATTTTATAACAACCTGTAGTAGCTTCCTCCCTCTGTGATCTCATTCATTATCAGGGTTCAGCTTGGCAGGTGACTTTGGAATCTTGAGCCTGGATCCCATTCCCATATTGTGGATGCATGCTGAAATTTCAACTTAAATGCTCATACTTTCACTAATAGATTCATCATCTTCCCCGGATAGCTCATTTCTTATGTGTATTAATGGACTTCTCTTCTCTTAATCAACAAGCCTTAAATCTTTCATATTTTCTTAAACTCTCCACTCCCCACACCAACTAAATGTGGGGTTTCTACTTCAGGGTGCCTTTGTACTCTCTCGGTGCTTTTCCACTTCTGTTGCTGTTGTCTCAGTTCCGAACTTATTTTCCTCTTGCCTGCTCTATTACAATAGCTTGTTTAATAGCCTCAGTTCTTCCAGTGTCAACCCCTGTCTATATCATCGTAAATACTCTTGCCAGAGTTCTCTTAAGGCACAACTCTAATCATCATCAGCTCCTTTTTTCCAACATAATAAAATCCTAACTCCTTGGCATGACATTTAAAGCTTTCCATGATCTGGTCACCAACTACTTTCCAGTATAATCTTCCATTCCTCTCACACACTGTAGGTACCATTCTCTGGAACATTCCTTGTGCAAATTTCTTTCCCTTGTGTCATTACCCATACTGTTTCCTCAATCGAGAGTGCTTTTGCTCTTCCTATTCCTCCCATTTTAATTCAATTTATAAAAGCTTTCCTGAGTCTTTGCCATAAACAAAGGATTGTGCTAGCTATTGTGGATTCAGAGATGAGAATGGTTACCCTTTCCCTCACAGATCTCACAACTGTATTCAGAGGAATTAGTAAATTGAAGTTTACATACTGTTTCCTCTATGAAGCCTTTCTAATTTCCTAGCTTAAATTGATTTTACTTTCTTTCATGTTTTTTTAAAGACCTTACTTACATTTTTTATTTTTCATTTTCATTTTCTTTTTAAAATTTTTCTACAGTTTTTAAAGATTACTTTCCATTTATAGTTATTACAAAATATTGGCTGTATTCCCTGTGTTGTATAATAGATCCTTGAACCTATCTTATACCCAATAGTTTGTTCCTCTCACTTCCCTACCCCTGTTGCCCGCCTCGCCCCCTCCTGCCCCTGCACTGGTAACCACTAATTCGTACCCTGTATCTCTCACTTATATATTTTAAATAGGCCTTATGGATATTCCAATTATTATTTTATATGCCCCATTATAAGCTCCTATGAATCACATTACCTGCATCCTTAGGTCCCTATGCATGCCATATTATAACTTTCACACAGTAAGTGTTCAGTAACTATTTTCAGGGCTGCATACATGGTCAATTGGCTGAGATGTTACATAGATCCTAAGAAGTAGGTATCATTGTCTGTCAAAACACTCACAGAATGTATTTTAGGGGTCTGGTTTGAAAAGTTGCTTTTAGGCCTTATCTTAAAAGCTTTGGTACGTGTAAGTTCTAATAAAGCCCAAACATTTAAAAAGTTTTCCGCTATGTGTGTAACCACACATGGAGCGCAGCCTTTGAAGTCAGCAGGAAATCTACACAGCATGTGGAGAAGAGCCTGAAATGGTTTGGGCAGGGATAGGAGTCAGACTTTCAGGGCAGGCCTCCCCAAAGGACAAATGAGCTGAAGATCAGGCTTGGAACAGATTTGAAGCAAACTTGTATTCACATGAGATGTGATGGCTTTTGAAATTTGATATAACTCTGATTAGTTTGCTGTGGAAATGGTTACTGGTTAAGTAATTGAAGAATACCCCTCTCCCTGCCCCTACCATGATTACTTTATTTCATTAAAAAAAACCCTATATTTTATTTTATTTTTTAAACATTTATTTTATTTTATTTTTTATGTAAAAATTTTTTTTGGCAGCACTGCACGGCATGCGAGATCTTAGTTCCCTGACCAGGGGTGGAACCCGTGCCCCCTGCAGTGCAAGCAAGGGGTCCTAACCACTGGACCGCCAGGGAAGTCCCCTAAAAAACCTATATTTTAATATGGCTGTTCATACTTTGAACCTCAAATATTTGGAATATAGAAGTCACATCTGTGCTAGGCTATAATAGGTCAAATCCATGGTTCATCTAGTCCATGATTCTTCTGCTAATAGATACTCAAGTAACATGCCATGGAGAGATGCTGGGCACATGGTCTCACTTTCATATATTAATCTTAAACTAAGGTTAAATGCACCCAAAGTATTTTTCGTATCCTTGTCGTATTATATTTTTTCTGCATTTCCTTTGAATTTACTTTTATTTAAACCAAACTTCTTCTTGGAATAATGTATACTTCATATTTATAATCCACTTTGGAAATTATTAACAGGCCCCAAATTTACATGCTTGAGTGTTGAAAGGAATTCTTATCATCCCAGTATTTGGCATTTGTGGGTTCTACTTCAGTGGTACCTTTGATCATATATCGCATGTTTATATATTTACCATATCTTATCTATCAAAGATGCCACAATTTTAAGATGCATCATTATTTTATATAAGCTAAGAAAGAAAAAAAATCCACTGCCATTTAAATACATGCTTTCTTATGTTTTATAGTTATTGGAAAAGCTCTCAGACTTTAGAAATAGATTTTTATCATATGCCATTCTTATGTACACTTAAGTTGTAAGATGTTAATAAAATAAATTGGTTAATTATTCCCCAAACTTCTTCACATTGGGTCCAACTCATGAATTACTCTTCAGTGCATGACCGATGATTGTGTTTTTCCACCCAATATCATCCCCTATACTGTTAAAGAGTGTTCGTGGTGAAGCGTTTCTGTAAAAAGTACTTCTTGATTGAATAAGAATAGTGTTATTTTCTAAGAGACAGGATCTTTTAGAGCTGATCAGTTTTAGAATTCTTTGGTTCACGACCTGGGACCCACCCTCCATGGTGAGAGTGTCAAGTGGCATCCTGAGCACAGCTCGTGGCATGCCAGGCGTCCGTCTTCTCTCTGGTTTGCCCAGGCCAAGGGGCAGAAACTGAAACGCCCTGAAGAACTTGGTGCCAAGCCAAGTGATTTTTCCTGTTTTCAACCCTGACACTGTAGTCTGCGCATTGCGTGAACGAGTGGAAAATTTTGAGCAAAAAATGGCTTCTTGCCAGATCTATTTGAAATACTCAAATCCACCTATTTAATGGCATCTTCATAGACATGCATAACTGAGTTAGAGATGTCACAACTTAGGCAATTCTTCAGGCAGAAAGAAAGGAGAATTAGCTCTCTTCTGGAGAATTAGCTCTCTTCTAAGTCAGTGCTTCTTGGCAACTCAGGCTTGCTTTATGAAGCAAGGAGTAGCCTCTGTCTATTGAAAAACATAATTTTTTGTTTTCTCTCTTTCATTGATAGAGCAATTGCCATATGAGAAGAAAGAAAAGAAGCTTCTTGGTGTCCTTTATATAATTTATCAGACTACAGTTGCAGGGGCTAATTATTCTTGCATGTGCTTTTTTTAAGGATGTGTATTTGAACATCATATGTTTGGTCTTTTGGAGAAAACCATTTTGTGAATGAATGCTTTTGGGCACAAGCTATTGCTTTCCCCTCTGAATTAAGGTATGTGAAAACACCTGGCACATAGCCCAAGTGCTATTTCCTTTGCACTCCCCCATCTGGTACTATCCTCCACATGCCCAAGGAACTGTCATCTGCTTACTCACTGCTTGGCCACGTAGGATCTTAGCAGAGTTCAAGTTTCCCAAGATCTACAGTGTGTGATTTTCACTCTTGCCCGAGTTTGTTTCTTCAGAGGCATTTCCTCATAAGGGAAGCAGGTAGTTATATCTGTCATATGTAGTTAACTGTTGAATTCTGCTGCTTCATTCTAGAATTCCTCTTCTCTAGTTTATACTAACCACGTTTTTCCTGTACCCATATCCACAAAGAAACTTAAGCTCTTGACCTGAAATTTTCTGGTTGTTTATTTTCTCTTTTTCCATTTACTTAATTATAAATGGATTCATGTCATGACTGATAATCATTAGTTCTCACTGAGATATGATGCTGGGTTATTATCACTAAAATATTTTACTGCTGTACCTTATTTTTATTGTTTGAGAAATTAAAACTAATGCTTATAGGTGATAAATGTTTCATGCTACCTCAAGACAGAAATCAACTTATTACCAATTACTTTCAGTTTAATTTAACCTTCAGCTTGTTAAAGGTGGGAACTGGTAACTTTTACATGGACTCCAGTTAATTTTTTTTAATTGAAATATAGTTGATTTACAATGTTGTGTTAGTTTCTGATGTATAGCAAAGTGATTGTTATACATGTGTATATGTATTCTTTTTCATATTCTTTTCCATTATGGTTTATTACAGGACATTACAGTTCCCTGTGCTATATAGTAGGACCTTGTTGTTTATCTATTTTATATATAGTAGTTTTTATCTGCTAAATTCAAGTTAATTTTTTAATATGGGAAGTTCTGACGTGTCCTATAATTTTAGTTGCAGCAGCTCATATCTGATATTCAGCTTCCTTCACTAGTCATTTGGATCATAAAGCCGTAATTAGGCACCATTGGTGGGAGCTACTGGAAGTGCAGATGTAGTGCCTAGGAAGATATAAATATGCATTGAAGAACTAACCTTGCAGTCAGGGTTCTGATGACTTGCTTTAGGACCTATTTCAATACTTTTACATTTGCTATTATTATGTTTTCCATTATTATGAAAATATTAAATAATAATATCTGTTTGAAATGAATTGCCCCTTGTATTCCTTACTGGTTTAAAGTAAAATTGGTGACACATATAATTTTTATGGACTCTTACTATATCCTCATTATTAAGAAGACATGACTGAAAATAAATATTAGGTGAGACCAGTTGAAAAATAATGTGTTTTTACTTTCATTGTGAACTAGCTGATGATCAGGGAGTCTTTTACTCATTTGGGACTTGTAAACTTTTGAAGTCTCTCATGCATTGTTCACTGTTCTGCAGAAGGTTGGTGCTAGTTGCCTGAAATGAGAAGTGAAGAATTGATCTTCAGCAAAATGATTTCTGTTGAACACTTGCTATATGCCAATTATTTTGCAGAACAGAATATGCATCAAAAAGAGATAAAGAATGGTAGCTGCACTCAAAATTATATGCTAAAAGTCAAAAGTTTGCACCGGATATTGTCATAAGTAGTGGGGCAGAGAGGGCTATTTGGGGTGGAGGGAGGTCAGGGAAGAACCAGTGTCCATTGTTTAGAAATGGAGTGATACAGTACACAATCATGTATGTGCTCACCACTTTGTGCTCAATGCCTAGAGTCACAAGAACAGACAGATACATTGCTGTTAGGGATCTGATTTTATCAAATGCTGAACAATTTTTCATAAATTTCCAAAAAACAAAGTATAATACAATCTTCTCTCAATTTACATGCTAGTTTTATTCTGAGAAAATTCCATGCGTTACCTAAATTCTTGTTTATATGTAAAACAGAATTAGGCTTCAGCTCAGATAACTTCACCTACATGGATGTGTAGCAAAAGATTAGAAAATTATGCAGGATGCCGGGTAGTTGTTCAGTGTACAGAACTCTCCCCAAAATTCAGGATGGTTAACATTCCTGGTTCTGCAGTCACTGTGAAACATCTTCATGAATTTCCAAATTGCACTCCCTTGACAACCAGTGCCCTAGTGTAGTATCAGTGACTATGTAACTTATATGTCCTAATTTCCCTTTTTTGTTTAAATATTTGGTTGTTGTTGTTTTGCTTGTTTTTATCTGCCGAAGAGAACGTTTAAACTGTAATCCTCTAGTAAGTCAGAGGTCATGTATTAATTAAATGTTTTCTCCAGAAAGATAGATTCTGTGGATTTTAGAAGTAGTAAATTCTTTATTCCATTGAATTTAGCCAACATTTGCTAAGCTAGGTACCATACAAGTCTGTGCTATGGCTTCTGCTCTCACATGGCTGGCTAATAGCCCATCAGGAAAGTCAGTGTGACACGGAGTGTGTGGAGAATTTGAGAAATGATAAAGCCTTGTAGAGGATTGAGGGAAGGTCAGGGGAAATGACAGAGACTGTCACATTTGAGTTAGGTCTTAAGGAATAAGTGTAATTTTAATAGGATTTTAGGAGTGTACTACTTTGTAACAGAAAGTTGAATTTGAAATGACCTTTCAAGTCATATTACTTATACAGACTTTGCAATGAATTACCAAATGCCAAGTATTTCTTGAGGTGATAAAGTATCCCCCAGTTTCTACTTTTTTTTCTTTTTACAGTTAACTTTTTTACTGTTTGTCTTTACATCTTTGTATCTTGATCTTCCCAGCTGTTTTTTGAGGATAGAAACTATGCCTTATACTTCACTGGATCTCCCATAGTGCTGAGGACAGAGTAGCCACTCAGTGAATATTGGAACTTAGATATTGTCAAAATAATTTATGTAGGAATGAAGGGATTATTCTTAGTTGGGAACTTTTTCGGTTTATTTTCCTATTAGCATTTCCTAGGAAAAGTGAAGTCAAGATGTTAATAATTGGGACAGTAGGAGGACAGCCTAGCCTCTACCAATCTTGGCATGCTGAGCAGGCCCCAGTTGTACTCTGTCTCAGTTTGTAGAACCATGTTGTTTTTATCCTAGTCTCTTTCTTCAGATAAGAGAAAATTTGGAAAACTAATATCTGCTCCGGAATTTTATAGAAATTGCCACTCAGGAGGTCTCTTTATGAATATTCATGTCTCATTCAGGTCTAATTTGGACAAGATGTTCTTTCTCACTTTGGAGTCAGTTGACGAGTAAGAATTATAGATATATTTTTTAATAGTTTAGATAAATTTGATAATATTTGTAAAGCATGTTATAAACTGGAAAGTGTTACAGAAATTCTGCTGCTGCTGTTATTAAGATTGAGGGAGGAATATAATCATAGCAAGAAGGAGCAAAATAGTTCTATAATTACTTTTAGAGTCTGAGTCTTGTGTTTGCCATAATTTGTGAAGACACTTGATAAACTTTGTTGACTCACGTTTTATTGTTGTACTTATTGGATGTATTTGGATATTTAAAGATATAATGGTGTAGTCCTTTAAGGAATCAAGTTGAATCATACTTCAAGATGAGAAGATCTTGAATGAGCTTCACTTGCTGTGAAGTTACTTAATCTCTGTAGGTGAAACATTTCTCATAAGTAAAATGGTATGTATTTCCCCAGCCTGTTATGAGTTTCTTTAATGGGTATGAAGGGCACAGCTTGGTGCCTGGCCTGTGATAGGTTCTCCATTTCCATAAATGTTTGCTATAGAATATTACTATTATTAAAAAGTTATTTAAAATCCCAAACTCAACAGATATTTGTTGAACACCTACTATGTGTCAGGCAGTATTTTAAGAACTAGAGAACAAAGCCAGTGAAGGAATCAAAGATTACTGTTCTCTAGGAACTCACATTCTAACTGCAGAGATGGATAAGCAACTGGCATAATAAATAAGTAAATTATATGGTATGTTATGGGATGGTTAGGACTATGGACCTAAGTAAAGGTAAAGCGTGGTACAGAGGATCAGTACTGTTCAGGGGGAAGAGACGAAGACTTGGAGATGACAGCATTAATTGTGTCTCCAGAGTCGAGAACTGGTATTGCAAATAACAAAATAACTTATTTAAGTTGGGAGAGATTGGTCCCAAGCAAAGAATAGGTAGTTTTGGGAGTGAGAAGCCGACATCTCTTGAAGAAGTATTCAGCCCCTTTGTTCTAAAGAACAGCTGTTACTCTCTAGAAGCTGTGGAAATGCCTGATGTTCTTAACTATTAGGCTTAAAACCTGTGAAAAGTTACATACTTTTTCTTTTCCTTTCTCCAGAAAGTAAAAAAAAAAAAAATTCTTTTATCTTTTCCTTCAATGACAATAAAATAAGCATTCCTAATAGTATTATTAAATCTTTCCTTTAGGAGCTGTTTCCTTTACTTCCTAAAGGATTTTGCTCTAATCCAAACCAGAGGCACGTTTATGTTAAACCTCTCCTTATACGACATTATTACTGTGTTTTCAAAAGTAAGAATGTTTCTGTTTTTCTCCTGAATGTCACTTGACTACAGGAAAGAAATGTGAGAAGGCCTCTTACCGCAGCTAAAGTAGCTATTAAAGTACATTATTTAGTACTTTATGGTAGGCAGTTCTTTTTCTGGAACTCATTTGAAAACTTAATGTAATGTGAACTCAGTTTTTTCAATTCCTAATCAGATGTCAGTTTTTCTATTATATTTTAAAATTATATGTCACATCCATACACATATATGCAAACATATGTATTTTTCATATATCTAGATATGCAGGTATAAACTTAGATGCCATAAATATATGTGTATATATCGTGTATAGATATGTATATATACACATAAGCATATTTTAGTAATTAAGTGAATTTGATTAATTTCTTAATTGTTTGAAAGAATTGGGGAAACCATCAGTTTTTATAATTAAAAGTTCCTTAAAATTAAATTAATTGTGGAATTTGTACAAGTCAAAATAATTTAATGTTTCAGTGGTGTCTGTGATAGTTCTTACGTTTCGATGTTGCAATGAGAAGGTATACAGTGGTATAATAGATAATAGAGGATTTTCAAAAATAATTTAAGAACTCCATGCTTTTAGCATCAAAATATGCTACTCAAATAGTTCATTACTTGTCAAATGCACATATATAATTAGTGAGCCTGGATGACTTGCTACTCTTGCATTTATTCAGCAATTTCTAGAGTTCATGATTGCTTTTTCTAAATTGTATGTACTAAAGCTACTAAAAAAAGCAGTGTTATTCCATTGGAATAAGCATGCACTTGTACCTTTTCCTGCTTGGCTGAAGGACTAACAGTGTCTCTTTTTGAAGACAAGTTGGAACATAGGATGTAAAAATGACTCTTGTGTAAGTTATGGCTGGACTCTGAAGGAGTAAACCAAGTATTTACTGGCAGTATAGTGTTGTGTGGTGTTTAAGAGCATTGATCTGAACCTGAACACTGGATTTAAATCTTGTCTTGCCACTTACTAGGTGGCCAGTCTTGGTCAAGTTGCTTAACCTTCTGGGCTTTAGTGTCCTCATCTGTGAAATAAGAATAATAGTAACTACCTTCTAGGATCATTTTGAAGATTAAATGAGTTGGTATTTGTAAAGCACTTAGGATATTTTGTTACATAAATATAAAAATAGATATCACAGTAAGTAAAAAAAAACGAGTCTTCATCTTTTAAAGAAATATACTTAAATCTTTACTGATAAAATGGTGCGGTATCTGGGATTTGCTTCAAAGTAATCTGGTAGGAGAGTGGGACATGGGAGTGAGAGAGAAAAGGGATGAATCAAGATTGTTTATGTGTTGATAATTGTTGAAGTGGAATTTAGGTATGTGGATTTATTACACTACTCTTTCTAATATAAGCTTGGAATTTCCCAAATAAAAAGTCAAAACAACAAAAAAGTGCAGTTTGCCCCTTCCCATTTTCTTTTTCTTTCTTTCTTTTCTTTCCTCCCTTCCTCCCTCCCTTCCTTCCTCCCTTCCTCCCTCCCTCCCTTCCTTCCTTCCTTCCTTCCTTCCTTCCTTCCTTCCTTCCTTCCTTCCTCTCTTTCTCTCTCCCCCTTTGCTTTTTTATTTTTTTCTGGAAATATATATATTTTTTAACATCTTTATTGGAGTATAATTGCTTTACAATGGTGTGTTAGTTTCTGCTGTATAACAAAGTGAATCAGCTATACATATACATATATCCCCATATCTCCTCCCTCTTGCATCTCCCTCCCACCCTCCCTATCCCACCCCTCTAAGTGGACACAAAGCACCGAGTTGATCTCCCTGTGCTATGCAGCTGCTTCCCACTAGCTATCTACTTTGTAATTGGTAGGGTATATATGTCCATGCCACTCTCTCACTTAACCTTCCCCCTCCCCGTGACCTCAAGTCCATTTTCTATGTCTGCGTCTTTATTCCTATCCTGCCCCTAGGTTCTTCAGAACCTTTTTTTTTTTTTTAAGATTCCATATATGTGTGTTAGCATATGGTATTTGTTTTTCTCTTTCTGACTTACTTCACTCTCCATGACAGTCTCTAGGTCCATCCACCTCACTACAAATAACTCAATTTTGTTTCTTTTTATGGCTGAATAATATTCCGTTGTATATATGTGCCACATCTTCTTTATCCATTCATCTGTCGATGGGCATATAGGTTGCTTCCATGACCTGGCGATGGTAAATAGTGCTGCAATGAGCATTAAGGTGCATGACTCTTTTGGAATTATGGTTTTCTCAGAGTATATGCCCAGTAGTGGGATTGCTGGGTCGTATGGTAGTTCTATTTTTAGTTTTTTAAGGAACTTCCATACTGTTCTCCATAGTGGCTGTATCAATTTACATTCCCACCAACAGTGCAAGAGGGTTCCCTTTTCTCCACACCCTCTCCAGCATTTATTGTTTGTAGATTTTTTTGATGATGGCCATTCTGACCGGTGTGAGGTGATACCTCATTGTAGTTTTGATTTGCATTTCTCTAATGATTAGTGATGTTGAACGTCCTTTCATGTGTTTGTTGGCTACCTGTATATCTTCTTTGGAGAAATGTCTATTTAGGTCTTCTGCCCATTTTTGGATTGGGTTGCTTGTTTTTTTGATGTTGACCTGCATGAGCTGCTTGTATATTTTGGAGATTAATCCTTTGTCAATTGCTTCATTGGCAAATATTTTCTCCCATTCTGAGGGTTGTCTTTTCATCTTGTTTATGGTTTCCTTTGCTGTGCAAAAGCTTTTAAGTTTCATTAGATCCCATTTGTTTGTTTTTGTTTTTATTTCCATTTCTCTAGGAAGTGGGTCAAAAAGGATCTTGCTGTGATTTATGTCACAGAGTGTTTTGCCTATGTTTTCCTCTAAGAATTTGATAGTGTCTGGCCTTACATTTAGGTCTTTAATCCATTGAGTTTATTTTTGTGTATGGTGTTACGGAGTATTCTAATTTCATTCTTTTACATGTAGCTGTCCAGTTTTCCCAGTACCACTTATTGAAGAGGTTGTCTTTTCTCCATTGTATATTCTTGTCTCCTTTTTCAAAGATAAGGTGACTATATGTGCGTGGGTTTATCTCTGGGCTTTCTATCCTGTTCCATTGATCTATATTTCTGTTTTTGTGCCAGTACCATACTGTCTTGATTACTGTAGCTTTCTATATAGTCTGAAGTCAGGGAGCCTGATTCCTCAAGCTCCGTATTTCTTTCTCAAGTTTGCTTTGGCTATTCGGGATCTTTTGTGTTTCCATGCAAATTGTGAATTTTTTTGACCTAGTTCTGTGAAAAATGCCATTGGTAGTTTGATGGGGATTGCATTGAATCTGTAGATTGCTTTGGGTAGTACAGTCATTTTCACAATGTTGATTCTTCTAATCCAAGAACATGATATATCTCTCCATCTGTTTGTATCATCTTTAATTTCTTTCATCAGTGTCTTATAGTTTTCTGCATACAGGTCTTTTGTCTCCTTAGATAAGTTTATTCCTAGGTATTTTATTCTATTTGCTGCAATGGTAAATGGAAGTGTTTCCTTAATTTCTCTTTCAGATTTTTCATCATTAGTGTATAGGAATGCAAGAGATTTCTGTGCATTAATATTGTATCCTGCTACTTTACCAAATTCATTGATTAACTCCAGTAGTTTTCTGGTAGCATCTTTAGGATTCTCTATGTATATTATCATGTCATCTGCAAACAGTGATAGTTTTACTTCTTCTTTTCCGATTTGGATTCTTTTTATTTCTTTTTCTTCTCTGATTGCTGTGGCTAAAACTTCCAAAACTATGTTGAATAATAGTAGTGAGAGTGGACGGCCTTGTCTTCTTCCTGATCTTAGTGGCAATGGTTTCAGTTTTTCACCATTGAGAATGATGTTGGCTGTGGGTTTGTCATATATGGCCTTTATTATGTTGAGGTAGGTTCCCTCTGTGCCTACTTTCTGGAGAGTTTTATCATAAATGGGTGTTGAATTTTCTCAAAAGCTCTTTCTGCATCTATTGAGATGAAAATATAGTCTTTCTCCTTCAATTTGTTAATATGGATTATCACATTGATTTGCATATATTGAAGAATCCTTGCATTCCTGGGATAAACCCCACTTGATCATGGTGTATGATCCTTTTAATGTGCTGTTGGATTATGTTTCCTAGTATTTTGTTGAGGATTTTTGCATGTATATTCATCAGTGATATTGGCCTGTAGTTTTCTTTATTTGTGACGTCTTTGTCTGGTTTTGGTGTCAGGGTGATGGCAGCCTCGTAGAATGAGTTTGGGAGTGTTCCTCCCTCTGCAATATTTTGGAAGAGTTTGAGAAGGATAGGTGTTAGCTCTTCTCTAAATGTTTGATAGAATTCTCCTGTGAAGCCATCTGGTCCTGGGCTTTTGTTTGTTGGAGGATTTTTAATCACAGTTTCAATTTCAGTGCTTGTGATTGGTCTGTTTATATTTCCTATTTCTTCCTCATTCAGTCTTGGAAGGTTGTGCTTTTCTAAGAATTTGTCCACTTCTTCCAGGTTGTCCGTTTTCTTGGCATAGAGTTGCTTGTAGTAATCTCTCATGATCCTTTGTATTTCTGCAGTGTCAGTTGTTACTTCTCATTTTTCATTTCTAGTTCTATTTTTTTTTTTTTTTTTTTAAAGTAGAGGGAAGGATTTTTTATTTATTTATTTTTGGCTGTGTTGGGTCTTCGTTTCTGTGCGAGGGCTTCCTCTAGTTGTGGCAAGCGGGGGCCACTCTTCATCATGGTGCGCGGGCCTCTCACTATCGTGGCCTCTCTCGTTGCGGAGCACAAGCTCCAGATGCGCAGGCTCAGTAGTTGTGGCGCACGGGCCTAGTCGCTCCGCGGCATGTGGGATCTTCCCAGACCAGGGCTCAAACCCGTGTCCCCTGCATTGGCAGGCAGACTCTCATCCCCTGCGCCACCAGGGAAGCCCTCTAGTTCTATTGATTTGACTCTTCTCCCTTTTTTTCTTGATGAGTCTGGCTAATGTTTTATCAATTTTATTTATCTTCTCAAAGAACCAGCCCTTAGTTTTATTGATCTTTGCATTGTTTCCTTCGTTTCTTTTTCATTTATTTCTTATCTGATCTTTATTATTTCTTTCCTTCTGCTAACTTTTGGGTTTTTTTTGTTCTTCTTTCTCTAATTGCTTTAGGTTGTTTATTTGAGATTTTTCTTGTTTGTTGAGGTAGGATGGTGTTACTATAAACTTCCCTTTTAGAACTGCTTTTGCTGCATCCCATAGGTTATGGATTGTTGTGTTTTCATTGTCATTTGTTTCTAGGTAATTTTTGATTTCCTTTTAGATTTCTTCAGTGATCACTTGCTTATTTAGTAGTGTATGTTTAGCCTCCATGTGTTTGTATTTTTTACAGACTTTTTCCTGTAATTGATATCTAGTCTCATAGCGCTGCAGTCGGAAAAGATACTTGATATGATTTCAATTTCCTTAAATTTACCAATACTTGATTTATGACCCGAGATATGATCTATTCTGGAGAATGTTCCGTGAGCACTTGAGAAGAAAGTGTATTCTATGGTTTTTGGATGGAATGTCCTTTAAATATCAATTAAGTCCATCTTCTTTAATGTGTCATTTAAAGCTTATGTTTCCTTATTTATTTTCATTTTGGATGATCTGTCCATTGGTGAAAGTGAGGTGTTAAAGTCCCCTACTATGATTGTGTTACTGTCTAGTTCCCCTTTTGTGGCTGTTAGCATTTGCCTTATGTATTGAGGTGCTCGTATGTTGGGTGCATAAATAATTACAATTGTTATATCTTCTTCTTGGCTTGATCCCTTGATCATTATGTAGTGTCCTTCTTTGTCTTGTAATCGTTTTTATTTTAAAGTCTATTTTGTCTGTTATGAGAATTGTTACTTCAGCTTTCTTTTGATTTCCATTTGCATGGAATATCTTTTTCCATCCCCTCACTTTTGGTCTGTATGTGTCCCTAGGTCTGAAGTGGGTCTCTTGTAGACAGCATATATACAGGTCTTGTTTTTGTATCCATTCAGCTGGTCTATGCCTTTTGGTTGGAGCATTTAATCTGTTTACATATAAGGTAATTATCAATATGTATGTTCCTATGACCATTTTCTCAATTGTTTTGGGTTTGTTATTGTAGGTCTTTTCCTTCTCTTGTGTTTCCTGCCTAGAGAAGTTCCTTTAGCATTTGTTGTAAAGCTGGTTTGGTGGTAGTAAATTCTCTTAGCTTTTGCTTGTCTGTAAATGTTTTAATTTCTCTGTCAAAGCTGAATGAGATCCTTGCTGGGTAGAGTAATCTTGGTTGTAGGTTTTTCCCTTTCATCACTTTAAACATGTCCTGCCACTCCCTTCTGGCTTGCAGAGTTTCTACTGAAAGATCAGCTGTTAACCTTATGGGGATTCCCGTGTATGTCATTTGTTGCTCTTCCCTTGCTGCTTTTAGTATTTTTTCTTTGTATTTAATTTTTGATAGTTTGATTAATATTTGTCTTGGCTTGTTTCTCCTTGGATTTATCCTGTATGGGACTCTCTGTGCTTCCTGGACTTGGTTGACTATTTCCTTTCCCATATTAGGGAAGTTTTCAACTATAATGTCTTCAAATATTTTCTCAGTCCCTTTCTTTTTCTCTTCTTCTTCTGGGACCCCTATAATTTGAATGTTGGTGCATTTTATGTTGTCCCAGAGGTCTCTGAGACTGTCCTCAATTCTTTTCATTCTTTATTGTTTATTTTCCTCTGCGGTAGTTATTTCCACTATTTTATCTTCTAGGTCTCTTATCCCTTTTTCTGCATCAGTTATTCTGCTATTGATTCCTTCTAGAGAATTTTAAATTTCATTTATTGTGTGTTCATCTTTGTTTATTTGCTCTTTAGTTCTTCTAGGTCCCTGTTAAACGTTTCTTGTATTTTCTCCATTCTATTTCCAAGATTTTGGATCATCTTTACTATCATTACTCTGAATTCTTTTTCAGGTAGACTGCCTATTTCCTCTTCATCTTTGGTCTAGTGGGTTTTTACCTTGCTCCTTCATCTGCTGTGTATTTCTCTGTTCTTCTCATTTTGCTTAACTTACTGTGTTTGAGGTCTCCTTTTTTGCAGGCTGTAGGTTCGTAGTTCCCATTGTTTTTGGTGTTTTCCCCCAATGGGTAAGGTTTGTTCAGTGGGTTGTGTAGGCTTCCTGGTGGAGGGGAGTGGTGCCTGTGTTCTGGTGGATGAGGTTGAATCTTGTCCTTCTGGTGGGCAGTACTGCATCCGGTGATGTGTTTTGGTCTGTCTGTGAACTTATGATTTTAGGCAGCCTCTCTGCTAATGGGTGGGGTTGTGTTTCCGTCTTGCTAGTTTTTTGGCATAGAGTATCCAGCACTGTAGCTTGCTGGTCGTTGAGTGGAGATGGATCTTAGGGTTTAGATGGAGATCTCTGGGAGAGCTTTTGCAGTTTGATATTACCTGGGGCTGGGAGGTCTCTGGTGGACCAATGTCCTGAACTCGGCCCTCCCACCTCAGAAGCTCAGGCCTGACACCTGGCCGGAGCACCAAGACCCTGACAGCCACACGACTCAGAAGAAAAGGGAGAAAAAAGAAAGAAAGAAAGAGAGAGAGAGAGAGAGGGAGAGAAAGGAAGGAAGGAAGGAAGGAAGGAAGAGAGGAAGAAAGGAAATAAAATAATGTTATCAAAATTAAAAAAATATTATTAAAAATAAAAAAAGTAAAAAGTAATATAAAAAGAAAGAAAGAAGAGAGAAACCAAACCAAAACACAAATCCACAAATGATAACAAGTGCCAAAAAGTATACCAAAAAAACAAACAAAACAAACAAAACAAAAAGCAGGACAGACAGAATCCTAGGACAAATGGTAAAAGCAAAGCTATACTGACAAAATCACACAGAGAGGCCTACACATACAGTCAGAAAAAAGAGAATAAGGAAAAAAGAATATATCTATATATATAAAAAAAAGGAAGAGAGCAACCAAATCAATAAACACATCTACCAATGATAATAAGCTCTAAATACTAAACTAAGATAAACATAAAACCAGAAACCAATTAGATGCAGAAAGCAAACCCCAAGTCTACAGTTGCTCCCAACGTCCACTGCCTCAATTTTGGGATGATTCATTGTTCAGGTATTCCAGAGATGCAGGGTACATCAAGTTGATCGTGGAGATTTAATCTGCTGCTCCTGAGGCTGCTGGGAGAAATTTCCCTTTCTCTTCTTTGTTCGCACAGCTCCTGGGGCTCACCTTTGGATTTGGCCCCGCCTCTGCATGTAGGTCGCCTGAGGGTGTCTGTTCCCTGCCCAGACAGGACAGGGTTAAAGGAGAAGCTGATTAGGGAGCTCTGGCTCACTCAGGCCAAGGGTAGGGAGGGGTACGGAATGTGAGGCGAGCCTGTGGCGGCAGAGGCCAGCATGACGTTGCAGTAGCCTTGAGGTACGCCATGTGTTCTCCCGGAGAAGTTGTCCCTGGATAACAGGACCCTGGCAGTGGCAGGCTGCACAGGCTTCCAGGACGGGAGGTGTGAATAGTGACCTGTGCTTGCACACAGGCTTCTTGGTGGCTGCAGCAGCAGCCTTAGCATTTCATGCCCGTCTCTGGTGTCTGCGCTGATATCTGTGCTGATAGCCATGGCTCATGCCCATCTCTGGAGCTTGTTTAGGCGGTGCTCTGAATCCCCTCTCCTCATGCACCCGGAAACAATGGTCTCTTGCCACTTAGGCAGTTCCAGACTTTTTCCTGGACTTCCTCCCAGCTAGCTGTGGCGCACTAGCCCCCTTCAGGCTGTGTTCACAGAGCCAACCCCAGTCCTCTCCCTGAGATCTGACCTCAGAAGCCTGAGCCTCAGCTCCCAGCCCCCACCTGCCCTGGTGGGTGAGCAGACAAGCCTCTCAGGCTGGTGAGTGCTGGTCGGCACTGATCCTCTGTGTGGGAATCTCTCCGCTTTGCCCTCTGCACCCCTGTTGCTGCGCTCTCCTCCGTGGCTCTGAAGCTTCCCCCCTGTCTCCGCCAGTGAAGTGTCTTCCTAGTGTGGGGAAACTTTTCCTCCTTCAGAGTTCCCTCCCAGAAGTGCAGGTCTCATCCATATTCTTTTGTCTCTGTTTTTCCTTTTTTCTTTTGCCCTACCCATGTACGTGGGGAGTTTCTTGATTTGGGGGAAGTCTGAGGTCTTCCGCCAGCTTTCAGTAGGTGTTCTGTAGGAGTTGTTCCACATGTAGATGTATTTTTGATGTATTTGTGGGCAGGAAGGTGATCTCCACGTCTTACTCCTCCACCATCTTGAACGTCCCCTCTCTCCCCCTTTCTTTTTTTTTCTTCCTTCCTTTCCCTCCCTCCCTCCCTCCCTCCCTCCCTCCCTCCCTCCCTTCCTTCCTCCCTTCCTTCCTTCCTTCCTTCGTTCCTTCCTTCCTTCCTTCCTCCCTTCCCTCCCTCCCTCCATCCCTCCCTCCCTCCCTCCCTCCCTTCTTTCTTTCCTTCCTCCACCCCTCCTTGCCTCCCTATTCCTTATCACTCCTTGTCCAAATCTGGCATACTATTTCTGTCTTTTTTGGTGTAGTTCAAATGCCACCTAGTATGAAGCCCTCCTTGATAACCCCAGCCACATACCATCTCTTCTCTTCTTTCTAATGTAGCCCCTGGGCCTTTCTTAGGCCCTCCTGTATGCTGTATGGCTCTGGGATTATTCCCATGTGTGACTTTTTCTTCTTCTAGCCTTAAACTCCATGGGGGCTAGAATAATCATTTAATTCCCATAGCAAACACCTGACACTTCACATCTTTGTAGAACAAATGGCCTTTGTTGACTGTAATTGAGAAGGAGTGTAAAAAACTTTGTGTCACTCTTGTTACTAAAATACTATGTTTCTGAATGAAAGATTATTATTAAGATTGTATAATGGTAGTTCTTAATAGAAATACTTGTGGCTTTATATTATTTTTGCTGTTTGGGGTATTTCCTTTTATCTTTTCCAGGATTTCATTTGGAAAGTTATTGTTGTTTCAGGTTATTAGCTAAGTTACAGAAATAAATATTCATCTAATTCTAGAATATTGGGATTCTGAATATGTGTGATACTTGTTTTCCATTTTATAGTTATGGAAAGTAAGATTTTCATTTGTGGACCCACATTATTTTTTCTGCTTATAGACTTTAATGATTCAAAGAAGAGTCTAGTACGAAATTGGAAAAAGTTAATGTTGAAAACCTAAATCACAGAACTTTGTTTTGCTTCTGGATAGGCCCTGCAATCATAGAAATAAAATAAGCATAATTTTAGTCACCCAACTCTTGCCTGTAACGCAGGTAAGGTTTTCTTTAGAGGTGTATTCCTGAAACACCATATGTAAAATACATTTTGCTAAATGGTATATTTTAACTTATATTTTAAACCCAAAGATTTTATGTCTATTAGACAGTTGTAACTAGAATCATT
Source organism: Balaenoptera borealis (assembly GCF_965194805.1). NCBI lineage: Eukaryota > Metazoa > Chordata > Mammalia > Artiodactyla > Balaenopteridae > Balaenoptera > Balaenoptera borealis. The sequence continues at coordinate 58,755,036 of NC_138860.1, read as the reverse complement.
TTTATAAAGCAAAGACTGTTTTAAAGCAAAGAATTATAATTAATCTTATAAACAAGTTTGCTTGTTTGTAAGTTGAACTTACCCAAGGTGAAGATTCCATTCATCTTAGCCTTTTCTTTACAATAAATCTTTCTTGCTGAATATATTGCCACATAGTGAAATTGGGCTACCTTGAGTTTCACTTCAGTCTCCTAACCATTTACATCCTCTATAGAGATGCTAATCAGTGAAATAGTTAAAAGATGATGCTAACAGCAAAAGGAAGCACTAAAGGACACGGGCAGTCCAAAAACTAAACAATCAAGTTTCTAAAAAAAAATGAAGTGAGGTTATATTGCCTAACAGCATTATTGCCTTGATTTTCTCACTTGCAGTGGAAATTAAAGAGTCTCTGACTTTGATTTTCTCCACTCCCTGCTGCATTGCCACCCCAGTGACATGTTCTCATTAACCCAGTTTCTTGACCTTTAGCTACTGCACTGAAGAATTCAAATTCGCAAGAATTGAATTGCCTCATTCATATCTGCAAGGTTCGAATCATGGTTAAGTTTTAGGCGGGGTGTCTGATGAACAGGCTGCAAGTGAGAGTGGGTGTTCTTTAGTGAGGATCTGTGCTTGCTAAGCTGTATTGTTTCATTCACTCATTTGCTCATTTAGCTTTTCCGTAGCACTAAGGACAGTGATTCTCAGTGTAGTCATTGTGACACATCATGCTATCTCTGGCTGACTAATGAGGTTCTGAGACAATTTAAAAATAGATTTTTCACTTAAAAATATGCCACATGAAGTTATTAAGAAGAATGAAGGAGTAGGTATTGAAGATAAGATGTCCAACAACTCCTACAAAGAAGGATTACTAACCGTTTGCCTAAGCTTTAATGAATTTTTTTCTTTTGCTTTTCACATAGATTAAACAAAAGAGTGTGAGAACTTTTCTCCCTCATACTTTCTTGGGAATAGGGACCTTGTTCCCTATTCTGCTGAATCCTTCATTGTCAATTAATAAAATGCTTTGCACAAATTGAATAATCAGGAAATATTAATTTAAAATTCCTTTACTTTTTTTGGTAGTTGGGAAAAACTCAAATCTGTTGGCAAGTTGATAGGACTGTGGGAATTTATTTATGAAAAATGCTTGCAACTGAAGCGGACTTCTCTCCTATACTAAACGTGCTTCTGGTAAAAGGATCTGCTGAACCACCCGTTTCTCCCATGAACTGGAGAAGAGACTTGTGTTAAGTGACAGAGGTGAAAGTAAGCACCATTTATTCCACTGCTTTTCTGCATAGGTGTGAACCCAGACTGGACAATTCATCATCCAGGGGAGAGCCAGGTGGCCATGGCTTTATTTCTTTTATATTATAGTTTTGCATGGAAAGGCATGTCATTAGTACTTCAGGGGAAGAAGAGTATTGCATTGATCCCTAGAGGTACTTGGTACTGTTGGGACCTTTCATCAAGCAGATTCTGTCTACCTCAGTGAGTGTATTTCTGACCTTTGAGGTCAAGTTCTTTTTTTTTTTTAATAGAAAAAACATTAATATGTGGAAAAACAGAAATAACCTGAGGAAATTATCCATCTGATCAGATCCTCTGTCATTCTGGGAAATTTTACTATTACAACCTTTATAGAAATTTGCTACGATTTTAACATGGAGCCTCCTATATTTTCTGTCAGGGTGTTTCTAGTTGTACAATAAGGTAAATAGATTTCTGGCTAATACATTTAATTTTATCTGTAACATTCTCATAGTTCAATCTGCTGCCCCCAAATCAAAACTAATGTACTTTTGGCTTATCTACTAGTTTGAATCACCTGTATCATTCTGCCCATACTCAGTTGCTAACATGCATTCAGGGTCTGATGTATGAAAGGCACCGTTTTAGTTGTTCAACAAAGCAAGGGTTGGAAGTAGTTAGAAAGTCCTTTCTTTACTACAGTTTTCAAACATCAAATCCTAATGAGTTTGAATGAAAAATGACTCACTGTGTTGAGTAGCTGTGTTTTTAAAATCTAGGGTTTTTTGTTGTTGTTGTTACTGCTCAGAGAAGAGAATGAAGAATTATATGATGTATGCAATTAGTGCTGTCCACTTTAGATTACTTTGGATATTTGAAAGCATGAAAGTGTTCAGACAGGTGTTGCAGTTGCAGGTAATGGAAACTACTAGCTATATAAGCAAAAAAAAAAAATAAAGTATCTGCCAAGGGAATTGCTACCTTTAATAAGTTTAGGAAGCTGGGGACACAGGAGGTCTCTATGCCAACTTCTGGTTTGACCACTTTAGTCACAACCAAGAGTCATGAAGCACCTGTTGTCTTCTGGGACATTCTACCTTAGCTGTGATTCACAATCAGATTGCTGCCTGAACTGTTAGCTTCAAAGCTGTCTGCTGCCTGCTAGATCTATACCAGCAAAAAAACACCTTGAGTGCTTCTTCTCTCCCACTTAACTTGATTCTGAATTCAGGTCTTACGGAAGTGCATCTAATGGTGAAACCTAACTTGCATTGAGAATGCTAGTTACAAGGGATTCTGGAAAACAAAAACTTTGGCATTCTAGCTTCTGTGATGTAGGAAGGCAGAGAAGGAGACTGGAACAGAAGTTGAGCTAGCTGGTTGCTGTCTCTACCATAAATGCTCTTGTGTTATTCCCTGTGACTTCTAGAAAATAATCTTAAATTTAGAATTTGACTGATTAAATAAGGGAAACGATTTTCAGATATAGACCTTGTATTTTGTATTTAGGTCTTCATGTAGATTTTTTAAATAGATTTTTTGTTTTTATAATCTAAGTCTTCAGAAGAGTATCTAGTAATCAGCAGTTACATGGTCAGATGTGTCAGCTGTAATCGTTCAAATATCTATAGGTGTAGTTATAGTTTGTATTCCATATGTCTTCTCTTTAGAACTTGGCTATTTTTTGAAATTGAACTTTTCCCACTGGTGCTCATGCTAGTGCATTTAATTGAGATTATTTTTTGCCATAGAGAGCATTAAGTAGAGCAAATGGAGCATAAACAGTGTTAGTTTACTAACTTCTTTAATTTTGTGATCATGATATTGAATATACATTAAGTATAGTGTAGAATATACTTAAGATAGAGCTCCTTCTTTCAGGAACTTAACATTTAAGGACATGGACAACGTATAATGCTTTTTAACCTGAAAATTCTTCTTTCCAGTTTTGTCTTTTCACATAGAACTAAGCAGAGGGACTGAGGGGGTGTGGTTTTCAGCTCTACTTGGGAATATTTACATGACTGGTAAATTTTCAGATGAGATAATAGGAGATTCCAGGCAGAGGGCCAGGCCGAGCCAGAAGTGGCACCATAGAGCCAAGCAGGGCCTGAAAGAGCTGGAGGGTCTGGATGAAGGCCATGGGTGAACTATTATTCTGCGTATGTCGTTGAAATGGCAGCATTCTCCATACAGTATAGATATGCAAATACCAGCACCCAGAGAGCCCCACTTTGATGTGTTGCCAAGCTCCTTTGGCCTCTAGTGGGTGCTGAGTGGGAGAGATTCCAGCCTCAGTCAAAACATCTGTTAGGAGAACAACAGGATTAATTTCGGAATTTGTCCATCTCCTACCTCAGTTTCTCCAAGGAGACAGTTTTGTTATTTGACCTGAATGTTACATAATGTTTTAGGAACCAAATCTTAGAATTTTCTATGAAACAATAAATTTGCAATACCAATCAAATATTATTTCTCTTTAAATAGATTCTTTTCCGGGTCTAGAATTATTATTTTTGACTTTATTTTGAAATAATTTCAAACATAGAAAAATTGCAAGAATAATATAAAAAACTCCTGCATAACCTTCACCCAGATTGACCAATTTTTAATGTTTTGCACACACACACACACGTCTGTGTGTGTGTGTGTGTATGTCTTTTCCTGTACCATTTGAGAGTTAGTGGAGATATCATGCCCCTTTACTCCTAAACACTTCTGTGTATATTGCCTAAGAACAAGGACATTCTCTTATATAACCACGTGGATATATAGTCCCTATTCAAAATTTATCAACTGTCCCAATAATATTCTTTAGATCAGCGGTCCCTAACCTTTTTGGCACCAGGGACCGGTTTCGTGGAAGACAATTTTTACACAGACTGGGGCGGGGGATGGTTTCGGGATGATTCAAGTGCATTACATTTATTGTGCACTTTATTTCCATTATTATTACATTGTAATATATAATGAAATAATTCTACACCTCACCATAATGCAGAATCTGTGGGAGCCCTGAGCTTGTTTTCCTGCAACTAGATGGTCCCATCTGGGGCTGATTGATGGGAGACAGTGGCACCCGAGGTGTGTTGCTTAAGTCCAGTCTATTCCGTCATCTTGTTTTGGTGGCTGTCACTGCAGAAAACCCTGCTTCACAAAGATAGGATGTTGGAAATGGAAGCAGGCTTTTCAGTGCTTTTGTGGCAATCTCAGGATATCCTGCCTTGACTTTAATCCAGAACATATGGAGATTTGAAGTTGTCTCAAACATACATTTAAGGCCACCGTCATTTGCGATCTCAAGCAGTTGATCCTCTTCTAGCACAGACAAAGTCGATTCACCTGGCTTATTCACAAATGGGTCGCGGATCCATTCCTTCCCAGTTCTGGGGTCTTTTGTAGTTGGGAAGTAATGCTCAAACTCTTTTGAAAGCTGAGATAGGTGATCGTGCACCAGGTGGGAGAAAGAAGGCCCTGGCTCAGTCTCTTTCAAAATCTCTGCCAATGTTTGAAACATGTCAGAAATCCCAATGTTCCCTCATCACCCCCATAATTCCAGTTTGGCTTTGAATGCAGCCACATTATCTGCCGACTTGAACACAGTTGTCGTTCTCCCCTGAAGTGACAGATTGAGTTTGTTGAGCAGGTTGAATATATCACACAAGTAAGCAAGTTTTGTGACCTATTCTGTGTCACTGAAATGTGCTGCCAGTGGTGACTGTTTTTCTAAAAGAAATCTCTGGAGCGGCTCGTGTAACTCAAAAACTCTGGCCAGTGATCTACGTTTAGAAAGACATCTCACTTCTGTGCATAAGAGAAGTGCGTGCTCTATGTCCATGAAGAGCTGCACGAACAGACTTTAGTTAAAGGGATGTACTTTAATGTGGTTGGTAATTTTAATCATGTCCTGCAAAACACTGTTAAGTTCAGGTGACATTTTTCAGCTAGCCAGCATTTCTTTATGGATGACACAGTGCATAGAAGCGACCTCTTTGACCCAAGTAGTGAAACCAGAAAGCCATCCAGTCATGGCAGCTGCTCTGTCCATGCATATACGACACAAAGTGACCAATTCAGTTTTCCTGATAAGTAATCATTCAAAGACTTGAATAGTTCTGCAGTTGTGGTGTTGGTTGGCAGCAAAAATGCACATAACATATCCCCATGCGCATCCTGAAAAATTTATCGCACAGAAACAAGCATTGTTGCCTTGCTGTCAACATCAGTAGACTCATCAACCTGGATTGCGTACCACGGTGACTCATTAATCCTCTCTAACAATTGTGCCTCAATATCCTCTGCTATTTCATCAATTCTCCTAGTTATGGTGCTAGCAGAAAGAGGAACACGTACCACCTTTAAACTGCAGCCTCTCCTAAAAGTTCACGATAACTATCCTTAATAGCAGGCAGGATCAACTCTTCGCCAATAGTAAAGGGCTTCTTACCTTTAACAATGCAGGTAGCCACTAAGAATTATACTCTCAGTGCAGACACATTTGATGAAATGGTAGCCTTCAATAATTGATTCTGTTCTTCGTGTTCACATTGTTTTCTTTTGAAAAACTCCAAAGGCTTGTCTTTTATTTTTATTTATTTATTTTATTTTTAAATTTTTTAAATTTTTATTTATTTATTTATTTACTTATGGCTGTGTTGGGTCTTCGTTTCTGTGCGAGGGCTTTCTCTAGTTGCGGCGAGCGGGGGCCACTCTTCGTCGCGGTGCGCGGGCCTCTCACTATCGTGGCCTCTCTTGCTGCAGAGCACAGGCTCCAGACGCGCAGGCTCAGTAATTGTGGTTCACGGGCCCAGTTGCTCCGCGGCATGTGGGATCTTCCCAGACCAGGGCTCGAGCCCATGTCCCCTGCATTGGCAGGCAGACTCTCAACCACTGCGCCACCAGGGAAGCCCCTCAAAGGCTTGTCTTTTAATGCAGGATGCTTGGTCTCCATGTGGTGAAGCAGTTTTGAAGGTTTCATGGCTTCCTTGGATAGCCGGTCTCCACATATTGTATAAAGTGGGCTTGGAGAATGTGAATCACCTGTTGCAATGAACCCTTAATTTAAGTAGGACTCTTGGTATTCTCTTTTAAATGCAGCTTTCTTTCTGTTGGCAGTCTTAGAGTCTTTTGCTGTCTCATCATTGGGTCTGTCCCCCTTTTCAAAGAAACTTTCCAGTGACGTTTGTTTTTTACTCATTTTGGCTAGGGTTAGCTTGTGGGCTTACCAAAACTGTGATTGAGACAAGTGCACAGTATGGGAGAGAGGCGCAGACAGAGGTGGTAAATAAAATAATGGGTGAAAATATAAAATAAAATAAAATAATGGGCGGGGCACGTGCAGACTAAAATAAGGGTTGGATTCTGGCTTAAAGCCTGCCACCAGATGCAGCTGTACAATTGAAGTTCATCAACTCACTTGCCACTATAAAGCCTGCCACCAAATGCAGCTTAATTGTCACTTGCCTCTCACAGGTAGGGTTTTGATATGAGTCTGCAAGCAATTGATTTATTATGGTCTCTGGGCAGTCAGACCTCTCTGCTAATGATAATCTGTATTTGCAGCCACTCCCCAGTGCTAGCATCACTGACTCAGCTCCACCTCAGATCATCAGGCATTAGATTCTCATAAGCAGAGCGCAACCTAGATCCCTCGCTGCGCAGTTCACCGTAGGGTTCGCGCTCCTATGAGAATCTAATGCCGCCGCTGATCTGACAGGAGGTGGAGCTCAGGGGTAATGCAAGTGATGGGGAGCAGCTGTAAATACAGATGAAGCTTCACTTGCTTACCCGCCGCTCACCTCCTGCTGTGTGGTCCGGTTCCTAACAGGCCATGGACTGGTACCGGTCCATGGCCCGGGGGTTGGGAACCCTGCTTTAGAGCGTATTTCCCCTTGACCAAGCATCCAAGTCAAGATCACATACTGCATTTAGTTGTCATGTCTTTCTAATCTCCTTTAATCTGGAACATTTCCCTAGCCTTTCCTTTTCTTTCATGACACATATTGCTGAAGAGTATAAGCCAGTTGTCTTATAGACTAACCATTAATTTTGGCTTGTATGATTCAATTTTTAAAAAATAAATGACTTTATATTTTAATTTGAAAAACATAGAAATATATGAGAAAGAAAACATTCACCTATGATCCTGCTATCCAAGGATACAGTTGACATTGACATATTTCCTTTCTTCCCCTATGAATATATTTTTCTGCGTTATTGAGATCATTCTGTATATGTGATTTTTGTAGCTGATTTTATGAGAATTTTCCACCTTATTAAATGCTCATTGAAAGCATAATTTTAGTAGCTTCCTTGTATTCCTTATTACAGATACACTAACATATATTTAAATATTCTTTTATTGTTGGACATTTAAATTGTTTCAGAAGCTCAGGGCATTCCCAGTCTGACTTTTGAGTAAGGTTTGCTTTCTCCCAATGTGCCAATGTACCTGTCTGTTCAGAGTGTCACACCATCTGCAGTGACAGTGTATTGTCATTTTCTCAGTCTGCCTGTTGGGAGATCACAGGGAGTTGAATATAGCTGAGTCAAACAAATGTTCAACTTGGATGCATCTTCAAGGTCTTGTCTTATTCCAGTCCTGAAGAAGCTTCTTGGGCTCTGAGAGACAGAGCTTCTGGCTAAAAGAAGACTCCAGTTTTTCAGTGGAAACAGCAGCCCATGGATTCCACTTTGGTTCTGGTGTTCCCTTTGGGGATTTGTATCAACGATGAAAGAAGCAGAGGTTGGCTGAGTCTGTCACCTCCTGAAACGTTTTTTTTTTTTTCTTCAGAATAAAGAATATGCATCATCTCTTCTGTGATTCTTTTCTTGACGCTCCTGTCCAGCCTTCCACACTGGACCCAGCAGGGTTAATCACCCTCAGCTCTGAGTTATCCATGAATCTTGTCCTTAGGTCTGTTACTGTAGCCCTCATACTGTATTGTGTACAAGACTGGCTTCCCCACAAAGCTTTGAGTTTTTTATCAGTTAGACTTTGCCCTGCAATGAACTACCCTAAAACTTAGTGGCTTAGAACGGCAGCCATTAATGTAGCTCATGATTCTGTGGAATCAGCAGTTTGGGCTGTGCTCAGCAGGGCTCAGCTGATTTTTGCTAGGATGGACTCTTATGGATGGCCACTGGTTCAGCTGGGGGCTGGCTGATTGCTGACTGGAGCACCTCAGTTATTCTCTTGGGGTTTCTCATTCTTAAACAAGCTACTTGGGCTTGTTGACTCATGGCCACAGTGTTCCCAAGAGCATTAAGAGGGCAAACCCTGAGGTGCAAGAACTTTTCAAATTTCTGCTTCTGGTACATTTGCTACTGTCCCATTGTCCAAAGCAAGTCATATGGCTGACCCCAGAGTGACTGTGGGAGGGCACTATAAAAGGGTGTAGATATGTCAACAAATGGGGCCATTTCTACAGTCAATCCACTACAAGTTCCTTGATGTCAGGGTTGAATTTACACATCTTTCTACGCTTAGCTTGTATCATGCGTTTGGCACAAGTTAGGTGCTTGGGAAATGTTGAACTGATCTGTATAGTTACCTGACTCCTTTAGCATCTCCCCAAATTCTAGGGTACAGTGAGAGCATTAAGGCAATGCTCTGGGGTGCCAAGCTTTAGGAGATTCTGCTTCTGGCTATTGATCAGTTAGTTGATAAGGAAAGTCTAAGGAGAGAAGATGGGTAAACACTTGGTATTTTTTTTAAAAATCAGATTTTTAGTGGAATCCTAATAACCTTCTTTATCTCCTACACAAAACCTGCATACTTTTATAGTTATCTTGTACCCGTATCTTTCTTAAAAGAATGCCCTTGATGTTCATTTTAATCTGATTTTATTCTGTAAAACTATTAGGGAGAGAGCATACAGCTGTGTTTAGACCATATCCTCTAGAGTCAAGGCCTATGAAGAATCCTTGAAATTTCAAATAACTAGGAAGAGTACCTCCCTTAGTTATATGCAGTGGGGACCTATGTCATAGCCCTCAAACTTTAGAGGGTCTTACTGTCTTTCCTCTGGCTTTATGGGGCTAGGAGTTGGAGGGGTCAAGGATGTGCCAGGGGGGCACATGCTCACCTAGAGATTGTACCCTTCCTCCTTCTAAATTATGTTCCAGGTAACTCAGACTCCAAAATTTTCTGCCTAAATGGCCTTAAGTTGCTTTCAGGACCTGTGTGGGCCTCTTTGCTTTTCTCCTAAAGGCACACCACACCAATGTGTTCCCCTTAGGTGCAAGAGATGTCCAAGGAGTAGCATTTGCACAGCAGGGGTTAGGGAGAAGATGGATCTTGGACTTTGGGTTGGGGTACCCATAACCTTGCTTTGGAGGATTCTGAGGGTGTGGGTTGGAACTGGGAGTATGATGAGATGTTGACAGGCCCTAGGCTAGGGGCCACTTTGCCTTGGACTGCAAAGGTTGTGGGTTGTCTGATCAGGAATCTTGAAAGGCTGTTTGTTGACAGTAGTGGAATATTCCAGGGGAGCAAGAGCTGGGCTGGTCTCTTTGGTTTGTTTGTTTTTTTGTTTTAATTGAAGTATAGTTGATGTACAGTATTACATATTAGCAGTGTACAATATAGTGATTCATAATTTTTAAAGGTTATATTCTATTTATAGTTATTATAAAATATTGACTATATTCCCTGTGTTGTATAATATATCCTTATTACAACTTATTTTATACATAGTAGTTTGTACCTCTTAATCCCTTACCCCTATATAGCCCTTCCCCCCTTCCCTCTCCCCACTGGTAACCACTAGTTTGTTTTCTATATCTATTATTTGGCTTTTTTTTTTTTTTTAATATTCATTAGTTTGTTGTATTTTTTAGATTCCACATGTAAGTGATATACAGTATTTGCCTTTCTCTGACTTATTTCATTTAGCATAATGTCCTCCTAGTCCATCCATGTTGCTGGAAATGGCAAAATTTCATTGTTTTTTATGGCTGAGTAGTATTCCACCTGTTCTTTATCCATTCATCTGTTGATGGACACTTAGGTTGCTTTCATATCTTGGCAATTGTAAATAGTGCTACTATGACATCAGGGTGCATGTATCTTTTCAAATTAGTGTTTTCTTTTTTTTTTTTTTTTTTTTCTTTAGGATGCATACCCAGGAGTGGAATTGCTGGGTCAAATCACAGTTCTATTTTTAGTTTATTAAGAAACCTCCATACTGTTTTCCACAGTGGCTGCATAGACTTGTCTTTTTTGAATTCTGGGAGTTTTGCTAAAAATCAAATGACTTCTGGAATATAATGAGCTAAACACTGCTAAATAGCTGCTTAACCTACTACGTTTTATGGCAGTAAGTGAATTTGTTTCTTCTTTTGTGAGATTATGAGCTGAAAGTTTGGTTCCTGTTAATATATGACAAAATTATGAGATTATATTCTTTCTTTTAGGAAAACTGTCAAGTTGTTAAGCTACTTTTCCTTGATCAATAATAAAATCTTTTGAGGTCTAAGTGATTACTGTGTAAAGTAATCATTACATCATTACGGTAAAATGATGCCTTTTTTTGTCCTCCCCTCCCCCCTGCTCTTTTTTCTTTTTTTTTTTTCTTCAAAATCCCCATGCTCAGTCACTCCCTGCCTGGAAAATTACCTTTGCCTTTGTTATTTACCTTATGATTTTAGGAATTTAGAATGGTGTAGGAGTCTTAACAGAAGAGTTGGAATCAAAGCTCATTGTTTTCTGGCTATGGCTTGAATATGAAATAAGAAAGGGCAAACATAAAAGTTTTAATCTTTAAAATGTGAAGATTAGGTTAAGTCATTAGTGGTGAACATATGCCTAGTAATTTCATTTACAAGGCATTTGATTAATGACTCTACTATAAACATTTCTTCAGATTCACATAGCTCTCTTAAAGCCAAATTATTTTTGCAAGTTAGCACACAGAGTTATCATCTTTTCTGGCTTAATGTTTGAAAGAGTCATTATATACTTTCTTACTAGAAAGTTATTTCCTATTGGTTATAGTAGAATTATATTTTAGTGTGTTGTGATTGGATAGTAATGTATTATCATCAAATAAAAGGGCAAGAGAAGGTAGATTTATCAGACAATTGAATTACTGGAGATGTAATTGCTGTGAGGGAAAACCCAATTGCCTGTGGGTTGTAGACAGAGTGCTTCCTGTTTTCTGCTGGAGAACTAGAATTGATTAGATTCAGGCCAATAGACTTGTGCTGATATTCATAGAATCACAGAATTATAGAGATAGGATTTTAGAAATCATCTAATCCAATACCCTCATTTAAAAAATAAGGATATTGAGGTGAAAGTTCTCTTGTTCAAGGTCACACTGTAGTCAGAACCCAAGGACCATAACCCTGAGCTAGTGACCATTACTTCTAAATACAGAGATTGTCTGCTCTTTGTTCATATTAGGTATACATTCTGGAGGCGAAGTCTTTTTAAAAAATTGTTTATTATTTAAAAGATTTTCTATAATTTTCACAGATGCATGAACAATTAAGCCAGTTCTTAGCCTGTTTTTACAAGTTCTTTGGTTTGCCTTTATTATTGCCAGAGTTATTATTGCAAAAGCATTCCATTCTTTAAGGATCCTTTCCCAGTGATTTGTGGGACCCATAAAAAATGGTAAACCTTACATTTTTTGTTGTGTTTTATTTACTTTATTAAATAGGTAATTCTTTCACAAATCTCTGTTGTGTTTAAATATTTCTTTGATAATTTATAAACACATTTATGCAACCCACATATGTGTAAATGTGCATGCAACCCATCAATATTAGAAAAGATTTGGGATTTATTTCATTCACTGTTAATTTATTATAACCAAATAGTTAAGTTATTTTAAAGCATCATCTGATATATAGTTTTCTTTTCATTGTGTTTTATTTCTCAATAGGAACATATGGAACCTTCAGGATATGTGTAAAACAATCCTTAAAATCTGATTGAATTTTGGAAGTCAAAAAGGATTTTGATTCCATTATGCTCTCTGTAACCTGTTTTGTTTTATTCTTTACCCCAATCTCCCAGGTCATCCCACCATGCCCCCCCCCCACCCACTTTCCCCCCTTGGTGTCCATACGTTTGTTCTCTACATCTGTGTCTCTTTTTCTGCCTTGCAAACCGGTTCATCTGTACCATTTTTTCTAGATTCCACATATATGCGTTAATATACGATACTTGTTTTTCTCTTTCTGACTTACTTCATTCTGTATGACAGTCTCTAGATTCATCCACGTCTCTACAAATGACCCAATTTTGTTCCTTTTTATGGCTGAGTAATATTCCATTGTATACATGTACCACATCTTCTTTATCCATTCGTCGGTCGATGGGCATTTAGGTTGCTTCCGTGACCTGGCTATTGTAAATAGTGCTGCAATGAACATTGGGGTGCATGTGTCTTTTTGAATTATGGTTTTCTCTGGGTATATGCCCAGTAGTGGGATTGCTGGGTCACATGGTAATTCTATTTTTAGTTTTTTAAGGAACCTCCATACTGTTCTCCATAGTGGCTGTATCCATTTACATTCCCACCAACAGTGCAAGAGTGTTCCATTTTCTCCACACCCTCGCCAGCATTTGTTGTTTGTAGATTTTCTGATGATGCCCATTCTAACTGGTGTGAGGTGATACCTCCTTATAGTTTTGATTTGCATTTCTCTAATAATAATTATGTTGAGCAGCTTTTCATGTGCCTCTTGGCCATCTGTATGTCTTCTTTGGAGAGATGTCTATTTAGGTCTTCTGCCCATTTTTTGATTGGGTTGTTTGTTTTTTTTAATATTGAGTTGCATGAGCTGTTTATATATTTTGGAGATTAAGTCTTTGTCCATTGATTCATTTGCAAATATTTTCTCCTATTCTGAGGGTTACCTTTTTGTCTTGTTTACAGTTTCCTTTGCTGTGCAAAAGCTTTTAAGTTTCATTAGGTCCCATTTGTTTATTTTTGTTTTTATTTCCATTACTCTAGGAGGTAGGTCAAAAAAGATCTTGCTGTGATTTATGTCAAAGTGTGTTCTTCCTATGTTTCCTCTAAGAGTTTTACAGTGTCTGGTCTTACATTTAGGTCTTTAATCCATTTTGAGTTTATTTTTGTGTATAGTGTTAGGGAGTGTTCTAATTTCATTCTTTTACATATAGCTGTCCAAGTTTCCCAGCACCACTTATTGAAGAGACTGTCTTTTCTCCATTGTATATCCTTGCCTCCTTTGTCATAGATTAGTTGACCATAGGTGCGTGGGTTTCTCTCTGGGCTTTCTTTCCTGTTCCATTGATCTATATTTCTGTTTCTGTGCCAGTACCATATTGTCTTGATTACTGTAGCTTTGTAGTATAGTCTGAAGTCAGGGAACCTGATTCCTCCAGCTCCGTTTTTTTCCCTCAAGATTGCTTTGGCTATTTGGAATCTTTTGTGTCTCCATACAAATTTTAAGATTTTTTTTCTAGTTCTGTAAAAAATGCCATTGGTAGTTTGATAGGGATTGCATTGAATCTGTAGATTGCTTTGGGTAGTATAGTCATTGTCACAATATGGATTTTTCCAATTCAAGAACATGGTATATCTCTCCATCTGTTTGTGTCATCTTTGATTTCTTTCATCAGTGTCTTATAGTTTTCTGAGTACAGGGCTTTTACCTCTTTAGGTAGGTTTATTCCTAGGTATTTTATTCTTTTTGTTGCAGTAGTGAATGGAGTTGTTTCTTTAATTTCTCTTTCTGATCTTTTGTTGTTAGTGTATAGGAATGCAAGAGATTTCTGTGCATGAATTTTGTATCCTGCAACTTTACCAAATTCATTGATTAGCTCTAGTAGTTTTCTGGTGGCATCTTTAGGATTATCCATTTATAGTATCATGTCATCTGCAAACACTGATGGTTTTACTTCTTCTTTTCCAATTTGTATTCCTTTTATTTCTTTTTCTTCTCTGATTGCTGTGGCTAGGACTTCCAAAACTATGTTGAATAATAGTGGTGAGAGTGGACATCCTTGTCTTGTTCCTGATCTTAGAGGAAATGCTTTCAGTTTTTCACCATTGAGACTGATGTTTTCTGTGGGTTTCTCTTATATGGCCTTTATGATTTTGAGGTAGGTTCCCTCTATGCCTACTTCCTGGAGAGTTTTTATCATAAAGGGGTGTTGAAAGCTTTTTGTCAGAAGCTTTTTCTGCATCTATTGAGATGATCATATGGTTTTTATTCTTCAGTTTGTTAATATGGTGTATCACATTGATTGATTTGCATGTATTGAAGAATGCTTGCATTCCTGGGAAAAATTTCCCTTGATCATGGTGTATGATCCTTTTAATATGTTGTTGGATTCTGTTTGGTAGTATTTTGTTGAGGATTTTTGCATCTATATTCATCCGTGATATTGGTCTGTAATTTTCTTTTTTGTAGTGTCTCTGGTTTTGGTATCAGGGTGATGGTGGCCTTGTAGAATGAGTTTGGGAGTATTCCTTCCTCTGCAATTTTTTGGAAGAGTTTGAGAAGGATGGATGTTAGTTCTTTAAATGTTTGGTAGAATTCACCTGTGAAGCCATCTGGTCCTGGACTTTATTTGTTGGAAGATTTTTTTTTTTAAATTTTTATTTACTTAATTATTTATTTTTGGCTGCGTTTGGTCTTCATTGCTGCACGAGGGCTTTTCTCTAGTTGCGGCGAGCAGGGGCTACTGTTCGTTGTGGTGAGTGGGCTTCTCATTGTGATGGCTTCTCTTATTGTGGAGCACAGACTCTATGCTCATGGGCTTCAGTAGTTGTGGCACACGGGCTCAGTAGTTGTGGCTCATGGGCTCTAGAGCGCAGGTTCAGTAATTGTGGTGCACGGACTTAGTTGCTCCGCGGCATGTGGGATCTTCCTGGACCAGGACTCAAACCCGTGTCCCCTGCATTGGCAGGCGGATTCTTAACCACTCCGCTGCCAGGGAAGCCCCTGTTGGAAGATTTTTAATCACAGTTTCAATTCCATTACTTGTGATTGGTCTGTTCGTATTTTCTATTTCATTTTGGTTCAGCCTTGGAAGGTTATACCTTTCTAAGAATTTGTCCATTTCTTCCAGGTTGTCTGTTTTATTGGCATAGAGTTACGTGTAGTAGTCTCTTATGATGCTTTGTATTTCTGCGGTGTCCGTTTTACGTTCTCCTTTTGCGTTTCTAATTTTATTGATTTGAGTCCTCTCCCTCTTTTTCTTGATGAGTCTGTCTAAAGGTTTATCAATTTTGTTTAACTTGTCAAAGAACCAGCTTTTAGTTTTATCGATCTTTGCTATTGTTTTCTTTGTTTCTATTTCATTTACTTCTGCTCTGATCTTTATGAGTTCTTTCCTTCTACTAACTTTGGGTTTTGTTTGTTCTTTTTTCTGTAGTTGCTTTAGGTGTAAGGTTAGATTGTTTGAGATGTTTCTTGTTTTCTGAGGTAGGATTGTATTGGTATAAACTTCCATCTTAGAACTGCTTTTGCTGCGTCCGTAGGTTTTGGATCATCGTGTTTTCATTGTCATTTGTCTCTAGGTGTCTTTTGATTTCCTCTTTGATTTCTTCAGTGATCTCTTGGTTATTTAGTAATGTATTGTTTATCTCCATGTGTTTGTGTTTTTTTGCGTTTTTTTCCCTGTAATTGATTTCTAATCTCATAGCGTTGTGGTTGGAAAAGATGCTTGATATGATTTCAATATTCTTAAATTTACCGAGGCTTGATTTGTGACCAAGATGTGATCTATCCTGGAGAATGTTCTGTGTGCACTTGAGAAGAAAGTGTAATCTGCTGTTTTTGGATGGAATGTCCTATAAATATTAATTAAATCTCTCTGGTCTATTGTGTCATTTAAAGCTTGTGTTTCCTTATTAATTTTCTGTCTGGATGATCTGTCCATTGGTTTAAGTGAGGTGTTAAAGTCCCTCACTATTATTTTGTTACTGGCGATTTCCTCCTTTATAGCTGTTAGCATTTGCCTTACATATTGAGGTGCTACTATGTTGGGTGAATATATATTTATAATTGTTATATCTTCTTGGATTGATCCCTTGATCATTCTGTAGTGTCCTTCCTTGTCTTTTGTAAGATTTTTTATTTTAAAGTCTATTTTATCTGATATGAGAATTGCTACTCCAGCTTTCTTTTGATTTCCATTTGCATGGAATATCTTTTTCCATCCCCTCACTTTCAGTCTGCATGTGTCCCTAGGTCTGAAGTGTGTCTCTTGAAGACAGCATATATATGGGTCTTGTTTTTGTATTCATTCAGCGAGCCTTTGTCTTTTGTTTGGAGCATTTAATTCAGTCACATTTAAGGTAATTATCGATATGTATGTTCCTATGACCATTTTCTTAATTGTTTTGTATTTGTTTTCGTAGGTCCTTTTCTTCTCTTGTGCTTCCCACTTAGAGAAGTTCCTTTAGCCTTTGTTGTAGAGCTGGTTTGGTGCTACTGAGTTGTCTTAGCTTTTGCTTGTCTGTAAAGCTGTTGATTTCTCCATCGAATCTGAATGAGATCCTTGCCAGGTAGAGTAATCTTGGTTGTAGGTTCTTCCCTTTCATCACTTTAAATATATCGTGCCACTCCCTTCTGGCTTGTAGAGTTTCGCTGAGTAATCAGCTGTTAACCTTATGGTAGTTCCCTTTTATGTTATTTGTTTTTTTTCCTTTGTTGCTTTCTGTAATTTTTCTTTGTCTTTAATTTTTGTCAGTTTGCTTACTCTGTGTCTTGGTGTGTTTCTCCTTTGGTTTATCCTGCCTGGGACTCTCTGCCTTTCCTGGACTTGGGTGGCTATTTTCTTTCCCATGTTAGGGAAGTTTTTGACTATAATCTCTTCAGATATTTTCTTGGGTCGTTTCTCTCTTCTCCTTTGGGACCCCTATAATGCAAATGTTAGTGTGTTTAATTTTGTCTCAGAGGTCTCTTAAGCTGTCGTCATTTCTTTTCATTCTTTATTCTGTTCCATGGTAGTGAATTCCACCATTCTGTCTTCCAGGTCACTTATCCGTTCTTCTGCCTCAGTTATTCTGCTATCGATTCCTTCTAGTGTATTTTTCATTTCAGTTATTGTATTGTTCATCTCTGTTTGTTTGTTCTTTAATTCTTCTAGGTGTTCTTTAATTCTTCTAGGTGTTTGTTCTTTAATTCTTCTATGTCTTTGTTAAACATTTCTTGCATCTTCTCGATCTTTGCCTCCCTTCTTTTTCTGAGGTCCTGGATCATCTTCATTATCATTATTCTGAATTCTTTTTCTGGAAGGTTGCCTGTCTCCACTTCATTTAGTTGTTTTTCTGTGGTTTTATCTTGTTCCTTCATCTGGTACCTAGTCCTCTGCCTTTTCATTTTGTCTATCTTTCTGTGAATGTCAACCTGTCTAGTATTTTAATACCCATATAGTCAAGAAGTTCTTGGTTATCTCCTACTTAAAGATTTTTCTTTTCTTCCTTAGTTTTCATTTTTTTCTTATTCTATTTCTGTAGCTGGAAATCAACTAGTTATTGTTATGTATTAAGAATTTAGAGGAATTTTTGGTTCTCTTTATGAGTAGAAAAATCATTTGTTCGTGAAGTGTGAAAAATTAGTAACATTATATTTGCAATAGAGTTTTGAAGCCACTTCCCAGGGCTCTACAGTGAAATGATAGTGGAGCTGGGAATAAAACCAAGGTTGTATGAAATTCATTTTTTTTTTTTTTTTTAGAGAGAGGAGGAAATAATGTCATTTCCCCAGAGAACAAACTCTGTAGCTAGTAGAAACAATGAAAAGATTTCTTAATATAGGTTATAAAACTGTTATAGATGCAAGAAATAGTAGTGATGGGGAACTTCTAGCATCCTTATGTTGGCTGGAAGTCTAATTCTGCTAAATGAAGAGTAAGGCAGCATAATGGAAAGGACCCTGAAATAGGTTCCAATTTCCTTTTGCTTGGCTGAAGGACCTTGAGTAAATCATTTAACAGTTTCTGTCCTTGGAACGTTAACACCTTTCTTTCTAAACTTCTAAGGTTATTATGAACATCAAATATGGTAAAGCTCGTGAAAGTATTGAAAACATTACTGTACAGGTGTGAGTTAGCATAAAGCCAAAACATCTGATGCATTCGTCTCTCGTATTACCAACAGTGTCATCTCTTTGAAGGTGGAAGAAGCAGTGTAGAGAATTGCCATTCTGTGTCTTTTAATGACTGATAATGTATTGGTGATATGGCCTTAAAGGGAATTCTGGGAAAGATGACCTTATTAGACTTTATAATGTCAAGGCAAGACACTACTGGGTATAATTTTTTAAAAATAGATTTTAAGAAATTTATAGAAAAAGTAAATATTTTAGAAGGAACTGTGACTCATGAAGATGGTTCTTAATAAAAAATGAAATTCTAATGATTTATTTGTAAATGATTTAAACAAGAGAGGAAGGTGTATGGGCAAGATGGTTTATCTTAACAAAGCCAGTGATATAGACAACTCTCTGAGCACAAAGAGTATGGAAAATATACCAAATATTAAGGGAGGGGAATGTAACTAAGGAAAAATACAAGCATAGAATTTATTTAAAATGAAATTGGTTACTTTCCTGTAGTAGAATTGGCTTTAAAATATGCATTTAACAGAACATATTTCAAAGTTAAAACAATGGCTATTGGCTACTCCTTAACTCTCTGACTAGAAAAGAATTCATAAGAAGGTTTAGACAGGATAGTGTCATTTAAGCTTAAACTGAGAATTAGCTGAAGTTTATGAAAAGATTAGAGCAAACAAACAAAAATAGACTAAAGATAGGAAAATGGGCTCTTTGTTTTTTAAAGGTTAAAGCTCCTTCCAGATGATAGAGAAGGGGATAAGGCCACTTATTAGGGAGGCTGGAAAGCCTCCTTAAAGCTATTCTTTACTGCAAACATTTTAACAGAGACTGAGCATTTACCAGGGATAGTTGTAGAAGAAGGGGAAAGATTTGGGTTTAAATGTCTTTATTTCTAGCATTACTACTTAATGTGTTCAGTGTAGTTGCATGGATGTCTAGATGTGTTGTCATCATCCTGATCTGAGTTTAAGCCTCATTTTGTGTTCTTCTAATTAGGATTAACCAGTCATTTGTAGTGCAGATTTGTAGTGATATTGAGTGCTGAGAACTAGGGTATATGGAAAAATTGAGAAAAACTACAAGTGTACCAACCTCTATTATCCAAACCACCCCTAATTATTTACAGTAGGCTCAGTGAATCAAAGGATGCTCTTGGGTACAATTCTTCAAAAAACTATTCTCAAACAGTGTGGGATCTAACAAGTTGAGGGCCAAAGAAAGAACATTAAGGGTACTTTATAGCTTGCCTGGGGACCCCTAATCAAACCCCTCTTCCAAAGCTGATATGTAGTGCCTTAAAATGAGCTGTTTACTTGGCTGTGCTTCCTCGTTTACATTTTGTGTTCAAATTCTTTACAGCTCATGTCAAAAGAGAAGAATGGAGCCTGGGCAGCAACCCCTTTTGTGAGGACATATTTAAAACTTAGTTTGATATTGTACTGTAAGAAGGATGCTAAAAATAATGATCATAGTGGATCTGTTTTCCAGTTTTATTTTAAGATTTGGCTTTTTAAAACTATCTTCAGTCTTAAATGGAAGTACATATTCTGTGAATTTATATATATGTAGCATTTCTAGCCAAGTAGAAAAAATGACTAGTTTGTTCATTTTCCTAGAAAACTAACAGATGCTTTCCTAGAGATAAAGTGTAATTAAATTTATTTATAGTTGAGTTGGTAACTTTTCTATAGTAAAATTGGCTTTACAATATGCATTTAACAGAACATATTTAAAAGTTAGAACAATGGCTACCAGCTACTCCCTGAGCCTCTCATATTAAAAAGAATTCATATGAAGTTTTAGATGTCAGTTGAATTAACTTATAAGCAACGTCCAGTGGGGAAAGAAATCATTAAATTGGCCCTTTTTTCTTTTGACACTGCTACTGCAAAATAAGTTTGAGAATTATAAAGGTGACATAGTTTATGCTAGAATAGTAATAATAACTTCTAATTCTGTATGTGTGTGTGGAGGGGAAGGGCGTGTATAACTCTATCTAGAAGGACATCTTTTTGGTCTTGATTTTTAGATACCAATCACATCAGCAAAAAATAAAGTCATTAATCTTGAATTGAAGGTAAAATAACAATGGATGTGGTTTCTAAGAGTCACTCCATGTGGTTATTGAGAAGTCTGATTTTAAAAATTTATTGGGGGCTTCCCTGGTGGTGCAGTGGTTAAGAATCCGCCTGCCAATTCAGGGGACATGGGTTCGAGCCCTGGTCCGGGAAGATCCCACATGCTGTGGAGCAACTAAGCCCATGCTCCACAACTACTGAGCCTGCACTCTAGAGCCCTCGTGCCACAACTGCTGAGCTCACGTGCCACAACTACTGAAGCCCACATGCCTAGAGCCCATGCTCTGCAACAAGAGAAGCCACTGCAATGAGAAGCCTGTGCACCGCAACGAAGAGTAGCCCCTACTTGATGCAACTAAAGAAAGCCCACGTGCAGCAACGAAAACCTAATGAAGACAAAAATAATTAAATTAATTAATTAAAAAACCCCAGTAATTCTTTAAAAAAAAATAAAAATGTATTTGTTTCTGAAAATTTTCCCATATAATTGACTTTATATGGTTTTTGCAACCAAATTGTGCTGAGATGGCCAACAGCCCACAGAGAGGAAGAGCATCAAAGTGAAAAGGCCACAGTCGTCAAAACGTCAGATCTGAGTTTCCCATTTAGAAAGCTGGAAGTGGCTGATGTCAATGGATAGTATTAAAGATGGGGCTGGAGGCGTAAATTTGGTAATCATATGCAGTAAATATCTCATCTCTTCCCTAATTATTTTTAAATAAACTTTTAATTTTAGAATGGTTTTACATTTATAGAAATATTGCAGAGATAGTAAAGAGAATTCTCATATACCCCATACTCAGTTTCTCCTATTATTAAAATTTTACATTAGTATGGTATGTTATAATTAACAAACCAAGATTGATATAATTTTTATTATTTAAAGTCTGTATTCTATTCAGATTTCCTTGGTTTTTACCTCATGGTCTTTTCTATTCCAGGATCCCATGCAAGGTAGCATTCTGCATTTAGTCATCGTGTCTGTTTAGGCTCTTCTTGACTTTCACAGTTTATCAGACTTTCCTTGTTTTTGATGATATTGACAATTTTGAGGAGTACTGATCAAGTATTTGGTAGAATGTCTCTTAATTGGGATTTGTCTGATGTTTTTATCCTGGGGTTATGTGTTTTTGGGAGAAAGACTACAGAGGGAAATTGCCTTTTTCATCACATCATGTCAAGGGCACACACTATCAACATGACTTATTACCGTTGATGTTGACCATTATCACCTGAGGTAGTGTTTCCCTTTCTGTACTGTCCTCTTTGGAAAGAAGTCACTTTGTACAGCCTGCACTTAAGAAGTGGGAATTTTATTCCACTTCCCTGAGGGTGGATTCTTTACATAAATTACTAGGAATTCTCCTGCATGGCAGATTGGTTTGTTCTCTGTTTATTTCTTCACCCAACCATTTACTTATATCAGTTGGACTCATGGATATTTATTTTATACTTTGGGTTACAAGCCAATACTATCAATACTTTATTTTTCTGTTCAAACTGTTCCCTTGGGAGCTCTTTCAGTTGGTTTCAATGTCCCCTTTACCCATCATTTGTTCCATCTTGTGTGTGTGTGTGTGTGTGTGTGTGTGTGTGTGTGTGTGTTCTGAGCATTTCCTTACTTTCTGTCGCTGTAAAATGCTCCAGGATCATCTTTTATATTTCATGTGCTAGTCTCAGAATCAGCTATTTCTCCAAGGAACCCTGAAGAATGGTATTAGGAACCAAGATCTGATGTTAGTTGTGCTCATTGTTACTGGGATATAGTTGCTTCTAGGCCTTCTCAGCTGACAGAACAAGGAAATATATATGTGTATACTAACCCATGT
The DNA here is from genome assembly GCF_965194805.1 of Balaenoptera borealis. NCBI lineage: Eukaryota > Metazoa > Chordata > Mammalia > Artiodactyla > Balaenopteridae > Balaenoptera > Balaenoptera borealis. Next base: position 58,732,838 of record NC_138860.1, on the reverse strand, counting down.
ATATACACATAAATATAAATATTTCTGTATGCGACCATCTGTACCTATGTTAAACTAAACATGAGTTCATACTCATGTCTTCACTCTAATCCATTACCATATGGATAATTTACCCTCTTCCTCTTGCTTATTTGTAACTTCCCCATTCCAACAGTGAGAACTTTGGCTCCCACCTTTCATTTATTTACTTATTTTAAGTTATCATGAATATATCCCCAAATCTTAAATATATAGTTATATTTTACATACTTGGTAAACACTGTGACAAAACTCCTGTAATTTTTCTGAAAAATGGCAATTTTCCTCTGTAGTCTTTCTCCCCAAAACACATAACCCCATGATAAAAACATCAGACAAATCCATTCTACCAAATACTTGACCAGTACTCCTCAAAATTGTTAATATCATCCAAAACAAGGAAAGTCTGATAAACTGTCATAGTTATATTATACATGTGTAAAAATATCAGAATTTTTAACTTGTACCCTCAGGGGTAACAGCTTTACCAGCCATAGTACAGTGGTTATATACAGTTCCTTTTGTCTTACGTCTTGCAGATATCACTCATTTCCAAAGTTATTTAGGTAAGTACCCTACCCTGTCAGTGAGTAGTTTCATACAGTTAGAACAATTTGTAAGAACAATTTGTAATACAGTTAGATTGTTTTGTCATGCTCTTCATTCCATTTTGGAATCCTCTGATGTCTTTAATGATTTTTTTTTTAGTTGCATACATTAAGGTTCACTTTTTTGTGCTGTAAAGTTTTGTAAGTTTTTTTTTTTAATTTAATTAATTAATTAATTAATTAATTTTTTGGCTGTGTTGGGTCTTCATTGCTGCGCATGGGCTTTCTCTAATTGCGGCAAGCAGGGGCTACTCTTTGTTGTGGTGTGCGGGCTTCTCATTGTGGTGGCTTCTCTTGTTGCAGAGCACAGGCTCTAGGTATGCGAGCTTCAGTAGTTGCAGCACACGGGCTCAGTGGTTGTGGCTCGTGGGCTCTAGAGCACAGGCTCAGTAGTTGTGGCGCATGGGCTTAGTTGCTTTGCGGCATGTGGGATCTTCCCGGACCAGGGCTTAAACCCATGTCCCCTGCATTGGCAGGCGGATTCTCAACCACTGCACCACCAGGGAAGCCCCAAAGTTTTGTAAGTTTTGACAGTACATAGTGTCATGTATTCACCACTGCAGTGTCGTATACCCCAAATTATTTTTAATTGTTTAATATTTGATCATTTTTGACTAAAAAATTCCAGCAATTTGGGGTGATTCAATAATCTAATATCACTTGAAATGTAAGCCAGTGATTATTTACAGTTACATGAAATAGCTGAAGCTTTCAATTAAGTTTTAAGTTATCATAAAGATATACCATAATCTTAAACATATAGTTATATTTTACATACTGGGTAAACACTATGATAAAACTCCTGTAATTTGTCTGATAAAAGTTATGTTAAATGGTTACATTCCTTAATTCTCTCCAAATATTTGCATTTTCAAAGAAGAGTACATACTACTTCAAATTTATCCTATTGAGTGTTAGACTTTTAGGCAGTGTTAACGACTTGACTTAAAAACTTGTAGGCAGGGCTTCCCTGGTGGTGCAGTGGTTGAGAATCCGCCTGCCAATGCAGGGGACACGGGTTCGAGTCCTGGTCTGGGAAGACCCCACATGCCGCGGAGCAACTGGGCCCGTGAGCCACAACTACTGAGCCTGCGCGTCCGGAGCCTGTGCTCCGCAACAAGAGAGGCCGCGATAGTGAGAGGCCCGCGCACCGCGATGAAGAGTGGCCCCCGCTCGCCGCAACTAGAGAAAGCCCTTGCACAGAAACGAAGACCCAACACAGCCAAAAATAAATAAATAAATAAGTAAATTTAAAAAAAAAACAAAAAAACAAAAAAAAAAACTTGTAGGCAGGGTAGGGAAATCTTGCTCTCTAGTGCCAACCTCCCTTAATTATAACTTAATGTATTGCTTCTTACTTCATTTTTGAAACGTCCTAGAGTCGTAGATGTTTGGGACCATCTTAAAGTTATCCTCAAGCCACAACATCTGTGTGAAACAGGATTACATTTCTTCATTCAACAAATATGTTTTTGAGCATCTTTTATATGTGTGATATTGTGTTAGGGGCAGCGTTCCAAATTGTAGATCAGCCACCTTCTGGGTGGCTAAAATGCTCTTGGAACCAGTGGCTTCCAGACTGCTAAATTTCAAGAGACAGTTAAAGAAAAACGGCATGGATGTAGAGTTGCCATCTTTTTATTTTGTGAAGCTTGGACATTAAAAATGAACAAACAAACAAACAAGACTTTGATCAGGCAGGATTTGTTTTGCCTCTTCTGAATGTCAAATTTAAATTTCATATTATGTTCTTTTCTCTAATTAATAAAAGCTTTTCACCCTAATCCACTTTTATTTGAAGGCTTTTTTCTTAAACAACTTCAGCTATTATACTACTCTACAGATGTCAAGGGTAGACCTTCAATGAAAAGAACAGATGTCAGAAATTTGGCAGTTGTGAATAATCATGTCTATCTCTTGTCAATATTTTGATTCTAAGTAAGGGAAATGCTGTGGAGAACTGCTGCTTTGGTTAGAAACCTAGATTAGCACATGCTGTTCCATAGTGAATACTTAATAATATCTGCTAACTGAATGAAATAATGAACCTTCTCAAATCGTCTCATTCATTACGTGGAGATACAGAATCTAGCATCTGACAAGAACTTCCTTTGCTGTAACAATCTGGCATTTTCTACATTTTATAGGTGAACATAATAAAAACAAAATATTTGCCCTAATTGGCCTAATTCTATTTGGTAGAATTTAGCCTTGGTTTTTCTGACTTTGTCTTAATCTCTTGATAATAAGAAATCATTTTAAAATTAGTACATTTCTCATTCTCATTTTCATTTTGAACCTAGTTTCACAAGTAAACATTTCATGACATGACAAGACAGCATTCTGTGGATTTAGTGATCCTACAAAATCTTGTACCATCACTTCCAAGACCTAATAAGGCTGAAATAAAAAAATTGTTTTAAGTCCATAGGATATAAATAAAAATTGAATATATTTATGAAGATATAAAGATTTATAAAATTTAATCAAGAGATGACCGCTTCATTCTCTGAAACTAGTTTTTCTCTCTTAAAGAAATATGTTCATTGAAGAATATTTAGAAAACACAGATTACATGATAAGAAAACAAAAATCACCTATAGTCAGCTGAAAGTTAGCCATAACGTTTTGGCATAGATTTAGCTTATATTGTACTGTTATGTCATATGATTTAAAAATGTAATTTATATGTTTTTATTTTATGTAGAAAATGAATTTTTTTCATGTTATTAACTTCTGTTATACTATAATAATTAATAGTATTCCGTTGTGTGATAGGTCCCCTGTTTTTGGATGTTTGTATTATTTCCCTTCACAGTTTCACGTTAATTCGACAGGAGATTATGCTGTTGACTTTTTAGGAGAAAGGGATGATGAGTTGTATTTGAAACTAAAGTGAAGTTGTGGGACAGCAATGCCCTTAAGTGCTTGGAATCACTGCTATGGAATTTGGTCTGCTTGCTTCCCTAGCTGGGCTGCAGGCCTGCTGAGGCCTGTTTGCTGTTAGCCAGCTGAGAGGGCAGTGGCCTCAGTTGTGTCAGCAGGAACAGAGCGGGCTTCATCTCTGCTCTTTGTCTCAGATTTGGTGCTGGTGTGTTGTCCCTGCTGCTGCCATGTGATGGCTCGTAAGCAGCACTATACACAGGATCTGTAACTCCTTTTGAAAGCTCTATTGTGAGATGCTGCTGAGTTTTAATGCAGAGGAGGTTTTTGCTAGCGTGTTGCTTTTGGTTTCTTTCAAATGTGAATGTGCCTTCCTCTAAAGAATCCTAAGTAAGGAAAGCACCTAAAAGATGAATTAAATTATCCTTCCCTTCAAGCCTCCTATGGTAGAATGGTAATGTAACAGAAAAGTAAGTACTCATATTTCTTTCTGTATTTTGCATTGCAGTTAATCACTATGAGAGAAGTGAGAAGAGAGTGGGGGTGGGAATCAGGGAAGGTTTCATAAATGAAATGATATTTGAATGGGGTGATGAAGAATGGGTACGGTTTTTGAGAGTAGAAACAGATAACAAGAAGCACAGAAATGTGGATAGTGGAAGTTACTCAGGGTTTTTTTTTTTTTTTTAATTCATTCATAAAACATTAATTCAGGGCCTATGATGTACCAGGAATTATACTAAACGTTGGTTACACAAGGATGAATTAGATATGGTTTCTACTTTCTAGCAGTTGAAGTGTGGTTGGGAAGGTGGAAAATATATAAGCATATATAGTTGGCTCTATAATATAGGTTTCTACAAATAATATGGAGTTCAGAGTAGGGATATCATAGCCCAGCTTAGGCAAAGTAACAAAATGTCTTGGAGGGCTGATACCTGAGCTGAGTCTTGAAGGACCTATAGGCAAGGGGGGAGGGTACTCCAGGTAGAGGAAACTGCATGTGCAAAAGCAAGGATGCAAGAAAGAAGATGGAATCTACAGGACACTACAAGAAGTCCCGTGTACAGCAAAAGAAGATACTGCAAAGTGGAGGAGGATTGGCAATAAGTAATTTATGAGGGCTTGAGTTAAGACAGATGGGGAGAGGGACTTCCCTGGTGGTCCAGTGGTTAAGACTTCGCCTTTCAATGCAGGGGATATGGGTTCGATCCCTTGTCGGGGAGCTAAGATCCCACATCCCTCACGGCCAAAAAACCAAAACATAAAACAGAAGCAATATTGTAACAAATTCAATAAAGACTTTAAAAATGGTCCACATCAAAAAAAAAAAGACAGATGGGGAGAAAATCAAGGATGACTTCCCAGTTTTTTACTTGGTTGATTGGTTGGTGGTGCCATTCACTGTTACAGGAGATAAACAAGGAGAAGTAGATTAGGACATCACTGTGCTTGGATTGGGACATGTTGAGTTTGGGGTGCTTGTGATATACAAGTAGAAGTCTGGAGCTCAGAAGAGAGATTGAGACTGCAGATACTTGACTGGGAACCATTAGTAGGGAGTGGATGAAACCACTGAGGGAGAACATGTAGAGTGAGAAGAGGGCTGATAAAAACCCAGAAAGGACTAGACAGTGGAAGACACTGAGATGGAGAAGAGGTTGGAGTAAAACCAGGAGGGAATGGAATGAGGGAAATTAGCTGAGAAAGCGTCAGGAAAGGAGAAGTGAGAAGAGGAGAGCATGAGAGGAGAAGAAAAGAGAGGAGAGGAGAGAGAGGTCAGCGATATCAAGTGTTCCTGAAAGAAGAAGGAAGATAAATTCTGGGAGTCCCATTGTTTTTAGAAATAAGAAGGTCATAGTGATCTTGATGAAGGCAGCTTTAAGGGTGAAGTAGAAGACTGACTTGAATTTCAGTGTTTGAGGCACACATTAGAGGTCAAGGAGGCATGCTTTTATTTTATTTTATTTATTTTTGGCTGCACTGGGTCTTCGTTGCTGTGCGTGGGCTTTCTCTAGTTGCAACGAGCGGGGGCTACTCTTCTTTGAGGTGCACGTGCTTCTCATTGCGGTAGCTTCTCTTGTTGTGGAGCACGGGCTCAAGGCGTGCGGGCTTCAGTAGTTGTGGTGCACAGGCTTAGTTGCTCTGTGGCATGTGGGATCTTCCCGGACCAGGGCTCGAACCCGTGTCCCCTACACTGGCAGGCGGATTCTTTTTTTATTATTATTTAGTTATTTATTTATTTTTGGCTGTGTTGGGTCTTCGTTTCTGTGCGAGGGCTTTCTCCAGTTGTGGCAAGCAGGGGCCACTCTTAATCGCGGTGCGCGGGCCTGTCACTATCGTGGCCTCCCTTGTTGCGGAGCACAGGCTCCAGACGCGCAGGCTCAGTAGTTGTGACTCATGGGCCTAGTTGCTCCGCGGCATGTGGGATCTTCCCAGACCAGGGCTCGAACCCGCGTCCCCTGCATCGGCAGGCAGATTCTCAACCACTGCGCCACCAGGGAAGCCAGAGGCATGATTTTAGAATCCTCTTTTAAGAAACTTGGTTGTAGAGGGAGTGGTAAGAGGTAAGAGCAGGTGGGAGGGGATGAGTGAAGCAAGGACGGAGAGAGATGGTGGTATTAGTTTGCTTGTTTTTTCCCCGAAGATGGAAAACTGGAATATTTTTATAAGAACCACTTGAGAGGGGAGGTTGAAAATGCAGGAGAGTCTGAGAGGATGTAAATTGCTGGAGAGAGGTCTCCGAGGAGGAAGGAGGGAAGGGGGTTATGAGCACAAATGCATAATTGTACGGAGATCTTTCTTTCAAAGATGTCTGAGTGATGTTAAAGGTACACATACTATCACACAGACTTTATTCTAAGTGGGCCTTAACTCTCTCTGTGTGTTTGTAGTGTTAGCCTATTTCAAAGGCTTTACTATTTTATGTCCCCCCCAACCAAAAAAGTATGAGATTAGCCATTTAGTCTTCCCTGTCATCCCGATATTCTTCCTCTCTCTAGTTTAACCTATGATCTAAACCATTTTCCCCCCTAATATCTACTGAGTGACCTCTGTAAAAAGTAAAGAATAAAATTTCTTGACATATTCCTCTCGACCTATTAGGGACATGCTCTTCTCAAGTGGTGGTGGTCCCTGGAGAGAGAACTTCATGGGTAAGCCAACTTCTTTGGGAGACAGTTCTTTTAGAAGAAGTACAGGACTGGAAATCATGTTCCAGCCCCAATTCTGTCATTAGTGAGCTCCTGTGATAGCGTATGAGTCCCTTAACCCCTCTTTGTCTCTTTTCTCACTTGTAACAGGTGAGTACTAAGTGCCATTGTACTTACCTCCTGTACTGTTGAGAGAACTAATATATGTATATTATTAATGCTTTGAAATGTATAGAACGCAGTGCATATGAAAGATGATATTATCATAGTTGTACCTTACCTGGCCAGAATTCAGAAATCCAAAAATTCATTGGTCCCTAGTAATGACAGTTTAACGACATCGTGCATTATGTGGTAGAAAGCATTTTCACATCCTTGGTTTTCCATGTAACCCTGAAAGAAGACAGCTGTAAAGGGACAAGAGGTGAATTAAATAGGCTCTGCGTAGCCATAGTGATGTAGCAATGTTCTTCTAGATTACCCTCAGGTGAGCAATGCAGGCTGTTGCCCAGAACCCACTCACTTCCACACAACTCTCACAGGCTGGGTTTTCTGACATCTACACTCATTATGGAGTAGGAGTGGTAGACTAGGAACTAGGAGGAAAGGAATGGTTAAGAGCAGGCAGACTTATGGCAGGGAGATGTGGTACCTATTGTAAAATACCTCTTAAGGGAACAGTAATAATAATAAAAGCTCACAATTTGTGCAGGATTATCAGGCCTTTTAAAGATTTAATGTAGGCATAGCTATGCTTTAGCATAATACAATTGTTGATGTTTAAAATGGGGACTTTATAAAAGAAATATTTAAATACTTGATATACTGTATGCTAAGAATGCCAAGAAGAAAATATCAACTATATTTATAGTTTTTCATTAAAATAAAATTTTGACAGTTAAAGTGCCAGCTGGGGCCTTTCCCAAAAGGTCTCACTCTTCTATTTGTAGGATGCCCATGAGTTACTGCTTCTTAAATAAATTGCTGAGAGATAGAGCTGGTATCTATCTCTCATGTAGATGGTAGATGGTGTACAAAACCTGATGATAGATGAAGGGAGCTTCATATCATCAGTTCAAGCTTATATTTCCATAGCACATTTTAAAAAACATTTTAAGTCTGTAGTGCTCCATGGGATCATAAAAAGGTTAATCCATACTCAGGATTTTTCAAGAATAAAATAACCTTACCCCAGACTATATTCTGACCCTGGAGAACACATTATCAGCTTTGGAGTAGCAATTATTCATCTTTCTAATTCTGAGATATAGTGTTCTTTTATTTAATATCTTTAATTGAAATAGTAACCTATAATAGAAATTATTAAACATCAAATATGAAAGTTTCATTATATTTCTTTTACCAGTTAAATGAGTATTTTAATTATCCTTTGAGAATTGCCAGTGATCAAAATCAGACTTCTGTAAAAGGAAAGTAAAAACATTTATTATTGAATTGTGGTAGCCCTGTTGACACTCAGGAAGGACAAACCTAGAAACCTTCTAAGATCCAAAATTCCTGCCGTGAGAAATGTTTTTGTCTTTTATAAGCAAGAGTCTGAAATCTGGACAATGGCTTAAAATCAAAGTAATGACCTGGAATGTTGTTGATTCAGAAGAAATGTGTTCAGGAGTGATAATCTTTGTTAAAAAGGAGAGACTATTTTTTAAATTGATCAAAGGCTTACATTTCTCATTATTTTACTAACAGTTGTTTCAGTGAACATTTGCTACTGTCTTCACATTGAAGTTGACTTGTTGAACATTCGATAAGCTTGAGACAAAGTTGTTGTCAGAAGCAACATATTTTGGTGACTGACTTATCTACTGGTAGTGACAGGTTGTTAGGTGTTTGTCAGGGATTGGACATATAAAACTACCTTTAGTGGTTAAAAACTACTTGTATTTTTCTGTTCTCTGAGTGGAAATTTTCTACAGCAGTTACTTTAAGAAAAGCCTTTTTAAAAAAATACTTTTGATTTTATTGAAAAAGTTTAAAAATCAGTAAATACGAAGACTTTTACAACAAATGCCAGTGTACTCATCACCCAAAATTAGTAAGTTATTAATATTTTGTCTTTACAGATATGAATGACATTACAAATATGATAGAAATAAATATTACATGTATGGTAATGTCTTCTTTGTTTCTTCAGCTCCATAGCCCAGAACTAATCACCAACTTAAATTTGGTGTTTATCCTTCAAGGCTGTCTTTACACTTTTACTCCATATATGTGTTTGTAAACAAAATATAGAATTGTTTTGTATGCTTAAAAAATCTACATAAAAGCTATCATTCTGCACCTTTTTTTTGACTGAACATTACTTTGTTGAAAGCTATCCATGTTGATTCTTACAAATCTTGTTTATTCATTTTAATTGCTGTGTATTGTATTCCACTGTATGAATAAACCACAACCTACTCTAAGAAAAGGGTTGAACTGGGGTGAAAATGGGGTGATACCATAAGGAGAAGTTCTAATTGAGAGAAACAAGATAAAAAAATTATTATTGATTTCTTCTTTGTACTTGATGCTATCTTTCTGAATTTAATTTTTCTGGAGGTAACTTTTTTCGTTTAAATTTATGCTCCAAGGTAGATGTTGACAATAATACTGACTTAAATTTTTTTACTTTTCATGCTATAGTTTTTAGAGATTTTTCCCAAGCGCTATCTTATATATTAATACATGACAGGACTAATTGGAGGAAGGCAAGTATACTATTGCTATTTAACTTGTTTAGTAACTTGTTTAAGGTAAAAGGGGTTTAGTAACTTGTTTAAGGCCCTAGAGCTAGTGTCAGGACAAAACACTTTCTTCCTTGTAACCCATTGTCCTTTTCTTTTTTTTTTTTTTAAATCAAATTAAATTAATTTATTTTTTATACAGCAGGTTCTTATTAGTTATCTATTTTATACATATTAGTGTATATATGTCAATCTCAAGCTCCCAATTCATTCCACCACCTCCATTGTCCTTTATTTGTAGCACATTGTTAATGTGGGGATTGATGAGGAAGGTATTTTGGTTGGAGGTTTTAATTGAGCTTGGAATTTGAAAATTTAACTTGTAGACTTGTCACTTTTGGAAAAGCGGGCTTAAGTAACCTTAAATTAAAAAGATAATAGCTAAAAATTCTACATTATGTCTTACACATTTTAAAATTTTGCTTAAAAACTATTTAAATGAAACTAAAAATAGAGCTACCATATGACCCAGCAGTTCCACTCCTGGGTATATAGACAAAAAACCCCAAAAAACCCACCAATTCGAAAAGATATATGCACCCCAATGTTCATAGCAGCATTGTTTACAATTGCCAAGATATGGAAGCAACCTAAGTGTCCATCAACAGATGAATGGATAAAGAAGATGTGGTATATATATACAATGGAGTACTGCTCAGCCATAAAAAAGAGTGAAATAATGCCATTTGCAGCAACATGGATGGACTTGGAGGGTGTTATGCTAAGTAAAGTAAGTCAGAGAAAGACAAGTACTGTATGATATTACTTATATGTGGAATCTAAAAAAATACAACAAACTAGTGGATATAATAAAAAAGAAGCAGACTCACAGATATGGAGAACAAACTAGTGGTTATCAGTTGAGAGAGGGAAGAGGGAGGATTAAGTAGTACAAACTAGCATGTATAAGATAAGCTACGAGGATATATTGTACAACATGGGAATTATAGCCAATATTTTATAATAACTATAAATGGAGTATAAACTTTAAAAATTGTGAATCACTATATTGTGCACCTGTAACTTATATAATATTGTACATCAACTATTCTCCAATAAAAAAATTAAAAAAAACCAAACTATTTAAAATGGTCTATTAAGGGCAAAATCATCATAGAACTAGAATTCATTATCCACTAGATATGGGTTCATAGGCCCTGCATTTATTATAACTAACTAGTGCTTAGTAGAGGAATAATTCTGGAGAATATTTTATTGACCAAGTTTAGAATCTGTCAGAGACACAGATTTGATTTACACTTAGAGATAATGTGACTATATTTTAATGCTGGGGTTAAAGGATAATCCTTATATCTATTCTATAAGTTTTGTAACATATGTTGCATCTAGCTATACTTTAAGGGACAGATTGGTTTGTGATATGTCAAAAATGTGGATTTATGTAATAGCTAAAATATATCCAGAATATATATGAGTGCGAACTGTGGCAATTATACTAGGTGCCTGTGATCTAGTTGGAGAAGGATGACAACGTTACTTATATATATGTTAATAGGGCAACTTATCAAGAATTCACTGTAGCATGGTAGAGAGAAACACAACTTCGTTGTTTGTTCTGCAGCATTAAGAGAAGCATGCATTCTATCCTTAGGAATGGGAGACTATTTACTCCATTCCTAAAGATGGAATTCTTATTCCCAAGGAAGGTAAACATGCTCTTGGATGGTCCTAGAATTCATGGTGCAGGCTTTTAGGACCATCTTGTGTCTAAAGTCTTTGAAAGGACAACTGAATCCTATTATTGTTGAAAGAGATTGGGAAAGAAATGCTAGTTGTCTTTAAAAGATTTGCTGATCCTCTTCCAGGGAAGAAAGAAATTTCCAGGGAGTGGGAATCAGAGGTGGTCCATTTTTGTGGGCAGTTGAAGCTGGTACTCTAGTTGAAGCAGTTCCTTGGAGGTTCCAAAGTGGGTATGGTTATGTGGGTGCTAGGGAGGACTGAGCACTGAGACAACTTTCACATCCATAGTGAAGGTCCTCGTGCCTAACGTGGCATAGAGTAAGCAATGGATGCTACCAACGGAGCTAAGTCACCTTTAACAGGACCATGAGGGTTTACAATGAGCATTTCCGGGAGGGGGTGTTCACCATGGGCCACTGACTACAGGCCTTGCCTTCATTTTTCTTCACTGCATCACCTTTCGGGTCTTTTGGCCTCACCGCTCGGCTTGTGGAATTTTAGTTCCCCCACCAGGGATCGAACCTAGCCCTGGCAGTGAAAGTGCTGAGTCCTAACCACTGGACTGCCAGGGAATTCCCAGCGTTACCTTTAGGGTCTGATACAACTTAAGGGGTGAGGGAAGAAAGAGCCTTTAAACATGTCAGATTTCTCACTGACATGGCTGAATCATGTCCTTGAAGTCTGAACTGATTTGAATATGAAAAAAACAAAAAGAGGGACTTCCCTGGTGGCGCAGTGGTTAAGAATCCGCCTGCCAATGTAGGGGACACGGGTTCGAGCCCTGTTCCGGGAAGATCCCACATGCTGCAGAGCAACTAAGCCCATGCGCCACAAATACTGAGCCTGTGCTCTAGAGCCCACGAGCCACAACTACTGAGCCTGTGTGCTTAGGGCCCATGCTCCACACCAAGAGAAGCCACCGCAATGAGAAAACCTGCGCACTGCAACAAAGAGCAGCCCCCGCTCGCCACAACTAGAGAAAGCCCGCGCAGCAACGAAGACCCAATGCAGCCAAAAATAAATAAATAAATTTATTAAAAGCAAAAAGGTGATATTTCTTGCATCTCTAGTGTAGTGGAGCAGTTCATAGCTTTATATGCATATGAATGTGCACATGAATATATATATGCATCTGTTTCATACCTCCCTGGCATTTATGCATCCATTCTGAAAGGTCTTCTTCCCTTGTTTCACCACCTGGAAAATGCTTACTCATCATTCAAAATTCATGTCAAATACCACTTCTTTTTGAATAAGCAGAGAGTAGGGAGTCTAAAAATAATTCTTGGCTTCCTAATTTGCAATACAGAGATAATGCCTGCCTTGATTAAATCACAGACTGGTTGTGAGATTTTTATTAAATGACATAATAAAGAGACAGAAGATATTAAAGACTGAGGGAGCCATACAAAAGCATGGAGTAGAGGAATTTGGTGTGCATAGAGGCAGGGCTCTAGGGAGACCTGTCTTGATGGAGCTGAAGATTTATTTTTAATTTTTTTTAATCTCTGGGTGTATGTGGTTGGGAGGAGAATAACCAAAAAAATACTTAGTGTGAGACTGGATTTAGGGGAGGATCTTGAAAATCAGGAAGAGGACTTTTAATACAATGAGGTGGTTATCAGGAAACATTTTCTTAATAGATGAGGGAGTATTTCAAGTCTATTTAGCTTGGGAGTGTTACACAAAATTTATTTTATTGAAGGATGAAGAGCCTGGAGAGACAAGAAAATCAATGTGGATACAAGTAGATTGTGAGGACAGAAATCATGAATAGGTTTAAAAGCACAACCTCAAGACTGAAAATATAATGGGCTGCTTTTGAAGTGGAGAGTTTTAAATTGTAGGAGGTGACTCACCTTCTAAATTTATTGGTAGAGTATGATTTCAGGGTGTGATGGTTTAATGAAGGATGGATGTACTAGACTGAATTCCCTGGGGGAAGGGACTGTTACTGGATTGTTCTATCTTTTCACAGTGCTGGCAACATCATAGCTTTCAAAGATTAGCTGAAGAAATGAAGTAACTTGTCAAACATTAGTAAGATATTTTTAGCTGTAGTTCAATTGTACTTTGTAAAAATAAATATCTTAATTCCTTCTTTAAGACAGTTTCTTTTTAAATAACCGTTCCCAATTTCAAAGACCAAGAAGCTACTCTTCGTGTTCCACCATTAGGTCAGTCTTATGAAATGATGAACCTGAGTGTCAAGAAACTTTTGCACAAAATCCAGGGTCTGACATGATTCTGAATCTACTATTTTGGTTTTTTAATAAAAATGCACTGTGTTATTATGATTTATAAGAAATATGCATTTGGTCATTCAGATAACCAAAATATATTTCTCATATATATTTTGTCATCATCCACAGTTTCTGGTTCACAGCTTCCAAAACCCTAGGAATTTCCTAAGTGATGAGAGCCTTAAAGGTACCTTTTGTTAGATTAATGAGGTGACTTTTGGACCCCACCTAAGGATGGGGGCTGATTGCTAGGGAAACTGACCAAGTCATAGGGGATTGGAAACTTTAGTTCTACCCACCTGACCTCTGGGGTGAGGAGGGAGCAGGAGATTGGATCAATCACCAGTGGCCAAGTATTTAATCAATCATGACTATATAATGAAGCCTCCACAAAAACCCAAAAGGACAGGGTTCAGAGAGCTTCCAGGTTGGTGAATACCTGGAGGTTTGGGGAGAGTAGTATACCTGGTGAGGGCATGGAAGCTCCGTGCCCTTTCTCCATACCTTGCCCTATGCATCTCTTCCATTTGGCTGTTCCTGAGTTATATCTTTTTATAACAAATCAGTAATCTAGTAAGTAAAATGTTTCTCTGAGTTCTGTGAGCCCCTGTAGCAAATTAATTGAACCCAAGGAGAAGGTTGCGGGAACCTCTAATTTATAGCCAGTTGGTCAGAAGTACAAGTAACAACTTGGACTTGTGACTGGCATCTGAAACCAATACCATGTTGCAATGTTAGAACCCCCAATCTCTAGCCCCATAAGTCAGAAGCACAGGTAATAACCTGGGCTTGCAATTGGCATCTGAAGTGGTAGGGAGATGGGGGCAGTCTTATAGGACTGAACTCTTAACTTGTGGAATCTTATGTGATCTCTGGGTAGATAGTATCAGAATTCAGTTGAATTCTTGGGAACTCTGCTCATGTCAGAATTGTCATTAGTGTGGGGAGCCCCTCACCCACGCCATACACATTGGAAATTGAGTTTCAGAACACCAAAAGATGCACTAATCTTTCATATTTTATGGATATCCACTTTATTTTGGAAACTTATTTTTATTAAAAATTCTTCCAGGAAATGTCCATCAGATGTGACTTCCTGGGCCTTCTGTATTTTAAATATGTCTCTAACAAGTAATAATAATAGGAAGAAAAAGAGCTCACATTTATTGAAGTTCTGCTATGTGCTCTATGCATATTATTTAATCCTTTCAACAATGCTTTAGAGTATATGATTCTATTTTTATTTTATAGACCTCCACCCTGAGATTTAGAGAGCTGATAGCCAAGGTAATATAGACTTAATGAGCAGTAGAGCTGCTATTTGAACCCAAGTCTTTTTTGGAAACAAAGTTTGTCTGTGTCCCACCACATTGTGCTGCAAGGCAGAAATAATTCCAGGCAGGCTCTGTTTTAAACATACCCAGAATCTGACCACCTCTCACCACCTTCACTGTTACCATCCTGGTTGAATGCTCCATGATGTTTTGCTTCTTTTATTCTAACATTTTGTGTTTTCCATACTTCTCTCTATGGACTCTAGTTTATTCTTAATAGCTGAAGTGATCCTTTAAAATAAGTCAGATCAGTAGTTCCTGATTTCACATTTCTCCCTCTGACCTAATCTCTGATTCCTTTGCTCATTCCTTTCTAGCATGATCTGCACAGCTAATTCACTCCACCCCTTCAAGTCATTTTCTCATTGAGGCCTACCCTGACCGACTACTTAAAACTGCAACCCCAATGGGACTTAATATACAATAATCTAGGATTTTCAAGCTCTTGATAAAGTTCTTAAAACTCTAAAATTCTTTGCTTCAGTGTTAAACAATAACTTTTTTAATGTTGAAATACAGAATTGGAATGTATGTAAATTACCACAAACATACATAGTCTTAAGTAGAATAGTGAAGATGCACCTAGTGTTTTTCAAACATTGTCTATATCTCTTTGTAAGAGATACATTTTACATTGTGACCCAGTGGATGTTTATAAAATTGAAACAAAAGTATTATGAAATACTTAACATTTCTACATGTAATATACTGGGATATTTTCTATTGAATTATATTCCTTTCCATTATAAAAAGTACGTTGGTTATGATTTATAAAATTGATTTCATTACCTACTTATCGTCAGATCCCATAGTGTAAAAAATATTGGCTTATTGCATCTCAAATCTCATTGACTCAGGAGATAAGATATGAATCTTGAGCACTGACTTCATGAAAATATAAACTGTAGAGAGTGACAGCTGAAACTTCACTTTAGTTTTGAGTTATTGGCATGTGACTATTAGTGAATATTTATGATATTCACATTAACAAAAGTAATAGATTTAGTTGCATAAATATGTAATTAAATGATTTAAAGTGCTTCTATTTTGTTAATATTGTGTGCTAATGTTAGAACTCTTGTGCTACATGCTACTTTCCATCGAGTGAATCAAGAGATTTCGTTCTATCTTTTCTTCCCTCACTTCCAAATCTCAGTATTTTCATTTTCAGTTGATTGGCATTTATTTTTCTACCTATATTGATATTAAAAACTAACAATGAGGAAAAATATTAATAATGAAAAAATATTGATAATTTATGCTCCATTAAAGTATTACAACAATAATTCATAAATACATAACCCTACATAGCCTATCACACATTAAATTTTTTAGCATCTTATTTCTGAGGATAGAAAGCATTTAATAGGTATTATCTCTGTAATATTTTCTGATATAGTATATTCTCTAAATTTAAAATTTCCTAATATGATCTTTATTAAAAGTAAGAAACCCATATTCCAAGCTGTCTTTAATCATTGTCATCTTCCATGCAATGCTCCAGCCACAATAAATTATTTAGCCAATCCGTTTCTTCCTTTCTTTCTTCCTCTCTTCTTGCCTGCCTTCCTTCCTCCCTTTTGTCCTTTCCTCTAATAGTTTTGGGTACCTACTATGTTCCATGCATGGTAGTAGGGAGAAAATAAAAGATATAATCCTTTGCCTTCGTTGGATTTAAACTGGATACAAATATCCCCAGTTGTGGAAGTGAAAACAGGAAACCTTAGAAAGATTGCTTAGAAAGCCACTGATGGGATTAGATTCTGTGTATGTTGATTTACTTCTAACATCAGAGACTGATAGAGCATTGGAAGTGGCAGAGGTGTTCGCAGACATTAGTTCAGTCCTCACATTTTAAAGATGTTCTAGAAAACTGAGTCTCTTATAGATTAAATGATGTGTTGAAGTCACAGCTGGAACCTAAGCTGGGTTTTTGACCAGTGCTCTTTTATACCACCTCCTCTCTTTTTTGTGATATTGTCTACCCAGATCCCATGTTGTCATATACTTTTATATGTGGTTTGTGCTGTTAAAGATCTCTTTTCATAATGCACACACTGAACTATAGACTTTTACCATTATTGGTTTTGTTACTTGAAATTATAATTGGAACTATTAGAGATACATCTGTGGAAAGGCAATGAAAGGGGGCCATTAAGTGCTAATAAATGCCTCTCCTTATGAGAATGGAAATCTTTTCTAAGTATTTGAGCTCTTTTCACTGGTGCTCTTAAGTGGCTAGAAATAAAACTTGCAACACGCTTGTGGAATACTCTAGATGCCAGGGGATTCATTTCATTCTGTATTTGAATTGAGCACATTGTAGTTGGAGAATGTTTGTTGGTTTAAGCTTTCATTCCATGTTTTGCATTAACCTTTATTGTGGAAAACAGTAGAACAATATTGAGAGCTCTTAGAGAATAGTCTTTAGATAGCTGATGAGTTTCCAGGAAGCAGCTGAAAAGGTTAAAGTTATAGGTGTTTATTTTGATATATTTTCCTTTTCATATTACCCAAAACTTTTCAGTATGACAAACTGAATCTAGTTTACCCTAAATTCACATGCCTATGGCTAGCAAAAGATCATCAAAGATACTTGTTGCTATGGATATATATATATATATATATATATATATATATATATATATATATATATATATGTTCTGAAACAAATTTGGGTAATTAATTACTAAATAGATTTCAGGATAACTTACTACTACTATTTTTGCTAAAAATAATGATAATGATGATGATGGTTATAATGATAGCAGCTAACATTTTTGACCACTTACTATGTGCTAAGTGTTACTATAAGTACTTCAATCTTCCTGTCTATGATTTCAAAATGCAGAATCCTCTGAAAATTAAATATTTTTGTAATTCATTTGGCAAAACTTATATTGACCTAAACTCATTTACTGACAAACTTTACCTGACTGATGTGAGGTTTTTCACAGTTTGTCTTTATCTCTGTTAGTGTGAATATTCATTTGTTTTGCTATAGATATACTAGTAGCAAATATGTGTTAGATATATTAGCCTGTTTGATTTCAGGGTGCTGCTTCAGATTTCATTACACAATGTAAGTTTCATGCATGATTTTACCATTCTCAAATCAGAAAAAAATTAAAAAAAATTTTAAATTGAAGTATAGTTGAGTTACATTGTTGTGTTAGTTTCTGGTATACAGTGAAGTGATTCAGTTATACATATATATATTCTTTTTCATATTTTCCATTATGGTTTATTACAGGATATTGAATATAGTTCCCTGGGCTATACAGTAGGACCTTGTTTTTTTAATCTATTTTATATATAGTAGTTTGTACCTGCTAATCCCAAACTCCTACCACCCCCTTTCCCCTTTAGTAACCATAAATTTGTTTTCTGTGTCTGGGAGTCTGTTTCTCAAATCAGAAAAAAATTGAGTTGCATTATCATATTTGGCCAACAGCAGGTAAAGGGTTGTATTATCTCCACCCCCACCCCAACTTACAGATGAGGAAACTGAGCCAGTTAGCAGTGGATTTTGAATTTAAACCCAGGCATTTTAGTGCTAGAATCTGTGCTCTTAACCACCATGCTATACTGCCTTAAAAATAAGTCTTTAAAAGCATTTCACAGACATAATTATTATATTATTTATCTAATAAAACTCCAGTAAAGATAAATTCAGATTTGAAAATAATTACTCCATTTATATCTCTCTGTTCTGCTTCCTATGTTAAATGCTATCTTAAACATTTATTTTTTTAGTAGATTCTGTCAGATTTGATTGTTTTTTTTTTGTTTTTTGTTTTTTTTGATTGATTGATTAATTGATTGATTGCTATGTTGGGTCTTCGTTTCTGTGCGAGGGCTTTCTCTAGTTGCGGCAAGCGGGGGCCACTCTTCATCGCGGTGCGCGGGCCTCTCACTATCGTGGCTTCTCTTGTTGTGGAGCACAGGCTCCAGACGCGCAGGCTCAGTAGTTGTGGCTCATGGGCCTAGTTGCTCCGTGGCATGTGGGATCTTCCCAGACCAGGGCTCGAACCCGTGTGCCCTGCATTAGCAGGCAGATTCTCAACCACTGCACCACCAGGAAAGCCCAGATTTGATTGTTTTATCTTCAACCTAATGGTCTGTTCTCCTTTGGACTTCTTAAATTTTCAAAAGCGTGTGTGCTCGTTTTTTAAAGCATGCTGGAGGACTTCCGTGGTGGCGCAGTGGTTAAGAGTCTGCCTGCCAATGCAGGGGACATGGGTTCAAGCCCTGGTCCGGGAAGATCCCACATGCCACAGAGCAACTAAGCCCGTGTGCCACAACTACTGAGCCTGCGCTCTAGAGCCCGTGAGCCACAACTACTGAGCCCACGTGCCACAACTGCTGAAGCTTGTGCATATAGAGCCCGTGCTCCGCAACAAGAGAAACCACTGCAATGAGAAACACGTGCACTGCAACGAAGAGTAGCCCCCGCTCGCTTTCTCTGCAACTAGAGAAAGCCTGTGCGCAGCAACAAAGACCCAACGGAGCCAAAATTAATTAATTAATTAATTAAAAAATTAAGCTTGCTGGGTCTTACAAGAAAGAGGAAACATTGCTGCTGAGACAAATGATACTTTGAGGTGCTTTATACTCTAAATAAAGAAGGAAGCCACCAAGCAGTTTAGTATAGCAAATAATTTGGACAGTAAAAAAAGTGGTCACCTTAGTTACACACTCTCAGTTTACTGATTGTTGATGGACATGTAGTTTACATATTATTCTTGACATATACAAATGAACAATATGGTCTAATGGGTATACTCAGAGAAGAGTAGATAGAGAAAATAATTCTTAAGTTTATTCATTAATATGCCTTCTTTAGTCAGCAGAGTTTTTTGAATAGTAAGAAGGAATTTATTGAACTCTGTTAAGTGTTTCCACTGGCTACTTTTAGTACATTTCAGGACTTGGAGCTATTAAAAGTATTTTTCCTAAACTTTCATTGGGAATATAGTTTCAAAGGTAACTTCTAAGATAAGAAATAACTAAACATTTATTATGTGTGTATTTTAAATATATATATTCCTGTTTATATATATATAATCATCTATTAGATATTGAGTACTTTTCTTTTTCCTTAGTTCTTTGATCTTTAAAATTTTCGTAATCAATGATATAGGATGACAGGAAAAAGTCAATTAAACAGACAAGAAAAAACACATTTCAGGTAAGAAAATAAAACAATAGAACACATACATGATACCTATATCTTTAATTATGAATGTGTATTTATTTTTTAAAAGTCACCCCTTAAAATTTATCTTCCCAATAAATTCAATTTTCATTCCTAGAATGCTGACTTTATGTGTTTACCAAGTCACCACTGAGCACGTTCTTTGTGCCAGGTGCTATGCCAAACACTGGCGTTTAGAAATGAGGTTCCTGTCGTAGGGAGCTTGTCTAGGAGAGGGGATGTGACTGGGGTTCGTGGTACTTTGCAGTAAAGAGGAGGGGCATCTAAATATACTGTCATATCAGGAAATACTTGCCATGCATAGGAAGCTCTGCCAACATTCTATCTTTAAGGGTGAGATGGGTAAAGAAAGGTGCATTGGGTAAGGGCTTCTGTGGTAGAGGAGTCAACACAGGGGTCTGAAATCAGTGTGAAGTCACTTGAGAACCAGATGTTCTGTTAATAAAAGATTTGTGAGGGAGAATAATGGATGAAGCTTCTAGAGTGTTAGGGAGGAACTGGATTCAAGGATCCACTTAAAGCTGTCCTTGACAATTGGAAATCTTGTTCCCATTGACAAAAACACTATATGGTGTGGCTGTGGCTCTCTGTTTTGTTTTAGTGGAGAAAATGACCTATACTTTTGGGATAATTTTTTCTTCCAGTGTCTCAGAAAAAGTGAAAACAGAGAGTACAGTATTGGCTAGGGAAGTTTCTACCCTAATTCATACTTTCCTTCCATCCCCCTGCCAAGGAACCTGTAATACACATTCAGGACCAAGGACAGTAATTGGGCCACATTTCTCCAAGTTATGCCTTAGTAGGGGAGGGGTTGTAGTGGGCTGCCTAGACCAGCCTTGCCCTAGTCATTGGATAAGTGTTCTCTCGCCCTTGTTTCTCACTGAGTGTGGTCTTCCACACATGGGCCTTTCCTAGCCATTGTGGTGTCAAAGTACAAAGGTCTGAGGTTCATGAATGGGCTTCATGGAAAAAGGGGCACGGGACGCCTTTCAGTTTCTTTGATAGCCAGGCTTTAGGCCTGCCTCTTAACTTAGCCAAATGAGGGTTACATATGATCCAGCCCATGTTTTCAGGGTTGTGAAGGGAATGTATTGGGGTTTGAGGCAAAGGCTGTCTGACCTTGTCCTTTCCACACATCTCTCTTAAAAACCCTGCAGGAAGGGGTGACCAACAGAACTGAATGTTTAGCACCCTGGGTTCTCTTATTTTTCTTTGATCTGTAGTACATATTTTCAATGGGGGTGAGATTGCCCCTGAGGGGGCAAAAATTGATTCTTGGGGATCAAAAAAAACTTACTCTTTTTATGTATAAAGCATAGATGTACATGCAGTACATATACTATAGTACAGCTGTGGTATTAAATTTAATGGGAGGAAATTAATGCAGAAAGTGTCTAATAAGGCTTCTTGTGTGCACAGTAGTAAATAAGAAAGTTGAGAAACATGTCTAAACCATGCTGTCTCTCTTTTTCTTTCTCATTCTATTTGTTAGGCAGTACAAGGCTGGTTCAGTGACTCATAATGCCATCACTATTCTGGACTCTGTCTTTTTTTGCTCTGCCATTCTTAGTGCATAGCTTTCTTCTTCAAGGTTGCCTTGTGATGTAAGATGGTTGCTGCAGCTCTGCTATCATGTATAACTGAGAGGGAGAAGAAAGAGGAGGGTAGGGCCAAAGGTACACATCAGCTAAATTAGATCCTTTCAAAGGAACTATCTGTGATGTCACTCAGCAACCTCTAATTATATCTTACTGACTAAAATATAATTGTGTGGACACCCCATTTGTAAGGGAGGCTGTGAAGTGTAGGTTTATTTATTTATTTACCTATTTAAGTTGGGCACATTGCCATTCTCAACAAAATTGGGATTCTGTTAATGAGAAATAACTGGCAAATGGATATTGGGTAGGCAACTAACAGTCTCTTTAGTTGTCCCTTTGTCATTCATTTGCACGGCAGCTACCCAGGGTAAGGTATAATCTGTGATTTGAAGTAGAATGACAGCTAAGTGCCTCTACTTGATGCTGGGACTTATTAATCTGGTGCTTTAAATTCTTGAACTGACTTTGTAAATAAGTAAATAAAGTGGATTACATATGAAGGCATTCAATTTTTGAGAGCATTTCCTAGTGGGGAGAACACATGGTATTTGTAAACTGAGAACTGGCTTCTTCCTTCAGTTTACAGATCTCTGACTCAGAAACTTTTGCATTTTGAATATTGCAATGGGAACCATTAATTACTGGTTAATTATATTTAATGAAAACATATTGCTTAGAAATTCTGAGTTTTGTGAATGAAAGGTAAATATTGAAATTTCTTAGATGTTAGTAAAAAAAATAAAAGCACTGTGTTTCTTGCGTTTGGATTTGCAACTATGTTTTTCAAACAAAATGATGGTGGTATTTATTGAATACCACAAATTATAGAGTAAATGATAGCCCCAAAATGTGATCTTTTACAAATCAGTAAATGCTAATATTCTTACTGTGTGCCAAGAATTTAGGGGAAAAAGGAAACTCTGGTGGAAAATTTCCAGTTAAATGTGTGGATTTTGGCATAATTACTTCCTTCAGCAATTAAAGTGGCATTGTAATGACTGGCAAAGCTTGAGATTAGGGCATGCAAACACAAAGCCATTTTAACAGTGCCATTGTGTTCAGTGTGTGGAATACATGACCTCAGTCCTTCTTGGGGCAGGGAGTAAACAGTATTTGGCAGTGACCTGTCTATCTGTTTCTCTTTCCTGTTTCTCTCCGTCTTTTTCCTCTTTTTCTTTCTCTCTTTAAAATTGAGTTATCATTTTGAAGGACTGTGAGATAATAATCCTACAGGGACTGTTTTGGAACACATAAAATTACATTTTGAGGATAATTTTTAGAAGAGACTTCTCTGTTTTTAAGGAATGATTTTTAAAAGTATATTGGCTCTTGGATTTTAAAAAATATTGTTTCCTTCAAATTCTATTCTGTGTCTTCAGACATTCAGTAATATTTGCCTCCCTGATGTTCTGTATTGTGTACTTTGGTGAATACTGTTAGCTCTTAAACATTCATAATAAAAATATTAATTTCAGTGACCTCAGCAAATTACTGGTAAATCAGAAGTTATCTTGCCTGTTCTTTCTGCCCATGTAAAATGCCACTTAGTTGTCTGCCTGTTGAGAATCAGATATGGGCATGTTTTCCTTCCATGTTTTGAATATATGGGGCAATGAGAAAACATCCTGAGAGAGTAGGTGGCAAGTGTTAAAAATAATACCTGGGCACTGAAGGAGGCACTGGGAGGAACACGGGGATGAGGGAGCAGATGTGTAAATAGACCAGTATGACAAGTGTGTGTTGAGAGTTTAGGTAGAGGCATGTACAGGGGGATTTCAAAGAAGGTATACAGGGGGATATTCTCAGAGAAGGTGATATGGAGCTGAGTATTGAAGATTAAGTAGGAGTTGACTAGATGGAGAAGTAGGGGGAGAGCATCCCATGAGGGAAGCATGGAATATGCCAAGGAACGTGCCTGAGAGCACAGGTGAACACTGAAACTTCCACTAGGAGACATACTTTTTTTGTTGTTGTTTACAGTTTGGATTTCATGCTAAAGACAGTGGGGAGTCATTTAATGATTTAGAGTCTGGGAATGATGTGATGGGACTTATGTTCCTCTTGAGGTTGGATTGGAGGGTGCTCAAATTGGATGCAGGGAAATTAATTGGGAGATTATTGTGGTAGTCTGTATGAGAGTTGGAGGCACCTGGAACGGGGATTGAAATAGAGGAGAGAGGATGCATTTAAGGGATATTAAGGTAGAATCAGCAGGACTTGGTGGCCATTGTGGAGCGTGAAGACAGAGGAAGATGGTGGATGGATGATTTCCATGTACTTGGTTTGGCTGACATGTATGGATGCTGATGATGTGGATTGTGATTGAGAATAAAGGAGGAGAAACATGTTGGATAGATGATAATGAGTTGAATTGTAGAGACTGGTTTTGAGACATCTAAGTGGAGATGTCTAAGAGGCTAGTGTGACTTTGGGATACCTCTGACTTCTGGTATTTAACTTATTGCTCTGGGGACTCCTTCTCAATCTCTTCGTTAGTTCTACTTCTTTCAGGTGCTCTTTAAGTATTGGTATTTTCCAGACTCCATATTCATCACTCTTCTCCACTCTGTTCCTACTCATCTGTTCTCTTGGCTTCAACAACCTGCTCCAATAAAGACTCACAAATTATTATCTCTACACAGGACCTTTATCCTAAGTTCCAGTTGCTCAGTCTAACTATGTACTTGTCTTAATCTAGATATTATCTAGGTATCTAAAGGTCAACATATCCTCATCTTCTCCCATTTTTTTTTTACAGTGTAGCATAGTCTAATGCTCAAGAGCACAGATGCTAGAGTCACACTTTCTAGGTTTGAGTCCTAGATCTGTCACTAGCTTTGTGACTTTGAGAAAATTATGTAGCCTTTCTGTGCCTCAGTGTCCCCATCGGTGAAGTGAGAATAACAATAGTATCTACCTCATAGGGTTGTTATGAAGATCAAATGAAAATGATGCCTGGCACATGGTAGATACTATATATATATCAGCTATAATCAGATCTTTCTGTATTTCCTATTCTGGTCAGTGGCACCACTATTCAATCAGCTTCCCAAACCAGAAATATCCTGGTGGCTATTAACTCCTTCATATCATTTCATTCCACATCAAAGTGATCATTAAGTCCTGTCAGTTGTCCATTCTCTCTGTTGTCTTCTCTCCATCTTCACTATCACTGCCTTGAATAACCTTTATCATCTTCTTCCTCAGTGACCTAGACAGGTTAGTGACTAGTCTCCCTGTCTTTTGTTTTCCCTTTTCAACATTCTCTGTAGAGTCCGCCAGTGAACTGTAAATCTGATCACTGAAAACTCTTCAGTGCTCTCCTGTTTTCATAGGAAGAAAAAAATACAAGTGAAGCCTCTAAGGTCTCCTCCTGCCTCCTTCTCCAGAGACTTCTCCACCTCATTCTGACCTTTCTTTAATATTTACAGTTCCACAATGTTCTGTGTTACGTAGCTCTCCCATGTCTTTACACATTCCCTGTGGATCCCCTGTGGAATGCCTCCTTATCCATGTCTCTCTGAAATTGTTTCTGGCTGGTCCCCCAAGCAGAATAGATTATTCCCTGCTTTGCATCGATACTTCAACTTGTGTGGAGCTTAACCATAGAGTCTGTCATGCTTACTGTAGTCATTTGCATTTCGTTTCCCACTCCCCTCCCCAAGACTAAGATGATTTGGCTTTGAATGGATCAGCTACATGAATTAACTTATTGGAGGGTATGAGTTATACCTCTTGGCTTCAGTCAAGGGCAGATGTTAGACATTTATTTACTGAACAGATCACCTGGTTAGTCATCATTACATCTATATTGAACAAAAGCGTGTCCATAGTTTATTTGCTGCTAAGGGGGAAAATTCCTTTTAGCTTTGCTGATACAGCCATTGCTCTCTTTTTAGGCTTCCAAAGATCAATCATTTCCTAATTGAGCAGTGATAATATTTCTTGATAACTAAGTTTCTGGAAAAGCCAATAAGAAATGTTATCAAGGTGGTTCTTAGACCATAGCATGGGAACTGTTCTCTCCTTTTTGTTCAGGAATCAGGAAACCATGAAAAAGCATTGACTTTTTGTCTGAAGACTAGCAGTTAAGACTGTGTAGATTAATGCTTTATTGAGGTGGGTTGAGAGAGAAGAAAGACATTTGAATCGTAGCTGCTATGTGGCATAGAGAGGGAAGCACTACTCCTGCCTTAAAATCTGTACAGTCCAATCATAAATGAGGCATTCAGGCTAAAGAAGGGAGTCAATTTAATACTGCTTAGTCTCCAGATTACTCTTCTCGCTCTACCTTGAAGGTCCATTTTTCAGGAAAATGGCACACAAATTTAAATCCACAGTAATACTAAAGGCACAGTCTTTTTTTCTGCATTAATTTAGCAAAGTAATTTTTCTGTAAGATGTACCTACAGGAGAACCAACCACCTATTGCACAGAAAATAATAAAATTCAAATGGATGGTTGTACTTAATGGCTAATGAATTATTCATGATTGTTTGTATCAGTGCCTTGGCTCCCTGTTGATGGAGGCAGGAAAAAGGAACTGAGCTTTCCAAACCAGTGCAGCTGGTCAATATCAAGGGGACAGTTCAGGTGGGATCTGAGCCTCCTCACCTCCAAATTTCATTCATGAAATGTTAAAAATTGTCAAGGCTTTTTTTTTTTTTTAACACGAGAGGATGCTAAAATATCAGGGAAAACACCCTGTGGTTGTATTGTAGCAATAATAATAGTACTACTTTTTTTCTGTGGTGCTTTGGTTTTTAAAAATTTCCCACGTGTTGCATTTCCTTTAATTCATAGGATTTTCTCAATTTAGCAGAAAAAGAAACTGAGGTTTAGAGAATTTTGCCCATTCAGTGGCAGAACTGGGGTTCAATGAGAGGTTCTCTGTGTTTCCTTTGAGGGCTCACCCCCTTAGCTCTCACAGCAGGGGTGTGCTGGGCATATGGTTTTCATGCTGCTGGGTCATCAGAATGACATGAATCTTCCGGGTGCCAGATGAGTCACTCAGTCTTCAGAAGAGAGAAATTTCTCTCTTGTGCTTTGTGGCATTCAGATACTCCTGTGAAGTCAGAAGAGACTTCAAAATAGCAGGATTTGGTTACCAAATCTTTTGACTTTTGGTGAAAATGTATGTGTTGGAGGTAGGACTGGGGAGAGCCATGAAGGGGATACTTGAATACGTTTATTACTCTTAAAGCAAAGTTCTGTTTGCTTAATAAAAATGTAGAGAAAAGTGTAAGCTATATCTGTCGGCTTACATTTTAGCCAAACACATGATAATTATTTGTTATTTAAGATGTTTGATACCTTCTGTTTTGCTTTGATAATGTTCAAATGATTGTTACTAAATCTACATTATAAATATATGGTCACAAGCATGAGTTGAAGCAGATCCCAGCATGAAGGTATTAAGTAACTAAACCTCCTTTCTTCCTTCTTCCTTCTCTCCTTCTTTATTTTCTACATCTTTTTCTTAAAGAAGATATTTTATTGATTTGTTAAATGCCATTATTTAGACATTTAAGACATGTATATTTATCTTTGGCATCTATACATCCTAAAACCTCATTCAGTGGCCCTAATAACTCAAACAGATGGCCTCCAGCTCTTTGCTCTGGAGTTTTGTTTCATTTTCCCTTTACCAGTTTTGATTCTCAAATTAACTTTTCCTTTTTAGGTCTAGGCACAGAGTAGATGCTCTCCTTGTTTTTTTTTAAAGTGATTACTGAAAACATCCAAACTAACAAATATTCTAATACAGTTCCTGAAGAATATTAAGAGTATCTGATTACATGTATTTGGATGTTTTTAAAAAGAGAGTGTTTGTCTCTCTCATTTCTGAACTCTAGTGTAATTTACCTGCTCCCTTCTTAATGGTTTTCTTTGTGCATGTATGTCTTTATCTTCCCATTAGATTTTGTACTCGTGGTGTCTAACTAGTGCAGGCCCATGCCCACAGCATCTTCTTAGCACTTCTTAGTTTTTCAGTGAATTTTTTTGATAAGTAAATAATATTATTTATTCAGGTGGCATTTTTTAAGAGCAAAAACAAGTCTGTAATTTCACTATTCTCTATTTTAGTTACATATAGTGACATTCCAAATGAAACTTAGTCCTTGGAGTCAAGGAGTAAAATCATTAACTTAGCTAAGAGGCTGTCAGAATTTACACTAGCACTTGCAAAATAAATTAGTTGTAAGTAGGGAAATTTTGCTTAATTTTATCTCTGTAACTCTCTATTTCAAAGTATTAGTGGAGCTAAAGCCTTGGATTTTGCAGCATTCTCACTGACCTTTACCAATTGTATAAGCTGTTGTTTACTGAAATCCCATCTGTGTTGAAGCTGTGTTCTGTCAATTTTCCTACAAAACTCATAGTATATCCCATGCCATTATTATCCAGTAAATCGTTAAGTAACATTTCCTAACTTGAGGCCAGTGGTTCTCAAACTGTAATAGGGAAGAGCTAAATTGGACTCCATGTTTGATCTGTTTCTTTGACTTTAACCTTTGCTTTTCGTTGTTTTTGTTATTATAATCATACATAATGGGCTCCCTCAGGTAACCTTGCCCCTCTGCCTGAATGTTAAACCAAAGTGCCTTTGTACATCCTGACCCTGTCCACCTGTGGATGGCTGCAAGAAAGAAGAAATTAACACATCCACTCCGGGAGGCCGGCCATTCCAGGTGATATTTGCAAAACTTATGGCCATTTTACTTTACTTCCTCATCACCTCTCCCTCTCCGATTCTATGAAAGAAACTGGCATCCAGACCCAGATAAGATAGTTTTTCAGAGACACTAGTCCGCCATCTTCTTTGTCTGCAGGATTTCTGAATAAAGTTGCTATTCCTTGCCTCAACACCTCATCTGTTCACTAGCCTGTTGTGCGGCATGCAGCGCGAGCTTGGACTCGATAAAAAAACCATGGTGAACATCAGAATCCTCGGGAGTTTGTTAAGAGTATAGATGCCACATCTGTCCCCGAACATTTTGAATCTGTAGGTTCAGAATGGATCCTGGGTGTCTGTGGTTATAACACTTTCTGGTGGTCCTGGAAACACTTTTTGGGAAACATTGCCATTGAGTCAGAAATTTATTTTGAATGGAATTCTGTGATTTTTAAAATGATGATGCTTCTAAAAGTTGTGAGTCATTCTAAATGTCTTTAAAAACAGTGTTATAGGTATGTTTATGAATTCTCTTTGACATTGCAGAATCAGTACTGATTTATGTGGCATTATAGATGTAATTATAAAATACTTTCTTTGCAGTTTTATTGGTTTAGTGTATATTAACATGCCATTTTAAACACAATATTTATTTGAAAAATCTCCTTTTTTATAAGCTCCTATCTATCGGGAATGAGAAAAGACAAAAATCAAATTGCAGTATTTTTTCTGCTGTTAATTTCTACATATGCAATATTTATCTCCGCTTAATCCCACATTTTGTGTGTGACCTTTTATTGGAGAAAAAATTTAGGTATTTAGAAGATACAATCTAATGTGCCTTTATTACCTCTTATAATGGTCTGTATTTCATGGTGTTAATATTGATCTTGAAGCTGGATGGAGTGATGAATTTTTTAATTACCAAAGAGTTTAAGGATTAACTTCCACAGCAAATATTTTTGTTAAGTCCTTGTTCTCTGAAAATAAAAATGAATTGACAATACACAGTAGTTTAATGCAAACTTTTATTAATTCCAGCTAAATGAATGAATTACATATTCCAGTGAGGTCATTATGATAATGCACGTGGGTTAATATTCAGTATAAGGACCCTTCCCCACCCCCCCTTTTTTATTTTGCAAATGTCTCTTTTATAAGATGGGTCTAGCATTCTTTAGATATGTGATGCATTGAAAGGTTGAGAATTAGAATTTCTGTGGAACTTCATTTGTAAATTTATAGGTGATCAGAATTCCTTAATATACCTTAATCTATTCCTTCTTTTTTTTTTAGGGACTTTCTCCCTCGAGGGTCCGGCATTGTAACGAGAAGGCCTCTTGTGCTGCAGCTTGTTACTTCCAAAGCAGGTAATGAATGAGGATGTTTGCCACATAGATGAGTGTATCCCATGGTACCTGTTGTTTCCACTCCTGGCTGTTGGATTGTAGCAACAGAAACGTTTTCGTGATCACTCTACTATGGGTAGCTGCCTATATTTCTCTCCAAAATGCCCTCTTCTTCATTGCTTTTTAAATTCCCTTTATTACATTAAATGGAAAGTCTCATTTCTCATTGTAATATATTTATAATTTTACAGTGTGGCATAACCACTAATACCCCTGGTATACTTCCTTCCTTCCTGTGTGTGTGTGTGTGTGTGTGTGTGTGTGTGTGTGTGTGTGTGTCTGGGAATTTTTAAAAAGTAATTTAACATCCATCTAATACCTGTATGCATATTGTCGACTGAAAAAAAAAAACCCACGCAACCTAAAAGTTGAAAGTTGTGTTTTATTCGGTGGGAATTTTTAGGATTTAAAGCCCAGGAGGCAGCATCTCAGGTAACCCTGAGAGACCTGCTCCGAGGAGGCAACGGGGGAGCTAGGATATATAGGAGTTTTGCAACAAAGGGCAGGTAGTAGGAACAAAAGATTACTGTTAATAAAAGAAAACTAGATATCTCAAGGAATTTATCACTTTTCTGAGACTGGGAAGATGCAAGAGTCTGGGCTCAATGAAATCATTTCTTTGATATGCACCTCGGCTATCTGGGGTCAGTATCTTGTATTTTCACATCCTGAGTTTCCATCTGGGCTCACCAGATCACCCTCCCGTGGTGGCTGCAATCACTGATAACTGTGACATCCTTTGTTTACTGATATGGCAGGCAATATTCCATTTATCAATATGTATAGTGTATGTGTATCTATATCTATGTTTATATCCATATCTGGATCTATATCTAATGTGCTGTTTTTGGCCCTCTCCTTAACACCATGGTAATTTTTTAGGCAAATGAGCTTTATTTTCATTTTTGTTTCTCAGTAACTGGTGATGTGGAATTTTTTGTGTGCGTTTATTTGGTATTTGTATTTCTTCTTTTGTGAATTGGCTGTTTTTTTTTTTAATCTTTGCCCATTGCTTTTTGAGGATTTTACTACTTTTCCTAACAATTTCTTTGAATGCTTAAGACTGAAACACTTGTAAAGTTCATGCTTCATAATTTGCAAAAACAATGTCATGGAGGTTTACCCTTATGTTTTCTTCTAATAATTTTACAGTTTTGATTTTACATTTAGACCTTTGATCCATTTTGAGTTAATTTTTATAAGTGGTACAAAGTAAGAGTTCAACTTCATTTTTTGCATGTGTATATCCAATTGTCCCAGCACCATTTTTAGAAAAGACTATTCTTTCTCCACTGTATGTTTTTTGGCACCTTCATTGAAAATCAATTGGCCATAGATACATGGGTTTATTTCTGGACTCCCAAGTCTATTCAGTTGTTCTATATCTCTGTATTTGTGCCTGTACCATACTCTCTTAATTACCCTTGCTTTGTACTTGAAATTCAGAAGTATGAGTTTTTCTACTTTGTTCTTCCTTTTCAAGGTTGTTTTGGCTATCCTGAGTCCTTTAAAATTCTATGTGAATTTGAGAATCAGTTTGTTTTATCCCAGGAATGCAAGATTGATTTAATATCTGAAAATCAAGTAACGTATCATATCAACAGAATGAAAACAAAAATCACAGGATTGTCTCAATAGACTTAGAATGAACATTTAAGAAAATCTCATACTCCATCATGAAACACTCAGCAAACTAGGAATAGAAGGGCACTTCCTCAACTTAATAAAGGACATGTATGAAAAACTCACAGCTAACAGCATACTTAATGGTGAAAGACGGAATGCTTTCCCTCTAATATTGGGAATAAGACAAGGATGTCCACTGTTGTCACTTCTATTCAGTGTTGTACTAGAGGTTCTAGCCAGCGCAGTTGGGCAAGAGAAAAAAAATAAAAGACATCCATATTGGAGAGGATAGAGTAAAATTATCTCTATTTGCATATGATATGATCAAGTACATAAAAATTCCTAAGGAAGTCACTAAACAACTATTAGAATTAATAAATGAACTCCACAAGGTTACAGGATACCACATAAAGATACAAAAATCAATTGTAATTTTATACACTTGCAATGCACAATCAAAAACTTGCAGTAAGAAAACAATTCTATTTACAATAGCATCATAAATAATACACTACTTAGGAATAAATTTAACAAGAAGAGCAAACCTTATACTATGAAAACTACAAACTATTATTTAGATAATTTGAAAAACATCCTATATTCACTGATTGGAAGACTTAATGTAAGTTGGCAATACTTCCCAAATTGATAGATAGAGTCAATGCAATCCTTATCACAATTCAGCTCACTTTTTGGGTAGAAATTGTAGACATTTTAAACCATTTCTTAATGTAAAAAAATCGAAGTTTGATCCAAAGGAATGGACTTGAATAATGTCATTTGGAAAAAGTAAATTGCTTACAAATCTACAATGTACCAGATACTATTTGAAGCTCTGGAGATATAGCAGTGACTAGGACAAAGTCTCTGCCCTTCTGGTGATTTATAGTCTGGTTATATCATTTTTAATGTATAGAAGGTTTACTCTTTATGGTTATAAAGTCTATACATTTACATTTAACAAAAAGTAAATATTTAGCATAATTTTTTCCTTTCCATACTTTAAAAATTTTTTAGCGTTTAGGTCCGAAATTTATTTTCATATATGAAGAAATAATTTTTTCCCCAGTCTCCTTTATCTTATATTCCACTCTTAGTGCAATCTATTTCTGAATATCTTTTTTGTTTTAATGTGCCAACACTATAGTGTTGCACCATGCGGCATATGGGATCTTAGTTCCCTGACTCGCACCTCCTGCAGTGGAAGCGCAGAGTCTTAACCACTGGACTGCCAGGGAAGTCCCTACAGTGTTTTACTTTAAACAGGTTTATAATTTACTTTAATATCTATCTATCAGGGCTATAGTCCTCCCCCCATTATTTACTGATTTATTTATTTATTTATAATTTTAATTATTTTTTTTAATTTGAAGAGTTTGAATAACAAAATTTTATTTGCCCAAAACTGATACAGGCTTCTTCTACCTTTTAGGCATTCCCAGTTTGGGAGCTTTTTTTTTTAACATAATTATTGGAGTAAAATTGCTTTACAATGTTGAGTTAGTTTCTGCTGTATAACAAAGTGAATCAGCTATAGGTATACATATATCCCCATATCTCCTCCCTCTTGCGTCTCCCTCCCACCCGCCCTATCCCACCACTTTAGGTGGTCACAAGGCACAGAGGTGATCTCCCTGTGCTATGCGGCTGCTTCCCACTAGCTATCTATTTTAAATTTGGTAGTGTGTATATGTCCATGCCACTCTCTCACGTCATCCCAGCTTACCCTTCCCTTTACCTGTGTCCTCAAGTCCATTCTCTACATCTGTGTCTTTATTCCTGTCCTGCCCCTACGTTCTTCAGAACCCCCCCTTTTTTTTTTTTTTTTGATTCCATATATAGGTGTTAGTATACGGTATTTGTTTTTCTCTTTCTGACTTACTTCACACTGTATGACAGACTCTAGGTCCATCCACCTCACTACAAATAACTCAATTTCATTTCCTTTTATGGCTGAGTAATATTCCATTGTATATATGTGCCACATCTTCTTTATCCATTCATCTGTCGATGGGCATATAGGTTGCTTCCATGTCCTGGCTATTGTAAATAGAGCTGGAATGAACATTGTGGTACATGACTCTTTTTGAATTATGGTTTTCTCAGGGTATATGCCCAGTAGTGGGATTGCTGGGTCGTATGGTAGTTCTATTTGTAGTTTTTTAAGGAACCTCCATACTGTTCTCCATAGTGGCTGTGTCAATTTACATTCCCCCCAACCGTGCAAGAGGGTTCCCTTTTCTCCACACCCTCTCCAGCATTTATTGTTTGTAGATTTTTGATGATGACCATTCTGACCAGTGTGAGGTGATACCTCATTGTAGTTTTGATTTGCATTTCTCTAATCATTAGAGATGTTGAGCATCCTTTCATGTGTTTGTTGGCAATCTGTATATCTTCTTTGGAGAAATGTCTATTTAGGTTTTCTGCCTATTTTTGGATTAGGTTGTTATTTTTTGATAATTGAGCTGCATGAGCTGCTTGTATATTTTGGAGATTAATCCTTTGTCAGTTGCTTCATTTGCAAATATTTTCTCCCATTCTGAGGGTTGTCGTTTCGTCTTGTTTATGGTTTCCTTTGCTGTGCAAAAGCTTTTAAGTTTCATTAGGTCCCATTTGTTTATTTTTGTTTTTATTTCCATTTCTCTAGGAGCTGGGTCAAAAAAGATCTTGCTGTGATTGATGTCAAAGAGCGTTCTTCCTATGTTTTCCTCTAAGAGTTTTATAGTGTCCGGTCTTACATTTATGTCTCGAATCCATTTTGAGTTTATTTTTGTGTATGGTGTTAGGGAGTGTTCTAATTTCATTCTTTTACATGTAGCTGTTCAGTTTTCCCAGCACCACTTATTGAAGAGGCTGTCTTTTCTCCATTGTATATTCTTGCCTCCTTTATGAAACATAAGGTGACCATATGTGTGTGGGTTTATCTCTGGGCTTTCTACCCTGTTCCACTGATATATATTTCTGTTTTTGTGCCAGTACCATACTAACTTGATTACTGTAGCTTTGTAGTATAGTCTGAAGTCAGAGAGCCAAGATTGCTTTGGATATTTGGGGTCTTTTGTGTTTCCATACAAATTGTGAAGTTTTTTGTTCTAGTTCTGTGAAAAATACCATTGGTAATCTGATAGGGATTGCATTGAATCTGTAGATAGCTTTGGGTAGTACAGTCATTTTCACAATGTTGATTCTTCCAATCCAAGAATGTGGTATATCTCTCCATCTGTTTGTATCATCTTTAATTTCTTTCATCAGTGTCTTATAGTTTTCTGCATACACGACTTTTGTCTCCTTAGGTAGGTTTATTCCTAGGTATTATATTCTTTTTGTTTCAGTGGTAAATGGGAGTGTTTCCTTAATTTCTCTTTCAGATTTTTCATCATTAGTGTATAGGAATGCAAGAGATTTCTGTGCATTAATTTTGTATCCTGCTACTTTACCAAATTCACTGATTAGCTCTAGTAGTTTTCTGGTAGCATCTTTAGGATCCTCTATGTGTAGCATCATGTCATCTGCAAACAGTGACAGTTTTACTTCTCCCTTTCCGATTAGGATTCCTTTTATTTCTTTTTCTTCTCTGATTGCTGAGGCTAAAAGTTCCAAAACCATGTTGAATAATAGTGGTGAGAGTGGGCAACCTTGTCTTCTTCCTGATCTTAGTGAAAATGGTTTCAGTTCTTCACCATTGAGATCCATGTTGGCTGTGGGTTTGTCATATATGGCCTTTATAATGTTGAGGTAAATTTCCTCTATGCCTACTTTCTGGAGGATTTTTATCATAAATGGGTGTTGAATTTTGTTGAAAGCTTTTTCTGCATCTATTGAGATGATCGTATGGTTTTTATCCTTCAGTTTGTTAATATGGTTTATCACATTGATTGATTTGCGTATATTGAAGAATCTTTGCATTCCCGGGATAAACCCCACTTGGTCATGGTGTATGACCCTTTTAATGTGATATTGGATTCTGTTTGCTAGTATTTTGTTGAGGATTTTTGCATCTCTGTTCCTCAGTGATATTGGCCTGTAGTTTTCTTTTTTTGTGACATCTTTGCCTGGTTTTGGTATCACAGTGATGGTGGCCTCGTAGAATGAGTTTGGGAGTGATCCTCCCTCTGCTATATTTTGGAAGAGTTTGAGAAGGATGGGTGTTAGCTCTTCTCTAAATGTTTGATAGAATTCGCCTTTGAAGCCATCTGGTCCTGGGCTTTTGTTTGTTGGAAGATTTTTAATCACAGTTTCAATTTCAGTGCTTGTGATTGGTCTGTTTATATTTTCTATTTCTTCGTGTTTCAGTCTCGGAAGGTTATGCTTTTCTAAGAATTTGTCCATTTCTTCCAGGTTGTCCATTTTATTGGCATAGAGTTGCTTGTAGTAATCTCTAATGATCCTTTGTATTTCTGCAGTGTCAGTTGTTACTTCTTTTTCATTTCTCAGTCTGTTAATTTGAGTCTTCTCCCTTTTTTTCTTGATGAGTCTGGCTAATTGTTTATCAATTTTGTTTATCTTCTCAAAGAACCAACCCTTAGTTTTATTGATCTTTGCATTGTTTCCTTCATTTCTTTTTCATTTATTTCTGATCTGATCTGTATGATTTCTTTCCTTCTGCTAACTTTTGGGTATTTTTTGTTCTTCTTTCTCTAATTGCTTTAGGTGTCAGGTTAGGTTGTTTATTTGACATTTTTCTTGTTTCTTGAGGTAGGATTGTATTACTATAAACTACCTCTTAGAACTGCTTTTGCTGCATCCCATAGCTTTTGGATTGTTGTGTTTTCATTCTCATTTGTTTCTAGGTATTTTTTGATTTCCTCTTTGATTTCTTCAGTGATCTCTTGGTTACTTAGTAGCGTATTGTTTAACATTCATGTGTTTGTATTTTTTACAGATTTTTTCCTGTAATTGATATCTAGTCTCATAGCATTGTGGTTGGAAAAGATACTTGATATGATTTCAATTTTCTTAAATTTACCACGGCTTGATTTGTGACCCAAGATATGGTCTATCCTGGAGAATGTTCCATGAGCACTTGAGAAGAATGTGTATTCTATTGTTTTTGGATGGAATGTCCTATCAATATAAATTAAGTCCATCTTGTTTAATGTGTCATTTAAAGCTTGTGTTTCCTTATCAATTTTCATTTTGGATGATCTGTCCATTGGTGAAAGTAGGGTGTTACTGTCGATTTCCCCTTTTATGGCTGTTAACATTTGCCTTATGTATTGAGGTTCTCCTATGTTGGGTGCATAAATATTTACAATTGTTATATCTTCTTCTAGGATTCATCCCCTGATCATTATGTAGTGTCCTGTTTTGTCTCTTGTAATAGTCTTTATTTTAAAGTCTATTTTGTCTGAGATGAGAATTGCTACTCCAGCTTTCTTTTGATTTCCATTTGCATGGAATATCTTTTTCCATCCCCCCACTTTCAGTCTGTATGTGTCCCTAGGTCTGAAGTGGGTCTCTTGTAGACAGCATATATATGAGTCTTGTTTTTTTTTTTTAATTAATCAATTTATTTCGATTTTATATTTGGCTGTGTTAGGTCTTTGTTTCTGTGCGAGGGCTTTCTCCAGTTGCGGCTAGCGGGGACACTCTTCATCGCGGTGCGCGGGCCTCTCACCGTCGCGGCCTCTCCCATT
This sequence comes from Balaenoptera borealis, assembly GCF_965194805.1. Classification (NCBI taxonomy): domain Eukaryota; kingdom Metazoa; phylum Chordata; class Mammalia; order Artiodactyla; family Balaenopteridae; genus Balaenoptera; species Balaenoptera borealis. The sequence continues at coordinate 58,695,980 of NC_138860.1, read as the reverse complement.
GCAGAGCATAGGCTCCAGACGCGCAGGCTCAGTAGTTGTGGCTCACGGGCTTAGTCGCTCCGCGGCATGTGGGATATTCCCAAACCAGGGCTCGAACCCGTGTCCCCTGCATTGGCAGGCAGATTCTTAACCACTGCGCCACCAGGGAAGCCCCGGGTCTTGTTTTTGTATCTATGCAGCCAGTCTATGTCATTTGGTTGGAGCATTTAATCCATTTACATTTAAGGCAGTTATCAATATGTATGTACCTATTACCATTTTCTTAATTGTTTTGGGTTTGTTATTGTAGGTCTTTTCCTTCTCTTGTGTTTCCTGCCTAGAGAAGTTCCTTTAGCTTTTTTTGCAAAGCTGGTCTAGGTTTTGCTTGTCTGTAAAGGTTTTTATTTCTCCGTCGAATCTGAATGAGATCCTTGCTGGGTAGAGTAATCTTGGTTGTAGGTTTTTCCCTTTCATCACTTTAAATATGTCCTGCCACTCCCTTCTGGCTTGCAGAGTTTCTGCTGAGAAATCAGCTGTTATCCTTATGGGGATTCCCTTGTATGTTATTTGTTGCTTTTCCCTTGGTGCTTTTAATATTTTTTCTTTGTGTTTAATTTTTGATAGTTTGATTAATATGTGTCTTGCCATGTAAATCTCCTTGGATTTATCCTGTATGGGACTCTCTGTGCTTCCTGGACATGATTATCTATTCCCTTTCCCATATTAGGGAAGTTTTCAACTATAATCTCTTCAAATATTTTCTCAGTCCCTTTCTTTTTCTCTTCTTCTTCTGGGACCCCTATAATTCGAATGTTGGTGCGTTTAATGTTGTCCCAGAAGTCTCTGAGACTGTCCTCAATTCTTTTCATTCTCTTTTCTTTATTCTGCTCTCAGGTAATTATTTCCACTATTTTATCTTCCAGGCCACTTATCCATTCTTCTGCCTCAGTTATTCTGCTATGGATTCCTTCTAGAGAATTTTTAATTTCATTTATTGTGTTATTCATCATTGTTTGTTTGCTCTTTAGTTCTTCTAGGTCCTTGCTGAACGGTTCTTGTATTTTCTCCATTCTATTTCCAAGATTTTGGATCATCTTTAGTATCATTATTTTGAATTCTTTTTCAGGTAGACTGCCTATTTCCTCTTCATTTGTTTGTTCTGGTGGGTTTTTACCCATGTGTGTATTTCTCTTTCTTCTCATTTTGCTTAACTTACTCTATTTGGGATCTCCTTTGCACAGGCACATGTTCTTAGTTCCCATTGTTTTTGGTGTCTGCCCCCAGTGGGTAAGGTTCGTTCAGTGGGTTGTGTAGGCTTCCTGGTGGAGGGGGCTGGTGTCTGTGTTCTGGTGGATCTTGTCTTTCTCGTGGGCTGGACCACCTCCAGTGGTGTGTTTTGGGGTGTCTGTGAACTTATTATGATTTTAGCCAGCCTCTCTGCTAATGGGTGGGGTTGTGTTCCTGTTTTTTTAGTTGTTTGGCATGGGGTGTCCAGCACTTGAGCTTGCTGGTCGTTGAGTGGAGCTGGTTCTTTGAGTTGAGATGGAGATGTCTGGGAGAGCTCTCTCCAATTGATATTACGTGGGGCTGGGAGGTCTCTGGTGGTCCAGTGTCCTGAACTTGGCTCCCCCACCTCAGAGGCTCAGGCCTGACACCCAGCTGGGGCACCAAAACCCTGTCAGCCACACAGCTTTTGGGAGGTCTGAGGTCTTCTGCTAGCGTTCAGTTGGTGTTCTTTAGGAGTTGTTCCACACGTCGACGTATTTTTGATGTATTTTTCTGAAGGAAGGTGATCTCCATGTCTTACTCCTCCTTCATTTTGAAGGTCCTCTCAGGACTTTGTTTTTTGTGTTTTTATTTCCCCTGACTGCTTTGTGCACAACAGATTGAGAGAGCAAAGCTCCAGTTATCATACACATATACACATAAGGTCCAGTCTATTACAGTAATTGTCACAGGTGTGTGGTTCAGGAAGAGAATGAGTCCATCTTATAAATTATCTTCTCTCAGCATCTTCAGAAAAGAAGAAAAAAACGGCACGTTTCTCCCCGAGGTAAATCCACAATAAGAACAGAGTAACAGGAAAAAGCTTATGGAAGGCTCTAATGTGAAGGACTAAAATGCCAGATCCTCAAATCTACACATGTATGGATGCACTGTTGATAGTTTTCTATTCCCATAATTTATTTTTATTTAGGGTTTCTTTTCTATTTGTGTCAAAGTTTAGAATAATTTTGTAAAGACAAAACCATTGCCACTAGAATTATTTTAACTTCAATAGATTCATTAGAGAATAATCAATATCTTTAAAATATTATTATTTTTTTCCAATACAGAGACCATGCTATATTCTTTCCTTTACTCACATTTTCTTTTACTTTGATAAAATTCTTGATGGTCTTTGTACAGTGTCCATACATTTCTAGTTAGGGTGTTCATATTTATTTTTGTTCTTGTAGTTTGAATATGTTTTTTTTTTTCCATTATATTGTCTGACTCCTAATTGCTGATCTATGTAAAAGCTGCTATTTTTAATTTTAATTCTTAAATTAACCATCTTACTCTATGTTTGACAGATTAAACTATTTTAAATTGATTCTCTTGGGTATATTAGTTATATAGTAATTTTATTTGCATTTCTTAATTTATTCAACAAATACTTATGCAAATATTGGGATGGCTGAGAGAAGAGACTTATTGACCAGAATATTAATAAGCTCTGTTGCAGTGGGGGCTTTTTGTTGAGTATTGACATGGGAAAGATGTTCTTACACATTGAGCTCCTTTGAGAAGGAACATCACATGCTTTTTCCTTATACCCTTTTGTCAACAGTCTCCCAATCTTGTCCCTTCTAAGCCCCTGACCGTTCTTTCACTACTTTCCATTAATCAGTGAGGATCATACCTCATGCCCCTCCTCTCTCTTCATGTGAAGTGGACTAGAAATTCTCCTCTCAGGGAAAACTTACTATCCCGACAGTCCTTCAGGAACCTCAAAATGGGGCTTTTGCATTTCAGTACTCTACTCTAATTGATGCCAGCTAAGAATTGCCACCCTCCTTTTTTTTTTACCCTAAAGGTACACTGTTCACAGGGAAGTCTGGGGTATGACTATAGGCTTGGGTTGATGGATAGCTAACAAAATGGCAAAAAGAAGCAAGGGGGGATATATGTCACTGTTCATGCAATTTACTTGTGCCTTCATTATCCTAACTGGGATAAGTTCCATAAATACTACTTTCTTTTGATAGATGCATTCATTCAACCAATGTTTATTGAGTGATTCCTGTGTACCAGGCAAATATCCCTGTCATCATGGAGGTTATGTTCTTGTGGAGAAACCAACAGGAAGTGTAAAAAACAGCAAAACAAACACACAGCAGGTTAGGGGATGAAGAAGGTGGACATTCAAGCCGTGATGATATTTGTGTAGGCATAGGGACGTTAGATGATTCTAAGGTGGGAGCTGCTTATTTGTTTGAAGTTTAACAGGGAGACCAGTAGGTCTGGAGGTGGAGTGAGTGAGGAAGGGGAGTAGGAGATGGGGTAAGGAGAGACGATGTTCCTGAAACAGGGAAAAAGCTCATTTGGTAGGGTCTTGTGGGCTAGGGACCTCGAAAGGGGACATGATAGGAGGATTAGAACCTTAAAGTAGGTGTCATTGAATGTAAGAGAAAGAAATGATAGAGTGATTCAGAGATTGAAAAGTGGTAGGATAATTTCTTTACTCATGAAGAGGGTGAAGGGATACCTCTTTTGTTGCAACCAAATGGAAAGTGGAAAATGTGGGGGAAACTGCAGATAAGTCTGTACTTGTAGTGGATTCCTTGTTTGATGACTTTATTTTCTCTAGGAGAAGTAGGAGACAAAGTATTTGCTGATAATGATTATCTTTTTATTTCCATTAGTATGTCTTTCATTTCTCGTTAATGCCCTATTACATTGATCAAGACTTCCAGAACCATGTTTTGCTCCTTTGATGAAAATGCCTCTTGTGTTAAATTATGCATATGCTATTTGCTATTTGTTTTTCCTGGTAAGGAACTATTTTATTCCTAATTTTGAAAAGATTTTAAAATCTAATAAATAGGTATATAATTTTATTGAATGCATTTAGGCATTTATTGAGATTATCTTTTAAAAAACTCAAATATGTTCACCCTTACCTTTATAGATTTCTTATTTAAGCATCCTTGCATTCCCAAGATATACTTGATTATAGTACCTTATTCTTTTACTGTACTGTTAGAGTAATTTCACTAATTTATTTAGGTTATTTACATTTCTTTCTATACACATCTATCTTGTAGGTGTTATAGAGTTATCAAGTGAAAGCTATACTAGTCAGCATAAAATAAATTGAGCAACACTCTCTCTGTCTTTTGACTTTCTTCTGTTAGCTTTGGATACTCTTAAAAATGCATTTTGGTTTCTGTTTCCAATTAAGGAGGGCTGCTAGCCTGGCTTATTACAAAGGATTATGCCTTCACCTCAGGAGTTCAGCAGCCATGAGTAGTAAGAGCCTGGGCAAGGTTAGACTTGAGGCTGTGGTTGCACTGGGTCCTGAGGCCTGGGTGTCATGCACATGGGGAATATTCAAAACCATGTAGATGCTTAGTGTTCTAATGCAGAGATTTTCCTGCCATAACTCTAGAAACTTTTATAAAAGGATTGCTAACCCAGGACAGTGACTATGGAGAAAAGTATAATAATAATTTGCTGCCATTTTTTTGAGCATTAATTATGTATCAGCACTATGCACTTTGAAGATACTTTTTAAAAAATTTATTATTATTATTATGTTTCTTTAATTTTTTTTATGTTTGACTGCACTGGGTCTTTATTGCTGCGTGCGGGCTTTCTCTAGTTGTGGTGAGCGGGTTTCTCATTTCTGTGGCTTCTCTTGTTCTGGAGCACAGGCTCTAGGTGCGCAGGCTTCAGTAGTTGTGGCATGCAGCCTCAGTAGTTGTGGCTCGCGGGCTCTAGAGAGCAGGCTCAGTAGTTGTGGCACACGGGCTTAGTTGCTCCGTGACATGTGGGATCTTCCCGGACCAGGGCTCGAACCCGTGTCACTTGCATTGGCAGGTGGATTCTTAACCACTGCACCACTAGGGAAGTCCCTGAAGATACTTTTATTTAACCTTTACAAGAAACTTCTGAGATACATATCATGATTCCCATTTTAGAAAAAGAGCCCCAGCAAGGTTAATCTGTTTGTCCAAGGCTACACTGTTGGTAGGAGTGGGGGTTGTTATTAGTATCTTCCTGACCCTGTTAATATTGCATTTTTAAAATAAGAAACTCGAACTGCTTGATTTATATTTTCAGGACACACTTTATATTTTTATAGGGTATTTTTTAATGTAAAGGAGCATAAATATATGAATAATAAATATAGAAATTGGTTAATTCACAATTATCATCTAATTTCCAACATAACGCCCATATAGTAATATTTAACTGTTTGTCTCCACCTGCTGTTTTATTAGTTGCTAAACCAAGTCAAAAATTAATTATAGGCGCTATGCCTTATTCTACGTAATTTGTTTTAGGACATTTAGTACTTGTCACAGAGGGCATTCCAAGAAATCACTCAGTATTGTGAGAAAGGTGAGCAAAATCACCACCTCTATTTTATTAACAGTTTTAAGTGATATCATGGTAGTTTGGTTTCAGAGAGAGGTATTTCTGTAGGTATGGCTTGGAAGGGCAAGACTTGGACAAAGCATTGGTAAGGTGTTGGGTGAGGACTGCAGTGTCAAGAGCAAGGAAGTAGGGAGAAGGTCTTCATAACACAAGAAGACAGTTTTCAGTGCCTGGGGGTTCCCTCTGGTGCCGTGCTGAAACTGGGTTACGCCAGCTCCCACAATCAGGCTGTGCACCTGTCTTCCCATCTCTGTAATCAGTGACATCATGGTGGTAGCTTGAAGTTGGTCATGGTGGGAATATTTACAGTACAGAAATGGTCAAATGCTACAAATCAGGACTTTTTCCTCCCTACGGTGCCAGCTATTAAACATTTACCAGCATACCACTGGTTTCCTTCTTTTCAACACCTGCTCTTACTGTTTACTGGTTAAATGACATGTCAGACTGAGAAAGCAAGTGTCTGAGTGTAATACTTTGATGAACTACTGAGTATACTGAAAGTGTCACTACTTTAAGAAATTATCCATTTGGAGTTTGATATGCCCTCTGAAGGAGAGGTGTTTTTTTAAGACATCAGAATCCAAGTCATTCTCTGCATTAAAAGTTACTGTTAAGGACTGATACAAGTAAAGCCTGTAGGTCATGGTTAAGGACGAGTGATTTTGTCTCCTGGAGAACTTTTCTGTTAAAATATTTCTCTAAATGCTGTTATATTCCCTCACTCTCCTTTATTTCAATGACAATAATGTAAGAAAAGAAGGTATTAAAAATCAGAAATTACAAAATGGATACATTAAAGGTAATTGTTCAAATTACTGAAGTATTCTTTTTTTTGTGGAAAATTTCCTTGGCACTTCTATGTGTGTCAAGTATAATAATTCATCAAAATTTGATTTACCACCTTTGTATTGCATCTGCTGCACAATATAACATGTGTCCTTGTTTTAAAAACTGCCCAAGACTTGTAATTTATTAAAAACTTATTACTATTCAGTATTTTGGGTCCTTGGTTAGAGTTGCTGTAAATAAGCATTTTAATAAAGATGCTCAGTAACAGAAAATTTGTTTCCAAGGCACCACATAACTAACAGGATGAGGTGGAGACACAAAGTTCAGGCAGCAGGTCTGAGAAGCGTCAGGAAGGCTTGAAGGTGGAGAATCACTGTGTTCTGAGTGATGGGCTGCACAATGGAGTCCATCTTCAGGTCAGCATGGAGAGTACTGTGAGTCCCGGTGGAACTGAGCCAAAGGGTGTTTCAGGAGACTGTTTCCTACTACAATAGCCAGGGAATAATTAATTCTAGAGAAAAATGTCAACTTTTCACAGGTGAGGTATTTTAAAGAAGTTCATACATTAGTTCGACTTTAAATCCTGATTTATGTACAGTGACCAGGCCTTGTTTTCTAGTTTCATAAATTAGACTGACACATACTTAGTGGAAAAGTTCAAGTACTGTTTTGAATAACAACACTGAAAATATTTTAAAACTACCTCTCATTTTGTTTTGCATTTAAATATCTGTATTTAATTAAGGTTGATTATTTTAGCATAAGATAGTCTGTTTTTGCAGAGGGTGAAATGTTTATTTTTTTTTCATCATAACAAGTTAACCACATGGTGAAAACAAACGTGATTCTGAAAACATTCTTTCTTAACTACAGCTTTGACCTTGTTCTGCTCCAGTGCTGGTTCCCTGTTGCTTTCCATATAAAGTACAGGTTACCACAAAAAGTGCAGACTCATAGTTTAAAGTCCCTTGAATATAGTTACTCTTAAATTTTAATGTGCACAAAATACCGTGAGGATTGCTGAGCGTCACCCTCAGAGGTTTTGATTCAGTAGGTCTGGGGTGGGGCCCAGGGTTCTGCATTTTAAAGAACTACTGCAGAATGCTTCTAAAGCTGTTGGTCTTTGAGTTACACTTTGAGAAACAATTATAACAATTTCATCTACTTATTTTCCTGTTGTTATCTTTTGTTTCTCCAAATACCTTTCCTGCTTCCTTTTAATAGGCTCTTTTTGTTGAGGAATTACCTACTGTTCTTTAAAAAGTTGTCTAAATATTTGGTCATGGAGTCTTTCTGTAGGTCTAAGCTCTGTGCTTTGAATATAACAGGCATTCATTCAATGCTGTATTGTATTCTCCTCCTGCTGTCTGGGCATCTAGCTCAGACACCAGCACATCTGGCCCTGGTATTTTAAGAGCCCCAGGATCTTCAAAGACTATCAGAGGTTGAGGTTCTAAGAACGCCAAGTTTTGTTGTTAACATAACTGACTTTCCTTCCAGGTGTAAATGTAGAAATGTAAGAACCATCCAGGAGAAATCTCCACTCATTCCTTGGAGCTGGGGTCCTCCTACTTGATTTCTGATAAGCCCAGGAATTCCCACTGACCCCATGGAATGTCACATAGTTATCAAGCACATAATCTTAATTCTGGAAAATGTAACTATCAAAAATAAATTAGAAATATTTGGTGGGGGAGTTGGACAGAGGGGGGTTGTTAAGTTTTCCAAGAAGTTTGAGGATCACTGGCATAGAGGGATCAAAGGGTTTCACCTTTCTGGAGGATGCTTTGGGTTACTATTCCATGAATATTGGACATAATATAATAAATGAGCTTCCAGAAGTCCTAGGTCGAAGAACATTCTTATTAAATGGATAGAGATGTAGAGGCTATAAACATGTATTAGAGTAGGGCTGTGTTGAAATATTCCCAAATTTATAACCTATTTCATAGGCCAGATGGTTCTCTTTCAGGGTTCCTATAAACTTTATTTTTGAGAAGGAAATAAGGTAGTTAGTACTGTTTAGGACTTTCAACAAGACCTACTTTAAATCTGATTTGGTTGTTCTTTCAATATTTGTGTAACTCAAGAAATCAAACTTGTCCTTATATGTGGTTATTGGAATTCCACTGTGAATTACTGGTTATATTCAAAATTTTTTTCTTTTTTCGTTTCTCTTTCTTTGCTGACAACACTCTGAAACTGTTATTTTCTACCAATTTTCTCATTACCCTTTTTTTCTCAGTTTAAATATTGGTTATATGTTTATTAATAGACTTAGAATTTCTAGTAGCTCAGTTATGTACCTTCCAATACAAAGTTGAGAAATTTTCACTCAACTCTCAAAATTTAGAGAAAAGTCAAAGAGCTATTCTAAGCAAGCCTGACCCAAATTTTATTTCTACACGGTTAGATGACTGCCTTTTAACAACACATACATTTCCATTTAGGAAGAAAATAAGTAAATAAAAGGTATTACATATTTCTCCTCAAAGAAAATGAAGGAATAATACATTTCAATAGAATTACTACTCCTGATTGTGAGGCTAAGAAGACTTTTGAGTTGGCAATAATTTGTTGTTTTTTAGGTCTCTATTCTATTTTAGAGAGAAGGTATTGAGGCTTTTATATGCCTTGAGTTTCCAAACCAAAAACTATAGTCCTCTAACCTTAGACTCTTTTGGTCCATTTAATATTTACTCTAGGCTTATGTCTGCTTAAAGTGTTTAGATAGAAGAGAGACATCAGGTTTCCTAATTTTGGGGCTTTTCTCTCTTTTTATTTCTCTCCTTGCTCCCATTTTTTAAAAAATGGGTTTTCTTGAAATAATTGACATTGAAGAGAACCAAGAGGTAAACTGTAGAGTTGTTAATACCTGTTTAAATCTGAGAGGAGGAGGTATGATGTTTTTTAATAGAAAGAAAACGAATAGACTTGTTTTACATCATGACCATGGCTATAGCCAACTAATAATTATTACTTATCCGCCCCTTCCTGCTCTCATTTTTTCCCTTTGGGTTTCTGACGATAGTAATCTTAGATCAAGGATGTCCTCTGTATTTGCATTTGTTAGGTGAGTCAAGTAGTTTAGAATGCATTTTCTCTGCCTTCTCCTCCTCCGTGGGGCTTGTTTTACCCTTCCTGCTGCCACAGCCTGCATCCTCCTCTCTGTGTAACATTGACTTCAGTAGTCACTTGACCCTGCTACTGTTGAATGGTATGGTCTCCAACTGGAAGAGACTGGTTGTTCTGTTGTCTGAACAGCATAGGAACAGATCATAGGTGAGCTACTCTGCTGGTTTATAAGATGCTTTTGTACTAACTGAAGGTGTTTATTTTGCAAAATGAACTAAATTCACATTAAGTACTTTTCAATTAATGGTGTTGGTTTAATTTTAACAATCTCCTGCAAGTCTGGTGGAATTTCTTCTCATTTTTTTCCCCAAAGTGTATTTGTTTTGTAAATTTTTATCTTCATGTTTTTGCAGTTATTCATTCATTCATGTGTTCATTAAACAGATTTTAATGGCCACAGTGTGCCACACAGAGAAGTTGCCAGTTTGTGTCCTGCACACGATGTTTCTTCAATTGTTTTACTGTTATTCTCGTCTTGATTACTGTTTAAAGAAACTGATTTTTTAATATCTGTATAAGTAATACAGTGGATGGAATTGTCTTTCTCACTTTAGTTTTTTTTTTTTTTTTGGCTGCGTTGGGTCTTCGTTGCTGCACGGGCTTTCTCTAGTTGTGGCGAGCGGGAGCTACTCTTTGTTGTGGTGAGTGGGCTTCTCGTTGCGGTGGCTTCTCTTGATGCGGAGCATGTGCCCTAGGTGCGTGGGCTTCAGTAGTTGTGGCGCGTGGGCTTCAGTAGTTGTGGCACGCAGGCTCAGTAGTGGCTTGCAGGCTCTAGAGCACAGGCTCAGTAGTTGTGGTGCACCGGCTTAGTTGCTCCGCGGCATGTGGGCTCTTCCCGGATCAGGGCTTGAACCTGTGTCCCCTGCTTTGGCAGGCGGATTCTTAACCATTGCGCCACCAGGGAAGCTCTATTGCATCTTTTTCAAAAAGGATGATGCAAAATTGGAAAAAAACATCCAATTATTTGCATTTTTTCGTTCATAGGGTTTTATTTAGGTAAGAATTTATTAAATAGATAATATACAGCAGAGATATATGGATGAAAGATAAACAGTTCAGAAATAGAAGAATTAACCATTAGAAAAAGTGTTAAAATTTGGTAAGGGGACAAATTCAAATGTTTCTTAAAGGAGGATTTCAGAAAATGAATTTTTTCAACCCATACTTTATTATTAAAGTCAATTTCTTAAAGATCTTAGTGAGTAATTATGAGAGGCTATTTCAAAGATTTAAAATTCATGGTATATATTTATTCAGCAATGGAGGAGTACAGGGAGTAGACAGTAGAAGCAAAGAGAATGAACTGGTAGAAGTTGGATCGGTGGCCTAAGAGTTTTGTTTTTTTTTTTCATGTTTAAAAACTACTAAAAAGTACATTTCTAAAATAATTTTCATTTTCATTTTGCTCTGAAACAAGGGGATAAGATTGGGAACAATGGGAGTTGGCAGTGGCATAGTCTGCTATTAAACTTTTCCAGTGTATTTTTCATTTGAGTTATTGTGTTTTTCATCTTTAGAAGCTCTTAAAAATATTTTCCATTTCTCTCCTCATCAACTTCATGGTTTCTTCACTCTTCTTGAACATATGGAATACCTCTTTGTAATTTCTGTTTCTGTTCCTCTTGATTGAATTTTATCCTGGTTATGCGTCATATTTTCATGCTGTGTTCATGCTTGGTAATCTTGACTAGATATTGGACATTGTGAATTTCATGTTGTGCTGGATATTGTTTTAGTAATTTTGGACTTTGTTCTCATGTGCAGTTAACAGGCATCCATTTGATCTTCTTGAGGCTTACTTTTAAAATTTGTTAGGATGGCTTCAGAGCAGCCTTTAGTCAAGGGCAAACTTGACCTCATTATTGACTCTATTTGAAGTCCCAGATATTAGTAGGCATTTCCACTCTTGCTCATTGGAACACCAACTACTCCATGCATTTTGTGAGCTCTGGATATCATTCCTTCTACTCCTTTCTAGTGGTTCTTTCCTCCAGCCTAGGTACTGTCCTTACATGTGTTCACTGATCGGTACTTGGGGGACTCCTCTAAGGGTCTCTGGAACATTCTCTTTGTTTAGCCCCCTTCTCATCAGTATTTCACTCCACAAAATTCTAGCTGCCTTGGCCTCCTTGAAGTCTGAGTTCTGTCTTTTTATCTTAGTGAGACCATTGAAGTCTGTTTGGGTTCTTCCTCTCTGTGCTGTGGTCTCCAGGCAATGCCCTGGAGCAACTGAAGCACTCACCTTGTTGATTTCCCTTCTCTCAGGAATTACTGTCTTGATTGCCTGTTGTCCAATGTCTGAACATTGTTCTTTCATATATTTGATCATATTTTCTAATTGTTTAAGGTGGGAGAGTAAATCTGAATCCTGATACTCTATCATGGCTGGAAGTGGAGGTGAGACTCAGTTAACCATTAACCCTGCTTGTTAACGATCAGCATTGAGATCACATTGGTTTTCACTGCTTATGGAAACATTGCCAGGGTTATTTTTGGGCATTGGTTTATGGCTCTGAGGTCATGAAGAAAATCTTACAATTATACCTCCCAGATAAAGAGTTTACCTCAAACTGTTTACTTCACCTCTCCTCTTTTTTTGTTGTTGTTGTAATATGTCTCCCAATTATGGAAGCTACCAAAGAAATACAGAATATCAAATGAGTGAGGCATTTTCTCCCAAGTTAAAAACACCAGTTTTGCTAGAATCTTGATGATGCCTCTGAGCTATTTATAAGGATGTAAAATCCATATATTTTTAGGTAACAGAGGGAATTTTTACCAGGCTGCAAGGTAGATGTGTTAGCAAGGGCTTTGAATTGAGAAAGGACTTGGATTTATAATTGTCATGTTTAGAACCTCACCTTAAAATTTACCTCCATTAGACTCTGAAGATGGTTACCACTAATATGGCTGTGTTTGTCAGGGGAGAGGTCAATCTTAGTAGAATATCATCAGGACTATTTATTGGTACTTGCTTTATCAGCTCTTGGCTGTTGAAAAGACGATCCCAAAGTTGGTCTCCTAAGGAATAATGGCATGACTAGTAGGGAAGCTAAATTAGTTCATGAGGCCTCTCCTCGCTCTAAGGATTATACATCTACCTAAAATAGGTGGCCTTGCTTCAATTATTCTAACTATAGTGGGAGTTAAATGTTAGATGATACCAAGACTAAGAACCTCACAAGGGTAGTTGTTTAAACACGTTACATAAATGTGTGGTGCACATCTATAATTTTAAGTTAAAATTAAATTATTTTAACTAAATACCTTTAGCTAATTAACCAAGAAAGAGATTATTAGAGAGATGAGAAAGCAAGTGAATAGCCCCTTACTTAAGGGCCATCTTGTGTAGGCTATTGATACCTGGGGTTCCCACCCGTGTATTTCCACAGGCTTGAGGGAGATTAGGGGCACTCTGCTAAACTAATGCTGATTGATAAGCATCCTTTCCATGCTGACTTGTTGGCTAGATAATAAGGTAATTGTGAACTTGTGACAAATGTGTGAGTGAATATGAATACTGTGCAGTTCAGTGAACTATCCATTACATGTCCATTTCAGTTGGTGGCAGTGGTGGGATTACTCTGATGGCAGCATAGTGGTAGACAGGTGGGGTTTGTAGTTCTTGGGGTTTGTGGATCAGGGGGCTGCATTTGGATTGAGCCTTCATTTCTTCCCCTTATGCCTCCAGCCTTATTCTCAGCTCAAGAGTTGTAGTTGGTAGGAGTTTTGTGTGTGTGTCTGCTATACTGTCCTTAGGTTAATATCTTATGGCAAGTTTTGGGTATGTGTATGTTGGGGAAAGGGGTGTGCATTATCCATCAAGGTTTCTAATTTGACTGGGCCTACATATTTTTAAAAAGTACTACTCATAGCTTAAGTGTTTTTAATTTCATTATAACAGGCTGAGAAAAATCAGTTTTTCATAGCAAATACTGGAGCTTTTTTATTTGACTTAGAAGTTTTATCAATAATAATTTTAGGTATATTAATAATAATTACTTTCCTTACTGTTTATGTAGAATTTCAAAATTTATCTAAGATAAAATAATAAAGTATTTAAGCAAATTAAATTTGTTTCCTTTGGCTCCAAACTGCCATATCTACATTCATTTTTACTCCTTACATTCATTTTTACTCCTTATGTTATCTCATCTCTCCCAGATCCCTGAGGTTTCAAATCCTATTAGCACCTGGAAAGCCTTTCCAAGAGCATCTGATAAGTTCACTTACGCTCAGATACAAGTAACTGATACAGTTTAAAGTGTTAATATCCCAAAGGTCTTTGCATTTTAACAGAAAAAAAATGAGAAGCCTTACGTTATAGAAATTAATCTCTACCAGCGGAATTTTCTGTTGGGAAGGGTTTTTGTTTGTTTGTTTTTAATCTATAGGGGCTTTTTCAAGCTCTTAAAACCACACCAGTTAGGTGACTGTAGCTGTGCTTCTCCCCAAGGTTAGCACCCTAAGGTAATTCCATCTTCAGTTAGTTCGGAATGCTTTATAAATTATTTCTAATCTTTAAAACATTCCACTTGTAGTGAACAGACAGTATTTGAATATGCTTGACAGGTGATGAAACAAATACAACATTTCAGGGAAGTAAAATAGCGTATTTGAAAATACTTGGAAAAGTGTTAACACATTATACAGACATACATTTTTATTGGTAAAATGTTTCAGCCCTGACAATTTAAGCAGTGTCACTAAATTTTTAATCAAGGTACTAATTTATAATGGATAAGGAAAGTAGGAGAAGTAAATACTGAGATGTTTTAAGAGTGAGCTGGGTTAAGAACTCTTATATTTCTTTATTTGAGTGCCTAAGTTAAACCATCATTTTTGTTTTTTAGAGTTCTGGGTGTTTGGGCATGGAAGGGTAATATGATAGACTGTCAAATGACCAACGCCAAGATGAAAATGTCCACCTTATATATATATATAAGCTCACATCTGAATGAGCTTCTCATTGATCTGATTACTTTTAGAAAAGGGAAGGCAGCTCTTCTCTGATAACATGGGGAATTGAAAGAAGTGCTGCCAAGGAAAACAGCTACTACATGTTACTGGTTCTGCTGGAACTCCTGTTAACATACGTCCTAAAAAAGATGAGTTTCCTGAAGGAGCCAAATTCCTAAATGGTAATCCGACCAAACACTATAAGTAACTCTTGTGGTTAAAACAGAATCCAGATAGAGGAAGTACTAAGGTCAAGATTTGTAAACTACAACTAAATTATGAAAACTATTCTGCTTCCTAGTATTCAAGCATTCAAGAGCTCTGAAAAAATGCAGTATTATGTGACTTCCTCAATTATGTAATTTGTTTAGGCATATTGGTTAGGAAGTGAAAATATAGCTACCTCACTTAGATTTTATCTGTTTTTTTGTATTAAAGAGAATATTCTTATTTTATTTGCAAAAGAGAAAAGCATCAAAGTTACTAAAAACTCAAATCATGTTATTTTTGTAATTAAAGGGAAATCTCAAGAATTTACTATTTCATGAAATAAATAGCTGCTGCATTTATAAAATGATATTAATATGGGAAGTTGTAGAATATATTTTAAATATTGTAAGATATTACTAATTGTACTAGTAACGGAAGAACATTATCCTACCAATATTTGGTCCTAGTTTTAGCTAAATGTGTGAATAGAAATGTTAGATGTGCTTCTCCATCCAGCAACAAAGACCAGTAATTTACCAAGGGTTGGGTGGTGAGAGTGGAACTGCCAGTGAAAGCATAAGGAGGGATGGCAAATAAGCACATGAAAAGATGCTCAACATCATTAGTCACTAGGGAAATGGAAATTAAAACCAGATGGAGGTATCACTATTTTAGACACCTATTAGAATGTCTAAAATTAAAAAGACTGGCCATACGAAGTGTTGACTAGCATGTAAAGAATTGGAACTCTCGTGCTTTGTTGGTATCTAATGTAAAATGGTGCAACCACTTTGGAAAACAGTTTGGCACTTTCTTTAAAAGTTAAACACACACCTACCTGTATGATCAGCCAATCCACTCCTAGGTATTCACTCAAGAGAAACTGATGCATTTGTCTTTACAAAGACTTGTACACAAATAGCCAAATAATGGAAACAATCCAAGTTGGGTTCATCAACAGGTGAATGGATAAACAAATTGTGGAATGACCATACAATGGGATACAACTCAGCAATAAAAGGGAATAAACAATGGATACACTCAGCAACATGGATGAATCTCCAAATAATTATGCAGAGTGAAAAAAGCCAGACCAAAATAGTACATATTATATGATTCTACATTTCTAGAAAATGGAGACTAATCTATAGTGACAGAAAGCACAGCAGTGGTTTTGGGGGGAAAGTGGGCCGAAAGAAGGGATTACAATGAGGAAATTTGGGGGGAGATGGATATGTTCTTTATCTTGATTAAAGTGATGGTTTCATAGGCGTATACATGTGTCAAAACATTGAATTGTATACTGTAAATATATGTGGTTTATTGTTGTGATTGTTAATTTTATGTCATCCTTACTGGGCTAAGGGATGCCTAGATAGCTGGTAAAACATTATTTCTGGGTGTGTCTGTGAGAGTGTTTCCCGAAGAGAGAAGATTAGCTTTTGAACTGATAGACTGAGTAAAGAAAATCACCCTCACCAGTGTGGATGGGAATTCCCCCTTCCCCCGCATTTCTCAGGCCTTTGGGCTTGTACTGCAACTCAACTACCAGCTTTCCTGGCCTCCAGCTTGCAGATGGGTCTTTTCAGCCTACATAATTGTGTGAGCCAGTCACTCATAATGAATCTCTTTCTATGTATCTGTATCCTACTGGTTCTGTGTCTCTGGAGAACCTTGACTAATACAATTGTATATCAATTATACCTCAGTAAAGCTGTTAAAAATATTATATGTCCATCTACCCAACTGCTGTCAATCTGTGGCTTAGTCACATAAAGAAACTGCTGCTTATTTGGGGGATGGGGGACGGAGGGTATGCCATGCCATCCTACGCATGCTTGGGATTCTATACACTGTTTCCCAGAAATGCTAGGTAATAACACAATGTGACTAATCACATACATACTTTCCTAAGGTTAAATTTTCTTTAAGATATTGTAAACTCTACTAGTCCCATATTTGCTGAGTCCTTAGTTCAAACAATGAGACTTGGTGGTTGCTTTATTGGTTGTAATGATCCTGGTGATTGATCTTCTTTCTTGTTTTTGTTTTGTTTTTTTCACTTAAAACATGATAGCTACTTTGATAGAACTCACATTTTGACCTCAAGGCAGGCAAATCTTTGTATCTCTACCTCTTTTGATGAATGTAGGACTTGGTGCCTACTTGGTTATAAGTGGTGAAGTACCGAAATAGAAACCGAACCTGGAAATATTTTACATGCAATGCTTTGCATTATAAAAGCCTTCTTTGTCATCTGTTTGCATTTCTGTTCCCGAAGTATGCTTATATTTGGCAAAAGCATTCTGATTCTCTGAAGTTTTAATTTATTTTTAAAGAAATGTGCTTCTGAATAATCATATTTCTGAAGAGGCAGATTTTCTGCTAAGGCAGCAAAACTTGGTGCAAGAAAATGTATTGCTGATTTGTTGTGTGACCTTGGTCAATGCATAGCACTGTGGTCTTTAGTTTTCTGTTCTTTGAAATATACGTGGTGTTCAAAGCATAGTACTGTAAGCTGACATTGTGAATTTCTTAGCAGTAGTTTCCCAATGTAGTCTCTCTTTCATTGCTAGGTTGTGCATTTTTCACTCAGAAAGTGTCTTTTCTTTCTCATATACCATGTTGTACCATATAGAGATGACTTGGATGGTAATGGCAGTGATGACTAACTAGAAAGAGGACATTAAAATTATCAAAATGTTAATGTCCTCTGAAAGTTAGTATACAAAAATCAAGATTTCCATACTCATTTAAAAGATTAAAAAATATGTTCTGTGCTCCCCATGTCAGCTAGAACTTTTGTTTGTTTGATACATCACCACATAATTCTTGTACAGTTTTCCCAGTACTTGCAAGGCCTCATGGACATATGATTCAAGTAAAGCCATAGCTTCTGTAGTGGGAGACACAGGGCAGAATTGACAATTCAGTGATAAGCTGTGTGGTTGTGACTCTCAATGCAAAAGGAGTTCAAACTGGTTTGAGTCATTAGAGAAGGTGCTTTGATCTGATGTATATTTCAGACAAATGGAGGGTAAGCTGGGGAGAGGCAGAATTAAAATTAGGCCTTGAGGGTGGATTACACAGGAGTCAGTGAGCAGACGTCTCCATTCATGATGGTAATGAGCCTGACTTGGCAGGGTGAGGCCAGGTTAGGGAGAACACTGAAAACTTGATAGAGGAGTTCGGAATTTCATGGTTAAAGACAAAGCCATTGTAGATTTCTGAGCAGGGAAATATAATATGTGAAAAAAAAAACATTGTAAGAATCTTATCTTGAAGACTGCAGCAATACAAGTTCAAGTGATAGAGGTGTTGACAAGGCAGTGGACAATTGTTTTACCTAAAATATAAATAGATTATTTAGAATTGTTTAGGTTCCTGGATATTGATCTTTCTCCCCAAAGCCTTCAGGGTTTGTTTCTATCTTTCCAGTCTCATTTTCTTCTGTGTTGTTCAGTCAATCCTCTATTTTAGCAACAGTGAGCACAGCATTTCTCAGGCTGTTCTTTCTGACTGGAATTCCTTCTGTCACCCTCTCTTTCTGATGCACTTTTGTTTCCTGGTAAGCTTCAGCTCTGATGCCACCTCTTCTATCACCCTTCTCTAACATCATCCTTCCCTTAATTATTTTTGCTTTTCCTTATGTGCCGTAGCACTTACAGAGTCTACTCTAACAATACTGATCACATTGTTCCGTAACTTAGTGTTTATCTGGCTCTCTTATCTAGTAATCAGTGAACTTCTTGAGGGCAGAGGCCACTGTATTTGTATACCAAGCACCTAAGTGTAACTCCAGTAAAATGGTAGGCATTTGTTTAAATGCTTCTTGAATGAATGAATTGGTCCCTCTACATCTCCACTGAATGTTGAATTTGAGGTCTTGTGAGATCCTACCCAGTATAAACTTCAGTGGGTGAAAATACAGTGGAAGTTTATGTTCTATGAAAACTTAATGACATGAAATTTAGTACATGAAACTTAAATAGGTTGATCAGTAAATTTATTGGTTATTTTGAAGAGAGTTATTTTACAATGTGAATCACCAGATAACTTATTCGGTTACTACTTTGCTGCTATAGAAAGCAAAGGACTTTCTATGACTGGACTGTAATACATTTCTATATTTCAAATTATGATTCTTTTCTTTTAGGGAGTTATAATTTCTATTTCTCATTATTAATAGCACTGATTTAACTGCCAGCATATGAATAAAACACTCTCCTTTTTACTTTGTTTTATTCTCTCATTCAGAGAGGTAGTTATTATGGCTTCTGGTAAGAAATGGCTGATGATTCTAGGCATTTACATAATGGTTCTTTTTTTGGAGAGAAGGTTTTCAGAGCTTTAAAACATTCAAATTCCAATTAAGTAAAAATTGCCATATAAGAAATGGTCTGCTTATTTAATTTGTATTATATGCGGATATCTACAGGACTAACATATTTGTGCCTTCACACTCATATCTAGTTCCTGAAGATGTATTTCTTTCAAACATCACATCCTAGCTGACTGTTATAGTTGCTATTATCGACAGATCGCAAACTTGGCTGTTATTTTTTCCTTTGTAATTAATGCCATATTTACACCTTCAATTATAATAATTAGTTATGGTTTTAGAAGTTTAGGCAAATTATCTTGCCCTTTCAATGATACCAGTTATCTGAGCTTTAAATAGATGAGCCCCACCCCCACCCCTCCCGTGCCCACAGCCAGTGCTGCAGCCACAGCCACCCTGGTCCAGGCTCCGAACTGGGGATGACCTCGTCGATCGCCGTGGTGGAGCGTGCAGCTGGAGCATTTGGGGAATGTGGAGATGGAGACCCAACTGCCGCACGCCAGGACCTGCTGAGCTTCTGCCGCCGCTCAGTCCATACCTTCAATATGGCAGAGGAGTAAGACGTGGAGATCACCTCCCTCCCCACAAATACATCAGAAATACATCTACATGTGGAACAGCTCCTAAGAACACATACTGAACGCTGGCAGAAGACCTCAGACCTCCCAAAAGGCAAGAAACTCCCCACGTACCTGGGTAGGGCAAAAGAAAAAAGAAAAAACAGAGACAAAATAATAGGGACGGGACCTGCACCTCTGGGAGGGAGCTGTGAAGGAGGAAAAGCTTCCACACACTAGGAAAGCCCTTCATTGGCAGAGACGGGGGGATGGGCGGAGGGGGGAAGCTTTGGAGCCACGGAGGAGAGTGCAGCAACAGGGGTGCAGAGGGCAAAGCAGAGAGATTCCCGCACAGAGGATTGGTGCCGACCAGCACTCACCAGCCCGAGAGGCTTGTCTGCTCACCCGGCGGGGTGGGTGGGGGCTGGGAGCTGAAGCTCGGGCTTTGGAGGTCGGATCCCAGGGAGAGGACTGGGGTTGGCTGCGTGAACACAGCCTGAAGGGGGCTAGTGTGCCACAGTTAGCTGGGAGGGTGTCTGGGAAAATGTCTGGACCTGCCTAAGAGACAAGAGACCATTATTTCGGGGTGCGTGTGGAGAGGAGACTCAGAGCACTACCTAAACGAGATTCAGAGGTGGGCACAAGCCATGGCTATCAGCATGGACCCCAGAGACGGGCCTGAGATGCTAAGGCTGCTGCTGCAGCTACCAAGATGCCTGTGTGCAAGCACATGTCACTATCCACACCACCCCTCCTGGGAGCCTGTGCAGCCCTCCACTGCCAGGGTCCCGTGATCCAGGGACAACTTCCCCGGGAGAACACACGGTGTACCTCAGGCTGGTGCAACATCACGCCGGGCTCTGCCGCCACAGGCTCGCCCCGCATTCCGTACCCCTCCCCCCCCCCCCCCCCCCCCCCCCCCCGGCCTGAGTGAGCCAGAGTCCCTTAATCAGCTGCTCCTTTAACCCCATCCTATCTGGGCGGGGGGAAAAGACTCCCTCAGGCGACCTACGCGCAGAGGCGGGGCCAAATCCAAAGCTCGACACCAGGAGCTGTGCGAACAGATAAGAGAAAGGGAAATTTCTCCCAGCAGCCTCTCAGGAGCAGTGGATTAAATCTCCACAATCAACTTGATGTACCCTACATCTGTGGAATACCTGAATAGACCACAAATCTTCCTAAAATTTAGGCGGTGGACTTTGGAAGCAACTGTAGACTTGGGGTTTGCTTTCTGCACCGAATTTCTTTCTGGTTTTATGTTTATCTTAGTTTAGTGTTTAGAGCTTATTACAATTGGTAGATTTGTTTATTGATATGGTTGCCCTCTTCCTTTTTAAAACTATATATATACATATATATTTTTTCCTTTTTCACTTTTTGTGAGTGTGTATGTGGAGGCTTCTTTGTGTGATCTTGTCTGTATAGCTTTGCTTTTGCCATTTGTCCTACGGTTCTGTCTGTCTGGTTTTTTTTTTTTTTAGTATAGTTTTTAGCACTTTTTATCATTGGTCGATTTGTTTATTGGTTTGGTTACTCTCTTCTTTCTTTCTTTAATGACTTTAAAATTTTTTTATTTTTAATAATTTTTTTAATTTTAATAACTTTATTTTATTTTATTATTTTTTTCTATCTTTCTTTCTTTTTCTCCCTTTTCTTCTGAGTTGTGTGGCTCACAGGGTTTTCGTGCTCCGGCCGGGTGTCAGGCCTGTGCCTCTGAGGTGGGAGAGCCAAGTTCAGGACATTGGTCCAGCAGAGACCTCCCAGATCCACGTAATATCAAATGGTGAAAGTTCTCCCAGAGGTCTCCATCTCAGTGCTTAACACAGCTCCACTCAACGACCAGCAAGCTACAGTGCTGGACACCCTATGACAAACAACTAGCAAGACAGGGACACAACCCCACCCATTAGCATATAGGGTGCCTAAAATCATAATAAGGTCACAGACACCCCAAAACACACCACCAGACGTGGTCCTGCCCACCAGAAAGACAAGATCCAACCTCATCCACCAGAACACAGGCACCAGTCCCCTCCACAACCCACTGAACCAACCTTACCCACTGGGGGAAGACACC
Organism: Balaenoptera borealis; assembly: GCF_965194805.1. Classification (NCBI taxonomy): domain Eukaryota; kingdom Metazoa; phylum Chordata; class Mammalia; order Artiodactyla; family Balaenopteridae; genus Balaenoptera; species Balaenoptera borealis. Next base: position 58,674,283 of record NC_138860.1, on the reverse strand, counting down.
AGAAAAAAACGGGACCTATGAACCTGCAGCCTGTGAAAAGGAGACCTCAAACACAGTAAGTTAAGCAAAATGAGAAGACAGAAAAATACACAGCAGATGAAGGAGCAAGGTAAAAACCCACTAGACCAAAGAAATGAAGAGGAAATAGGCAGTCTACCTGAAAAATAATTCAGAGTAATTATAGTAAAGATGATCCAAAATCTTGGAAATAGAATGGAGAAAATACAAGAAACATTTAACAAGGACCTAGAAGAACTAAAGAGCAAACAAACAATGATGAACAACACAATTAATGAAATTAAAAATTCTCTAGAAGGAATCAATAGCAGAATAACTGAGGCAGAATAAGGGATAAGAGACCTAGAAGATAAAATAGTGGAAATAACTACCGCAGAGGAAAATAAACAATAAAGAATGAAAAGAATTGAGGACAGTCTCAGAGACTTCTGGGACAACATTAAATGCACCAACATTTGAATTATAGGGGTCGCAGAAGAAGAAGAGAAAAAGAAAGGGACTGAGAAAATATTTGAAGAGATTATAGTTGAAAACTTCCCTAATATGGGAAAGGAAATAGTCAATCAAGTCCAGGAAGTGCAGAGTCCCATACAGGATAAATCCAAGGAGAAACACGCCAAGACACATATTAATCAAACTATCAAAAACTAAATACAAAGAAAAAGTATTAAAAGCAGCAAGGGAAAACAAAAAATAACATACAAGGGAACCCCCATAAGGTTAACAGCTGATCTTTCAGCAGAAACTATGCAAGCCAGAAGGGAGTTGCAGGACATATTTAAAGTGATGAAAGGGAAAAACCTACAACCAAGATTACTCTACCCAGCAAGGATCTCATTCAGATTTGACAGAGAAATTAAAACCTTTACAGACAAGCAAAAGCTAAGAGAACTCAGCACCACCAAACCAGCTTTACAACAAATGCTAAAGGAACTTCTCTAGGCAGGAAATACAAGAGAAGGAAAAGACCTGCAATAACAAACCCAAAACAGGTAAGAAAAGGGTAATAAGAACATACATATCGATAACTACCTTAAATGTAAATGGATTAAATGCTCCAATGAAAAGACATAGACTGGCTGAATGGGTACAAAAACAAGACCCGTATATATGCTGTCTACAAGAGACCCATTTCAGACCTAGGGACACATACAGACTGAAAGTGAGGGGATGGAAAAAGATATTCCATGCAAATGGAAATCAAAAGAAAGCTGAAGTAGCAATTCTCATCTCAGACCAAATAAACTTTAAAATAAAGACTATTACAAGAGACAAAGAAGGACACTGCATAATGATCAAGGGGTCAATCCAAGAGAAGATATAACAATTGTAAATATTTATGCACCCAACATAGGAGCACCTTAATACATAAGGCAAATGCTAACAGCCATAAAGAGGGAAATGAACAGTAACACAATCATAGTAGGGGAGTTTAGCACCCTGCTTTCACCAATGGACAGATCATCCAAAATGAAAATAAATAAGGAAACACAAGCTTTAAATGATACATTAAACAAGATGGACTTAATTGATATTGATAGAACATTCCATCCAAAAACAACAGAATACACTATCTTCTCAAGTGCTCATGGAACATTCTCCAGGATAGATCATATCTTGGGTCACAAATCAAGCCTCAGTAAATTTTTAAAAATTGAAATTGTATCAAGTATCCTTTCTGACCACAACGCTATGAGACTAGATATCAATTACCGGAAAAAATCTGTAAAAAATACAAACACATGGAGGCTAAATAATACACTACTAAATAACCGAGAGATCACTGAAGAAATCAGAGAGGAAATTAAAAATACCTTGAAACAAATCACAATGAAAACACGACCACCCAAAACTATGGGATGCAGCAAAAGCAGTTCCAAGAGGGAAGTTTATAGCAATACAATCCTACCTCAAGAAACAAGAAATATCTGAAATAAAAAAACCTAACCTTACACCTAAGGCAATTAGAGAAAGAAGAACAAAAAAACCCCAACGTTAGTGGAAGGAAAGAAATCATAAAGATCAGATCAGAAAAAATGAAAAAGAAATGAAGGAAACAATAACAAAGATCAATAAAACTAAAGGCTGTTTCTCTGAGAAGATAAACAGAATTGATACAACATTAGCCAGTGTCATCAATGAAAAAATGGAGAAGACTCAAATCAATAGAATTAGAAATGAAAAAGGAGAAGTAACAACTGACACTTCAGAAATACAAAGGCTCATGAGAGATTACTACAAGCAACTCTATGCCAATAAAATGGACAACCTGGAAGAAATGGACAAATTCTTAGGAAAGCACAACCTTCCAAGACTGAACCAGGAAGAAATAGAAAATATAAACAGACCAATCACAAGTACTGAAATTGAGATTGTGATTAAAAATCTTCCAATCAACAAAAGCCCAGGACCAGATGGCTTCACAGGCAAATTCTATCAAACATTTAGAGAAGAGCGAACACCTATCCCTCTCAAACTCTTCCAAAATATAGCAGAGGGAGGAACACTCCCAAACTCGTTCTACCAGGCCACCATCACCCTGACACCAAAACCAGACAAAGATGTCACAAAGAAAGAAAACCACAGGGCAATATCACTGATGATCATAGATGCAAAAATCCTCAACAAAATACTAGCAAACAGAATCCAACATCACATTAAAGGCATCATACACCATGATCAAGTGGGGTTTATCCCAGGAATGCAAGGATTCTTCAATATATGCAAATCAATCAATTTGATAAAACATATTAAGAAATTGAAGGATAAAAACCATATGATCATCTCAATAGGTGCAGAAAAAGCCTTTGACAAAATTCAACACCCATTTATGATAAAAACCCTCTAGAAAGTAGGCATAGAAGGAAGTTACCTCAACATAATAAAGGTCATATATGACAAACCCACAGCCAACAACGTTCTCAGTGGTGAGAAACTGAAATCATTTTCTCTAAGATCAGGAAAAAGACAAGGTTATCCACTCTCACCACTATTATTCAACATAGTTTTGGAAGTTTTAGCAATAGCAATCAGAGGCGAAAAAGAAATAAAAGGAATCCAAATCAAAAAGAGGAAGTAAGGCTGTCACTGTTTGCAGATGACATGATACTATACATAGAGAATACTAAAAATGCTACCAGAAAACTGCTAGAGCTAATCAATGAATTTGGTAAAGTAGCAGGATACAAAATTAATGCACAGAAATCTCTTGCATTCCTATACACTAATGATGAAAAATCTGAAAGAGAAATTAAGGAAACACTCCCATTTACCATTGCAACAAAAAGAATAAAATACCTAGGAACAAACCTACCTAAGGAGACGACCTGTATGCAGAAAACTATAAGACACTGATGAAAGAAATTAAAGATGATACAAAGGGATGGAGAGATATACCACATTCTTGGATTGCAAAAATCAACATTGTGAAAATGATGATACTACCCAGAGCAATCCACAGATTCAGTGCAATACCTATCAAACTACCACTGGCATTTTTCACAGAACTAGAACAGAAAATTTCATGATTTGTATGTAAACAGAAAAGACCCAGAGTAGCCAAAGCAATCTTGAGAAAGAAAAACGGAGCTGGAGGAATCAGCCTCCCTGACAAAGCTACAGTAATCAAGACAGTATGGTACTGGCACAAAAACAGAAATATAGATCAATGGAACAGGATAGAAAGCCCAGAGATAAACCCACACACATATGGTCACCTTATGTTTGATAAAGGAGGCAAGAATATACAATGGAGAAAAGACAGCCTCTTCAATAAGTGGTGCTGGGAAAACTGGATAGCTACATGGGAAAGAATGAAATTAGAACACTCCCAAAGACCATACTCAAAAATAAACTCAAAATGGATTAAAGACCTAAATGTAAGGCCAGACACTATAAAACTCTTAGAGGAAAACATACGCAGAACACTCTATGAGTTAAATCACAGCAAGATCCTTTTTGCCCCACCTTCTAGAGAAATGGAAATAAAAACAAAAGTAAACAAATGGGACCTAATAAAACTTAAAAGCTTTTGCATAGCAAAGGAAAAAATAAACACAATTAAATGACAGTCCTCAGAAAGGGAGAAAATATTTGCAAATGAAGCAACTGACAAAGGATTAATCTCCAAACTTTACAAGCAGCTTATGCACCTCAATATCAAAAAAACAAACAACCGAATCCAAAAATGGGCAGAACACCTAAATAAACATTTCTCCAAAGAAGAGATACAGATTGCCAACAAACACATGAAAGGATGCTCAGCATCACTCATCATTAAAGAAATGCAAATCAAAACTACCATAAAGACGCAGACCTAGTAGAGAGTGTGCTTGGGGACGTGGGGTGGGGGAAGGGTAAGTTGGGACAAAGTGAGAGAGTGGCATGGACATATATACACTACCAGGTGTAAAAGTGATAGCTGGTGGGAAGCAGCCGCATAGCGCAGGGAGATCACCTCGGTGCTTTGTGTCCACCTGGTGGGGTGAGATAGGGAGTGTGGGAGGGAGGGAGGCTCAAGAGGGAAGAGACATGGGGATATATGTATATGTATAGCTGATTCACTTTGTTTTAAAGCAGAAACTAAGATACCATTTTAAAGTGATTTTACTCCAATAAAGATGTAAGAAAAAAAAGTAGATGAAAATTTAGGGAAGCATTCAGTACATCCTATGCTCAATTCTTTATTATTATTTACAATACCTTTCTGCTTCCTTATTTTTCTTAAATTTTAGCTAGAGGAATGCTAATAGCCAGCAATGATCCCAAGAATATGTAGCTTTGTAAGAAATGTATTTGGAATAAAAAGCATTGAATCCCCTTTAAGCTTTTAATTTTCTTTACGAAGGTATGGGATGTGGGGTTGGGTTTCCTCATTATTATGGACAGTATCCTTTTTCATATGTTCCAGTTTTCCAGGAAAGCTGATGAAGCATGACATCCCAAACTGCAGGCAATACTGCATGCAGGCTTTACCCAGCACATAACTCAGAGACAGTTGCCCCTCATGTTCTGGACATAAACCTGCAATTAATGCACTTTTAGATCACTTAAGTTTTGGGGCAGGGATATTTTATTATTGACTTATATTGAACTTGCAGTCCACTATAACTGCCAAATCTTTCGTTCTTGTACTTTGCTTGGATCCTCTTCTGGTGTTATTGATTTAAAAGGAGGATTTTACATTTATTATGATAGTAAATTTCTTTTGTTAAATTTCAGTGATGATTCCAGCCTACTGAGATAGTTTTGGGTTCTGATTCTCTTTTCCAATTTGGTTACAACTCCTCCTTTGTCATTGTAATAAACTTATCATCTAACCTTTCCCAAATCACTGGAGGGAACAATGCTTGTCAGAACAGGCTCTAGGACCTTATGAAGTAGCCAAAGACCTTGCTCCCCCTCACACATTTCTTAACCATCTTTGACTTCTGGGTGCCTACTAATATTCCTTGATGACAAAATGGAAAATGAAATCCTCTTAGGATAACAAAGTGACTGCCAACCCTAATGCTCTTAAATCACTTCGCTGCTTAGTACTCTCACCGTCGAAATGCAGTTCCCTCTGGAGGCAGTGACATTTTATATCTGATCACCTTTCATTTCAATTAGCATGCTTGCTCATTCCCACAAGGAGAGGTTTAGTCCTTAGTGACAAGTCCAGAAGATTCTAAATCACACCAGTGGAAAACACCACCAGAAGAAGAAGAATTTTTAATGAAAATGTATTTTCATACTGTGACATTTCAAGTAGGACAACCAGAACTGAGGAAACTGGGGCAACACTTTGTTATGTGATTTTTCCTGAGATCGCTAAAAATATGTTCTCGGTGGAGAATTAATGAATTATAGTGATTTGATGCCAAGCAGTTCTGTTTTAATTAGGGATATTTAGCTTACTAGTAAAATGTTACCACAATTTGAAGGTAGAGAAGTTCTGTTAGAACAGCTTAAATTGATATTCTCTTTTTTTAAAACACTGGCTCAGCATGTTAAAATAAAAATTTGAATACATATATGGATAGTACTACTATGTAATAGCAAACTTCAACTTGTAGTTGCAGCTGGGTGGGCTCTTAGCTCTACTCTCTTTTGAGTCAGTGAGTTGCTGAATAAGTGTTGTATCTTAGCCAGGGAGAAGTTACCATAAATGTACTGTTTGCATGAATGAATGGCTTAATGGCATGAAAGTTATGCACAGCTGAACTTTAGAAAATTTGACAAATATCCATTTATATATAAAACATGATAAATCAGACCATTTCAAAAATAATATAATTTTCTAAAATAAGATCCTAACTTTCTTATACAGAACAATTATAAAATAAATCATTTTTTCAATATATGCTGAGTGTATTGTATGCTTCCGGCTCTGTGACAGATACAAAGGAGACACAGATGAATATGAGATAGTCTTGGACCCATAGGAGCTCAGAGACTTAAATAGCACAAATGGCCAATAAAATGATAAAGCTACTATCATAACCATAACAATAACCATAACTATAACTGTATCTCATGTGACACCACAAAGACATAATCTCATTTTATTGTGCTTCACAGATGTTGTGTTTTTTCAAATTGAAAGTTTGTGGTAACCCTGTGTCAAGCAAGTCTTTCAGCCCCGTTTTTCTAACAGCATTTGCTCATTTTGTGTCTCTGTGCTACATTTTGGTAATTCTCACAATATTTCAAACTTTTTCATTATTACTTATTTGTTATGGTGATCTATGATCAGTGATCTTTGATGTTACTATTATACTTGTTTTCGGGCACTACAAACAGTGCCCAAAGATGGTGAACTTAATAGATAAAAGTTGTGTGTGTTCTGACTGCTCTGCTGATTGGCCGTTCCCCCATCTCTCTCTCCTCGGACCTCTATATCCCCTGAGACACAAAAATATTGAAGTTAACCCAATTAATAACCCTACAGTGGCCTCTAAATGTTCAAGTGAAGGAAGAATTACATGTCTTTCATTTTAAATCAAAAGCTAGAAATGATTAAGTTTAGTGAGGAAGGTATGTTGAAAGCCAAGATAAGCCAAAAGCTAGGCTTCTTGTGCCAAACAGCAAAGGTGTGAATGCAAAGGAAAAGTTCTTGAAAGAAATTTAAAGTGTTACTCCATTGAACACACGAATACGAAAGTGAAACAGCCTTATTGCTGTTTGTATGGAGAAAGTTTCAGTGGTCTGGATAGAAGTTTAAACCAACCACAACATTCCCTTAAGCCAAATCCTAATCCAGAGAAAGACTCTAACTCTCTTTGATTCCGTGAAGACTGAGAGAGGTGAGGAAGCAGCAGAAGAAAAGTTTGAAGCTAGCAGAGGTTGGTTCATGAGGGTTAAGGAAAGAAGACATCTCCATGAAAGTGCAAGTTTAAGCAGTAAGTGCTGATGTAGAAGCTGCAGCAAGTTATTCAGAAGATCTATTTAAGACAATTAATGAAGGTGGCTACACTAAATGGATTTCAGTGTAGACAAAACAGCCTTCTATTAGAAAGAGATGCCATCTAAGACTTTCATAGCTCTTAGAGAGAAGTCAATGCCTGACTTCAAATCTTCAAAGGATAAGCTGACTCTATTGTTAGGGGCTAATGCATCTGGTGACTTTAAGTTGAAGCTAGTGAACCCATGGACAATGGAGAACCCCCAACATGTCAGAACCAGGGGATAGTGTAGTCAGCTTTACATACTAAATGGATAGCTTTGATGATGAGGAGGAGGGTGGATAGTACAGGACAAGACTCAGAGCATGACTCTGGAGTAAGCTGCCCAGGTGACACAAGACAAGAGCTTCCCTTACTTGGCATTGGTAAAAGGATTTAGAATGGAGTGAATAAATTTTTAGAAAGTAAAGTGTGATAGATATACCTATCTTACATATCTTTTAAGTTTGTTTGTAGGCAACATATAGTTTCTATTAATATTATAAATTATATATTTTCAAAATTATGTTTTCTGATTGACTCTCATGATGAAATATTATGTAGGAATAAAACTAGTGAAATGTAGCCATATGCATTAACATGAATGAATCTTAGAAGCATAATGTTGAGTGAATAAAGCAAGTCCCAGGTCAAATGACCTCATTTTTATAAAGCTCAAAAACAAGCAAAACTAAATATTGAGGTGTTGTTTAGAGTTGCATATATGTGTTATCAATCAATATAGAAAAGGAAATATTAAAGACAAAATTAAGGATGATTGTTACCTCTTACAGAGGGGGAGGTGAGGGAAAGGATATGGAATGCGGAAGTACATACGTTGATGGAATGGTACTGGACAGTTCTGGTTCTTGTATGGGAGGTGGACTTAAGGATTCTGGTTTTATTACTATTAGTCATTATATGTATGCCATCCACTACCTATGTATTCTTTTGTATTATGAAATATTACATTACAAAATAATAAAGGAAAAAATAGATGTACAGGTAGAAATAAGAGCAAGAAATCCAAATTTCTAGCTTGGATTACTGGATCAATGATGGTGACATCAAGTAAACAGATAAAACTGACAGTTTATTCAGGGAAAATTGTAAGCTGAGGTGCTTGAAGCACATTCAAGCAGATGGATATTCAAGCCTGCAGTTTGGGGGAGAAATCTAGGCTAGAAATGTAGATTTAGAAGTCATACAGTTGTTTTTCAAACCAAAAAGTGGATAAAATTACCCAGGAGGAATGAGAAAAATAGTGAGTAAGAAGGGTGTACAAGGGAACACCAACATTTAAGTGTCAGGAGGAAAAGAAACCCATGCAGAGAAGGAATGGTTAGAAAGACAGGAAGAAAACCTAGAGAGGACATCATGGAGGAAGCCAGTGGGGTAGAGTTTCATGAAAGAGGAGTGATTATCAGTGTCGGGTACAGCTGGGCTATTTATTAAAGTGAAGCCTGGAGTTGAGAGCCTCTGCTGACCTTAGTGAGTTCTGTTTCAGAGCAGTGGGGGCAGAAACCAACTGCAGTGGAGGGACATTGGGTACAGAGGGTATAGAGGAATGTTTGCAGAAATATGAGTGTACTCAGTGGAATTCTTTCTCCCCAAATTCACGTCAACCTCAGATTGTGATCATATTTCAAAATACGGTCTTTGCAGATGTAATCAAGTTAAGGTGAGGAATCAAACACTGGATTAGAATGGGTCCTAATCCAATGACTTGCGTCCTTACATGACGAGAGAAATTTGGTTACAGACACACAGGGAGAATGTCATGTGACAACAGCAGCAGAGATGGGAATGATGCAGCCACAAGCTAAGAATGCCAAGGACTAGGCAAGAAATGGTATACCTGATTTAGATAACAAATAACTGTTTTTTCACCAGTTTACATGTCTGTTTTCAAAACGTTGTTGTGGGGACTTCATATATCACAATAATTAAGAAATATGTTGTATCTTTTCTTATAGTATGTTTCTGTATAACACCGTTAATGAGTCATATGTGCCTGTAAGAACCTGGAAAAATATATTTTTAGCTTCAAAAAAAAAGTTATGGAACAAATTCTCCTCTGGAGCCTTCAGAGAGAGCATAGCTGTGCTGACTTTTGGACTTATATACTACAGAACTGGAATCACAAAATTTTTCTTGTTTTAAGCCACCCAGTTTGTGATACTTTGTTACAGCAGCCTTAGGAAAGAAATACAATAAGTGATAGCTAGAGTGTTATCTAGCTAAGGGACCTCTGCTTTTTATAGGATGGATGAGACTTGCATATTTTCAGAATAAGTGGAGTCAGGAGAGTGGGAAAAGATACAGATAAAGGAGGGGTGGGAAATGCTTGGTGGAGCCCTGTCCTGGAGGCCTCAAGAGGACAAGGGGTCAAGGGTCCAGGTGAAGAGTTGACTCTGAAGTGTAAACTGTACTCTGTGACCAGAAGAATGAAGGCAGGGTTGAGTGAGGCAAAAATACACTGATAATACTAAATGCTGGTGAGGATGTAGAGCAACAAGAACTCTCATAATTGCTGGTGGGAGTACAAAATGGTACAGACACTTTGGAAGACAATTTAGCAGTTTCTTACATAACTAAACATACTTTTACCATACGATCTAGCAATTACAATATTTGGTATTTACTCAAAGGAGTAAAAAAATTATGTTCACACAAAACCCTGCACATTATATTTATAACAGCTTTATTCATAATTGCCAAAACTTGGAAGCAACCAAGATAGGTGAATGGATAAATAAACTGAGGCACATCCAGATGATGGATTATTCAGTGCTAAAAAGAAATGAGCTATCAAGTCATGAAAAGACATGGAGGAAACTTAAATGCATATTACTAAGTGAATGAAGCCAATCTGAAAAGGTTACATACTATCTGATTTTAACTATAACTTCCGGAAAAGGCAAAACTATGGAGACAGTAAAAAGATCAGTGATTGCCAAGCGTTGTGGGGAGGGGAGGGATGAATATAGGGAGAGCACAGAGGGTTTTTAGAGTGGTGAAACTATTCTGTGTGTTACTATAATGATGGATACATGTCATTGTACATTTGTCCAAATCCATAGAATGTACACATCAAGAGTGAATCCTAATGTAAACTATGGACTGTGGGTGATTATGATGTGCTAACGTAGGTTCATTGATTGTAATAAATTACCATTCTGTTGGGGGTGTCAATAGTGAAGGAAGTTGTGTGTTTGTGGGGATGGGAGGTATAGGGAAACACCTTGTATTTTCCATTTAATTTTTCTCTGAACATAAAACTGCTCTAAAAAATAAGGTTTCTTTTTAAAAAGTGGTTAAAATGATAAATTTTATGTTATGTATATTTCATCACACATAAACCAAACCTTAAAAGTACAAAAGAGATTTTTTTCAAAGCTGTTTACTTTATTAAGAATCCCTTGATTCATGGTATTTTATCACATAATTAAAAACTGTACTTTGTATTTTAGGGTATGTGTTATTTTAAGTGTAACCAGTAAGAGTTGAATAAGCAGGACACAAGAGGAGCCAAAAGGCCTCGTCTCGCTTGGTCCCCTCAATGATTTCTCTTCCTTGGGAACCTCCATTGTGGTGCCCTTTGGAGGAAGAAGTCTCTTGTTTTTCTGACCATCTGGTCCACACAGACACTCCCTGTTGGAGTCTTTGCCCTCTCAAGTGGCCCTCGTGAACAACAGTAAAATGTCTCTTGGGCTGCTACTTTCCCCCTGTGGCCACATGTGATCCATGGGAAACGTTAAAGCATCCTGTCCTTTGCCCTGTCACTGTGGCTGTGCAGTCTGGATAGTCTACTAACCACAGGCTTGAGCTTTCCCTGGCTTGGCCAGGCACTAGGTTCTTAAAATGTTCTTCACTAAGTGTGAGATATGGAAGAGGGCATCTTCCCACCCTGCCCCTCATGGCAAAAATGTGGGACATGGGGTGCTTGGCCATTAATTTCTTCAAAGAAATCTCTTCGCAAATGCACACTTATTCTCATCCTTTTATTGTTATATTTTTGGAGACATTAAGGGGACCCAAGAGGTATAAAAAAATCATATCTGAGTCATATCCTATGACATTTCTTCCTATGGTGTTGATCTCATACCTGAAGGTTTCCACTGTAACTAAAATACTCTTCCATGAGGTTGCAGCAACTTGGTGTGGTGAAATGAACTAGAGACCAGGGATGAAATAACTTGAGGTCTCGTATATCCACCATTTTTTTGGTTTTGTGACTCTATAAGGAAATCATTTAAGCTTTTTGATGATCACTTTCCATAAAATGGTTTTGAAGATTGAATGACTTAATGTACCTGGAGGTGCTTTGAACATTATACATGTGCTAGACACATGCAAAATGCACTGTTGTTAGGTCAGAAGACTTTCTCTGCTATGGAGGCTTCTGATGAACATGATTCTGTGATCATGAAACTCAGAACTACGTTTTTTTCTTCTGATACTAAAAATGTTAGTCTCAAGGGACTCTTATAGTTGTAGTGGAAGTCCATTCTTATGTTACATTTGTTTACTAAGCTATGCTGAGGAAAAATGGGAGTTGATTTAAATATTGTTTTAATTTTTCTATTGGAACACATAAATGATTACTATATCAATGTAAATTTGAAGTACCAAATGCAAAATTATGTTGTATTGTCCAAGTGTGAACGTTGGTGTTTGCAACTGGTACTATTAGGGACATGTCTCAGATTCTGCCTGCATTTGGGTCATTTAGCTTTGATGGAGAAAAGTAGTATTTCTAGTTATACAGAAATAGTAATAACAATTATTATTATTATTATCATTATTTTACAACCTACATTTATATGGCACTTAGCATGTACATGCTTACCATGGCAATTATGTAAGTATGTACATGCTTACCAGGCACTTATGTAAGTGCTTTGCATATATGGACTTATGTTCACAACAGTCCTGTGGGGTAGCTGATATTATTATTAGTCCCATTTTACATAGTAGAAATTGAGGCACAAAGAAGTTACAGTTCACCCAGGATAATAGTACCTACTTTCAGTGTTGTTGTGGGTAATTACATGAGATAATGTGTCTGTCTGTGAATAAAAGCTTGGTGTATGATACTCAGTCATTTTTAATTTATTCTAAGGGTCAAAAGTTACTAATTACACAAGTCCATGTGATTTTGAGACTTGCACTTGGGCAAAACCACAGATTTATGCTGAAATAAATGAAAATAAGCAACTTGTCTTATTTACCCTATGTGGTTCCTTTCCATGGGAAACGTTCAAGCATCCTGTCCTTTGCCCTGTCACTGTGGCTGTGCAGTCTGGATCGTCTACTAACCACAGGCTTGAGCTTTCCCTGGCCTGGCCAGGCACTAGGCCTTATTTCTTATTTCTATTTTCACTTTATATATGGATTACTTTGAAGCCCAAACAACCCATTATATCTTGAAATAATTTTTTAAAGGAATCCAGTAACAAACTCAGAACTATTAAAGAATAATAAAGGTGAGATCATATATATTAAAAATTTTAAGGGTAACTCTTTTGGTAAACCTTGACCTGTTAGCTTTTATGAGATAGTATTATTAGTAGTATTAGTATTATCATTTTACTTGGGAGGAAACTGAGGCACAGAGAAGTTACAGTTTAGCTGGGATAATAATACCTATTTCCTAGGATTATTGTGGGTATTAACAGGAGTTAATGTGTGTTAATTTATGTCCTGACTTATGCAATAGATATGTCTTAAAATATGGGTATAAAATAAGTTTTTGCATTCAAATTCTATTTTAAATGTGATAAATGAAAAGATTTTTGGTAAGATGTATAATTACCCTCCAACTTATCTTTGAGGGTGAGTATGAATTTTTATATGCAATGCACTTCCATCTCATACAGGCACAGCATTCTAAATCAGCTTTTAAGACCATGATGTGTTATGGTCAAAAATCACCATTAGGACTACAAAGTACAGTGTATATATATATATATATATATATATATATATATTGCCACAACTATTGTCTCTAACTTTTCACTGCTCAGTGCTTATCAGTGGCCTTCAATTAGTTCTTTAATATCTTCTTTGAGGATGTTAGCAAGAAAGAATCCAGTAGCTGTTTTCAGAATTATCAGTTTGTTTTCTGAGGAAACTTCTTTCCTCAACAGGTCATAAAAATCAAATGAAGAGCATGTCAAATTTCAGCTACTACTTTTATGTTGCTCATTTGGAAAAATAATAACCATAATAATAACCTACATTTTTTACATTCATAGTATGGAATGGACACTGTGCTAAATGCTTTATGTGCATCACCTCATTTAGCATTTACCCACAAAGAGGGGTGCATTCTGTCTCCTGCACTCCTCCATAAATGCTTTATGCTTTCATTCATTCATTTCTCAAATTATATATATATATATATATATATGTGTATATATATATATTTTTCTTTGCCGTGCACGCGGCATGCAGGATCTTAGTTCCCCGACCAGGGATCGAACCTGTGCCCCCTTCGGTGTAAGCATGGAGTCTTAACCACTGGACCACCAGGGAAGTCCCTCAAATATATTTTTTATTTTTTTATTTTATTTTTAAAATTTATTTATTTATTTGGCTGTGTTGGGTCTTAGTTGCGGCATGTGGGATCTTCGTTGTGGCACACGTGATGTTTCGTGTGGTGCGCCGGCTTCTCTCTAGTTGTGGTGTGTGGGCCCTAGAGCGCGCAGGCTCAGTAGTGCGGCACTAGGACTTAGTTGCCTGCAGCATGTGGGATCTTAGTTCCCCGACCAGGGATCAAACCCGCATCCCCTGCATTGGAAGGAGGATTCTTAACCACTGGACCACCAGGGAAGTCCCTCAAATATATTTTTTAAATTGGATATTTCTTGTTATTTTCCTGGCTGGTTCATCCTCAACTCCCTTTGCTTTTCCACCTTGGTGCTTTTGTTATCATTTGTTTGTAGTTTTAAATGTTCTCTTTGCTTTCCCTCAGTTCTATCTATTCTCCTAAATTTAGCTCATACTCAAGTCTTTCCATAAATCCACCCCAGCCTAAAAAGACCCCCACCCTTTCTAAATCCACATGACAACAAGGTGCACCATTTATTTGTCAGTTACTCATGATGGTGTTTTCTATTCTGGAATCTTATTTAAATCTTGTGCTTAATTTTCACAAGTTTGTCTTCTTTCTCCAACTTGGGTAAGTTCTTCAAGATTGTGAATTATAGCTTATCACTTTGTGTCTCCTGTAGTAGTAGTTGCTTAATAAGTAGATTTTCGCCAGAAACTCAACTCCCAGTTGAAAGGATATATTATATTATAGAATGGAAAACCATCTCAATTCTGTCACCTAAGAAGCACAGTGTGTAATTTAAGGCTTGCTCACTAAGGGAATAAAAAAACTTATCACAAAAGCACAGGTTTTTGGGAGACTGAAAATATAATATTTTTCTGGTGTTAAATTTCTCACTAAAATGAAGTCCAGAGAGCAATAACATACTCTCAAGAGTCTTATCCAGAGCTTGTCTCTATAACTGATTAGACTGGAAGGGGAGGAGATGGCTCATAAAAAGATTCTAAAGAGATGCTGAGAAAAAGATTTTGCTCCATAATGTCGATTCATACTGAATGAGAAAAAAAAAATACTGGAAGTTCTAAAATACTGAAAGAGACATTCTAGGCCTCATGTGTTTTTGAAAAATACTGAATAATAATTAAGGTTTAACTTGAAATTATTAATTCATTCACTCATTTATTTTTTTAATCATTCCTGTATCTTTAAGGAATGTTAAGTTGAAGAAGTAAGTGAAACAGTCCCTACTCTCTTAGCACTTTCATTATAGTATTGGAGATAAGACATATAAATAAATAGTTCCTGTGTTGTGGAATGTGTAATACATGTTATATGACTATTTTTAAATGTGTTACTTTGGATAGAGAATCTTTAAGTTTCTTTCTACCTGTAAAATTACATTCACAGAGGAGAAAAACATTCCTTACAGTCAGTGAAGTGATCAAAGGAAGTTTTTGGTGGAAATGATCTTTGAGCAGGACCTTGTTAGGTAATATTTTGATAGGCACATATTATAATCATGATACAAATCATCTATTGAGTGTTTGCTATGAAGGAGTCAGTATATTAGATGCTTTAAACACATATTCCTGTGAGGAAGAGGGTACTGCAGAGTTATCTATGAATATCCTGAAATTATACTGAAAATTCTGTGTATATGTAAGTTTGTACATTTTTATGGGGAAAGGTTCCAGAGCTTCCAGAAACACGAACCATGGTAGAGAGAGTAGCACATGTGATTCCTGGACTTTGAGAAATGCACACATAAGTGGGTGGCAGGTGGAAAGAAGGAACTACTGAGGACAAAGAAGCTGTGAAAGGCTAAGAATTGGATGCTCCTAGGAGGGGAGAGCTTGAAGTAGTAAGAAGCAGTTAGTCTGGGATGGTTAACAGATTGTCCTCAGGAGTCAGAATGTCTGGATTTAAATTCTGGACTGCCATCTCCTAGTTGTGTGACCTCAGGCAACCTATTTATCCTCTCTGAAACCAAGACCTCTGCTATTTAGATTAGCTGTTACGTATTTACTTAAAATTTCTTTGGTTATTTTTTAAAAAAATTTTATTGGAGTATAGTTGATTTACCATGTTGTGTTACTTTTTGCTGTACAGCAAAGTGAATCAGTTATACATATACATATATCCACTCTTTTTTAGATTCTTTCCCCATATAGTTCCCTGTGCTATAAAGTAGGTCCTTATTAGTTATCTATTTTATAAATAGTACTGTGTATATGTCAGTCCCAATCTCCCAATTTATCCCTCCCACCCCCTTCTCCTCTAGTAACCATAAGATTGGTTTCTCATCTGTAACTCTATTTCCATTTTGTAAATAAGTTCATTTGTAGACTTTTTTAAAATTCTACATGTAAGCGATATCATGCGATATTTGTCCTTCTCTGACTTGCTTCATTCATTATGACAATCTCTAGATTCAGCCATGTTGCTGCAAATGGCATTATTTCATTCTTTTTATGGCTGAGTAATATTCTATTGCATATATGTACCACATATTCTTTAACCATTCTTCTGTCGATGGACATTTAGGTTGCTTCCATGTCCTGGCTATTGTAAATAGTGCTGCAGTGAACACTGGGGTGCATGTATCCTTTCGAATTATGGTTTTCTCCAGATGTATGCCCAGTAGTGGTATTGCTGGATCATATGGTAGCTCTATTTTTAGTTTTTTAGGAACCTCCATAGTGGCTGCACCAATTTACATTCCCACCAACAGTGCAGGAGGGTTCCCTTTTTTCCACACCCTTTCCAGCATTTATTGTTTGTAGATTACTTGATGATCTTTGGTTATTTTTTAAATTAAGGGCTTACTATGTGTTAAATGCCTTCATTCATTTATTCTTTGATATGTGTATGTAAATGTGTATGATGTATTCTTTGATGTATGTATTGAAAAATATAAATTTGTTGAGACCATGTAACTAGTCATTGGGAGAGTAGTCACTGGGAGAACTTTTATGAAAGAAGCAGACATGGCCATGCTCTTGTCCTCACAGCAACCTATGAATGAGATACCATTTACAGAGGAGGGAACTGGGGATCGGGCAATGTAAATGACTTTCCAAGGCACGAGATAAAGAAATGGAGAACCTTCAAACTCAGGTCTGATTCCAAAGTTTTAAACACTCATGTTCTCAGCTATAGAATATTGCACAGTGTGGCTGACTTTGCAAGAATGTTAACAAGGGGAAACCTACCTTAAGGATGATTTACGTGTAGATTTTGTGGTTGAAAGAGGAAGGATGCAGATATTTTGCATGGGCTCATCTAATGTTATGAAACTACTAAGGGGGTTATCAAGTAATAGGCCATATTTTCAAATCAGTTTTTAGTATGATGACACATTTGGATGATCCAGTGGTTAATACATTGTTATTGAGATTACACTCTTCATTGTGATCCATGTGATATATTCATATCTGAGGACCCTCTAAAATGAGTTCACTTGCTTTCCAAGCAAGGTGATTTTTTTCTCATATGTTTTTTTACTGATCATCCTTTTTTCAACTGTTAGAATTTTATCTATTTTGCAAAAGTAATTGGTTGCTTCTATGTTTGAGCCCCTTTTCAAGGAGGTGAGTGTCCTTGTGAGAGAATTTTCTATTTATTAAGTTCCTACTGAGATAATTGATGACTACTGCAGCTAAGCATTAATTTACAAGCAAATTGAGTTGGCAAAAACCATAGTACTGAGTTTCAGATGAGAACTTTATTTTGTTTTTCTTTATAGGTACATTTCTTTTAGCATCATTTAAACTGAAACACATAATGCATTGGGTTTTGCTAAGTGTTGGGTGTTCTTATGAGAATCCCTTGGGATTAAATAAAAAATTATTTAAGGGGGGCCTTAAAAATATTTTAAATTTATTTATCTCCATTTAGATAATTCAAACACTAATTGACCAGTTCTATTAATTGAGTTTTCTTCATACTAGGGGCAATTTTTAGTTTTCTCCCTTCCTCCCTCCCTCTTTCCTTTCTCCCCTTTTTAAGTTTTCAAGAAGTGGTTAGATTGGCTCTATTGTCTGAGTCATAGAATAATTTTTGCAATTTATGATGCAAAGACCTTTTGTCAGAAGAGTGAGTTTGCATTTTAGTTTTTTTTTTTTTAATAGTAACTTTTTTTTTTTTTTTTTTTAGATATGGCAATTTATTATTTATTTTTATTTATTTATGGCTGTGTTGGGTCTTCGTTTCTGTGCGAGGGCTTTCTCTAGTTGTGGCAAGCGGGGGCCACTCTTCATCGCAGTGCGCGGGCCTCTCACTATCGCAGCCTCTCTTGTTGCGGAGCACAGGCTCCAGACGCACAGGCTCAGTAATTGTGGCTCACGGGCCCAGTTGCTCCACGGCATGTGGGATCTTCCCAGACCAGGGCTCGAACCCGTGTCCCCTGCATTGGCAGGCAGATTCTCAACCACTGCGCCACCAGGGAAGCCCTGCATTTTAGTTTTATGCAATCAATTTTGAATATTATGCCCAAGAATTCTCATACATTCATAATTTTTCATGTATTCAGACTTTTGTTGCAAAAATATGTACTCTCATTACCAAGCTATCCCATACTGACTCTGACTGCTTAGTGATTGGGCCACAGTTGATAATAAATATTTTTGTATGACGCTCTGCAGCACTGAAGTGATTTGCTCTAATGAGACAGAATTTAGAGGAGACGTACCTCTCATTTATAAGAATATGTACTTTTGTTAAAATTTGTGCATTTAGCAGAGTAGGCATTCATGGGAAAATTCTTATGCTTTTAACTAAACATGCTGTGTGTGTGTGTATATGTGTGTGTATGTGCAAGCTTGAGCCAGAGGAGAAAACTATTCTTTAGTAATACTGTAAAGAATGCTGTAGATAAAGATGAAAAAAATTAAATTGTCTTGTAGAAATTGACAAGCTGATTCTAAAATTCCTAGGAAATGCAAAGGACCCAGAATAGCTAAAACAACTTTAAAATATAATAACAAAGTTGTTGAATGAACACTACCTGATTTTAAGACTTGTTACAAAGCTACAATAATCAAGATAGTGTGGCATTGATATAAATATAGTCAAATAGACCAATGGAACAGAACAGAGTTCAAAAATAGACCTACAGATATATAGACAACTGATTTTTGATAAAAGTGGAAAGACTATTCAATGGAGAAAGGGTAGTATTTTCAACAAACAGTTTTGGAAAAATTGAATATTCATGTGTAAAAAATGAACTTCTATTTATATCTTTCACCACCTACAGAAGTTAAGTTGGCTCTGTTTCTAACTGATAATGACCTTCATGAAGACATTTGAGGAGCTTACCAAATACATTAAGATATTGTTAAAATATTTAGATGGAATAGTGTTGCTGACAAATTGTGTGTAGAAGCTCACACTCATAGAAAAAAAATTTTTTGTCCAGCTGCAAATATATCCAGCAATGAAGATTGTAATTTGATATTTTGAGAATTTTTTTAGTTACATATTTATACACTTGTAATTCTGATATGATTACTACTTAAATTTCATTTATAAACTTCATTTCTTGTGTATAAGATTCTATGGGAAAATATTTTCATTTTGCAAATTTTAGACTTTCTGTTATATTATTTATATAGCAGTCTGATTACTTGAACTTTCATGACAAAGTCTAGTGATTTCACTTTAATCACAGATTTTTACTTGGCATATCACCTTATTTTTGTCTTCTTAAAACAAGAAATAACATTGAAATGTTTGCTGTTTCTGAAATTGTACATTCATTACTCTTTAATAATACTGTAATAACTCACTTATTTGGAAACCTCTTTTCAGTTTCTAAACTTAGCTGATTATCAGGAGGAAGTAAAAAGAGTCTTGGGCAGCCAAAACTAATATTACAAAGACTATGACCTAAAGTTCATATTTTCAGGGTTGTGGCCTTACTCTGGGCAATTCCAGTCTTAATTTAGAGTCAGACCATACATACTAGGTTATTGAACTTCTCAGTCTAGAATAAAATATAACGCTGCAAGTTAGAATAGGAATATGTCTTAAAAACAGAAGAAGAGACACAATAAAAAAAAAGCATACAAAAGATAAAACAATTTTTAAGTTAGCAAAGTAATCGATAGCAAAACCTTTGAAATAACAAGAAATATTTAAATTATGTATAGAACATTGTTTAAGGATACAGGAAACTATATAATACATACTCAATTTCTAAAAATGCCAATAGTCACTTGCTAGTATTTACCTTGCCCTTTCAACAGCTTTTAACATTATTAATTATTCTCTCCTTAAAACATACACTATTCTTTTAGCTTCCATGATGCCAAATACTCCTAGTTTTTGTTCTATCTCTTTGGCCAACTCTCTCTGTCTCTTTTGCTGATGCATTATCTTCTACCTGGCCTTTAAAGTTTGCACCTACCCAAGGCTCCTTTCTGTGTCATTTCGTATTCTCCCTTAGGGAATCTCTTCTACGCCATGACTTCAGTTACAACTCATGCACCTATGAATCTCACATTTATAGCTCCTGGGCTAAACTCCAGACATGTATTTCCAGCTGACTGCTTGAATCTCTACTTGGATATTTCAATGATATCAAACTCAACATGTCAAAAGCCGTATATTTATGATCATTTTCTTCTCAATACCCACAAACCTCAAGTGTCCGCCAGTGTTTATTTGTTGATTCATTCACTCATTTACTCATTCGTTTATTTGCTCTTTAATTCAAAGTATATATATTGAATGCCCAGTAGGTGCAATTCATCGTTTTAGGTACTGGGAGTACAGCAGATAATGTTCCTGTTCTCATAGAGCTTATATTCCAGTAGGTGAAGACAGGCAATAAAAAACAAATAAAATCTTCACATAATGATTATGTGCACAGAAGAAAGTAAATTAGATGATGTGATAGAGTGTGACTGAGCTGCTACTTTTCTTTGCCTGATCGAGGAAGGCTTTCTAAATTAGAGAAGATATATTGGATGAGAAGTAAATGACAGGATGGAGCCACACATGCAGAGATCTGGATGAAGGACATTCCAGAAGAGGAGCACCTTGTAGGGGGACCCTGGGGTGGGGACGATGTTGCAGCTAAAGTGTTTTGAGCACAGAGGGTAGAAATAGTGTTACAGATAGAGGTACACAGGGTTCAGACTGTCTAGGACTTTGTAGGCTGGGGAGAGTAATTTGGATATTTCTGACTGATCTGGAAAATCAGTAAAATTTTTTAAAAAGGAAGAGACATGATCTGACATATGTTTTAGAAAGATCTCTCTAGCTGCCATGTGGAGAATGGATTCAGTGGAGCGAGAGTGGAATCAGGAAGACCAGTTGGGATGCTTTTACGGTAGTCCAGGTAACAGGTGGCGTCAGCTTAGAAGGAGGATGGCCACAGTGGAGGCAGTGAGAAGATGACTGGGAGAGAGCGGAGGAAAAGAATGATGCAGAAATAGCTGTTTTTTGATTTGAGGACCTGATTCAATGGTAGTATCAATAATTGAGATGTGGAAGACAGGAGGACGAGGAAGTGTGGATGATGAGAGGGGAAGGCAATGGGGGATTAAAAGTTTGGTTTTGGACATGTTAATATTGAGATCTATTAGACATTCAAGTGGAAATGTCAATTAAACATTAGAATTAGAATGCTTGAGACATGAATTTGGGGATATATATATATGATATATATATATTTGATACATATATCACGTGTGTGTATATATATATACTTTTTTAAAGGCCAATAGATTATATAAGAGAGGATAGGATATCCACCTAGAGAGAGAGAGATGACAAAGAGAATAAGAAGGTCTAGGAGGAAGTCTAGCTGCACTCCAATATTTAGAAGTGGTGAAGAAAAGGAACAATGAGCAAAGGATATGGTGAAGGAGCCATAAGAGAGGAAGAAGAAAAAGTCAGGAAAGTTGGAATAATGGGAGTCAGTAGAAGAGAATGTTTCAAGGAAGAGGAGGAAAATCATGTCAGATGCTGCTGAGACTTAATTAACCACTTTGCAATTTTTGGCCAAGTGCTTGACCTGCTTCCTATTTGGTTTCAGTATTTGGAATATAGTTTATCTCTCAATTGTGGTTTTTTTTTTTTTTTTTTTTTTTTGGTGGAATGGTCTTTTTTTTTAAAACATCCTTATTGGAGTATAATTGCTTTACAATGTTGTGTTAGTTTCTGCTGTATAACAAAGTGAATCAGCTATGCGTAAACATATATCCCCATATCCCCTCCCTCTTGTGTCTCCCTCCCACCCTCCCTATCCCACCCCTCTAGGTGGTCACAAAGCACGGAGCTGATCTCCCTGTGCTATGCAGCTGCTTCCCGCTAGCTATCTATTTTACATTTGGTAGTGTATATAGAGAGAGTCCAGGCCACTCTCTCACTTCGTCCCAGCTTACCCTTCCCTCTCCCCATGACCTCAAGTCCATTCTCTACGTCTGCGTCTTTATTCCTGTCCTGCCCCTAGGTTCCTCAGAACACTTTTTAAAAAAATTAATTAATTAATCAATTAATTAATTTATGGCTGCATTGGGTCTTCGTTGCTGCGCCTGGCTTTTTCTTGTTGTGGTGAGTGTGGGCCACGCTTCGTTGTGCTGCGAGGGTTTCTCATCGTGGTGGTTTCTCTTGTTGCAGAGCATGGGCTCCAGCTCAGGGGCTTCAGTAGTTGTGGATCGTGGGCTCTAGACAGCAGGCTCAGTAGTTTTGGCACACGGGCTTAGATGCTTCACTGAATGTGAGATCTTCCAGGACCAGGGATCGAACCTGTGTCCCCTGCATTAGCAGGCAGATTCTTAACTGCTGTGCCACCAGGGTAGTCCCAGTAGTGTATTGTTTAGCCTCTATTTGTTTGTAGTTTTTACAGATTTTTTTCCTGTAATTGATATCTAGTCTCATAGCATTGTGGTCAGAAAAGATACTTGATACTATTTCAATTTTCTTAAATTTATGAAGGCTTGATTTGTGACCCAAGATATGATCTATCCTGCAGAATGTTCCATGAGCACTTGAGAAGAAAGTGTATTCTGTTGATTTTGGATGGAATGTCCTATCAATATCAATTAAGTCCATCTTGTTTAATGTATCATTTAAAGCTTGTGTTTCCTTATTTATTTTTCATTTTGGATGATCTGTCCATTGGTGAAAGTGGGGTGTTAAAGTCCCCTACTATGATTGTGTTACTGTTGATTTCCCCTTTTATGGCTGTTAGCATTTACCTTATGTATTGAGGTGCTCCTATGTTGGGTGCATAAATGTTTACAATTGTTATACCTTCTTCCTGGATTGATCCCTTGATCATTATGTAGTCTCCTTCTTTGTCTCTTGTAATAATCTTTGTTTTAAGGTCTATTTTGTCTGATATGAGAATTGCTACTCCAGCTTTCTTTTGATTTCCATTTGCATGGAATATCTTTTTTCCATCCCCTCACTTTCAGTCTGTATGTGTCCCTAGGTCTGAAATGGGTCTCTTGTAGACAGCATATATACGGGTCTTGTTTTTGTATCCATTCAGCCAGTCTATGTCTTTTCACTGGAGCATTTAATCCATTTACATTTAAGGTAGTTATCAATATGTATGTTCCTACTACCCTTTTCTTACTTGTTTTGGGTTTGTTATTGTAGGTCTTTTCCTTCTCTTACGTTTCCTGCCTAGAGAAGTTCCTTTAACATTTGTTGTAAAGCTGGTTTGGTGGTGCTGAATTCTCTTAGCTTTTGCTTGTCTGTAAAGGTTTTAATTTCTCTGTCGAATCTGAATGAGATCCTTGCTGGCTAGAGTAATCTTGGGTGTAGATTTTTCCCTTTCATCACTTTAAATATGTCCTGCCACTCCCTCCTGGCTTGCAGAGTTTCTGCTGAAAGATCAGCTGTTAACGTTATGTGCATTCCCTTGTACGTTATTTGTTGTTTTTCCCTTGTGGCTTTTAATATTTTTTCTTTGTATTTAATTTTTCATAATTTGATTAATATGTGTCTTGGTGTGTTTCTCCTTGGATTTATCCTGTATGGGACTCTCTGTGCTTCCTGGACTTGATTGACTATTTCCTTTTCCATAATAGGGAAGTTTTCAACTATAATCTCTTCAAATATTTTCTCAGTCCCTTTCTATTTCTCTTCTTCTTCTGGGACCCCTATAATTCGAATGTTGGTGCATTTAATATTTTCCCAGAGGTCTCTGAGACTGTTCTCAATTCTTTTCATTCTTTTTTCTTTATTCTGCTCTGTGGTAGTTACTTCCACTATTTTATCTTCCAGGTCACTTATCCATTCTTCTGCCTCAGTTATCCTGCTATTGATTCCTTCTAGAGAATTTTTAATTTCATTTATTGTGTTGTTCATCATTGTTTGTTTGCTCTTTAGTTCTTCTAGGTCTTTGTTAAACGTTTCTTGTATTTTCTCCATTCTATTTCCAAGATTTTGGATCATCTTTACTATCATTACTGTGAATTCTTTTTCAGGTAGACTGCCTATTTCTTCTTCGTTTGTTTGGTCTGGTGGGTCTTTACGTTGCTCCTTCATCTGCTGTGTGTTTCTCTGTCTTCTCATTTTGCTTATCTTACAGTGTTTGGGGTCTCCTTTTCGCAGGCTGCAGGTTTGTAGTTCCCGTTGTTTTTGGTGTCTGCCCCCAGTGGGTAAGGTTTGTTCAGTGGGTTGTGTAGGCTTCCTGGTGCAGGGGACTGGTGCCTGTGTTCTGGTGGATGAGGCTGGATCTTGTCTTTCTTATAGGCAGGACCACGTCCAGTGGTGTGTTTTGGGGTGTCTGTGACCTTATTATGATTTTAGGCATCCTTTCTGCTAATGAGTGGGGTTGTGTTCCTGTCTTGCTTGTTGTTTGGCATAGGGTGTCCAGCACTGTAGTTTGCTGGTCATTGAGTGGAGCTGAGTCTTAGCATTGAGATGGAGATCTCTGGGAGAGCTTTTGCTGTTTGATATTATGTGGAGCCGGGAAGTCTCTGGTGGGCGAGACTCGTTCAGGAGATCCTGAACTCAGATCTCCCACCTCAGAGGCACACGCCTGGCACCCAGCCGGAGCACCAAGACCCTGTGAGCCACACAGCTCAGAAGAAACGGGAGAAAAAAGGAAAGAAAGAAAAAAAAATAAAATGAAATACAGTTATTAAAATAAAAAATAAAAAAAATTATTAAAACCTAAAAAAATTAAAAAGTAATAAATAAAAAAGAAAGAAGAGAGCAATGAAACCAAAAAACTAATCTACCAATAACAGACAGAACCCTGGAACAAATGGTAAAAGGAAAGCTATACAGACAAAATCACACAAAGAAGCATACACATACACACTCACAAAAAGGGAAAAAGGAAAATAATATATATATATATATATATAAAAAAAAGGAAGAGAGCAACCAAATCAATAAACAAATCTACCAATGGTAATAAACTCTAAATATTAAACTAAGATAAACATAAAACCAGAAACAAGTTAGATGTAGAAAGCAAACCCCAAGTCTACAGTTCCTTTCAAAGTCCACTGCCTAAATTCTGGGATGATTCATTGTCTATTCAAGTATTCCAGAGATGCAGGGTACATCAAGTTGATTGTGGAGATTTAATCTGCTGCTCCTGAGGCTGCTGGGAGAAATTTCCCTTTCCCTTTGCTCGCACAGCTCTTGGGGTTCAGTGTTGGATTTGGACCCGCCTCTACGTGTAGGTCGCCTGAGGGCGTCTGTTCTTCGCTCAGACAGGATGGGGTTAAAGTAGCAGCTGATTTGGGGTCTCTGGCTCACTCAGGCTGGGGGAGGGAGGGGTACGGAATGCGGGGCGAGCCTGTGGCAGCAGAGGCCGGTGTGATGTTGCACCAGCCTGAGGCGCACCTTGTGTTTTCCTGGGGAAGTTGCCCCTGGATTATGGGACCCTGGCAGTGGCGGGCTGCACAGGCCCCCAGGAGGGGAGGTGTGTATAGTGACCTGTGCTCGCACACAGGCTTCTTGGTGGCTGCAGCAGCAGCCTTAGCGTCTCAGGCCTGTCTCTGGGGTCTGCACTGATAGCCGCGGCTCGTGCCCGTCTCTGGAGCTCCTTTAAGCTGCCCTCTAAATCCCCTCTCCTCACGCACCAGGAGACAAAGAGGCAAGAAAAAGTCTCTTGCCTCCTCGGCAGCTCCAGACCTTTTCCTGGACTCCCTCCTGGCTAGCTGTGGCGCACTAGCCCCTTCAGGCTGTGTTCACGCCGCTAACCCCAGTCCTCTCCCTGGGATCCGACCGAAGCCCGAGCCTCAGCTCCCAGCCCCCGCCCGTCCCGGCGGGTGAGCAGACAAGCCTCTCAGGCTGGTGAGTGCTGGTCGGCACCGATCCTCTGTGCGAGAATCTCTCCGCTTTGCCCTCCGCACCCCTGTGGCTGCGCTCTCCTCCACGGCTCCGAAGCTTCCCCCCTCCGCCACCCGCAGTCTCCGCCCATGAAGGGGCTTCCTAGTGTGTGGAAACCTTTCCTCCTTCACAGCTTCCTCCCACTGGTGCAGGTCCCTTCGCTATTCTTTGTCTCTTTTTTTTTTTTCTTTTGCCCTACCTAGGTATGTGGGGGAGTTTCTTGCCTTTTGGGAGGTCTGAGGTCTTCTGCCAGCATTCAGTAGGTGTTCTGTAGGAGCTGTTCCACATGTAGGTGTATTTCTGATGTATTTGTGGGGAGGAAGGTCCACATCTTACTCCTCTGCCATCTTGAAGGTCCTCTTTCTCAATTGTGTTTTATGTGGAAACAAAGGTTATGAAATAGAGTTAATTTTTGTTATACTTTTTGAGCTCCTTCTGAAAAAATATGGAACTAAATTGAGCTGTGTAAGTATTAAAGCTGCTGATTCTCTGATTGTTATTTTGGGCACTTGTGGTAGAATTCCATACAATTTCCTATTGCTGGATGGATTTCTGCCAAATGTTAGTCCTGGTCTCATATGCCAGCACTGTTCTGTGGCCAGTTAATCCTCACCTGTAGGGTTAGCCTCACCCAGGCTTTAGACCCAGCCCAACTCTTAGGCAAGCAACCTGTATAGGCCATTGTTGAGAAGTAAATATCAAGGAAGTACTATTATTAATCTCTCTTTGCCGAGGCGTATGTGGGTGGCTTTGGCTTTGTTTCCTGTGAAAAAGGCTCTACCCCCCATTTCATGACTGAATTTTCACCTTGTTTTTTTGCCTTGGACCATCTGGCTCACTTGGGTCCGGAGTTCTGTTTTGGCCTCCTCCTCTGCCTCAGGAGTACCAGAGCCCTGATGCTAACCCCTAGTTTCTGCAGCTGGTCTCTGATACCTGCCTAGCACCCACCTTTTGTCTGCTATGAAACCTTGGCCCTTCTTATCCCCACCCTATTGTTCTTTACCCTCTGACTGGGACCTCTACCTTTCACCCACTGTTGGACTCCCTCAGGTTAATTGTTTGTTTCTTTAGATTTCTTCTTTTTTTTTGATTACTAAACTTTCCCTGTTTACCTTAGGACACAGTTGACTTCTGCTGTATATCTGGGTCTGTATAATTCATATCTAACTTGCCTTGTTGCTTACTTAACCACCGTTCCAGGCTCTTGCCTTCAATTTGGAATGACTTGAAGGCTTTCTGGAAGCATTTTTCCAAATTGCTCAATGGTATGTAAAGAGGACTTCTTTAAAGACGAAGGAAGAAATCTACAGGTGTTCTTTTCTCTAAATATGATAGGCATTAGGGAAACACAGATGAGTAAAATGCAGCCTTTGCCTTTAAGGAAATATGTTTTTAAATGTAGTCATACTAGATCGTCTTTACAGCCAGTGGATTCAGCTAGTTGCATTGAAAACCATTCCCTGTTTATGTGTCCAATGTACTCCATTTTCATTGGAGCCCCGTGCTTAAAAACATTGCTATTAAAACATTTTAGAAATAAAACTCCAGCTAAAGTATTGAGGACCCTAGTTCTTAGAATTGACAGGGGGTTATATGCCTGTGCTCCATAATAATTCCTTTCTACTTAACCTTGATTAATTGAAACATATGAATGTTTTTCCCCATTGGAAGGGGCATATTGGAAATATTTAAATTCTTATGGTCATGCTGTGCTTTTCACAGATGATTGGAATTCTGCCCAGGCACAAACCATATCATCCTTCCCCCAAACAATTTGTCAGCTGTTTAACCTAGTGTAATTTGTTTTTCATGATCAGCAGAAATGACAGTGCTAAAATGCTTTATAGGGAAATAAAAATAAAATAGAATGATAGCTCTGATTTTTTTTAATAT
Source organism: Balaenoptera borealis (assembly GCF_965194805.1). NCBI lineage: Eukaryota > Metazoa > Chordata > Mammalia > Artiodactyla > Balaenopteridae > Balaenoptera > Balaenoptera borealis. Next base: position 58,646,077 of record NC_138860.1, on the reverse strand, counting down.
CCTCTTTTTTCTCCCAAATCATTCTTTGATATAAAAATGTATCTTAACCTTTGCTTTAATACTGGGAAAACAGGAAAGATTTTTTAAACTAGAGTCTTATTTTGTGAAACTGAAAACGTACTATGAATTTCAGCAAGATAGGTTATACTGACACACAAAAGAATTTCATGGACGCATTATTAGGATTTCATTGCTTATATACACATAGCCTTAACCTTTATATGAGCTTGTGGCTAAGAAATTTAATCACTCTCCATTCAGACTGAACTTGGGCTGAAGCCTGGAATTGTTTGAGAAAGAGATCATTCCATGTGCCCAACTACCAAGCATTTAGAATGAAAGGAACACTGAGAACATGCCAAGAGAGCTTGTGCCACTGGAAACTGTACTTTTCTATGAGAAAGAATTTATCTCAGGACCGTAGATGAGATTTGTTAGACCTTTAGACATATTAATTTACAACAGCATAAAAGTCTTAGAAGATACACACTTATAAGCTCTTAAAAAGTCTAACTATTGATTGGCTGGTGCAGCATGTTCTGTAGGGTTTGGCTTAGGTGTTAGAGTTTCCTTCATCCCCAAACTCATGTGAACATTCTTCAGACGTGAGTATAGTAAATGATTCATTGTTCTTGTGATAATCCTTTACAAGATTTTCATTTATAATTGTATTTTTGGACAGCAGGGAAGTAAAGCTGTGACCTTTAAATTCTGCACTGCTAATCAAGATTTATTCAGGGATTGTGTGATGATAAGCTGATTGATGATCCTCCTCAATAGCAATTAGGGGCAATTGTTCAAAAACATGTATGCCACCTCTGCTGTCCACCTCTTTATAGTCTGCTTGCTAGAGAGCTGGGATCCCATAACAGGAGTGGCTTATCTTGTTGCTAGGAGGACTCATCTTATTGACAATATAATCCTGTAGCTGTGAATTCTGAATTGTAGTTATGGTTGCCATGTTTTTCTAATAAGAAAGTAGGATATGTGGTCTGACAATTATCACTGTACTGTTAGAGATGAAGGGAACATAGACCTATGAGTCTCTGGACCTGGGTAGAGGATGGACTACAGGTAGCTCCCTTCTGACAATTTAGATTAGGTTTTCCCTGAATTTTATATCCTGTAGGATGAATTATTTCCCAGGAAGCTCTTTGAGACCCATAGAAATAGGGATTTTGTGGTTCCTGCCCATTAGTCCTTCTGATATGCTGGGCAGGTCTGAATCCCAGTGATGGACATAGTTGAGACCCAAGTTGACATTCCTGCTATGGTTACTCTTAGGTCATTTAGGATCACTCTATGTGTGTGCATGAGTGTGTGTGTGTGTGTGGTATTTTGTGGTAAAAATAATAGTCTTTGTAGGGTTTAAGCAGTGAGAATACAGAACTGGTTTTTACAGGCGTAAAATGACTCGACAAAATGATAAATCCCCACTCTCACCTGATGAATTTCACATGCTCCCACCACCATCAATTCTACCTACTTGTGTCGTCCGTCAGTACTCATTATTCTGTTTCCTTCCTGTTCCTGTGGATGAACTGGCATGTTCCTTTCTAGTGCTTCCTATCCCCTCTTCCTTGAGACATCACTTCAGCACTTGTCCCTTCTCACTTCTGCACCATCAGCTTTTTCTCAGGACTGGATTAATACCATCAGCCTATGAACAGGCTATTAGTTTGCCCATCTTTATAAACCCTCCCTTGACTTCATAACCCTCTCCAGATGCCCTCTCACTTCTTTCCTGTCCTTTACAACACAACTTTTTAAAAGAATTGTCTACAGCCAGTCTCCACTTCCTCTCCTCCCATTCTCTCTAAAGTCTATTCCAATCAAACTATCACCCACCCTACTCCACTCTAACAGCCCTTTTCAACATCCTGAATGACCCTCAAGTTGCCCAATTTTATGATTTGTTCTTAGTTCTCATCTTACCTGACATGTTGACAGTATTTGATGGAGTGAAAAGTCTCCTTTCATGAAACATTCTCTTTAACTGGCTTTGGGTCACCTTTCTCTCTGCGTTTTTTCTCCTATCTTGTTGACCACTCGGGCTTACTCTCCATTTCCCGACCTCTAAACATTGGAAAACCTGGGGCCCAGTGCTCTGACCTCTTCCTTATCTGTCTCTCACTTAGTGATCTCATCTACTTGCCTAACTTTAATGAATTCCAAATATATATAAATCTAGCTTGGACTTCTCCCTAGATGAAAGACTCACAGATCCAGCCCCAAGGCATTCTTGTGCTAATTAGAAAAGGCTAACCTTTCCTCAAGCCCTTGACTGCCGTCTTCTGTAAAAATTTCAGAATAGATATACACTTATCAGATGAGATGAATGCGAATTGTGTGTCTTTCAGCTGCGTGATTCTCAACCATTAGCGGCAGTTTTGTTTCTCCATGTGGGTGGTGTGTAGTAGGCATAACAAGCTTAATAGGTCCCAAACTGAACTTTTTAATTTAATTTTACTGGAGTATAGTTGATTTATAATGTTGTGTTAGTTTCAGGTGTACAGCAAAGTGATTCGGTTATACATATACATATATTCATTCTTTTTTTAGATTCTTTTCTCATATAGGTAATCACAGAATATTGAGTAGAGATCCCTGTGCTATACAGTAGGACCTTGTTGGTTATCTGTCTTATATATAGTAGTGTGTATATGTTCATCCCAAGCTTCTGATTTATCCCTCCCCCCTACCCACACGTTTTCCCTTTGGTAACCATAAGTTTGTTATCGATATCTGTAAGTCTGTTTCTGTTTTGTAAATAAGTTCATTTGTATCTTTTTAAAAGTTAGATTCCACATATGAGTGATATCATATGATATTTGTCTTTCTCTGTCTGACTTACTTCACTTAGTATGATAATAGGTCCATCAATGTTGCTGTAAATGGCATTATTTCATTCTTTTTTATGGCTGAGTAATATTCCATTGTATATATGTACCACATCTTCTTTATCCATTCCTCTGTCGATGGACATTTAGGTTGCTTCTGTGTCTTGGCTATTGGAAATAGTGCTGCAATGAACATTGGGATGCATGTATCTTTTCAAATTAAGGTTTTCTCCGGATATATGCCCAGGAGTGGGCTTGCTAGATCATATGGTAACTCTGTTTTTAGTTTCTTAAGGAACCTCCATACTGTTCTCCATAGTGGCTGTACCAATTTGCATTCCTACCAACAGTGTAGGAGGGTTCCCTTTTCTCCACACCCTCTCCAGCATTTATTGTTTGTAGATTTTTTGATGATGGCCATTCTGACTGGTGTAAGGTGATACCTCATTGAAGTTTTGATTTGCATTTCTCTGATAATTAGTGATGTTGAGCATGTTTTCATGTGCTTTTTAGCCATCTGTATGTCTTCTTTGGAGAAATGTCTATTAAGGTCTTCTGCCCATTTTTTATTGGGTTGCCAAACTGATCTCTTGATCCCCAACCCCATCTCCCCAACATCTTCCTTTCTATCAGTCTTTTCTACTTCAAAATTCTTCTCATTGCTGAGGTCAGCCTCCTTGAAGTTATTCTTAACTCCTTTCTTTCTCCCATACCTCTCCTTTAATCCATCAGCAAATCCCGCTGGTTTTTCCTTCAAACTTAATTAGAATGTAACCACTTCTCACCACTCCCACCCAGGTCCAAGCCTCATCATCTCACCTTTATTATTCTGTTAGCCAGCTTCTTCTCTTATACCTCGCTTTCTGTTCTTAACACAACAGTACAGTTCTTTATTTAAAACCTAGGTCACCTCATGTTTTCCCTCTACCCAAAATGCTTCAAGTGCTCTACCATTCATTTAGAGTAAAAATCAAAGCCCTTAAAATGACCCACAGGCCCTGTACCATCCAGGTCTGTACCACAGCTCTGACCTCATCTCCTGCCTCTCTCCCCCACGCTCTGTGCTCCAGGCACGTTGGCCTCCTTGCTCTTCCTCCAATATGCCAAGCATAGTCTGCTTCAGGCAGTCTACTGGGATCCTCTTATGTAAAGCATGGCTTCTTGAGTCTTTGCTCAAATGTTACTTTATCACATCAGAGAAGCCTTCCTTGACTGACATATATAACAAAGCAACCTCCCTTCCCCAGTATTTAATATCCCCTGTATTCAATTTTCTCCATAGCATTTATAATCTGGCACACACACACTGTTTACTATTTTATCTCACTGGAATTTAAGCTTCATGAGGCTAGAGACTATTTTGTTCACTTTACTATATCCCCAACTTCTAAAACAGTGCCTGAGAAGTAGTAGAAGCTCAGTAAATACATCCCTAAATCTCTTTGTGGAACCCTATCCCTAAAAAGACACAGAGGTTTGAGATGGTACTGCACAATTCCAATCTCTCAATTCCAAGATAAAAGCATGTTCAGAAGTCCAGGAATGAATTTAAATCTAATTTGAAAATTGCATTGATTTTACAGCTTTCTGGAAGGGCATTGGTTTCCTACAGAGAAAGCAAGTAGGCGCCATCTAGTGGCAACAAGAGAAGTACACATTTGTGTTACTTGAATTATTGATTAGTAACATAATTGAAAATGTAGTCCCTGATCCAGAAGCTTTTTAATTCTATGAACGTAATAATTACGATAGCCAAAAGTTCTCAGATTTGCAATTTCCACAGAACATGTTGAATTGAAAAGTACTGTTTATTATAAATTATTTATGGCTCATGTTTACTTACTAAGTTTTGTTTGTTTATTTTTTAGGATCTGACATCCATTGTTCCTCTTTATTTTTCTTATTGTTTTATCCTCTACTTATCTTTAAACTCTTACATGGTACTGGCCTAGCCACTGAGTGGGTAAATAAAATAAAGGCTCTATCGTCTAAGAATTTATAATCTAATAAAAACAGCACCAATGAGGGTAAATATGTGAAAGAAAATGCCAAATGATGCAGTGGTCTCTTCAGGCCAGACTTCTGAAGCCTATTGAAGCTTAATTGCTGTGTATACTTCCACCATTGATGCATGAGCCACATCTTGTAGTTGTCTCCCTGTTGGCCTTGCCATATAGTGGGTGAAGGTTAAATATTTATGGTGGGGAATCATAGAAAGACTACCAATAATTGTCTCAGCTGCTACCTGGCCCAAGATATTTAGCCTTAGTCTACATTTGGTGGAGCAGTTCTTCAGCTAGTTGTTAGAGAAATTGAAGTATTTGTTAAGACTTGTTCCCTTGTTAAAATTATCATATAATTTTTAGGTCTAATAGTATCAGTTTCCTTTTTTGAGTTGTGTTGTTTATCATATACTTGATATCTCTGGAAGCAGATATAGAAATTGGTAGCACAACAGTTTGAAGATGTTACTGAAATTTCGAAAAAAACTAATATTCTGTTATTATATAGTTACTTTAGAGTTTTTCCTTCTGCCTACAGATACGGATTATAATTATTATTATTTTTTAGATTGCAGGTAAATAGTTTCTTTGTAATATCCTATCTTTTTTTTTCTTGAGAAAATATCTTTTTAATTAAAGAAATTGGTGTGGTATTTTGAATAGTATATTTTAAAGCTAAAACATTCCATATATTATTTCTTTTTAAAGAATAAAGCAAACGTTGTTTCTAAATCTTCTTGCCTTCTGAAGCTATATTTATATAATTTAGCATTCCATCGTGATAAAGTGGTGATATTGAAAAAGGACATTCTAATAGGATTAGTAAGTAGGCTTTTTGTGTACCCTAGCTCTAATTTCTTTGACAATTGGTTGCTATTATTTGTTTCATCATTTGGAGGGCCAGAATTCTCTTTATTTAGTAGGCTAGGTGGTTTAAAGACTGCTTATAATACTTAATTGCTTATCTGAAAATTAGCAAATTTACCAGCCTTAGCATTTGAACTGTTTAATATTTCTAAAGTATTAACTGTGCTTTTTGGTAACTACTGTGTTCTCTCATTGTGATGGCTGAAGAGGCAATACTGGATACTTTGACTTGTAATTAAAGAGGCATTATTTCCTTATTATTGCAAGAGTACATGAATTTTAGGTTGTATTAATTTGTCTTTTGTAGAATATGCAGAATTTCTACATTGCAAAGGAAAAAAAATTACAGATTTTGATGAAGTTCGCCATGAGATTGAAGCAGAAACAGATCGAGTAACCGGAATGAATAAAGGAATTTCCTCCATACCCATTAATTTACGAGTCTATTCCCCACATGGTAAGTAAAATAACAAAATTCCAAATTCTTGTCCTCAAAAATTTTTACTATATTAATTAACATACAGTATTTATAGAAGATGGTTTTTTTCTCTGAAAAAATACCGAGTTTCTAGGATTGTGCTTAGATACTTCAGTAAATGGTATGATCCAAACAGCTCATAAAATTATTTATGGGGAGACAGGAGGAGATAACTTTTAAAAGAGAATTGAGTAAGTCATTTAAAAAAGTTTTCTTTATGTTTATCTTAAACTTTTAGAATTCCAAAGAGGTATGCATGAAAACTTCCGTTTTTAATATCTTCAGTTTTTGCAAAAATCTTAGAGGTGCATGGTACTGTGGTTGAGTTATCCTTAATGAATTTTCTTTCAGTCCTATGTATTCCTCTTTAATCTCTTCCTGAGGAATCAACTGTGATTTTTTTTTTTTTCCCCAGACTGTCAGCAGAAACTTGTCAGATAACCAGTTCTTGGTGTGTGATACAGAATAGCCTCCATTCTGACTAAGATTTTAGTGGGGCAGATTTTAATCTCCTATCTTCTACCCAGCTCTGTTGCTTTTGAAATGGACCCATGAGTGACATAAGCTCAATTACGACTTCCCAAGAGGACTTGGTGCCAACAACGTAGCGTGCAGAGAGAACGATAGCCAGGTCGGGACTGGAGTCACTGACTCGGTAGTTTCCTGGGCTCCCAAAATGGTGCTCCATGAGTCTGGCTGTATAGCCTGCACACTAACCTCATGGCACCATGAATGGCTAACGGCTTTCCTATAGGTTAAGTGGCTAACACTCTGTAAATAATGTATGATGTTTTTAAAGGGAAGGGCAAACCTTACCCAGAGAATTTTTACACCATTTGAAGGCAATGTACAAGACTGGCAGACAGCATATTCACTTACTGTTCAGTGTTTGAATTATAGCCCCCAGTTACAAATGTGACAGCTCTCTGAGAAAACTATTAGGTATGCAAATCAGTGCTTCTTAAATTATGTTAAAATGATCATTTGGCCTAGCACAATCATATTATAAAAATAGAGAAAACTTGAAAAGCCATTTTGAATTCTATCCTTTTTATTCTATGCACATGAGTCAAAGTTCTTCAGATACACAATACGTAAAGCTCAGCTTGTTTTATTTCTACTAAAGTGACACATGAGTCTGCATTGCTGATATCTTTCAGCATTGACGGTATATGTAAAACCTTTTTTTTTTTTTTTTTTTTTCCTTTCCACAGTGTTAAATCTAACCCTTATCGACCTGCCTGGAATTACTAAAGTGCCCGTGGGAGATCAGCCACCAGATATTGAGTACCAGATCAGAGAAATGATTATGCAGTTCATCACACGGGAGAACTGTCTGATTTTGGCTGTTACCCCAGCCAACACCGATCTTGCAAACTCAGATGCACTGAAACTAGCTAAAGAAGTTGATCCTCAAGGTGAGTGTATGACCCATAAGATGAAAGGGAATTAGTTTAAAATGTCAAGAGTTTGGGTATATTTCAAGGTAACACAAATTCTCACAAGTTGATTTTATTATTAATTAAATTAGCCATTATTAATATTGTTAGCTCTTTCATATTTAAGATGCTGAAATAAATATAACTGGGGAATATAGTCTAAACCTATATAAATAAATGTAAGATTAACTGCGATCTAGGAAAATAGACATTTCTAATTGTTATGAACTACTTATTTTAACAGCTAATAAAAGAAATTTCTGAAACAGAATTCAGATTTCCCCTTAGTTTTTATGAGTTATCTGAATATACTCCCAATAAAAGATCTTTCCTGTTTTTGTTTGTTTTTCATTAAAATAGGAAGCTCTTTTAATGCATGTAAGATATTATTTAGTTTATAATATTTGACTTAAATCTCTGCTTTCATAATATATATTTGTTACTGGCATTTCAGAATCCAAAAAAGTCCCTTATTTATACTGATGTTTGACTTTTTCTTTCTCTGAGCTGAGTAATAATTTATGTTCAGGGACCCCAATGATGGGTCTTTGTGTGTGTCTGTTTAAAGAAATTATGAATGGTGCTCAGTGATGTGTCCCTTCAAGATGCAGATGCGTCTTCTCCAATTCTAGGAATTCTTTTTTTTAAAAAATAATTAATTGCCCCATTTTCTCTGGTCTCTTTTTCTGGAATTCTTATTATTGACATCCTAGAACTCCTGGATTAATCCTCTTTTTTTTAAAAAAAAATCTCATTTATCATCTGTTTGTCTCTTTGTTCTACTCTTTGCAATTTTTACTCAACTTTTAGCTCCTCTAATTAATTTTTCATTTCTGATATCATTTAAAAGTTCCAACAACATTTTCTTATTTTGTGAATTATATTTTTATTTTTTAAAATAGCATCATGTTCTTGGCTTCTCAAGTGCAGTACCTTCTCTAAAGATTTTAATGAGAGCTTTTTGAGGTTTCCTTTTTGTAATCTAGAATGTCTCTGAGTTCATTTTTTTCTGGTTGTTTGTTTTGGTCATTATCTTTGATGTTAGAGACCTTTTTCAAATGACTGGTGATCTTTTGCTGCTCTCGTAGATTTAAGAGTAGAGCACTAAAAAGATGATGGAAGGTCTGCCTGTGCTTGAAAGGGATTTATTGACTAATGGGCTTTTCCATAGGGTGATTGGGCTGGGACCTGGCCATTTTGTGGGGAGACTTCCTCAGCTGCTATTAGATTCTGCAAGTATTTTCTCTTGAGCTGACTTGGTATAAGCCTGATGTCCAGTGGTCTCAGAGCTACATGGAAGAATTGAGTTGGTGGGGGAAGGTGGTGTGATTCTCACTATTCAGCATGTAGACTTTTCATTAATCCCTCTGCTTTCATAATGGCATTCCTGAAGGTCTTCTTGAGTCCAAAGTCCCTCTAGTTCATCCTCTTCTGAAAGTAAATCTTCAGTATTCTGCTGAGGTCAAGGAGGAGTAACTGTGTGGGTGTGCAAGATGGGAAAAAGAGTCTGGCAGCCTAACAGTAAACCATATAAACTTTCAGCCAGTTCTTCTATTTTCAGCTCCTCTTAAACTAACTTTGGTGCCTTCAGTTCTTGAACCTTTTCAGAGTTCTGCAGTAGTGACTGGTTTTCTTCTTCTTGACTTCTTCCAACATACCTGAGATTGGGGTTTGAAACAAAGCAGGTGGAAGTTCCAGATGGCTACATGGGGACCATCACCAGGACTCCTTCATCAGCATCAGTGGCTTGGGAGAGCCAGATTATGGATTGGGGCTGGAGTCTAGTTATAAAAATGATACTAAAACACCCCTGTCTCAGAAGCCTTCTTGTTCTGAAGGAGAAAAAAACAGGTTATCTGATTGGAACAGAGAGAGATAACACTTCCATCAATGGATTCTAGTGAGTGCAGCACAATCACATCCCTGAGAAGTCCACACTTACTTTAGATGAAACTTCATGGAGGAGTACAAATGATATCCCCAGTCTGTCTGCCACAAATCTGTATCCAGAAAGTTAAATGAGACTTTTGTTTTTGCTATAGACCTGGCTTATTTTACAAGCTTATTTTTATTAGCTGCCACTTAGAAATTGCCATGTGAATGTTCATGAATTTACCCCAAATGAGCCTCATTTCTTGCGGCTCATTTTAACTCCTGCTTTGTCAAAGATAGGCCCTCGTTACCCCAATTTTTTATATCCTGTAAATGGTAGTCCTAAGAACAGATTTTTGAAAGTTTGCAGATAATTCACAGGGAACTTTGCAAATAATTGATAATTTTACAGAAATAGAGAAAATATTCAATGCCACTGTATGCTACTTTGTCTACTCTTGCATGGTGATCGCTAAGGAGGACAAATTCATTGCCTGAAGACTCATAAGTGCAATTCTTGGGTTAGTTACTAGAAGTTCCTGGCTAACCTCAGGGTTTATTATTTGTTTTTGAATCCTAGTTTCAATTCTGAAACTTCTGAACACTGTCGTACTTGAGAACCCTCAGGTTTGCATGGTGATTAGGTCTCCACCAGAGACCCACTTTTGTGTGCTGCTATACTGAGGCTTTGTCTGGTCCTGGACATCACTGAAGCTCCAAAGGAAGAGGGTGAATTCTTGCCCAAACCAATAGGGTTCACATTTATAGTAAAAGAATTAAAATAGAGAAAAAAAGAAGCTGTAGGACTCAATGCAACTTGAGCTTAGAATATGAGATATAGAGACATGGTATATTGGGGTTGACAAATAGATACCTTTATTTACCCTCTGCACCCTCCCAGTCATTCTGTGGGAAGACTGAATCATTCTAATATCTGATTCAGAGGTCTAGTTTTCCTTATAATTACAGCTTTGGTAAAAAAGCAGTAACATCAACTTTGGTTAGTTAGGTATGTGTTGCTTAACTTCTACATGTTTGTGAGTTTCCCAAATTTCTTTCTGCTATTGATTTCTAATTTCATTCCATTGGATTGGAGAACATACTTTGCATTATTTTAATCCTTTCAAATTTATTGAGACTTGTTTTATGGCCTAACATGTGGTCTATCCTGGAGAATGTTCCATGTGCATTTGAGAAGAATGTATTTTTTGCTGTTGTTGAGTAGAGTGTTCTATAGATGCTTTTTAGTTCTATTTGGTTTATAATGCTGTTCAAATATCGCTGCCTTCTTGGTCCTCTGTCTGGTTCTTCTATTATTGAAAATGAGATATTGAAGTCTCCCATTATTTTTGATAAATTGTCTATTTCTCCCTTCAATTGTGTTGGGTTTTGCTTTATGTATTTTAGGACTCTGTTGTTAGGTATATTTATACTTGTTATGTCTTCTTGATGGTTTGACCTTTTGATCATTATAAAATGTTCTTTTTTGTCTCTAGTAACGATTTTTGTCTTAAATTCTATTTTGTTTGATATTGTGTAGCCACTGCAACTCTCTTTTTGTTACTATTTCCTTGGTATCTTTTTCCATTCTTTACTTTCAACCTATTTGTGTCTTTGAATATAAAATGTGTCTCCTGTAGATAGCACGTAGTTGGATCAATTTTTAAAAAGCCCTTTCTACCAATATCTGCCTTTTGATTGGAGTGTTAGTCCATTTCCATGTAATTACTGAAAGATAGAATTTATGACTTTCATTTTGCTATTTTATGTATGTAAGTCTTTTTGTTTCTCTATTTCTTTATTATTGCCTTGTTTTTTGTTAAAAATGTATTTTCTAGTGTACCATTTTAATTACCTTGTCATTTATTTTAATATTTTAAAGTTATTTTCTTAGTGGTTGCCATAGAATTACAATTAACCTCTTAATTTATAACCTCTTAATTTATAATCTGGTTCAGATCAATACCAACTTAATTTCAATAGTATACAAAATTTTTGCTTCCATATAGCTCCAGTTCCTCCCTTTCCTTTGTGCTACAAATTACCTTTATACATCACAAGCCCATCAACACAGACATAATTACTGCTTTATGTAGTTCTCTTTTAAATCAGATAGGAGAAAAAAAGTTACACACAAACACAAATACATTATATTTTTTTACATTTACTTATGTACATTTGTCCCTTGGTATCTGTGGGGGATGGCTCTAGGACCCCCAGTGGATACACACCCAAATCTGCACATGCTCAAGTCCCTTATATAAAATGACATGATATTTTCATGTAACCTATGCACATCCTCCCATATACTTCAAATCATCTCTAGATTATTTATAATACCTAATACAATGTAAATGCTATGTAAATAGTTTCTGGTGTTTGGCAAATTCAAGTTTTGCTTTTGGCAACATTATGGGATTGTTTTGGGAATATTTTTGATCCACAGTTGGTTGACTCCATGGATGCAGAGACTGTGGATATGGAGGATCAACTGTAGTTACCTTTACCAGTGTTCTTTATTTCTTTGTGTGAATTTGAGTTACTGTCTAGTGTCCTTTCATTTCAGCCTGAAGGACTTCAGTTAGTATTTCTTGTAGGGTAAATTTGCTAGAAAGGGATTCTTTCAATTTTTATTTATCTGGGACTCTCTTAATTTCTCCTTAATTTTTGAAGGAAAATTCTTAGCTGATAGTCTTTATTTCACCACTTTGAGCATGCTATCTCAACTGCCTTCTGACCTCTGTAGTTTTCTGATGAGAAATCAGCTGTTAATCTCACTGAGGATCCCTTGAACATCATGAATCTCTTCTCTCTTGTTGCTTTATAGATTTTCTCTTTGTCTTTGTCTTTTGAAAGTTTGATTATGATGTTTATAGATGTGGATCTCTTTGATTTTTTTATCCTTCTTGGAGTTTGTTGAACTTTTTGGATGTGTAGATTGATAGTTTTCATCAAATTTTGGACATTTTCAGCCATTATTTCTTTAACTATTCTTTCTTCCCCTTTCTTTTCTTTCTGAGATTCCCATTAAATGTATGTTGGTACACTTGATATGCTCCTTTATTTTCTTTATTCTTTTTTCTTTCTGATTCTCAGATGAGAGGAACAGTCTCAACTGACCTGTCTTAAGATTTGCTGATTCTTTTTTCTGCTTGTTCAGATCTGCTGTTGAACATTTCTAGGGAATTTTTTATTCCTATTATTTTAATTTTCACCTCCAGAATTTATTTTTTAAAAATAATTTCTATATCTTTATTGACATTCTATAGTTGGTAAAAAATCATTCTCTTACTTTTTTAGTTATTTAGATATGGCTTCCTTTAGCTCTTTGAAGATATTTAAAATAGCTGATTTAAAGTCTTTGTCTAGTAAATTCAATTTCTGGACTTTCTCAGAGACAGTTTCTACTGCATGCTTATTTTCCTGTGTATGAGGCATACTTTCTTCGCACATCTTGTAATATTTTGTTGAAAGCGGAAAATGTTAAGTAATATAATGTGGCACCACTCAAAATCAGATTCCTCTCCTCCCCCAGTGTTTGTTTTTGTTGTTGGTTGTTGTTGTTGTTGCTACTTGTTTGCTTAGTAATTTTCCTGAGCTAATTCTGTAAGGTCTGTATTCTTTGTTATTTGTGGTCATTAAAGTCTTTACTCAGTTTTCTCATTGATCAGCTAGTTATTAGACAGAGATTTTCTTAAATGCTCAGAGCCAAGTAGTCTCCCAGCATTTGCTGAAGGATTTGATGTGCATTTTGGAATATGCCTTCAGTGCTCAAGCAGTTTATAACTCTGCCTTAGTCTTCACTTCCTGCTTGTGTAGATCCTTAAGGATAGCTAGAGGTGAGAGTTTAGGGCCTTCTGAGATCTTTCCTGAGAATGTACACAGCCCCAGGCATGCATGTGGCCTTCTAGATTCTAGATTGTACAAAATTCACAGGCCCTTATGGCCATCTCATTCCCCCAATTTTTCTTTTTTTTGGTCGTCCTCTTTTTTTCCCCCAACTGTTATTGCTGCCTGAGGCAGCTGTTATGTTAAACAATTGCCACTGATTGTTTTCCACATGCTTCCTGGGGGAAAAGGCTATTTGCACTGAGTAAGCTCTGAGTTGGGCCAAATAAAGAAAGCTCTATGAATGGGTATTTTTAGAGAACTACTAGACAGGTTAAATAATTACAATTCTCTGGAAGTGGTACTTTTGGTGTATTCCAACCCCATTCTTTCCCTTCCAGTAGCTGCTGGCTGCTATTTTTTGCTGTGATTGTGGGATTTTTGGTTTTTAAGACTACTGCAGAGCTAAGGAGAGGGGAATGGGAATAGGGAAAGTCCAAACACCACAAATCTCTCTGTTATTCCTGAGATCCAGTGATTTTGTTGAATAAATGCCCCTCACATTGTTGTAAACCTTCGGTTAATTTTGAGAGTTCTGAAAAAGTTGATTTTGACAACTATTGCCAGTATTCTTGTTGCTTTTATGGAGGAATGGCCTTTTCAGAGGTTCTATTCCACCATTCCATATTCCATTCCAATATTCTTTATCCTAATCCTATATAACTTTAATAATCAGGACATTTTCATATAAAAGACATCTGAATTGAGATGATGAGGATAATCTGGTTGTGATATCTGTCACCCTGTTAGTCTTCAGGATTGATTTGGCTGGCTTGAAAGTGACCTGTTCTCATCACTTCATGTACATTCTTCCTGAAGTTTTGCCCTTAGCTAAAGAGGATTACCTATTTAGATAATAGAGGACCATTCTTTATTCAAGGTATCTGGATTATAATCTTATCCACCAAGGTACATAATTATATAGTTTTCTGAGAAGTGGTCTATTTTAGGCAGTAGCTACTTTGCACTAAATTAAGCCTATTTGACATAGATGGGCCATTTTCACCTTAGCAGGACTTGGGTATATTCGAATATGTACTTGGGAAGGAAGTTTATGTTGATAAGTTAATTATAAATTATTTGCATAATGATCTTAAAAGTTAAAGCTTTTACAAAGTAAATGTTACTAAAATGCTGGGATAGAGTTATACATTTTTTATATTAAAATAAGATTCATGATGAATTATTCTCCCAGTGTATGTAGAATGTCACAAATTTGTAGGTAGACAAAGGTTGAGCTTATCTTTTGAATTATTTGTGAAAAATGTTTTTCTGACTAAATGAGGATTTTCAGTAAAACTTCAAGGGGAATGGCTATGCAATTTAAAAGGTCAAACTCCTAATCATCAGAATTATTTAATGTTTTACAAATATTTTTCCCAGTATAGTGGTCTTAAATTTTCGAAGTACTCTTACGTACTTTGGTTTTAGTTTCACCAGAATACTTTGAGGTTGGCTGCGTTGAGGTCGTATTTTGGAATGAGGAAATTTGTTCAGGTGATGTACACAGTGTTGAATAACATGCCTGCAACCACACAGTGCATTTGTGATAGCCCCTTCCTCCTCATCTAGTGATTTTTCTACTTCATCAGACCATTCTTCAATTAATTGCTTTATTAAATGGTATAGATGAAAGAACACAGGATTTGGAAACTGATCTATCACTTCATGATTGTATATTCTTGGGCAAGTTATTTAACTTTTTCGAACTTTATTACCTCAATTCTAAAATGACATGAAATTATAATAAACTTCAAAATGTTGCTATGATAATTAAATAAGGTAAATTTGTCTGTAAAGACAACTCAAACTCTAAATGGCTAGCCAAATGCTAGCAATTATTTTCCTCTTGAAAATATTCACAGTATACTACTTTGTTATTTTATTTTTTGTACATCATTTATAGTATTAATAAACCTATAAAACAATCAGTAGCATTCTCTAATCCAAACTGCTGCCTACACTAATGTGAATTAATAAGGCTTGATAACAGAATTGTAATAGAATTATTTTGAATATTTTAATAGTGTGTCATAAAAATTAAAATAATTTCAGATTCACCTGCAAATTGCTAGATTAACTGTAGGTAAAAGAAGACCTTAGCTGGGTTGAGGCTGGGATAGGGTGGAAGGAGGGTTGTCCTTAGCTTGGCTTGATGTGTTTAAGGCATTGTGCCAGCTGCTACTCACAGATACAGATTAAGAGGGCCAGACTAGGATTCTTACCATGGAGACTGCATTGATTTCTCTAAGGAACATTTCCTCCAGCTATTTAGAAGTTCTAACCAGGTGCATTAAGAATTCAATCACTGCCTTTGTTAGTTAATCCACTAATTTGTTATTCAGCAGACATTTATCAGGCATCTATTGAGCCAGGCAAAGTGCTTGTGGTCCTTAGCGTTAATTCTATATGCTGGACCACCTAATAGGATCCTAGGCTAGGTAGATACACACTACATATTTCTGATTATTTTTGTGACTTTCCACTACTTAAAAAAAATATGCTGTTTGCATGGCATCTTGTCTTATGTGTGAAGTCATAAAAGTCCGCAGAAAAAGTTTTACAGAGCATCTGCTTTATGAAATGAACATTTTCATATTTTAGGGGATGTGATTTGGCTCACAACATATATTAATTCAAGTGAAATGCGTTGTGTAATAACACTGTGTGTCATATGTTATAACCACAAGTATCCTGTCAGGTAGGTGGCATTGCCCAGTTTTATATAAGAGGAACTGAGCTCAGAGAAGCTATGGAACTTGCTCACGGTTAGACAGCTGGTGAGTAGCAGAAGCATGATATGAGCCTACCTATCTCTGAGACCAGTAGATGTAGTCTACCACTGTATCGTCTATCTTTCTCACACCAACTGTGTTTTAAACACTTTGTTCAGTGATAATCATGAACACATTAGATTTTTATAAAATTTGAGTAATACCTGCTTGATAAAGTAGTTTTATGGTACTAAGTATGGTGAAGCATTGTTAAAGTTATGTTGAATTAGGTTTTGCTTCATAATTCTTCTCTTTAAGGCAGAGATTTATTAAAATATCTCTGTATCAATCTGTATAAGAAACAGACTCATTGACAAACTTAAGGATTGAACGTTTAGAGGAAATATTGTAAATGCTGGCTAAATAATTGGTTTGGAAGAGTTCATGTTTACATTCTCACCTGAATGCTTCTTTATTATTTCACAAAAGCACTCAGTGAATATTATCTTCAACTGGTTTAATGTGATTTTTACTTTTCATATCAGTTTTCAATATGGCTACATTGCTTTAACTAATTTTAAAAGATCATTGTAGTTGCTTGTTCATTTATTCAACAAGTAGTTAATTAGCAACTACTATATGCTGGACACCACTTTGAGCAGCATGAATACAGTGGAACAAAGCAAATCTTGGTTACGCAATTCACATTCTAATGGGGGAAACAGCCAAGATGTCTGATAAATGATTATTTTAATGTCCAGTAGTGATAAGTGCTATGAAGAAAAATAAAATAGTATAAGGGAAGAGAGAGTGATGGTCCATGGCAGCAGCATATGAGCAGAGAACTGTTAAGTGAGGGAACAAGCCCTGTGACTATCTGGAGGTGCAGCATTCCAGGTAAAGGGGACAGGAAGCACAAAGGACTGGGAGAACTGGCTTGACCTGTTAAGGAAGAGCAAGGAGGCCATTGAGGATGGAGCTCAGTGAGAGGAAGAGAAGTACTTTCTGCAGTCAGAGAGGTAGGCGGGCCCAGATCAAGTGGGGCCTTCTAGGCCGTGACAGAGACTTTGTATTTTGTTCAAAGTGTGATGAGCAGCCGCTGGAACATTTTGCGTGTAGAGAGACAAGATCTGATTTATGTTTTCATAGATCAGTCTGGCTGCTGTGAGAAGAAATGACTAAAAGAGGGGCATGAGTATAAACAAGGAGATCAGTTGGATTACTCCTTCAAAGAGGTCCAGTGGGGAGAGGGATGATGTGGCTTAGAATAAGAGAGTAATGGTGCAGAGGGAAGAAGCTGTCAGACTCAAGATATATTTTGAAAGTAGAGCTGATAGTTTACTGATGACTTGCTGTGAGTAAAAGAAAGGAGTCAAAGTTGACTCCAAGGGTTTTAATGGTGATGCCATTTACTGGGATTGGGAATATTAGGAGAGAAACATGGTTGGGGGAATCAAGTGTTCCCTTTTGGACATATAAAATTTGAGATGTTTATTAGTCACCTAAGTAGTGGTGTTAGAGACTGGAATTCAAGGGAGAGTTTTAAGCTGGAGTTATGAATCTGGGAGATATCAGCCTAGAGGTGGTGTACTGATTGCTGACCTTGATAAGAAGGGTTTGGTAGGAAAGTCTCCTAGGAGAAGGTTCAAAGGAGACTTGGATGTGAGGAAGTGGAGACAGAATACAGACAGCTTTCTCAGGATTCACAGTAGAGGGAAGCAGAAAAATGGGACACTAGTTGTTTAAGATCAGAGAACGTTTTTGAAGGATGGGCGATATTCATACCATGTTTGTGTGTTGATGAGAACGGACCAGAAGAGAGAGAAAATTGTTAAAGAAGAATAGAGATGGGATAAATATAGGAGAAGCAGGATAAAGACAGGATAAATATATGAGAAAAATCCTTGATTAAGGGGAGTGGGAATGTTACATGGGGCACCTGTGGGAGTCCTTGCAATAGATAGAAGCGAATTAGATTTTTCTCCATTTTAAGAGTACAAAAGGCAGAGGATATGGATACAGAAGAGGTTAGCTGGTTAGATTGATTGGTGGAGAGATAGCTTTCAACATATTGAGTTTATTTATGATGGTGTAATATCCACCTATCCTGATAGGTTCTAATGGTCATATAATAAAGACGCCATGTTTACACTGCTGTTCAACATGACTAGAAGTGACACTAGTATCTTTGTGTTTTATGGGTACTGTTATACCCTCACTGAGCAGTTCATCATAAAGAGGCACTCACATTTTCTGTATAAAAGCAGAAGAGTCAGTCCCAGCAGTGGTATTGATTTATTACTTGAGCATGAGTTCATTACCCATGAAGACTCTCACTGTGCCTTTTATCTTCTAGGCACAGCAGTATTTTAGCATTACCCATTAAGCTTGTTGTCTACAATAGAGGGGTGTTTAAAAGCCTCACTAGGGAGGCAAATGTGTCTGGAAATTCCTTTCATGGTGATTTATTTCACAGCAAACAAATTTCATTTCTAAATCTAGCATGACCAGAGGTCTTCCGGAAGTATAAAAAACACTCCAAGAGGAGTGTTAGACCTCTGGTTGGGAAAAAGGGCACCATTTTCTCTTGAGATGAAATCTGTGAATTGGTGAGAATTTACCAGGAGGCTGGAGGCAGACTTCCTTATTTGTTTTGTGGAGGTGTGTCCAACCTACCTCCTCAAGGTTTTGCCTTTCCACAAGTCTCCATATTCAATCTGGAAAAAGTTAGTTCATATGTCATGTAAGCTGATGCTCATTGACCTTTGGCAACACTTAGCAGTTGCCAAAGCACTTTACTTTTCTATCTGGTCATGGAGGTGCTGGAGGTGCTGTTAAGTTAAACAGAAGCTTCAAGCATCCAGGCGTTAAGTCAGCATTCAGAATATGATGAATATGTTTATAAAATGCAAATGTAGGAGCAATCCATGGAGAAAACCTATTTTCCAGTCAGTGTCTCTTTCTCTGCAGCTATTCTTTTTTCCTAATTGGATTCTCGTTTTACCTTGAAATTCTTAGCTTAAATATTTGATCATATTAAAAACAATTAATACAGTTGTCCCTCAGTGCCCCTGGGGGATTGATTCCAAGAGGCCCTGCAGATACCAAAATCCATGGATGTTCAAGTTCCTTATATAAAATGGCATAATGCAATGAATACAGTTCACGCTCCTCACCTGCAGGTTTTGCATCAGCAGATACGGAGGGTCGACTGTAGATATTAAGTAATTAAATCAAGAGTGCAAATCCTACCTGATATTAATTGAATCAATTAATATTTGTGAAGCTATCTGATTCTTTAAGAAGAAATAACCTAGTGTGTTTACTCATACAAGGCATGTTTTGACTTCTTAAGGGATATGTTTTTGAGCTTATTTTTAGCATGAGTGAGACTCTTAAAATCAATTAGTTTTGGTTTTTTTTCAAATGGTGGAAATGCTAGGAACAAAGGCTAAAACCAAAATATTTCTGGTCTTTGAAAAAGTTGTTTTACATTCTTTCTGTTCAATCAATCATTCTTTTAAATTAAACATCTACTATGTACTAAGCTTGAACAAGGAATACATTAGATATCTGCTCTAAAGAAAGCAGGGACCACAGATATACATGACCTTACAATCCTGTGTGATCAGAACTTTGATAGGAGGTGTATGGAATATATCATCATAATATTATACTCTGAAGTCTGAGAATTACAGATGCATATTTAAAATTCATATTGCTATTTTACATTTGTACTTGAATTTCAAGAGTTTCATGTGTATACAATTCGAATAAGTTTGTTAAATCTTATGTTAGAAATCAGCCTCTTTGCAAAGAGAGTAGTTCGTCTGAAGATTGATTAATAGGCTTGCCCAAGTGTAGAGAAGAACTTCCATTTGAGCTTTAAAAAGTATGTTGAGTCTTAGAATTATATTTAAGATTATATCTAGATTTATATGTCATATATAAATCACATCTAGATTTATGTATGTCATATAAAGTATGTTGAATCTTAGAATTGGAAACATGACAACAAAAAAATTCATCTTAATAGGCTTTAAAAAGAATTTTTTAAAAAGTGTGTACTTCTTGATATGCTATTTTTGTTGGGAAAAATAAAATAACCTTGATTATGAAATTCACCGTGAAAGAGAGAAAGAGTATAGATTTAGGACTTGAATATGGATATAAATAAATAAATAAATTTAATTCTTTTAAAAAACAGGAATAAAAGAGAAAAACGTGAAGACGTTGGTAACAGTGAATGTTCTATTAAAATGGAACTTGTTATTGTCATCAAGATTGTATCAGTACGAAAGGTCACTAAGATGTGGATTACTAAAACTGATACGTTCATTCCTTTTGCCACTGGGGGTCACTGTAAAGACGTTGCTTGAACAAGTCTAAAATTTACTTTTGTGGCGTTTGAACGTAGAAATTTAAATGTGAAAAAGAAACACTATTTATTAGAAAGACTAAAAATATATATAAGAAAGAAATAAGACATATTCTCTTGTTCCCTAAATTGCATATTACTGATCTGAATCTTAAGACTTCTGTTTATATTGATATATGTATAAGTGTTGCATTGCTATTCAAAGTGGAAGTGTTTAATTAAAGTTACTTTAGCATTATAGAATAATTGTATTCTCATGTGTTTCTTGTTTCAAAATTCAAAGATATTTAAAACACAAGTGATAGTTACCTATGCAATTAAATCTTACTCCTGAATTCTGATATGACCATAAGCTTCTAACATTCCCATTAACGTAGATAGAAACATATTCTATAATCCTTCTCCAGAATATCTGTACAAACCAAATCTATATATTTATTTCGTTGACATTATAAATAAAAATATCATTAAAACAAAACAAAACTCTTCTAAATTTCTATAAGACCCTCATTTTCCATGGCTTTCAGAATCTCTCTCTCCTTCCCTCCAGCTCTATCTTCCTTTCCTTTTTCTTCTCTCTGTTCTTCATCTAACATTTCTTGAGTGCTTGTTATGATCCTTGAATAGAAGGAGAATTATTTCTTCCACTGAGACGAGAGTGAAGTAGGAAATTTAGTACATGCAGATAGAGGTTCATCTGTAGATATCTGGAGAGGCATTTGAAGAATTTATTGACTATTGACATAGGTTTTTTTCTCTTAAGTAAGAAGCAAGGCTATAGGCTGAGAAGGAACTGGGAGTCAGGGTGAGGGTGGGGGGACAGTAAGGAGGATAGGAGAGAAGGGAGTTGTGTAAGATGTTTGAGGAGAAAAGTATTTTGGACAGCCACTGTGGGGAAAGAGAGAAGGAGAAAGTGGGCAACACTGAAGGACTCCATTGAGGCCAGAGCCATCTGCACCAAGGGTTCAGGATTTTATGATTCCCAGGAACACTCAGCAGCGAAGGATTTTGAGAGGAAAATACTTGGATTGCTTTTGGGTCAGAATTCTGTGGGATCCATTGGATGGAAGGCAAAAGAGTTGAGGATATTGGAAAAATAATAGTTAGAAAGATGAACTGTGAAATCCTTGGAGGAAGGGAAGAAAGGGAAGCCAAAAAGGACCCATAAGTTTTGGGGAAAATGGGATGGTTCAGGGATGAGGTTCCAGATAAGACTGAAGAATATCAATGCATTATTCATAGTAGGTGAGTAAAGGAATTGGAAGAATAGGAGTTTGTGGTTAGAGACTAGAATATTAGAGTTTATAATTTACAGTTGGAACAAGTTCAGATAATAAATGTCCAGGATGTGGTCATGGGAGGAAATTGCTAAAATGACATGCAGGTGAAAATCATTGAATAGAAGAGCTCAAGAAACTAAATACATGAAGAGAAATGAATACATCGTCCTCACATACACTGATGCTGCGTGGATAATGGTGGAACTAAGGGTGGTGAAGAAGACCCTGATGCTGAAACCTGCAATAAAGAGGGTGTGTCTGTGTGTGTGTGTTTGTGTCTGAGTGTTGAAGATGGGTGTCTGGGTATTTGGTAGATGACGGCAACAAGGAGGAACAGAAGGTGCTATAACCAGATGGTGTAAGGCTCCAAAGCAATATTTTATATGAAGGTGGAAGATTTTGGTTTGGAACAGAACTGAGGAGTAAGAACATTAACCTTCATTCTCTTTTCTTCCACCAGAGGGGCATGAAGGAAAGAACTAGATGAAGGCAAGGAGGTGAGAGCTATTGTTTAGACCAGAGCATGAGTGTGTTGGGAGTAATATGGTGACAATAAAGACAGTTCCAGGTGGCATAGTGCAAAGGATTGGCAGAAAGGCAGCAAGGGGAGGAAGCGGGAAGCATGTTGAAATGAAAGTACAAGCTTTTCTGCTGAAATAACCAGGAAACATTCTAAAGAAATGTTGCCTTAATAAAGAAAGTACACTAATAAAAGCATAAGACATACAAAAATTACATTTTAAAACAGTACAGCCTAGTGGTTAATAGCACAAACTCTGGAGCCACACTGCCTGGGCTTGAATCCTGGCTCTACCACTTACTAGCTGTGTGATCTTGGGCAAATTTCTTAATCTTTACATACTTCAGTTTCCTCATCTGTAAAATGGGGATAATAATACTACCTTCCTTATAAGATTGTTATGAAATTAAATGAGTTAATATCTGCATAGTATTTAGAAAAGTGCCTGACACTTAATAAGCTCCGTAAAAGTACTACATAAAATTAACATACTTCGTTGGTTAGAAAGTAGGTTTGTGGCTGTTGAGTTTCAGACTAACAAAGTTATTTTTCCTGCAGGAATTTCTGTGATAAAAGCCAATAGTTGCTGTATTTTCAGGAAGTTTATAGCTGTTAAACTGAAGTCTTACTCAGCAAAGTTAACCCTTGCTTTCTACTTCCTTCTTGCTTGTCTCTTCTTAGGGTTGCCAACATTATCACTTGTCTAATGCTCCTTACACAGTCATGTGTTGTCACATTTATAACCCATGATGATGCACAAAGCCAGAGCCAGTTGGATTACCTATACAGTTGTGTGCATGGGGTGTGTGTGTGTGAAACACAGTTTCTGGTGATGGTGCCTATAGTGATCTATATAATGCAAATCATGTTCCCTATTTAGTAGGTCCCAGTGGAGCTGATGGACTTAATAGAAACTTTTGCTGTAGGAGAAATTCCTGTTCAGATGAAGGACAGATGACCTGAGAAGCTTGGATTCGATTTGGGAGTGAAGGATGACATTAAAAGAGATCTGGTGCTATCAACTAGTTCCAAGTTAACCAACTGGAACTTCAGTTAAAAGTGTTTCCACGCTATTGCCAACAGAGTCCCAATGGTGTTCTGAACCAGACCATTTTGTAGTCAGCAGTCTGAGCTATCTGTTCAGGATTTCAAATAGTTTGCTGAGGGCTATGAGTGGAGCATTATTAGTTACTGTCTGCAGTTAAAACCCCTGTATGAGAAAGGTAAGAGTGGGAAATATATAACAGTCCCAGGTCTACGACAGTGATGGAATCCTACTGGGCAGGCATTGTGAAGACTTCCTAGCCTGGCAGTGAAAGAAGTTTACTGATTAAATCCTAAGTGTACTTTCTGGGAGGAACTCCCTTGTCCGTTGTCCATTGTTCTCCCAGGGCTCCACCTTCTGGGAGTTTCTTCCTTGTCCATTATCCTCTAAGACATATCTGAAGTGGAAATGAGGGATTATAACCTTCTCGGGAGATGCATAGCTTTCACAGCCTGTTGTCTACTTGTAAAAACTTGGGGTCATAAAGGTTTTAAGACTCAAACTATCAAAGGCTTTTTCAGGGCAGGCTTTTTGTTTCTTTGGGAATACAATTTCTTAAAAAACTCATTAAGCCTTAACTATCTGCTTCTAGTTAATTCCATGTACAAACAACTACACCAAAAGCTTTTTCCTAGACCTAGATCTTAAATCTGTTTTTTTGTTTCCTTGCCACCAATACTCTTTCCCCACCCGTCTTTTCTCTCTTTCAACTTATTACGGTTATCTTCAGGCTACCTGAGACTATTGGCTTGGGTAGGGAGGTATGTATTTTAAGTGTAAAGTCTGATGAGTTTTGATGAACATATACACTCATGCAACTACCGTTACAACCAAGATAAAGAACATTTCCATCACCTATAAAAGCTCCCTTGTGTTCCTTTCTAGTCAATCCCACCCTGGTCCCCTAGTCCTGGCACCAGGAAACCACTGATCTGCTTTTTGTCACCATCTGTTAGATTTGTCTTTAGAGTTCTATGTAAAATAGAATCATCCAGTAAGTACTCTTGGTGCCTGGGTACTTCTGCTCAGCATAATGTTTTTGAGATTCATCCATGCTGCTGCATGTTTTGGTTCATTCTTTTAAATTGGTGAATAGTATTTCACTGTGTGGCTATGCCACATTTTGTTGATTCATTTACCTGTTGATGGAACTTTAGTTTTCTCCAGTTTTGGGTGATAACAGATAAAGCTGCCATAAATATTTATGTACAAGTTTTATATGTTTTCATTTCACTTGGAAAAATAAGAGTGGAATTGCTGGACTATTCACAATAGCCAAGACATGGAAACAACCTAAATGTCCATCGACAGCTGAATACATAAAGAAGACGTGGTACATATATGCAATGGAACACTACTCAGCCATAAAAAGAATGAAATAATGCCATTTACAGCAACATGGATGGACCTAGAGATTATCATACTAAGTGAAGTAAGTCAGAAAGAGAAAGACAAATACCATATAATATCACTTATATGTGGAATCTAAAATATGACACAAATGAACCTACCTACAAAACAGAAACAGACTTACGGACATAACAGACTTGTGGTTGCCAAGGGGGAGGGGGTTGAGGGAAGGGTGGAGTGGGAGGTTGGGGTTAGCAGATGTAAGCTATTATATATAGAATGGATGAACAACAAGGTCCTACTGTAGAGCACAGGGAACTATATTCAATATCCTGTGATAAACCATGATGGAAAAGAATATTAAAAAGGAATGTATACATATATATAACTGAATCACTTTGCTGTACAGCAGAAATTAACACAACATTGTAAATCAATTATACTTCAATTAAAAAAAAAAGTGGAATTGCTGGGTAAGTGTACGTTTAATATTTTTAAGAAACCACTACAAATTTTATTCCCAGCGCCAATACGTGAGTGTTTCAGTTGCTCCACGTGCTCACCAACACTTGGTATTATTAGTTCTATTTTAATTGTAGTCATTGTAATGTCTGTGTAGTGGTATTGATTTGCATTTCCCTTATGACTCATGGTGCTGAGCACCATTTCATGTCCTAATAGGCCATTTGTAAATTTTCTTTTGTGAAGTGTCTGCCTATTTTAAACTGTCTTCTTAGTATTAAGTTCTGAAGCTTAAGAAAAATGCTGATGCAAATATTTTATTATGTAATGTAAATATTTTCTCTCAGTCTATATCCTTTCTATATCTTTTAAAGAGCAAGTTTTAATTTTGATGATGTATAATTTTAATTTTTAAAATATGATCCACATTTTTTTATCCTCTCTAAGAAATCTTTGCCTAATCCAAGTGTGCAAAGATTTTTGTCCTATGTTTTCTTCTAGAAGTTTTGTAGTTTCAGGTTTTTTTTTTTTTTTATTTTTATTACTATTCAGAAAAGCTTAATCTAAATGAGGCACCAATTAACTTTTGACCCAGTAAGAAAAGATGCAATAAAAAAATAGTAAAACTAGGACAAAATCAAATACACGAAGCACTTACATACATAAGTAACATTGAAAAGCAAGCTAATTGTAAAATGTCTCAATATTCTACTATTACATTATAAAGTCACAACTAATATAAATCTAAAAAATGTAGCTGGATCATTTTTCTTTTTTTTTTAAATTTTTGAATTTTATTTATTTTTTTATACAGCAGGTTCTTATTAGTCATCAATTTTATACACATCAGTGTATACATGTCAATCCTAATCACCCAATTCAGCACACCACCATCCCCACCCCACCGCAGTTTTCCCTGCTTGGTGTCCATATGTTTGTTCTCTACATCTGAGTCTCAATTTCTGCCCTGCAAACCGGTTCATCTGTACCATTTTTCTAGTTTCCACATATATGCGTTAATATACGATACTTGTTATTCTCTTTCTGACTTACTTCACGCTGTATGACAGTCTCTAAATCCACCCACGTCTCAACAAATGACCCAATTTCATTCCTTTTTATGGCTGAGTAATATTCCATTGTATATATGTACCATGCCTTCTTTATCCATTCGTCTGTCAATGGGCATTTAGGTTGCTTCCATGACCTGGCTATTGTAAATGGTGCTGCAATGAGCATTAAGGTGCATGACTCTTTTTGAATTATGGTTTTCTCTGGGTATATGCCCAGTAGTGGGATTGCTGGATCATATGGTAATTCTATTTTTAGTTTTTTAAGGAACCTCCATACTGTTCTCCGTAGTGGCTGTATCAATTTACATTCCCACCAACAGTGCAAGAGGGTTCCCTTT
Source organism: Balaenoptera borealis (assembly GCF_965194805.1). Taxonomy (NCBI): domain Eukaryota; kingdom Metazoa; phylum Chordata; class Mammalia; order Artiodactyla; family Balaenopteridae; genus Balaenoptera; species Balaenoptera borealis. Next base: position 58,619,530 of record NC_138860.1, on the reverse strand, counting down.
TCTCCACACCCTCTCCAGCATTTGTTGTTTGTAGATTTTCTGATGATGCCCATTCTAACTAGTGTGAGGTGATACCTCATTGTAGTTTTGATTTGCATTTCTCTAACAATTAGTGATGTTGAGCAGCTTTTCATGTGCTTCTTGGCCATCTGTGTGTCTTCTTTGGAGAAATGTCTATTTAGGTCTTCTGCCCATTTTTGGATTGGGTTGTTTATTTTTTTAATATTGAGCTGCATGAGCTGTTTATATATTTTGGAGATTAATCCTTTGTCTGTTGATTCATTTGCAAATATTTTCTCCCATTCTGAGGGTTGCCTTTTCGTCTTGTTTATGGTTTCCTTTGCTGTGCAAAAGCTTTTACGTTTCATTAGGTCCCATTTGTTTATTTTTGTTTTTATTTCCATTACTCTAGGAGGTGGATCAAAAAGATCTTGCCGTGATTTAGGTAAAAGAGTGTTCTTCCTATGTTTTCCTCTAAGAGTTTTATAGTGTCCGGTCTTACATTTAGGTCTCTAATCCATTTTGAGTTTATTTTTGTGTATGGTGTTAGAGAGTGTTCTAATTTCATTCTTTTACATGTAGCTGTCCAGTTTTCCCAGCACCACTTATTGAAGAGACTGTCTTTTCTCCATTGTATATCTTTGCCTCCTTTGTCATAGATTAGTTGACCATCGGTGTGTGGGTTTCTCTCTGGGCTTTCTATCTTGTTCCATTGATCTATGTTTCTGTTTTTGTGCCAGTACCATGTTGTATTGATTACTGTGGCTTTGTAGTATAGTCTGAAGTCAGGGAGTCTGATTCCTCCAGCTCCGTTTTTTTCCCTCAAGACTGCTTTGGCTATTCGGGGTCTTTTGTGTCTCCATACAAATTTTAAGATTTTTTGTTCTAGTTCTGTAAAAAATGGCATTGGTAATTTGATAGGGATTGCATTGAATCTGTAGATTGCTTTGGGTAGTATAGTCATTTTCACAATATTGATTCTTCCAATCCAAGGACATGGTATATCTCTCCATCTGTTGGTATCATCTTTAATTTCTTTCATCAGTGTCTTATACTTTTCTGCATGCAGGTCTTTTGTCTCCCTAGGTAGGTTTATTCCTAGGTATTTTATTCTTTTTGTTGCAATGGTAAATGAGAGTGTTTCCTTAATTTCTCTTTCAGATTTTCATCATTAGTGTATTGGAAGGCAAGAGATTTCTGTGCATTAATTTTGTATCCTGCAACTTTACCAGATTCATTGATTAGCTCTAGTAGTTTTCAGGTGGCATCTTTAGGATTCTCTATGTATAATATCATGTCATCTGCAAACAGTGAGAGTTTTACTTCTTCTTTTCCAATTTGTATTCCTTTTATTTCTTTTTCTTCTCTGATTGCCGTGGGTAGGACTTCCAAAGCTGTGTTGAATCATAGTGGCAAGAGTGGACATTCTTGTCTTGTTCCTGATCTTAGAGGAAATTCTTTCAATTTTTCACCATTGAGAATGATGTTTGCTTTGCATTTGTCGTATATGGCCTTTATTATGTTGAGGTAGGTTCCCTCTATGCCCACTTTCTGGAGAGTTTTTATCATAAATCGGTGTTGAATTTTGTCAAAAGCTTTTCCTGCATCTGTTGAGATGATCATATGGTTTTTATTCTTCAATTTGTTAATATGGTGTATCACATTGATTGATTTGCATATATTGAAGAATTCTTACATCCCTGGGATAAATCCCACTTGATCACGGTGTATGATCCTTTTAATGTGTTGTTGGATTCTGTTTGCTAGTATTTTGTTGAGGATTTTTGCATCTATATTTATCAGTGATATTGGTCTGTAATTTTCTTTTTTTGTAGTATCTTTGTCTGGTTTTGGTATCAGGGTGATGGTGGCCTCATAGAATGAGTTTGGGAGTGTTCCTTCCTCTGCAAGTTTTTGGAAGATTTTGAGAAGGATGGGTGTTAGCTCTTCTCTAAATGTTTGATGGAATTCACCTGTGAAGCCATCTGGTTCTGGACTTTTGTTTGTTGGAAGGTTTTTTTTTTTTTTAATTTTATTTATTTATTTATTTATTTATGGCTGTGCTGTGTTGGGTCTTCGTTTCTGTGCGAGGGCTTTCTCTAGTTGCGGCGAGCGGGGGCCACTCTTCATCGCGGTGCGCGGGCCTCTCACTATCGTGGCCTCTCTTGTTGCGGAGCACAGGCTCCAGACGCACAGGCTCAGTAGTTGTGGCTCACGGGCCCAGTTGCTCCATGGCATGTGGGATCTTCCCAGACCAGGGCTCAAACCCGTGTCCCCTGCATTGGAAGGCAGATTCTCAACCACTGCGCCACCAGGGAAGCCCTGTTGGAAGGTTTTTAATCAGTTTCCGTTGCATTACTTGTGGTTAGTCTGTTCATATTTTCTATTTCTTCCTGGTTCAGTCTTGGAAGGTTATACCTTTCTAAGAATTTTTCCATTTTTTCCAGGTTGTCCATTTTATTGGCATAGAGGTGCTTGTAGTCTCTTAGGATGCTTTGTATTTTTGTGGTGTCTGTTGTAATTTCTCCTTTTTCATTTCTAATTGTATTGATTTGAGTCCTCTCCCTCTTTTTCTTGATGAGTCTGGCTAATGGCTTATCAATTTTTTTTTAACATCTTTATTGGAGTATAATTGCTTTACAATGGTGTGTTAGTTTCTGCTTTATAACAAAGTGAATCAGTTATACATATACATATGTCCCCATATCTCTTCCCTCTTGCATCTCCCTCCGTCCCACGCTCCCTATCCCACCCCTCTAGGTGGTCACAAAGCACCGAGCTGATCTCCCTGTGCTATGCGGCTGCTTCCCACTATCTAGCTATTTTACGTTTGGTAGAGTATATATGTCCATGCCACTCTCTCACTTTGTCCCAGCTTACCGTTCCCCCTCCCTGTATCCTCAACTCCATTCTCTAGTAGGTATTCATCTTTATCCCCATCCTGCCCCTAGGTTCTTCATGACCTGGCTTATCAATTTTGTTTATCTTCTCAAAAAACCAGCTTTTAGTTTTATTGATCTTTGCTATTGTTTTCTTTGTTTCTATTTTATTTATTTCTGCTTTGATCTTTATGATTTCTTTCCTTCTGCTAACTTTGGGTTTGTTTGTTCTGCTTTCTCTGTTTCCTTTAGGTGTAAGGTTATATTATTTATTTGAGATTTTTCTTGTTTCTTGAGGTAGGGTTTTATAACTATAAACTTCCCTCTTAGAACTGCTTTTGCTGCATCCCATAGGTTTTGGATCATCGTGTTTTCATTGTCATTTGTTACTCTAGGTATTTTTTGATTTCCTCTTTGATTTTTTCAGCAATCTCTTGGTTATTTAGTAACGTATTGTTTAGCCTCCATGTGTTTGTGTTTTGTTTTGTTTTTCCCTGTAATTGATTTCTAATCTCTTAGCATTGTGGTCAGAAAAGATGCTTGATATGATTTCAATTTTCTTAAATTTACTGAGGCTTGATTTGTGACCCAAGATGTGATCTATCCTGGAGAATATTCCGTGTGCACTTGAAAGAAAGTGTAATCTGCTGTTTTTGGATAGAATGTTCTATAAATATCAATTAAATCTATCTGGCCTATTGTGTCATTTAAAGCTTCTGTTTCCTTATTTATTTTCATTTTGAATGATCTGTCCATTGGTGTAAGTGAGGTCTTAAAGTCCCCCACTATGATTGTGTTACTGTCAATTTCCTCTTTTATAGCTGTTAGCAGTTGCCTTATGTACTGAGGTGCTCCTGTGTTGGGTGCATATATATTTATAATTGTTATATCTTCTTGGATTGATCCCTTGATCATTATGTAGTGTCCCTCCTTGTCTCTTGTAACATTCTTTATTTTAAAGTCTATTTTATCTGATATGAGTTTTGCTGCTCCAGCTTTCTTTTGATTTCCATTTGCATACAATATCTTTTTCCATCCCCTCACTTTCAGTCTGTATGTGTCCCTAGGTCTGAAGTGGGTCTCTTGTAGACAGCATATATATGGGTCTTGTTTTTGTATCCATTCAGCAAGCCTGTGTCTTTTGGTTGGAGCATTTAACCCATTCACGTTTATGGTAATTATCAATATGTTTGTTCCCATGACCATTTTCTTAATTGTCTTGGGTTTGTTTTTGTAGGTCCTTTTCTTCTCTTGTGTTTCCCACTTAGAGAATTTCCTTTAGCATTTGTTGTAGAGCTGGTTTGGTGGTGCTGAATTCTCTTAGCTTTTGTTTGTCTGTAAAGCTTTTGATTTCTCCCTCGAATCTGAATGAGATCCTTGCCGGGTAGAGTAATCTTGGTAGTTTTAGGTTTTAATTTTAGTCTGTGATCCTTTTTTTGTGCGTGCAAAGATCGTGTAAAATAATGGAGGGTCAGAGTTCATTATTTCCCATGTGGATATGCAATTGTTCCTGCACCATTTATATTGGACAGGCTTTCCTTTCTCCACTGATTTTCATTGGCATCTTTGTCATAAATCCAGTTGCTTGTGTGTGTAATCTATAACACTGACTCTGTTCTGTCCCATCGATTTATTATGTCTATCCCTGTGCCGGTACTACACTATCTTATTTACTGTAGCTTTATAATAAGGCTTGAGATCAGATAATGCACGTTTTATTCATCATTGCTTTGGTTATAATAGGTACTTAGTCTTTTCATTTGAATTTTTTAATCAGCTTGTCAGTTTCTACAAAAAAAATTGGGAGTTTGTTTGGTTTAACATTAAATCTAAGAGCTTGTGCTGTCTAATATGCTAGCCATACATGTGGCTATTAAAATTAAAGTTAAAATTAATTAAAACAAAATGAAATAAATTAATTCCTCAGTCACACCTCATTTTCAGTGCTCAATAATCACAAGTTGCTAATGGCCTCTGTTTTGGAAAGCTCACGTATAAGACATTTCCATTACTGCAAGATGTTCTATTGAATAATGCTGCTTTAGATCAATTTGCAGAGAACTGACTTAATAGTATTGAATGCCTCAGACAACGAACATGGCTTCCCCCCCCCCCCATTTATTTAGGTCTTCTCTGCAGTGTATTATAGTTTTCAGCATACATGTCTTGCATATATTTCATCAAACTTGTCCTTATGCATTTTATGATTTGGGATGCTTTTGTAAATATTATTAAGAATTTTTTTGTTTTCCAATTTTTTTATTGGCAGTATACAGATGTGTACAATTTATTTTTGTATTTTGACCTTATATTCTGTGATATCAATTAATCCCTTATTTGTTCTGATAGCGTTTTGTAGATTCTTTGAAATATTCTACATATACAATCTTGTTCTCTGTGAATAAAGACAGTTTTACTCTTTTCTTTATAACCTTATGCATTTGAATTATCATTCTTGCTTGGTTTCACTGGCTAGGATCTCCAGTAAAATGTTGAGTTAAAGAGTGAGAGTAGGTAATTTTATTGACCTTTTCAAAGAATCAGCATTTGGTTTAATTGATTTTCTGTATTCTATTTCATTTATTTCTACTCTGTTATTTCCTTACTTCTACTTACTTTGGATTTAATATTCTTTCTCTAGTTTCTTAAGGTTGTAGCTTAGATCATTGCTTTTAAAGCTTTCTTATTTAGTAATAGTAATATTTTAAAGCTATACATTTTCTTCTGAGTACTTAATTAGCTGTGTACTATAAATTTTGATAAGTTGTGTTTTTATTTTATTCAGTTTAAAATATTTTAAACCTTCCCTGTGACTTCCTTTTTGACCCAGTGTACTCTAGAAATATGTTTTAATTTCGTAATATGTTTGCATTTTCCAGATAACTTTCTGATATTAATTTTGCTGTGATTTTTTTAAATAAATTTATTTTTTAAAATTTATTTATTTTTGACTGCATTGGGTCTTTGTTGCTGTGCATGGGCTTTCTCTAGTTGTGGTGAGTGGGGACTGCTCTTCGTTGCAGTGTGTGGGCTTCTTAGTGAGGTGGCTTCTTTTATTGCGGAGCATGGGCTCTAGGTGCACAGGCTTCAGTAGTTGTGGCATGTGGGCTCTAGAGCGCAGCCTCAGTAGTTGTGGCGCACGGGCTTAGTTGCTCTGCGGTATGTGGGATCTTCCCGGACCAAGGATTGAACCAGTGTTCCCTGCATTGGCAGATGGATTCTTAATCACTGGGCCACCAGGGAAGTCCCTGGTATGATTTTATTCCTTGTAAATATTGAGATTTGTTTGTTGGTACCACATATGGTCCATTTTGATGTATGACCAGTGTGCATTTGGAAGGACTGTATTCTAATGTTGTTGAGTATCTTGTTCTATAGATGTCATATAGATATCTGCACATATTCTTATTTGCTTTTTACAGGCATATCTTGAGATATTGCGGATTCAGTTTCAGACCACTGCATAAAACAAATATTGCAATAAAGCAAGTGACACAATTCTTTAGTTTCCCAATGCATATAAGAGTTATGTTTATACTACACTGTAGTCTATTAAGTGTGCAGTAGCATGTCCAAAAATGTATATACCTTAATTTTAAAATTCTTTATTGCTTTATCATTTTAAGTGAAGTAAGTCAGACAGAGAAAGACAAATATCGTATGATATCACTTATATGAGAAATCTAAAATATATGATACAAATGAACTTTTTTACAAAACAGAAACAGACTTACAGACATCGGTAAGCATAAATTTGTTTTCAAAGGGGAAAGGTAGGGGGAGGGATAAATTAGGAGTTTGGGATTAACATATACACACTACTGTATATAAAATAGATAATCAACAAGGGCCTACTGTATAGCACAGGGAACCCTACTCAATATTCTATAATAACCTATATGGAAAAGAATCTGAAAAAGAATGAATATATGTATATGTATAACTGAATCACTTTACTGTACACCTGAAACTAACACATTATAAATCAACTATAATATAAAATAAAAATTAAATTAAAAAAAATGCTCCATTGATAAAAATGCTAACCATCATCTGACAACACAGGGTTGCCACAAACCTTTAATTTGCAAAAAGTGCAATATCTGCAAAGTGCAATGAAGCAAAGCACAGTAATACGAGGTATGCCTGTATTTACACATTTTCTTTTATATCCTTGAACAGTTTGGGCATGTTTTTAATAGTTATTTTAATGTTAGTGTGAATTCCAAGTTTCTAAGTGAGACACAATTGACTGCTTTCCCCCCTGCCCCCTGATTGTGGTCACATTTTCCATCTTTGTGTATCTGGTGATTATTGTTTGAATGCTGGATATTTTGAACTTTACTTTGCTGAGTTCTGAGTTTTACTGTATTATTTTAAAATGTGTTGGACTTTGTTTTAGCAGGTAGTTAAATTACTTGCAAATCCGTTAGGTTTTTTTGAGTCCCCTTTTTAGTTTTTTTTTTTTTAACAACTTTATTGGAGTATAATTACTTTAAAATGGTGTCCTTGTTTCTGCTGTATGACAAAGTGAATCAGCTGTACTTACACATATATACCATATTTCCTCCCTGTTGCATCTCCCTCCCAACAGCCCTATCCCACCCCTCTACGTGGACACAAAGAACCGATCTGATCTCCCTGTGCTATGGGGCTGCTTCGCACTACCTATCTGTTTTACATTTGGTAGTGTATATATGTCCATGCCACTCTCTCATTTCACCAGCTTAACCTTCCCCCTCTCCATGTCCTCAAGTCCATTCTGTACGTCTGTGTCTTTTTTCCTGTCCTGCCCCTAGGTTCTTCATGACTATTTTTTTTGTTTGTTTTTTAGATTCCATATATATGTGTTAGAATACGGTATTTGTTTTACTTTTTCTGACTTACTTCACTCTGTATGACAGTCTCTAGGTCCATCCACCTCAATGCAAATAACTCAATTTCATTTCCTTTTATGGCTGAGTAATATTCCATTGTATATATGTGCCACATCTTCTTTATCCATTCATCTGTTGATGGACACTTAGGTTGCTTCCATGTCCTGGCTAGTGTAAATAGAGCTGCAGTGCACATTGTGGTACATGACTGTTTTTGAATTATGGTTTTCTCAGGGTATATGCCCAGTAGCGGGACTGCTGGGTTGTATGGTAGTTCTATTTTTAGTTTTTTAAGGAATCTCCATACTGTTCTCCATAGTAGCTATATCAGTTTACATTCCCACCAACAGTGCAAGAGTGTTCCCTTTTCTCCACACCCTTTCCACCATTTATTGTTTATAAACTTTTTGATGATGCCGATTCTAACCGGTGTGAGGTGATACCACATTGTAGTTTTGATTTGCATTTCTCTAATGATGAGTGATGTTGAGCATCCTTTCATGGGTTTGTTGGCAATTTGTATATCATCTTTGGAGAAATGTTTATTTAGCTCTTTTGCCTATTTTTGGACTGGGTTGTTTGCTTTTTTGATATTGAGCTGCATGAGCTGCTTGTATATTTTGGAGATTAATCCTTTGTCAGTTGCTTTGTTTGCAAATATTTTCTCCCATTCTGAGGGTTCTCTTTTCATCTTGTTTATGGTTTCCTTTGCTGTGCAGAAGCTTTTAAGTTTCATTAGGTCCCATTTGTTAATTTTTGGTTTTATTTCCATTACTCTAGGAGGTGGATCAAAAAGATCTTGCTGTGACTTGTGTCAAAGAGTGTTCTTCCTATGTTTTCCTCTAAGGGTTTGATAATGTCTGGCCTTACATTTAGGTCTTTAATCCATTTTGAGTTTATTTTTGTGTATGGTGTTAGGGAGTGTTCTAATTTCATTCTTTTACATGTAGCTGTCCAGTTTTCCCAGCACCACTTATTGAAGAGGCTGTCTTTTCTCCACTGTATATTCTTGCCTCCTTTATCAAAGATAAGGTGACCATATGTGCATGGGTTTATCTCTGGGCTTTCTACCCTGTTCCATTGATCTGTACTTCTGTTTTTGTGCCAGTACCACACTGTCTTGATTACTGTAGTTTTGTAGTATAGTCTGAAGTCAGGGAGCCTGATTCCTCCAGCTCTGTTTTTCTTTCTCAAGTTTCCTTTGGCTATTCGGGGTCTTTTGTGTTTCCATACAAATAGTGAAATTTTTTGTTCTAGTTCTGTGAAAAATGCCATTGGTAGTTTGATAGGGATTGCATTGAATCTGTAGATTGCTTTGGGAAGTATAGTTATTTTCACAATGTTGATTCTTCCAATCCAAGAACATGGTATATCTCTCCATCTGTTTGTATCATCTTTAATTTCTTCCATCAGTGTCATAGTTTTCTACATACAGGTCTTTTGTCTCCTTAGGTACGTTTATTCCTAGGTATTTTATTCTTTATGTTGTTGTGGTTTATTCCTAGGTATTTTATTCTTTAGGTTGCCGTGGTAAATGGGAGTGTTTCCTTAATTTCTCTTTCAGATTTTTCATCATAAGTATATAGGAATGCAAGAGATTTCTGTGCATTAATTTTGTATTCTGCTACTTTACCAAATTCATTGATTAGCTCTAGCAGTTTTCTGTTAGCATCTTTAGGATTCTCTATGTATAGTATCATGTCATCTGCAAACAGTGACAGCCTTACTTCTTCTTTTCCAATTTGGATTCCTTTTATTTCTTTTTCTTCTCTGATTGCTGTGGCTAAAACTTCCAAAGTTATGTTGAAAATAGTGGTGAGAGTGGACAACCTTGTCTTGCTCCTGATCTTAGAGAAAATGGTTGCAGTTTTTCAGCATTGAGAATGATGTTGGCTGTGGGTTTGTCATATATGGCCTTTATTATGTTGAGGTGAGTTCCCTCTATGCCTACTTTCTGGAGGGTTTTTCTGATAAATTGGTGTTGAATTTTGTCGAAAGCTTTTTCTGCATCTATTGAGATGATCATATGGTTTTTATCCTTCAATTTGTTAATATGGTGTATCACATTGATTGATTTGCATATATTGAAGAATCCTTGGATTCCTGGGATAATCCCCCCTTCATCATGGTGTATGATCCTTTTAATGTGCTGTTGGATTCTGTTTGCTAGTATTTTGTTGAGGATTTTTACATTTATATTCATTAGTGATATTGGGCTGTAGTTTTCTTTCTTTGTGACATCTTTGTCTGGTTTTGGAATCAGGGTGATGGTGGCCTCGTAGAAAGAGTTTGGGAGGGTTCCTCCCTCTGCTATATTTTGGAAGAGTTTGAGAAGGATAAGTGTTAGCTCTTCTGTAAATGTTTGCTAGAATTCTCCTGTGAAGCCATCTGGTCCTGGACTTTTGTTTGTTGGAAGATTTTTAATCACAGTTTCAACTTAAGTGCTTGTGATTGGTCTGTTTATATTTTCTGTTTCTTCCTGGTTCAGTCTCAGAAGGTTGTGCTTTTCTAAGAATTTGTCCATTTCTTCCAGGTTGTCCATTTTATTGGCATATATTGCTTGTAGTAATCTCTCATGATCCTTTGTATTTTTGCAGTGTCAGTTGTTACTTTTTCATTTCTAATTCTATTGATTTGAGTCTTCTCCCTTTTTTTCTTCATGAGTCTGGCTAACAGTTTATCAATTTTGTTTTTCTTCTCAAAGAACTGGCCTTTAGTTTTATTGATCTTTGTTATCCTTTTTTTCATTTATTTCTGATCTGATTTTATGATTTCTTTCCTTCTGCTAACTTTGGGTTGTTTTTTGTTCTTCTTTCTCTAATTGCTTTAGGTGTAAGGTTAGTTTGTTTATTTGAGATGTTTTATGTTTCTTTAGGTAGGATTGTATTGCTATATACTTCCCTCTTAGAACTGCTTTTGCTGCATCCCATAGGTTTTGGGCCATTGTGTTTACATTGTCATTTGTTTCTAGGTATTTTTTGATTTCCTCTTTGATTTCTTTAGTGATCTCTTGGTTATTTAGTAGCATATTGCTTAGCCTCCATGTGTTTGTATTTTTTACAGATTTTTTTTCCTGTAATTGATATCTAGTCTCATAGCATTGTGGTCGGAAAAGATACTTGATACAATATCAATATTATTAAATTTACAAATGCTTGATTTGTGACCCAAGATATGAGCTCTCCTGGAGAATGTTCCATGAGGACTTGAGAAGAAAGTGTATTCTGTTTTTTTGGGATGGAATGTCCTATAAATATCAATTAAGTCCATCTTGTTTAATGTGTCATTTAAAGCTTCTGTTTCCTTATTTATTTTCATTTTGGATGATCTGTCATTGGTGAAAGTGTGCTGTTAAACTTCCCATCTATTATTGTGTTACTGTCGATTTCCCCTTTTATGGCTGTTATCATTTGCCTTATGTATTGAGGTGCTCCTATGTTGGGTGCATAAATATTTGCAATTGTTATATCTTCTTCTTGGATTGATCCCTTGGTCATTATGTAGTGTCCTTCTTTGTCTCGTGTAATAACCTTTATTTTAAAGTCTATTTTGTGTGATATGAGAATTGCTACTCCAGCTTTCTTTTGATTTCTATTCGCATGGAATACCTTTTTCCATCCCCTCACTTTCAGTCTGTTTGTGTCCCTAGGTCTGAAGTGGATCTCTTGGAGAAAGCATATATACGTGTCTTGTTTTTGTATCCATTCAGCCAGTCTGTGTCTTTTGGTTGGAGCATTTAATCCATTAACATTTAAGGTAGTTATCAGTATGTATGTTCCTATTACCATTTTTGTAATTGTTTTGGGTTTTTTATTGTAGGTCTTTTCCTTCTCTGTGTTTCCTGCCTAGAGAAGTTCCTTTAGCATTTGTTGTAGAGCTGGTTTGGTGGTGCTGAATTCTCTTAGCTTTTGCTGGTTTGTAAAGGTTTTAATTTCTCTGTTGAATTTGAATGACATCCTTGCTGGGTAGAGTAATGTTGGGTGTAGCTTTTCCCCTTTCATCACTTTAAATATGTCCTGCCACTCCCTTCTGGCTTGCAGAGTTTCTGCTGAAAGATCAGCAGTTAACCTTATGGGGATTCCCTTGTATGTTATTTGTTGGTTTTCCATTGTTGCTTTTAATATTTTTTCATTGTATTATTTTTTGATAGTTTGATTAATATGTGTCTCAGTGTGTTTCTCCTTGGATTTATCCTGTATGGGACCCTCTGTACTTTCTGGACTTGATTAACTATTCCCTTTCCCATATTAGGGAAGTTTTCAACTATAGTCTCTTCGGATATTTTCTCAGTCCCTTCCTTTTTCTCTTCTTTTTCTGGGACCCCTATAGTTCGAATGTTCGTGCATTTAATGTTGTTCCAGAGGTCTCTGAGACTGTCCTCAATTCTTTTCATTCTTTTTTCTTTATTCTGGTCTGTGGTAGTTATTTCCACTATTTTATCTTCCTGGTCACTTATCCGTTCTTCTGCCTCAGTTATTCTGCTGTTGATTCCTTCTAGAGAATTTAAAATTTCATTTATTGTGTTGTTCATCATTGTTTGTTTGCTCTTTAGTTCTTCTAGGTCTTTGTTAAACGTTTCTTATATTTTCTCCATTCTATTTCCAAGATTTTGGATCATCTTTACTATCATTACTGTGAATTCTTTTTCATGTAGACTGCCTATTTCATCTTCATTTGTTTGGTCTGATGGGTTTTTACCTTGCTTCTTCATCTGCTGTGTGTTTCTCTGTCTTCTCATTTTGCTTAACTTACTGTGTTTGGGGTCTCCTTTTCACAGGCTGCAGGTTCATAGTTCCCATTGTTTTTGGTGTCTGCCACCAGTGGGTAAGGTTAATTCAGTGGGTTATGTAGGCTTCCTGGTAGAGGGGACTGGTGCCTGTGTTCTGGTGGATGAGACTGGATATTGTCTTTCTGGTGGGCAGGACAACCTCTGGTTTTGTGTTTTGGGGTGCCTGTGACCTTATTATGATTTTAGGCAGCCTCTCTGCTAATGAGTGGGCTTGTGTTCCTTTCTTGCTAGTTGTTTGGCATAGGGTGTCCAGCACTGTATCTTGCTGGTCGTTGAGTGGAGCTGGGTCTTAGCGTTGAGATGGAGACCTCTGGGAGAGCTTTTGCCGTTTGATATTACATGGGTCTGGGAGGCCTCTGGTGGTCCAATGTCCTGAGCTCAGCTCTCCTACTTCAGAAGCTCAGGCCTGACACCAGCCGGGGCACGAAGACCCTGTCAGCCACACGGCTCAGAAGAGAAGGGTGAAAATAAAAGAAATAAAGAAAGGAAAATATAAAATTAAAAAGTTATTAAAATTAATAATATTATTAATAATTTAAAAAAATTAATAAAAAAAGAAAGAAAGAAAGAAGAGAGCAACCAAACCAAAAAACAAATCCACCAATCATAACAGGTGCTAAAAACTGTACAAAAAAAAAAAAAAATGGAGAGACCGAACCCTAGGACAAATGGTAAAAGCACAGCTATAAAGACAAAATCACACAAAGAAGCATACACATACACACTCACAAAAAGAGAAAAAGGAAAATAATATATTTATCTATATATAAAAAAAAAGGAAGAGAGCAACCAAATCAATAAACAAATCTATCAATGGTAATAAACTCTAAATATTAAACTAAGATAAATATAAAACCAGAAACAAATTAGATGAAGAAAGCAAACCCCAAGTCTACAGTTGCTTCCAAAGTCCACCACCTAAATTTTGGGAAGATTCATTGTCTATTCAGGTATTCCAGAGATACAGGGTACATCAATTTGATTGTGGAGATTTAATCCACTGCTCCTGAGGCTGCTGGGGGAGATTTCCCTTTCTCTTCTTTGTTCGCACAGCTCCCGGGGTTCAGCTTTGGATTTGGCCCCGCCTCTGTGTGTAGGTTGCCTGAGGGCATTTGTTCTTCACTCAGACAGGATGAGGTTAAAGTAGCAGCTGATTCAGGGGCTCTGGCTCACTCAGGCCAGGGGAGGAGGGAGGAGTACAGAATGTGGGACGAGCCTGTGGTGGCAGAGGTGGGCGTGACATTGCAGCAACCTGAGGCGCACTGTGTGTTCTCCCGGGGAAGTTGTCCCTGGATCATGGGACCCTGGCAGTGGCGGGTTGCACAGGATCCCGGGAGGGGAGGTGTGGATAGTGACCTGTGCTTGCACACAGGCTTCTTGGTGGCTGCAGTAGCAGCCTTAGCATCTCATGTCCGTCTCTGGTGTCCGCCCTGGTAGCTGCCACTTGCGCCCGTCTCTGGAGTTCGTTTAGGTGGTGCTCTGAATCCCCTCTCCTTGCACACCCCAAAACAATGGTCTCTTGACTTTTAGGCAATTCCAGACTTTTTCCAGGACTCTCTCCTGGCCAGCTGTGGTGCACTAGCCCCCTTCAGGCTGTGTTCACACAGCCAACCTTAGTCCTCTCCCTGCCATCTGAACTCCCAAGCCCAAGCCTCAACTCCCAGACCCCACCTGCTCCGGTGGATGAGCAGACAAACCTCTCAGGCTGGTGAGTGCTGGTCGGCACCGATCCTCTGTGCAGGAATCTCTCTGCCCTGCCCTCTGCACCCCTGTTGCTGCACTCTCCTCCATGGCTCTGAAGCTCCCCCCCCCACCACTCCCTGTCTCCGCCAGTGAAGGGGCTTCCTAGTGTGTGGAAACTTTTCCTCCTTCACAGCTCCCTCCCAGAGGTGCAGGTCTTGTCCCTATTCTTTTGTCTCTGTTTCTCCTTTTTTCTTTTGCCTTACCCAAGTACGTGGGGAGTTTCTTGCCTTTTAGGAGGTCTGAGGTCTTCTGTCAGCATTCAGTAGTTGTTCTGTAGGAGTTGTTCCACATGTAGATGTATTTTTGATGTATTTGTGGGCAGGAAGGTGATCTCCATGTCTTACTCCTCCACCATCTTGAAGGTACAACCCACTCCACCCCAGTTAGCTATTTACCAGTCCTGCTCCAAACTGTCAAGGGCTTGAAAAACAAGGAAAGCCTGAGAAACTGTCACAGCCAAGAGAACCCAAGGAGACAGGATGATCCACTGTAATGTGGCCTCCTGGAAGGGGTCAGTTCTGGAGGCTGCAAGTCCCCAGTCAGTGGGCCATCAGGGTTGGTTTCTGATAAAAGCTTTCTTCCTGGCGTTCAGATGGCTGCCTTGCTGTGTTCTCACATAGTGGAGAGGGCCTTTTTATGTTTTTTTAAAGGATGGGTCTGCTGTAACCTTTACTGAAGTTCGATCCTTTTGGTATCTTTAATTCAACAGGTTTCTCCCCTCTGGCTGGTGGGACTTAATGATTCCCAGTCCTACGTGAGCTCTGGGAATTGTTTGGTTTAGCGCTCCCTGGAAGTTGTTTTTTGCCTAGCCTTGTGGATTTTTACCTTAGCCATGCATGCATTCAAAGACTGGGGGAGACCCCTATGCACATTTGTAGACCTCTTTCTATTCATAGCTCCCTTTTATCTGGCACACGATCCTGTAAATTCTAGCAGCCTTGGCCTCCTTGAAATCCAATCTATGTCTCTTCGACTAAGCAGGACTGCTGGAATCTCTTTGGATTTTTCCTCCTTGCGTTGTTGTCCAGAAATTGCCTCCAAGTAGTAATTGAATGATTGTATGACTTATTTTGTTGTTTCTCTTCTTTCAAGCATCATAGTCCTGTACAACCTATGATTTCATGTCTGAAAACAATTGTTTTATATATTTTATCAGTTTTCTAGTTTACAGCAGAAATGTGTGTCTGAACCCTATTATGCTTTTAATCTAGAAAGAGAAATTACTGAGCTACTTTGCTTAACTGAAATTCTTAGTGGACGTTCGCTGCTCAGAGCCTTTTCAGTCTATTTTCTTACTTGAGTTACAAGAACAGTTGGCTTTTTCAACCATTAAAAGACCCAGATTTCTAGCTTCTCTCTAATCCTTTCTATTTCTGCTTGCAAAATGATAAGTTTCTTTTGTGAACTCATCTCTTTCTTAAATACCTTGCTTTAAGCAGCAAGGAACAATCAAGACAAATTAACATCCAGGCCCTTTTCAATAGCTTCTCCTTTCAGTAGGCACTTAGTCTGCCTTACAACTTATCACATGCGGTAGGTTTACAAAATACACAGCTACTGTATAACATGAATCTTCATCTTTCCATGTTGCAATACTTGTTTCCTTACTACCCAATCTTGCTAAGCCAGGTTTTCATTATGGCAGCTCTCTTCTTCAGAGTACCATTGTTTGTACTGATATACAGTAATAAATAGACTGAAACATGTAGTGGTGCAAACAGTAGAAATGTCTATGTTGAGTTGATTTTCAGGGTAGTGTGGGATAGTGTGGTGTTTCTTGTCTATGACATCATTCATAGATGCCCAGATACTTATATTTGTCACCCATAGCGACTTAAGGACTTATTATGGTTAGATCCAGCAAGTGGAAGGTGAAAGAGCTGGCAGGAGAACACGTGGGAAGTTATACAGACCAAGCCTAGAAGTGGCACATATCACTTCACCCACTTCCACTGGCTAGAACTCAGTACAGGCAGATTATAAGGGAGATTGTGACTCAATTGTAAGGGAGATTTGAAAATATAGTTAAGCTGTGTGCCAAGGAAGAGGAAGAAAATGGATTTGGGTGGAGAAAAAGCAGGGAGATTTAAGTATACAGGAGTCCCCCTAATACATGGGGTATATGTCCCAAGACCCCCAGGAGATGCCTGAAACCGTGGAAAGTACTAAACCCTATATATACTATGTTTTTTCCCTATACATACATACTCGAGGTGTGACAGGAAAACTAACAGGAATTTCTTTTTCCATCACAGTTTCAATAGAAGATTGATTTTTACCATTGATCTTTGCAACCTCAGCTTATGATTTTTTTCTTTCCTTATTAAGTTGAGAACTTGTGCCTTTTCAATTAAAGGAAGCACTTTACAGCTTCTCTTTGGCATATCCAAATTGCCCTCATCACTACTCTTATGCTTTGGGGTCATTATTAAGTGAAATAAAGGTTACTTGAACACAAGCATTAAGATACTGTGACAGTCGATCTGATAACCAAGAGGGCTACTAGGTAACTAATGGGTAGATACGCTGGACAAAGGGATGATTAACATCCAGGGTGATGGGGCAAGATGGTGGGAGATTTCATCACGTTACTCAGAATGGTGCTCAATTTAAAACTTATAAAGTGTTTAGTTCTGGAATTTTTCATTTAAGATTTTTGGACAACAGTTGACCTCTGGTAAATGAAATCATAGAAAGTGAAACTGCAGATGGGGGTGGGAACTACTGTATGTGGATTCTTTTTCTTTTGTTCCTTCATGCCTTAGTCTATTTTGGAGTACAGATTCTCAGTGAAAGAACCACTCTATACCTAAATTTTCTTATCTTTGGAGTAATTCTTTTTCCTTTCCCTTTCTTATATCCTGTCTCCCTTTGCCCTCTCTTTCTCCTCTCCCTTCCTTCCACAAATATTAAATCTTTCAAGCACTGCACTAGATTCTGGGTATAAATCGGTGAGCAAGATAATCTCTGTTACCATAGCAACAGTAATTTTTATGTTTTCTATTATTTACTTAATATTTTACCTAGTACCACATGCAGTAATATTACCGGATGACTTTGAAAATGAGAACTGTGTTATTCAGAACTGTTGGAAAGTAACAAGAAAATAATGTTAATGGAAGACTTATAGGAAAAAAAGATGAAACTATTCCTATTCATCACTGATTGCTTTCAGAAGTAAAATATTCCATAATCTTTGCCAAACAGAAAGAACAGCATTTACTTCAAACCACCCCCCACTCAAATACCACCAAAGCCCAAAACAACAACAAAAAAGATGCATTAGCTGAAGGACATCTAATTTCCTAAGTCTGTTTTTAATTTTGCTGTATACATGTTTACACTAATTCTTCATTGATTTTGTTTTTCATTGCTGCCGTTTCAGTGTACACAGTGTTCCAGATTACCTTTCTGGCAACTGCTAATGTGGTTCGTGGCTTGGTTTTGTCCCATTTCTTAATTAGATGAAACAACACACTACTTACAATTCAGTTGCCTATATAAATGGAAGAAATGGCAGTGTTCTTATAGGAAAATCACTGTATTGACAACAAACCTAGGTAACATGGTAGAATGGTATCATATTTCTTTTTTGGAATTTGTATTTCAATTCTTGTCTAAACCTAAGAAAAGTAAACATGCTTTTTACTCATTTATTCATTTGATAAATAAACATTTGAGTTCCCACTCTGTGTTTGGCACCTATATGAATTGCTTGGAATACGTAGATTAGATGTTGTCCTTATTCTTGAAGAGATCATGGCTTAGACAGACAAATAAGCAGATTCCTAATGTCATATAAGAACTATGATTTCAGTGTATGCAGAGAGCTCTGAAGTCACAGAGAAAAGGTTCCAAACTTAAACTTGTGGGAGCCTGATTAAGGACCTGCAGGAGAGGCCTATAAAGTATTTTGAAGGATGAGTAGGAAATAACCAAAAAAAGAAGAGAGGGAAGGATATTTGAAACTGAGAGGGATAGCATTGTGAAGGTGAAGAGGCAAGAATGCATGATCACATGGAGAGCTACAACTTATTGAGTGTGACAGGAGCTTAGGACTGGAGTAGAGTGGAAGTAGTAGTGAGAAACAAAATTGGTGAGATCACAATTTTCATTTATTGAGTGGTTTTTATGTACCAAATACTTTACATGTGTTATGTTATTTAATTGTCTTTAATTCATAGACTTTAGTTTTTAGAGCAATTTTACATATTCACAGAAAAACTGAGTAGAAGGTACAGTTTCCATATATGTCCTGTCCCCATACATGCATAACCTCTCCAACTATTAATATCCCCCACTAGACTGGTACATTTGTTACAATTGATGAACCTACATTGACGCTCAAAGTTCAGAGTTGACATTAGGGTTCACTCTTGGTGGTGTACACCCTATGGGTTTGGACAAATGTATAATGACATGTATCCATCATTGTAATATCATACAGAATAGTTTTCACTGCCCTAAGAACTTCTGTGCCCCACCTTTTCATTCCTGCCTCCCCTAACCACTGGCATCCACTAATCTTTTTATTGTCTCCATAGTTTTACCTTTTCCAGAATGTCATATTGTTGGAATCATACACCATAAAGCCTTTTCAGATTGTCTTCTTTCACTTAGTAATATGAATTTAAGGTTACTCCATGTTTTTTCATGGTTTGATAGCTCATTTCTTTTTCGCACTAAATAATATTCCATTGTCTGGATGTATCACAGTTCATTTATCCATTCACCTACTGATGGACATCTTGGTTGCTTTGAAGTTTGGCAATTATAAGTAAAGCTGCTATGAACATCTCTATGCAAGTTTTTGTATGGGCATGTTTTCAGCTCCTTTGGGTAAATATGAAAGAGTACAATTACTGAATCATATGGTAAGATTATGTTTAGTTTTGTAAGAAACTCCCAAACCATCTTCCAAAGTGGCTGTACCATTTTACATTCCCACCAGCAGTGAATGAGAGTTGCTCACATTCTCCCCATTCTTGCCTGCATTTGGTATTGTCAGTGTTTTGGATTTTGGCCATTCTAATAGGTGTGCAGTGATTTCTTACTGTTGTTTTAATTTGCAACTCCTTAATGCAGTTGCAGACCTGACTGCAACTGTAATGGACCTGAAGACCTGTTCAGGTCTTTCACCCATTTTTAAATCAAGTTGTTTCTTTCTCCCCCTGTCTAAAGCACAGAGAGATTTTTCTCAGATAGTCACTGTGAGAACCTGGTTGAGCTCCTAGAAGCAAAACTCACAAAAGTATGGGTACCCTCTATGACTGGGTCCCCCTGGAGTTTTTAACTCTTAGACTGCCCACACTGAGCTTCCAGCAACTCATCAATTACAGTTTAGGTTTTTCTGCCTAGGCCCTGGTTCCCGCAGAGTTTTCTGCTTTTGTGTTTCTGCTCCACTAAGTTGTGATTCTTTGTATTCACCTATCTGTCTTTCCAAATTTGGGGGACAGTGGTTTGCTCTGTGGCTTCACTTCTCTGATGAATCTCAGAAGCGTTGTTAATTTTTCAGTTGTTCACTTGTTAGGACACAGTGGTAACTTCCAAGCCCCTTACATGGTGGACCAGAAACCAGAAGTCCTATTATGTAATTTTAAAACATAGGTTTGTTATTTCCTCATTTTATTGATGAGTTAGAGTGAACATGTAACTTATTCTTCTGTTTGAAGTCATTCGAGAGTTAAAGGGAATGCTGTTAATAATTATCCCAGACATCAAATGTAAACTGTGATGATTACCTTTTTGACGTGGTTACACCTGATGAGGAAACTAATGTCTTGGAGCTAACAAGGGAAACCGATGGGACTTGAATCCAAACAGTCCAATCCTTGACTCAATGCTGTTAGATCTATGCTATATATAAGAATCAGATTTTTGAAGTGCCTTGTATGTTTTTTCTAGGTCTTTGTCAGGACTTGTCAGTACTCATCATTGTGGCTATTCTTTACTGAAGAGAAACATAATTGAAACACAGTATCACACATTATTTATTAGCTCTTAATGTATTATTTTATATTTTCCTTTTAGTTGGAGGGCAATAATTTTATTACATTACTTTTTACTTTACATACTACTCTACATAACCTCTTCTGAATCTGGAAGTTGTTCTTCTTCCCAGAATTCTGGACTTGAAAGAGACATCTAGTTAAACCTTTAGTTCTGTAGATAAACAGGCCCAGATGATGTAAATAACTTGCCAAATAACACAGCTAATCACTTGTGGAATCTAGCTAAGAATTGAGAGGCAGAAAAATATAGTGATTAAAAATGGAATTAGGTTGCCTGCCTTCTACACCCTACAGCCTGCAAGCCTTTGGGCAAGTGTATTTTTCCTTTCCAAGTCTCACTTTGAGGAAAGTGTAATTGAGAAATAATAGTACCTATCTCACAGAGTTGTTTCAAGTCTATGTCTGGCACATAATCAGGACTCAACAAACGGTCTCTATTATTATTTTTATCTGAGTCTTTATATTTCCAGTGAAATGCTTTTAAAAACATGCTGCCTTTGAATCTCTTCAGGCAATGTCTTTTTCAGATCTAATAGCGTAGGTCTTGAGTCTGCCAGCAGGCATTCATTGATTATTTAAGTTGCCTACTTGTATAACTAAGAGTGAAAAAGAAAATAATTCCATTGGCCATTTCTGGGACACCACTAAGCATAGACTTTTCTGCCTTTTCAGAAATAGGGAGTAGTAAAGAAAATAGTTTTAAAATTTAACTCTTATTTTTATTAATGTTATAAATGTACATCACTTCAGAAAAACCAGTCTCTAAGGCTTTTAATAAAAACTTTTAGTCCCTTGCCCACTCCTCCTGACTCTGGATTACTGATTTCCAGAGACTACCACTTTCAACCCTTTTAACTTTCTTTTGTTATTTACCTCCATATTTAAGGATTTGGCTGTCTCCCATACCCACATATACTTACACACACATATATACACTTACCTCCCCAATTCTACTAATATAACTATATCATATTTTGCTAAATGAATATTTATGATTCTAAAAATATTATTGACAACTGAACCATGTGTTAAATTGTGATTAACTTTCCTTACTTGAGTGATACTGCTGTCTTTGAGGTTGATAGTTGTCTCTTTTTTTGTTTGTTTGCATAGTCTACATATCTATCACCAGTGCATTCCCAGCCTCTCCTACAGAAGTCTAAATCTCTTAATACCTTCAAAAGCATTAGGCTTTAAGTATCCTATCACTTTCATTTTATTTTCTTGGTGGGGGAAGATATCTCTTCAGTAATCTTTGTCCTCTTATTCTAAGAGATACTGACTGCTCTCCTGGCCTTAAACTGGGATCTACACCATCCTAAAAATTCCCTTCTTTTTCTGGTTAGATTGGATTCCCTGCTTCCTGGATTTCCTGTCTACGTCTTTGTTAGTTTGTTCCCATGTTTGATGGAACACATCTTTTAGTAATTGTCCCTCCCCCCCCAACAAAAAAAAAAGGAGAAAGGGAGGTAAAATATTTTGAGATTTTGCATGTCTGAAAATATCTTTTCCTACTGTCATATTTATTGGTAGTTTAGAATTCTAGTCTAGAAATTATCTTTCTCTCAGAATTTTGAAAACATTGCTCTGCGGGTTTTTAGTTTCCAGTTTGCTGCTGGGAAGATTGATGCTGTAATGATTCTTAAAACTTTTTTTTTTTAATAGCTGTTTTTTAACTTCTACGGGAGCTCTTTAGGATATTTTATTTGTTCCCAGTATTATGAAATCTTATACTTATATGCCATATTGTGTGTGTGTATGTGTGTGTATGTTTTTCATATTGTGTTGGGCACTTGATGGGTTCATTCAATCCCTAAATTCGTCTTTCACTTATAGGACATCTTATTGAATAGTATGTCCCCACATCCCCAACTGTTTCTGTTTGTCATTCTCTCTCTTATTGGAATGCCAATCATTCAGATGTTGTATCTTCCGAATCATTTCTCTAGTTTTAAAAAAGTTTTTCCTTTCCAATTATTTACTTCTTTTTCTTTTGTTTTCTGGAGGGCTTCCTAACTTTGTATTCCAACATTATTATTTCTGCTCTCATATTTTTAATTATTGAAAATTCTTTTTGTTTGTTCAAAAATTTCCTTTTATGGCATTCTATTTTTGTCCCATGAATGCTATGAGCTCTCCTTTCTGTCTGAGGATATTAATACAAGTAATAGTTTTCTTCTGTATTTTGCATTATCTTTGTTTTCTTTAAGTTCAGCTTTATAATGTTTATTTGTTTTGGTCTCATATTATTGAATCTCCTTGGCTGTCCATTCATATTTAAAGGTGAAATATTATCAGGTGGTTGGAGTTCTGTGTAGGTGTTCTTGAATTATGGAATGATAGACTTCACAGCAGAATGATTTATTAGACTATTTTAATTATTGTTCTTTTGAATATCAATATATATGTTTTTCTCTTGGAATGGTTAGTATCCCCAGACCATTGTTCCAGTCTCTTGCTTGGGGGGTTAAAGTCTGCCAGCCATCTCTTTCTTGAAGTCAAATTAAGGAACTGGCCTGGGGAGGGGGTCCCTGCCATTCTCTATGTAGAATTTTACTTAATCATCCTCTTTTAATACCAGATCCATCCAAACTGGGCCAGGTGCCCGTGAGTTCAGAGTTTTTTTTCTAGTTCAATCTTTCCAGAGAGTAAACCTGCACTGTCCTGCCAGGAAGGACCAGGGCAGCTCCTAGCTATGTTACCCAAGGAAATCTGACTGCTTCCATCCAGTACTTCTATTTTCAGCTTCAGCTGCTACCACTACTCTCCATAGTTTTCAGAGCTTTCTGTCCCCCAGGTCTTGAATCTTACTGAGATGCTGTGATGTAAATTATTTAGTTTCTGGGCATCTCCTGTTGTTGGCTTTCTTGGATGCAGTTTTCCTCTTTCTCTGATATGTTAAGTTGGTTAGCAGTCATACAGCTAGATTTACAGTTTCAAAAATTTTCTGCATTCCTTTCCCATTTTCTTTGACTTTCTTGGTTTAAGCCTTTTAAATTAAAAAAAAAATTATTTTTTTACCACGATAAGCAGTATATTGGTTAAAAGCATGGACTCTGGAACAAAACTGCCCAGATCCACTTCTTATATGACCTTGGGAAAGTTATTTAATCTCTCTCTGCCTTAGTTTCCTCATCTTAAAAAATTAGTAGTTAGAGTACTTTTTAAGATTAAATAATTTCCAATGCTTTACTTTACAGATGAGGGAGCTGAGACCCAGAGAATTAATTGACTTGCCTTGAGACTAGAATCCAAGGCTCAGAATTCCTATTTCAGGCTTCTTTATATTAAGTCATATTTCCTTTTCTGTGAGTTTATTTTGGGGGATGATGGTATCCTATATGTAGTTTTCTTCTTTTTATGTTTTTGACCTCAGGTACTCAGAAATGGATCAATAATAAGCTCTGGTTTATGACACACCCATATCATTGGTCCATGTGTAGCGTATTTTTTTGTTTTTAATAATGTGATACATAAAAAATTAAAACATCCATATTGTGTGCAATCCCTGGGAGGAAAATTTAAATGTATCATTTCCATGTATGCAGAGTACAAAAATAAACTCATACATTTAAAAGTACTTTGGTGAAGCAGCTATTTGTTTTTTTCTCTCCTGAATCAAGAGTTATCTTATGGATGGGTGGTTTGCAACTCTCTGCCTCAACCCGTTGACATTCACCAGACTGGGGTAGTAGTGGATTAGAAAACAAAGTAAGATGGAGAGGAACAGGGAAAGAACCAGGATATGAGTGCTTTGCAATTAACATTGAGACATATATGTCTCTGAAACTTGTTAGTATTCTGCAAATTGTGTAATGTGGGGTTTGTTTGTGATGCAGGTCTAAGAACCATTGGAGTCATCACCAAACTGGATCTTATGGATGAGGGAACGGATGCCAGGGATGTCCTAGAGAATAAGCTGCTGCCGCTTCGCAGGGGTAATGTACTGAGTCCTGTACAGGACTTCCTTTGATGATGTGGCAGAGAAACAACTGGGAAAACAATGGGAAGCTGGATTTTAGTGCCTCCACAGTTGTGAGGAATGGATTGATGATTAGTTAAACATTTTACGGAATGGCATGGTGTTCCCAAATGATGTATTAAAAATTATCCAAAGGGAGAAGTATTCCTTCAAATAATAAGAAAACGGGAAAAGGAAGATGTTTGAAGGGAGGGTATAAATATCCATCCTAGACTGCATACATGTATACTGTTTAAGTCTGAATTATTTACTTGCCTGCTATATGACAAAACTGCTTAGAGATTTACTCTATTTAAATGCACAGATCTTTTAAGGACAAAGGACATTATTTTGTTAATGCTAAAAAAATCAACATTAGCCAAATCATCCAGCCGTTGTTAAATACTGATATCTCAAACTGAGTTTTGTAAAGAGATCTATTCTTCAGGCCCTGAAATAATTTTGTTTTTCTTATTCAGCCTCTTCAAAGCTTTAAAATTTCCCCAGAATAAATCAAAGGTGTCCCAACTCCATAGGTGTGTGTTTTGTTTTAGGTTACGTGGGGGTGGTAAACAGGAGCCAGAAGGACATAGATGGGAAGAAGGATATAAAGGCTGCCACGTTGGCAGAAAGGAAATTTTTTCTCTCACACCCGGCTTACAGACATATTGCTGATCGGATGGGGACCCCACACCTTCAGAAGGTCCTTAATCAGGTAAAGATGTTTTCTTCAAGCAAAAAGAACAATGATAAAATATGTAAATGACTATTGGAATCCATATTTCTTACTTTTATACTCTTTTTCTAAACTAAGACATTTAGCATAATGATAGAAATTAAAAAGATGAATACTTGGATCCAGACTGTTACCATTCTAAGTGACCAGACTCCACCTTAATATTATTGAAAAAATAGCACACAAAGCAGAAATACATATTTATTTGGAACAGTGAGCAGGGGAATACATTTTAGCACATGTTTGCTCATAATATATAGTTATCTTAAGGAGTTAAACTTGTATATCTCTGAAAAGTCAGTCTCTTGGCATCTGTTTTTGAAATATCAGTCTGTGATGGTTAGGTTAAATTTTCTGTATGGTTTTGTTTAGGATTGATTTGTTCCTTAATTTACAATCTTGAAAATACATAAGCAATTATTGATCTACATTCCTCTAAGAAGCTTTTCCAGAGAATCCCTTTCCCTGTGACAGATAGAATTAGGCCCTCTGCCTCCCCTCATCCCACGCACGTACACATTTCTTGCATAAAAATTCAGCAGGCTTGGCCACATATTTTCCTGCCCTTAGTAGAGTTAAGTGTCATTGTCATTGAGTGTAGAGCTCCCACCCCAAGTTTTGATCACATTGACTCAGTGAGCAGCTTTTCTCACAAGAAGCACTCTGGAGGGGAGCTTCAAGATAGTGGAAGAGTAAGACGTGGAGATCACCTTCCTCCCCACAAACACATCAGAAATACATCTACATGTGGAACAACTCCTACAGAACACCTACTGAATGCTGGCAGAAGACCTCAGGCCTCCCAAAAGGCAAGAAACTCCCCACATACCTGGGTAGGGCAAAAGAAAAAAGAAAAAACAGAGACAAAAGAATAGGGACAGGACCTGCACCGGTCGGAGGGAGCTGTGAAGGAGAAAAGGTTTCCACACACTAGGAAGCCCCTTCGCGGGCGGAGATTGCAGGTGGCGGGGGGTGGGGGGAAGCTTTGGAGCCATGGAGGAGAGCGCACCAACAGGGGTGCGGAGGGCAAAGCGGAGAGATTCCCGCACAGAGGATCGGTGCCGACCAGCACTCAGCAGCCCAAGAGGCTTGTCTGCTCACCCGCTGGGACGGGCGGGGGTTGGGAGCTGAGGCTCGGGCTTCGGAGGTTGGATCCCAGGGAGCGGACTGGGGTTGGTGGCGTGAACACAGCCTGAAGGGGGCTAGTGCACCACAGCTAGCCGGGAGGGAGTCCGGGAAGAAGTCTGGACCTGCCGAAGAGGCAAGAGACTTTTTCTTGCCTCTTTGTTTCCTGGTGTGCGAGGAGAGGGGATTAAGAGCACAGCTTAAAGGAGCTCCAGAGAGGGGTGCGAGCCGTGGCTATCAGCGCGGACCCCAGAGACGAGCATGAGACGCTAAGGCTGCTGCTGCCACCACCAAGAAGCCTGTGTGCAAGCACAGGTCATTATCCACACTGCCCCTCCCGGGAGCCTGTGCCGCCTGCCACTGCCAGGGTCCCGTGATCCAGGGACAACTTCCCCCGGAGAACGCACAGCGCGCCTCAGGCTGGTGCAACGCCACGCTGGCCTCTGCCGCCACAGGCTTGCCCCACATCCGTACCCCTGCCTCCCCCCCGGCCTGAGTGAGCCAGAGCCCCCGAATCAGCTGCTACTTTAACCCCATCCTGTTTGAGTGAAGAACAGACGCCCTCAGGCGACCTACACACAGAGGCGGGTCCAAATCCATCGCTGAACCCCAAGATCTGTGCGAAAAAGAAGAGAAAGGGAAATTTTTCCCAGCAGCCTCAGGAGCAGCGGATTAAATCTCCACAATCAACTTGATGTACTCTGCATCTGTGGAATACCTGAATAGGCAACAAGTCATCCCAAACTGAGGAAGTGGAGTTTGGGAGCAACGATATTTATATTTTTTTTCCCTTTTTCTCTTTTTGGGAGTGTGTATGTGTATGCTTCTGTGTGTGATTTTGTCTGTATAGCTTTGCTTTTACCATTTATCCTAGGGTTCTGTCTGTCCGTTTATTTTGTGTGTTTTTTTTTTAGTATAGTTTTTAGCACTTGTTATCATTGGTGGATTTGTTTTTTGGTTTGGTTGCTCTCTTCTTTCTTTCTTTCTTTTTCTTTTTTATTATTACTTAAAAATTTTTTTTAATAATTATTTTTTATTTTAATACCTTTATTTTATTTTATTTTATCTTCTTCTTTCTTTCTTTCTTTTTTTCCTCCCTTTTATTCTGAGCCGTGTGGTTGACAGGCTCTTGGCGCTCCAGCCAGGTGTCAGGGCTGTGCCTCTGGGGTGGGAGAGCCAAGTTCAGGACATTGGTCCACAAGAGACCTCCCAACTCCACGTAATATCAAACGGGGAAAATCTCCCAGAGATCTCCATCGCAATGCCAAGACCCAGCTCCACTCAATGACCAGCAAGCTACAGTGCTGGACACCCTATGCCAAACAACTAGCAATACAGGAACACAACCCCATCCATTAGTAGAGAGGCTGCCTAAAATCATAATAAGGCCACACACACCCCAAAACACACCACCAGACGTGGACCTGCCCACCAGAAAGACAAGATCCAGGCTCATCCACCAGAACACAGGCACTACTCCCCTCCAACAGGAAGCTTACAGAACACACTGAACCAACCTTAGCCACTGGGGACAGACACCAAATACAATGGGAACTACGAACCTGCAGCCTGTGAAAAGGAGACCCCAAACACAGTAAGATAAGCAAAATGAGACGACAGAAAAACACACAGCGGATGAAGGAGCAAGGCAAAAACCCACCAGACCTAACAAATGAAGAGGAAATAGGCAGTTTACCTGAAAAAGAATTCAGAATAATGGTAGTAAAGATGATCCAAAATCTTGGAAATAGAATGGAGAAAATACAAGAAACGTTTAACAAAGACCTTAAAGAACTAAAGAGCAAACAAACAGTGATGAACAACACAATAAATGAAATTAAAAATTCTCTAGAAGGAATTAATAGCTGAATAACTGAGCAGAAGAACGGATAAGTGACCAGGAAGATAAAATAGTGGAAATAACTACTGCAGAGCAGAATAAAGAAAAAAGAATGAAAAGAAATGAGGACAGTCTCAGACACCTCTGGGACAACATTAAATGCACCAATATTCGAATTATAGGGGTCCCAGAAAAAGAAGAGAAAAAGAAAGGAACTGGGAAAATATTTGAAGATTATAGTTGAAAACTTCCCTAATATGGGAAAGGAAATAGTTAATCGAGTCCAGGAAGCACAGAGAATCCCATACAGGCTAAATCCAAGGAGAAACACGCCAAGACACATATTAATCAAACTATCAAAAATTAAATACAAAGAAAAAATATTAAAAGCAGTGAGGGAAAAACAACAAATAACACACAAGGGAATCCCCATAAGGTTAACAGCTGATCTTTCAGCAGAAACACTGCAAGCCAGAAGGGAGTGGCAGGACATATTTAAAGTGATGAAGGAGAAAAACCTACAACCAAGATTACTCTACCCAACAAGGATCTCATTCAGATTTGATGGAGAAATTAAAACTTTACAGACAAGCAAAGCTAAGAGAATTCAGCACCACCAAACCAGCTTTACAACAAATGCTAAAGGAACTTCTCTAGGCAGGAAACACAAGAGAAGGAAAAGACTTACAATAACAAACCCAAAACAATTAAGAATATGGTAATAGGAACATACATATCGATAACTACCTTAAATGTAAATGGATTAAATACTCCAACCAAAAGACATAGACAGGCTAAATGGATACAAAAACAAGACCCGTATATATGCTGTCTACAAGAGACCCACCTCAGACCTAGGGACACATACAGACTGAAAGTGAGGGGATGGAAAAAGATATTGCATGCAAATGGAAATCAAAAGAAAGCTGGAGTAGCAATTCTCATATCAGACAAAATAGACCTTAAAACAAAGATTATTACAAGAGACAAAGAAGGTCACTACATAATGATCAAGGGATCAATCCAAGAAGAAGATATAACAATTGTAAATATTTATGCACCCAACATAGGAGCACCTCAATACATAAGGCAAATGCTAACAGCCATAAAAGGGGAAATCAACAGTAACACAAAATAATACTAGGGGACTTTAACACCACACTTTCACCAACAGACAGATCATCCAAAATGAAAATAAATAAGGAAACACAAGCTTTAAATGAT
Source organism: Balaenoptera borealis (assembly GCF_965194805.1). NCBI lineage: Eukaryota > Metazoa > Chordata > Mammalia > Artiodactyla > Balaenopteridae > Balaenoptera > Balaenoptera borealis. The sequence goes on along the minus strand of NC_138860.1, from coordinate 58,590,345 downwards.
ACATTAAACAAGATGGACTTAATTGATATTTATAGGACATTCCATCCAAAAAACAACAGAATACGCATTCTTCTCAAGTGCTCATGGAACATTCTCCAGGAGAGACCATATCTTGGGTCACAAATCAAGCCTTGGTAAATTTAAGAAAATTGAAATCATATCAAGTATCTTTTCCAACCACAACACTGTGAGACTAGACATCAATTAAAGGAAAAAATCTGTAAAAAATACAAACACATGGAGGCTAAACAATACACTACTTAATAACCAAGAGATCACTGAAGAAATCAGAGGAAATCAAAAAATACCTAGACACAAATGACAATGAAAACACGATGATCCAAAACCTATGGGATGCAGCAAAAGCAGTTCTAAGAGGGAAGTTGTTAGCAATACATTTCTACCTCAAGAAACAAGAAACATCTCAAATAAACAACCTAACCTTACACCTAAAGCAATTAGAGAAAGAAGAACAAAAAAGCCCCAAAGTTAGCAGAGGAAAGAAATCATAAAGATCAGATCAGAAATAAATGAAAAAGAAATGAAGGAAATGATAGCAAAGATCAATAAAACTAAAGGCTGGTTCTTTGAGAAGATAAACCAGATTGATAAACCATTAGCCAGACTCATGAAGAAAAAAAGGGAGAAGACTCAAATCGATAGAATTAGAAATGAAAAAGAAGTAACAACTGACACTGCAGAAATACAAAAGATACTGAGAGATTACTACAGGCAACTCTATGCCAATAAAATGGACAACCTGGAAGAAATGGACAAATTCTTAGAAATGCACTACCTTCCGAGACTGAAAAAGGAAGAAATAGAAAACATGAACAGACCAATCACAAGCACTGAAATTGAAACTGTGATTAAAAATCTTCCTACAAACAAAAGCCCAGGACCAGATGGCTTGACAGGGAAATTCTATCAATCATTTAGAGAAGAGCTAACACCTATCCTTCTCAAACTCTTCCAAAATAAAGCAGGGGGAGAAACACTCCCAAACTCATTCTACGAGGCCACCATCACCCTGATACCAAAACCAGACAAAGATGTCACAAAGAAAGAAAACTATAGGCCAATATCACTAATGAAGATAGATGCAAAAATCCTCAACAAAATACTAGCAAACGGAATCCAGCAGCACACTAAAAGGATCATACACCATGATCAAGTGGGGTTTATCCCAGTAATACAAGGATTCTTCAATGTACGCAAATCAATCAATGTGATAAACCATATTAACAAATTGAAGGAGAAAAACCATATGATCATCTCAATAGATGCAGAGAAAGCTTTTGACAGAATTCAACACCCATTTATGATAAAAACCCTCCAGAAAGTAGGCATAGAGGGAACTCACCTCAACATAATAAACGCCATATATGACAAACCCACAGCCAACATCGTCCTCAATGGTGCAAAACTGAAACCATTTCCACTAAGATCAGGAACAAGACAAGGTTGCCCACTCTCACCACTATTATTCAACATAGTTTTGGAAGTTTTACCCACAGCAATCAGAGAAGAAAAAGTAATATAAGGAATCCAAATGGGAAAAAAGGAAGTAAAGCTGTCACTGTTTGCAGATGACATGATGCTACACATAGAGGATCCTAAAGATGCTACCAGAAAACTACTAGAGCTAATCAATGAATTTGGTAAAGTAGCAGGATACAAAATTAATGCACAGAAATCTCTTGCATTGCTATACACTAATGCTGAAAAATCTGAAAGTGAAATTAAGAAAACACTCCCATTTACCATTGCAACAAAAAGAATAAAATATCTAGGAATAAACCTCCTAAGGAGACAAAAGACCCGTATGCAGAAAATTATAAGACACTGTTGAAAGAAATTAAAGATGATAAAATAGATGGAGAGATATACCATGTTCTTGGATTGGAAGAATCAACATTGTGCAAATGACTGTACTACTCAAAGCAATCTACAGATTCAATGCAATCCCTATCAAACTACCACTGGCATTTTTCACAGAACTAGAACAAAAAATGTCACAATTTGTATGGAAACACAAAAGACCCCCAATAGCCAAAGGAATCTTGAGAAAGAAAAACGGAGCTGGAGGAATCAGGCTCCCTGACTTCAGACTATACTACAAAGCTACAGTAATCAAGACAGTATGGTACTGGCACAAAAACAGAAACATAGGTCAATGGAACAGGATAGTAAAGCCCAGAGATAAACCCACGCACATATGGTCACCTTATCTTTGATAAAAGAGGCAAGAATGTACAGTGGAGAAAAGACAGCCACTTCAATAAGTGGTGCTGGGAAAACTGGATAGCTACATGTAAAAGAATGAAATTAGAACACTCCCTAACACCATACACACAAAAAAACTCAAATTGGATTAAAGACCTAAATGTAAGGCCAGACACTATCAAAGTCTTAGAGGAAAACATAGGCAGAACACTGTATGACATAAATCACAGCAAGATCCTTTTTGACCCACCTCCTAGAGAAATGGAAATAAAAACAAAAATAAACAAATGGGACCTAATGAAACTTGAAAGCTTTTGCACACAAAGGAAACCATAAACAAGATGAAAAGAGAACCCTCAGAATGGGAGAAAATATTTGCAAATGAAGCAACTGACAAAGGATTAATCTCCAGAATTTACAAGCAGCTCATGCAGGTCAATATCAAAAACAAACAAACAAACAAACAACCCATTCCAAAAAAGGGCAGAAGACCTTAATAGACATTTCTCCAAAGAAGATATACAGATTGCCAACAGACACATGAAAGAATGCTCAACATCATTAATCATTAGAGAAATGCAAATCAAAACTACAAGGAGATATCATCTCACACCAGTGAGAATGGCCATCATCAAAAAATCTACAAACAATAAATGCTGGAGAGGGTGTGGAGAAAAGGGAACCCTCTTGCACTTTTGGTGGGAATGTAAATTGATACAGCCACTATGGAGAACAGTATGGAGTTTCCTTAAAAAACTAAAAACAGAAATACCATACGACCTAGCAATCCCACTACTGGGCATATACCCTGAGGAAACCATAACTCAAAAAGAGTCATGTACCACAATGTTCATTGCAGCTCTATTTACGATAGCCAGAACATGGAGGCAACCTAAGTGTCAATCAACAGATGAATGGATAAAGAAGATGTGGCACATATATACAATGGAATATTATTCAGCCATAAAGGGAAACGAAATTGAGTTATTTGTCGTGAGGTGGATGGACCTAGAGTCTGTTATACAGAGTGAAGTAAGTCAGAAAGAGAAAAACAAATACCATATGCTAACACATATATATGGAATCTAAAAAAAAAAAAAAAAAGGTCATGAAGAACCTAGGGGCAAGACGGGAATAAAGACACAGACGTACTAGAGAATGGACTTGAGGATACGGGGAGGGGGAACGGTAAGCTGGGACAAAGTGAGAGAGTGGAATGGACATATATACACTACCAAACGTAAAATAGATAGGTAGTGGAAAGCAGCCGCATAGCACAGGGAGATCAGCTCGGTGCTTTGTGACCATCTAGAGTGGTGGGATGGGGGGCTGGGAGGGAGGGAGGGAGGGAGACGCAACGGGGAAGAGATATGGGGACATATGTATATGTATAACTGATTCACTTTGTTATAAAGCAGAAACTAACACAGCATTGTAAAGCATTTATACTCCAATTAAGATTAAAAAAAAAACACTCTGTAACTTTTATCTATGAACTTAAATCAGTCAAGTAATTATCGAAAGTTCTGATTGTTCCCTCCTAGAAGGTGTCAGTAGAGGCTATCGCAGTAATAGGCTGCTTGTTACATTATACCCGAACCATTTGGGCAAAACAATTGAAGAAGTTTTAGAAAATAAAAAACAGTGGTGCACTTCTATTTCAAGCGACATAGTACTTCTATTTTAATGTGAAATTTGTACTTTTAAATTAAGGGTAGATGAGTATTTGGAAGCCATGAAGCAGTGATAGTTGTGTCATTTAAAAATTATGAACATGTTTTAGAGAAGGAACACTGGTTTGTCATACAAGAACCATGATAGTCTATCAATATATTTAGCTCTGGTAAAATTCTTTTTTGATTACTGCTTTCATGCCTGTATTGGTTTAAGAAAAAAAATGTTAGAGAAATATCACTAAGATGATTAGAAAGATAAAGTTAGAAATAAATTAAGTTGTGAATACTGGATGGATATGATTGACCATTTGGTTACTACAGGTGACCCCTAAATTATGGCATAACTGATTCTGGTTGACTGAAAATTGAATAAATGTTATACTGAAGATCTTTCATTTCCTAGATAATCCGTTTCTCTGTTGCTTCAAGGACCTTCATACTGTGTTTGAAATTAAGATAATTTTATTGCTGATTTAATGTGCACCAACACCTCTGACCCTGAGCCAGTTACTATAGCAAAAACTGGAAGAGAACAGGACAGTTTTGAGGAATAGAAAGGAATATTATTATGGCTGGAGTGCAGAGAATGAGGGAATGAGTTGTAAGAGATGAATTTGGAGATGTAAGCAGTGGCTGGATCCTACAGTGTTTGTAGGCCAAGTTAAGGATTTTGGCTCTTATCCTAAGAGCAGTGGGGAGTCAGTTGCTTAAGGAATCTGAGAAGGTGAATAACACAGTCATATCTGTGGGTTAGAAAGGATTATGGTGGTTGCAGATAGGAAGATCAACAGTAGAGATGAGAGGACCACTTAGGAGTCAAAGTGAGAAACGATGGTAGCTTGGTCTCGGTTAGGGCCAGTGGAGATGGGAAAAGAAAGCAGATTTGAGAAATGTTTTGGAAAATTGAGAACTTGGTGGTAGATTAGCTCTGGTGGGTGATGGAGAGGTAAAGTCAAGGATAACTCCCAAATTCCCAGGTTGTTATGAAGTCATCAAAATGGAGAACCCTGAAGGGAATATTAGGTACTTTTTTTCAGACATGCTGAGGTTGATGCTTCCAAGAGGAGAAGTCAGGCAGGTGGTCTAATACTTATACCCTCACCAAAGATAAGAAGTCTGGTCTTTAGATAACATGTCCATAGCCACAGGTGTTTGAATATTTATTGAAACCATGGATGAAATGATTGCCTTAGTAGAGAACAGACAGTGACCAAAGAAGAGGTGTAGGACCCACATTTGAGGAATATCAATATTTACAGGTCTGGCAGAGGAGAACAACTTGGCAAAGGAGATGGAGACGGTATTCAGAAAGGTTAGGAGAAAAATGACAGGAGCTGGGGTCATGAAAGCTAAGGAAAGAAGTGTTTTAGAAAGCTAGGAGTGGTCCACAGTATTGCTTTGCTATTGAGATATATGAGAAACAAATGGTAGAAACCAAGTATTTTGATTATTTACCACTCACATGGCAGTCAGGTGGCTATTGGTTTCTCGTGGTTACTGTTACTCTTAGATTTGGGGGTTTGTGTCTTGTGGAATTGCTACTGGGAATGCAGTCTTCTCCCTTCTTTTGTTTTCTGCTTCAGAGCCATAATGGCAGCACATGCCAGGGGAATAACATGATAAGTCATAACTGTGGACAAGGGTATAATATAGTATGAACTATTGACAATTAAATAACTATAGATTTGTTGAATAGATATATCCAGGTAACCTCAGATGAACATAAAAATGATTTAAAATGGTTCTTCAGTCAGTCTGGGTCTATTTATTCCCCTTACTTTAAATTTATTATTCTTTTTCCTACATTTCTATGAAGTTGATATTCTTTCTCTTGATTCTGAGTTTATTCCTTAAGCAGTTCAAGAAGATGATCTATTTTTTTTCCTTTTAATTCAGACTTTCCTTAATTACACTGTAATAGAAAGAACATCAGGCAGAGAGCTAACCAGCCTGGGTTTATATCCCACCTTTGTTCTCAATTAATTGTGTCCCTCTTAGAAAATCTCTGGGAGAATTTTTTATCAGACTGAGCTTGAGGTGCCAGCAGATGACTTCAGTGGAAATGCCAAGCAGGTGGTTAGGTAGAGATATCAACAAGAAAGCTTATGAGCAGCCTGTTGAGGGTGTAAGCCAGTGACTAACCACAGTTGGACTGGGGCCTAAAGGTGGAGGTGAGAGGAAACACCTGCCTGAGCTATAAAATGGAGAGGAACTTAACAGCTGACAGGTACCTCTGAGCTCCACCAGTGGTAAGACATTTGGTCCTGAGAACTCAGGCAGCACCTGTAACTCTCCATTTCCTTCATTTGTACCACATTCTAACTTAAGGTTCCTTTTGACAAGGTAGCTGATCTGACAAATCAATCCATGTTAAGGTGTTATTAGGCAGCTTCATTAGTAACATTAGCTGCCTTTTAACAGGGTATCCCAGACGTAAAAAGACTGTCCAAGCAAGTGACTTTAGCTGAAGGAATTTTGAGCTTCGCCGTAGGGCAGTGGATGAGAGTTGGAGTTATCTGTCTACACAGTCAGTCTCACATGTATGTATGGCTTTTTAAGGTTTTGAATGACCTGGAAAACAGTGAAGGGCGATTTTTGTCTTCTGAGTTGATCTTCAATCTGTTGTATGAGTGCATGATTTTGTTTGTTTTATTTAGCAACTTACCAACCACATTCGAGACACCCTACCTAACTTCAGGAACAAACTGCAGGGACAGTTGCTGTCCATAGAACACGAAGTAGAAGCCTATAAAAACTTCAAGCCAGAAGACCCCACCAGGAAGACCAAAGCATTGCTGCAGTGAGTTACCTTTCCCTTCTCTTGTTCAGCATTTTAAACTAACTCTTCAGTTTTCTTTTTCCTTAGTCTATCTGTCATGCCATTTTCTAGGTTTTTTCATAAAAGTAAAGTATATGAGTGAGGCTTTGTATATGTCATACAATGAGCCTTGAATCTTTGTTTTCTAAAAAAATAATTGTTGATATTAATTCTATTATTATAAATTTAACCAATGCCCAATCCTATGCCCAATTTTATATTGTGTTTTTATAATTGGATTCAGTAAATGAGCAAAACCAACAGTGATAACTCGGCAGGGTTTTTTTGCCCTTAGTCTTTAGAAGTGGGCTAAGTTCCTGTAGAAAAGCAACTGTTTCTATTGTTGTCACTTGTAGTTATTATCTTTTTATTTCAGTCATTTCATATCATCTATCTGTGTGTATTTTTCAATGCAATGAGAACCAAGGATTTAATTTTAAAAAAAGTACACACAGTAAGAACACATTTAAATTATTTTCCTTTTTGGTAATGATTTTAATGTAGCCCTTTAGAAACACAAATGTGAAAACTGCCAAGTATCTTTTTACTCCTTCATGATCTTGCTGTCTTGTCCTTGGGTTATTAGATTTATCCCTGAGGGTTCTTGGGTTAGGATAGCAGAGTTGTTGGAGAATTGCCAGCCCCTTATGTCTTTTATCCTCATTCCTTCTTTCAGCCCCTTTCAGCCTCATCTATTCTTTTATCCCTGTGCCGCAAATTGCCTCTCTCTCCACCAGAAGACCCCCACTGACCAGCTTACATTCCAAGACATCTGAAGTCCATCTCTAAAGATGATGCTTGTCACTTCTTATGGCCCCTTTCTCCCTCTGCAGTCCTGTAATCAAAATACCCTTAATCTGGCATTTAAAATGCACAACATAATTCCTTTTATTTGTGGGGAAATTTCTAAATGTTCAAATTAAGTAACATATTAAATGCATTATCTTATATTCCTCCATTTAAAAAAATAATAAGATCATATGGTGGAAAGAATTTTTTTTCTTGGATTCATCTCTTTCCTAGTTTATCTTTTCTTTTCATTCTTGGCTTTGGTTAAGCTCCTATAAAACTCTCTAAGTTACAGAGAAAGGAAAGCTATTTCTGTTTAGACCCTAGGTCATCATCCTAACACCCAACTGAAACTATTCTCTTTGCAAAGACTGGATCTTGCCTCTGTAATTCTGTTGGACTCAGGTTACAATTTTCCACAGCTGGATTCTTCCCTTGTTAGGGAGCTGATTCAGCTCTTTCTTTCCTTTTTTCCTTCTTTCCTTCCTTCCTGCCTTCCTCCCTCACCCCCTTTCTTCATTACTTCCTTCTTGCCTTGCTCTCATCTCTGTGTATCCTATTTGATGACTGGCTCTGTGCTAACTACTGGGAATTCAATAGTGAATAAGATTTTAACCCTCAAAAAGCGGCCACAGTAGAGCAGTGGAATCAGACATATAAACAACTGTGTTAAAATCTGATAAATGCTACATTTCTGGTAAGAATAAAATGTTAAGGGAACCCGGGTAAAGAGCACTTACATGTGAGGAAAAGTGTGAATTCACAGAGAAAAAGATACTTGAATGAGACCCTGAAGTATGGGAGGAGTTTGTCAGGTGGAAGAAGGAGGTCAAGAGAAGAGTGTGAACTTCGGTACGGCTTGTTCTAGTGGGCCAGGTGGCTGGGCTGTAGGATACAGGGAATGGAGGTGAATTTTCAGAAGTTTCCCAATGTTTCATACCTTTCCAGGTGTTTAAAGTTAGATTAATATTAGCATACACATGAACATAGCTACATCTAATTATATTCTAAGTTTTCTGGCCTAAATATTTGCAGTTACTTTTAATTCATCCATGATTTTGATGAAAGAGAATAAAAGATTCAAGTTTTAGGTGGTTTGGGTTTTTTTTCCTAATCTAACAGATTTTGAATTTGAAAGTGTTCCAGTATGTCAAAATTAGAGTTTCTAAACCTACTAATCACAAATACAAGTAGTCATTTTTTCTCTATAATATATTTCTTTGTTTTTTACCAACTGCCTTGAGGTAATTCATTCCTTCATTGAACTTATTGAGTACCTCTTGTATGACAGGCAGGGGGAAATAAATAAAATGCATGGTCCTTGCCCTTTGGAGAGAGACTGATAGATGCACGATGGTGATGTACTCTGCTAAGTGCTATGCTGAAAATATTCTGAGAAAGCCAAGGAGGGGCCCTTCATCTGGGTGGCAATGAGTGGTGGTGGGGAATAGGGCTGTGGATCATGGAAAGTTTCCTGTAAAAACTAATGCTTGAACTGAGTCTTGAAGGACAGATAAAAATTAGCCAGACAAAGAAGCACAAGGCAGAGCAGAAAGGAAAACAAGTATAAAAGCACAGAGATTTGGTACATGTGGGGAACTGCAAATAGCTTCTTTATGGTTGGCTTGGAAGGTGAGTGGGGATGAGAAGTAAGAGATGGGGCCTCCAGGGCCAGACCATGGAGAATCTTAGGTGATGGGGTAAGGTGTTTTAATTTCATTAAATTCTGAGGAGTCATTGGAAAACAAGGCTAGACCTAGTTGTAGAGGGGCATGGGTGGGGAGTCAGAAATTTATATTGTTCTGGCAGAATGAGGTCTGTGATGCTGGGCCCAGGGAAGAGAGTAGCTCATGAAGTATGAGGGGGCTCAGCTGGAGCAGTTGGAACACTAGGTGATTGTAATGTCACAGGAGTTGTGGCTCATTTGACCATTATATATAAGGTTTTATTGCTTAACTTTAATTCTTAATTTAAGTATTTTAAAATACCATTTTATGGTTGTAACTAAATGGGCGAATGCATTTAATGACACAGATATTTAAAATATATTTTATTTTATTTATTTTATTTTTTTATTTTATTTTTCTACTTGTGGGTATGTATTCAAAAGAGTTGAAAGCAAAGACTTGAACAGGTATTTGTACATTCATAGGAACATTATTCACAATAGCCAAAGATGGAAATAACACAAATGTTCACTGATGTATGAATGGATAAACAAAACATGAGGGGGTTTTTTGTATATGCATTCAATGGAGTATGCTTCAGCCCTAAAAATTAAGGAACTTCTGACACATGCTACAACATGATGAACCTTAAAGATATTACGCTGAGTGAAATAAGCCAGACACAAAAGGACAAATACTGTATGATTCCATTCATATGAGGTACCTAGAAGAGTCAAATTCGTAGAGACAGAAAGTAGAATGGTGGTTGCCAGGGGTAGGGGGAGAGGAGAATGGGGAGTTATTTTTTAATAGATACCGAATCTCACTTTAGGAAGGTGAAAAAGTTCTGGAGATGGATGGTGGTGATAGTTTCACAACAGTGTGAATGTCCTTAATGCCACTGAACTATACACCTAAAAGTAATTAAAATGTTAAATGTTATGTATATTTTACAAAAACAAACAAACCAACCAAAAATCCTTCCAAAGCAGAAACCTGATCTTCTCAATCCTCTGCTTAGGATCTTTTAATGATTTCTGTTTACAGTTAGCATGGGCTGCAAGGCCCTGCATTACCTGGCTGATGTTTACTTTGCCAGCCTCATTTTGGGAAGGAAGAAAGGGAGGTAGGGAGGGATAAAGGGAGGAATCAGAGCTGAGATTCAATCCAGGTCTCCTGACTCTCAATGATATAGTCTGTCTACTGTAATTACCTGCCTCTTATATTTGTAAGTTAAACTTTATCAGCTAATTAACACCTTAGACCAAATAATTTAGCAAATTGTTTTCCAATGTGATACCTTGCTGAGAATCCAGTCCTTACCTACATATGATAACTTTTTCATGAAGAAAGATATCCTGAGCAGGTAGCACTGGAAAATAAAAGGAGAGAGGGGAACTGCAGTCAGTTCTGATTTGTTCTGACTGGGGAAGCAGGGAAAGCTTTACAGAGGAAGGGCTATTAGAACTCAGCAAAGCTTTAAGAAGAAGTAGAATTTCCATGGGTAAAGGATGGTAAAAAGGACACTGAAGGCAGAGGACAGCCAGAGCAAAGACAAGGAAAAATGCACGAGTGGAGAACGCCTGGGAACAGTCAGGTAGATGGAAGGGTGGAGCAGATGGAGTGTAGACTGGAGGGGTGGGAGATGAAGCTGGGGAGGCAGTTCAGGACCTAAAAGGGAGAAGGGAACTCAAAGCCATGATAAGGAAACTGGACTTTAAAAAGAAAAGGAGAGGGGGTCACTGCAGTGTAGAATCACAGCCAAGGAACCCCAGGAGTTTTTGGTGGAGAGAAAGGGAAAGGGCAACGTCATGGGCCAAGTACCTGCATCTGAGCATGTGGGGACTTAGGATGGGGAAGAAAGAGGAAGGTCTCTTCCGGACCTATGCTCAGACAGGGAAATTAAGAGGAGAGGACCAGAGACAGACGCTAGACAACTGTGGTACTGTTTGATGAACTCTAAAGAGTGTAGTTTGCACAGGAAACTATATTAAATATCTTGTGATAAACCATAATAGAAAAGAATGTGTATATATGTATAACTGAATCACTTTGCTGTACAGCAGAAATTAACACAACATTGTAAATCAACTATACTTCAATAGAACAATTTTTTTAAAAAAGAGTGTAGTTCAAACCTAGAATCAAGAGACCTTAATGAAAAAAGTAACAGAGGTGGGTGGATCCTAGAGGGTTTTTGGTTGTTGTTGTTGTTGTTGTTGTTTTTTTAGAAATTTCATGTAATGTCTGAAACATTTATATTAACATATTTCCATACAAATAACCCAAAGAAAGTTTAGTATTAGTTGTTTTGTTTGTTTGTTTTTTTATACTGCAGGTTCTTATTAGTCATCAATTTTATACACATCAGTGTATGCATGTCAATCCCAATCGTCCAATTCAGCACACCACCATCCCCACCCCACCGCGGTTTTCCCCCCTTGGTGTCCACACGTTTGTTCTCTACATCTGTGTCTCAGCATCTGCCCTGCAAACCGGTTCATCTGTACCATTTTTCTAGGTTCCACATACATGCGTTAATATACGATATTTGCTTTTCTCTTTCTGACTTACTTCACTCTGTATGACAGTCTCTAGATCCATCCACGTCTCAAAAAATGACTCAATTTCGTTCCTTTTTATGGCTGAGTAATACTCCACTGTATATATGTACCACAACTTCTTTATCCATTAGGCTGTCGATGGGCATTTAGGTTGCGTCCATGACACAGCTATTGTAAATAGTGCTGTAATGAACATTGGGGTGCATGTGTCTTTTTGAATTATGGTTTTCTCTGGGTATATGCCCAGTAGTGGGATTGCTGGATCATATGGTAATTCTATTTTTAGTTTTTTAAGGAACCTCCATACTGTTCTCAATAGTGGCTGTATCCATTTACATTCCCACCAACAGTGCAAGAGGGTTCCCTTTTCTCCACACCCTCTCCAGCATTTGTTGTTTTTCTGATGATGCCCATTCTAACTGGTGTGAGGTGATGCCTCATTGTAGTTTTGATTTGCATTTCTCTAATAATTAGTGATGTTGAGCAGCTTTTCATGTGCTTCTTGGCCATCTGTATGTCTTCTTTGGAGAAATGTCTATTTAGGTCTTCTGCCCATTTTTGGATTGGGTTGTTTGTTTCTTTAATGTTGAGCTGCATGAGCTGTTTATATATTTTGGAGATTAATCCTTTGTCCGTTGATTCGTTTGCGAATATTTTCTCCCATTCTGAGGGTTGTCTTTTCGTCTTGTTTATGGTTTCCTTTGCTGTGCAAAAGACTTTAAGTTTCATTAGGTCCCATTTGTTTATTTTTGTTTTTATTTCCATTACTCTAGGAGGTGGATCAAAAAAGATCTTGCTGTGGTTTATGTCATAGAGTGTTCTTCCTATGTTTTCCTCTAAGAGTTTTATAGTGTCCGGTCTTACATTTAGGTCTCGAATCCATTTTGAGTTTATTTTTGTGTATGGTGTTAGGGAGTGTTCTAATTTCATTCTCTTACATGTAGCTGCCCAGTTTTCCTAGCACCACTTATTGAAGAGACTGTCTTTTCTCCATTGTATATCTTTGCCTCCTCTGTCATAGATTAGTTGACCATAGGTGCGTGGGTTTATCTCTGGGCTTTCTATCTTGTTCCATTGATCTATGTTTCTGTTTTTGTGCCAGTACCATATTGTCTTGATTACTGTAGCTTTGTAGTATAGTCTGAAGTCAGGGAGTCTGATTCCTCCAGCTCCTTTTTTTCCCCTCAAGAGTGCTTTGGCTATTTGGGGTCTTTTGTGTCTCCATACAAATTTTGAGATGATTTGTTCTAGTTCTGTAAAAAATGCCATTGGTAGTTTGATACGGATTGCATTGAATCTGTAGATTGCTTTGGGTAGTATAGTCATTGTCATAATATGGATTTTTCCAATCCAAGAACATGGTATATTTCTCCATCTGTTTGTGTCATCTTTGATTACTTTGATCAGTGTCTTATTGTTTTCTGAGTACAGGGCTTTTACCTTTTTAGGTAGGTTTATTCCTAGGTATTTTATTCTTTTTGTTGCAGTGGTAAATGGGAGTGTTTCCATAATTTCTCTTTCAGATTTTTCATCATTAGTGTATAGGAATGCAAGAGATTTCTGTGCCTTAATTTTGTGTCCTGCAACTTTACCAAATTCATTGATTAGCTCTAGTAGTTTTCTGGTGGCATCTTTAGGATTTTCTGTGTATAGTATCATGTCATCTGCAAACAGTGAGAGTTTTACTTCTTCTTTTCCAATTTGTATTCCTTTTATTTCTTTTTCTTCTCTGATTGCCGTGGCTAGGACTTCCAAAACTATGTTGAATAATAGTGGTGAGAGTGGACATCGTTGTCTCATTCCTGATCTTAGGGGAAATGCTTTCGTTTTTCACCGTTGAGAATGAAGTTTGCTGTGGGTTTGTCATATATGGCCTTTATTATGTTGAGGAAAGTTCCCTCTATTCCCACTTTCTGGAGAGTTTTTATCATAAATGGGTGTTGAATTTTGTCAAAAGCTTTTTCTGCATCTGTTGAGATGATCATATGGTTTTTCTCCTTCAATTTGTTAATACAGTGTAGCACATTGATTGATTTGCGTATATTGAAGAATCCTTGCATCCCTGGGATAAATCCCACTTGATCATGGTGTATGATCCTTTTAATGTGTTGTTGGATTCTGTTTGCTAGTATTTTGTGGAGGATTTTTGCATCTATATTCATCAGTGATATTGGTCTGTAATTTTCTTTTTTTGTAGTATCTTTGTCTGGTTTTGGTATCAGGGTGATGGTGGCCTCGTAGAATGAGTTTGGGAGGGTTCCTCCCTCTGCTATAGTTTGGAAGAGTTTGAGAAGGATGGGTGTTAGCTCTTCTCTAAATGTTTGATAGACTTCACCTGTGAAACCATCTGGTCCTGGACTTTTGTTTGTTGGAAGATTTTTAATCACAGTTTCAATTTCATGACTTGTGATTGGTCTGTTTATATTTTCTGTTTCTTCCTGGTTCAGTCTTGGAAGGTTATACCTTTCTAAGAATTTGTCCATTTCTTCCAGGTTGTCCATTTTATTGGCATAGAGTTGCTTGTAGGTAGTCTCTTAGGATGCTTTGTATTTCTGCAGTGTCTGTTGTAACTTCTCCTTTTTCATTTCTAATTTTATTGATTTGAGTCCTCTCCCTCTTTTTCTTGATGAGTCTGGCTAATGGCTTATCAATTTTGTTTATCTTCTCAAAGAACCAGCTTTTAGTTTTATTGATCTTTGCTATTGTTTTCTTTGTTTCTATTTCATTTATTTCCACTCTGATCTTTATGATGTCTTTCCTTCTGCTAACTTTGGGTTTTGTTTGTTCTTCTTTCTCTAGTTGCTTTAGGTGTAAGGTTAGATTGTTTACTTGAGATTTTTCTTGTTTCTTTAGGTAGGCTTGTATAGCTATAAACTTCCCTCTTAGAACTGCTATTGCTGCATCCCATAGGTTTTGGATCGTCGTGTTTTCATTGTCATTTGTCTGTAGGTATTTTTTGATTTCTTCAGTGATCTCTTGGTTATTTAGTAACGTATTGTTTAGCCTCCATGTGTTTGTGTTTTTTACGTTTTTTCCCCTGTAATTGATTTCTAATCTCTTAGCATTGTGGTCAGAAAAGATGCTTGATATGATTTCAATTTTCTTAAATTTAATGAGGCTTGATTTGTGACCTAAGATGTGATCTATCCTGGAGAATGTTCCGTGCACACTTGAGAAGAAAGTGTAATCTGCTGTTTTTGGATGGAATGTCCTATAAATATCAATTAAATCTATCTGGTCCATTGTGTCATTTAAAGCTTCTGTTTCCTTATTTATTTTCATTTTGGATGATCTGTCCATTGGTGTAAGTGAGGTGTTAAAGTCCCCCACTATTATTGTGTTACTGTCGATTTCCTCTTTTATAGCTGTTAGCAGTTGCCTTATGTATTGAAGTGCTCCTATGTTGGGTGCATATATATTTATAATTGTTATATCTTCTTCTTGGATTGATCCCTTGATCATTCTGTAGTGTCCTTCCTTGTCTCTTGTAAGATTTTTTACTTTAAAGTCTATTTTATCTGATATGAGTATAGCTACTCCAGCTTTCTTTTGATTTCCATTTGCATGCAATATCTTTTTCCATCCCCTCACTTTCAGTCTGTATGTGTCCCTAGGTCTAAAGTGGGTCTCTTGTAGACAGCATATATATGGGTCTTGTTTTTGTATCCATTCAGCAAGCCTGTGTCTTTTGGTTGGAGCATTTAATCCATTCACGTTTAAGGTAATTATCGATATGTATGTTCCTATGATGATTTTCTTAAGTGTTTTGGGTTTGTTTTTGTAGGTTCTTTTCTTCTCTTGTGTTTCCCACTTAGAGAAGTTCCTTTAGCATTTGTTGTAGAGCTGGTTTGGTGGTGCTGAATTCTCTTAGCTTTTGCTTGTCTGTAAAGCTTTTGATTTCTCCATCAAATCTAAATGAGATCCTTGCCAGGTAGAGTAATCTTGGTTGTAGGTTCTTCCCTTTTATCACTTTAAGTATATCATGCCACTCCCTTCTGGCTTGTAGAGTTTCTGCTGAGAAATCAGCTGTTAACCTTATGGGAGTTCCCTTGTATGTTATTTGTCGTTTTTCCCTTTCTGCTTTCAATAATTTTTCTTTGTCTTTAATTTTTGCCAATTTGATTACTATGTGTCTCAGCGTGTTTCTCCTTGGGTTTATCCTGCCTGGGACTCTCTGCGCTTCCTGGACTTGGGTGGCTATTTCCTTTCCCATGTTAGGGGGGTTTTCGACTATAATCTCTTCAAATATTTTCTCTGGTCCTTTCTCTCTCTCTTCTCCTTCTGGCACCCCTATAATGCAAATGTTGTTGCGTTTAATGATGTCCCAGAGGTCTCTTAGGCTGTCTTCATTTCTTTTCATTCTTTTTTCTTTAGTCTGTTACGCAGCAGTGAATACCACCATTCTGTCTTCCAGGTCACTTATTTGTTCTTCTGCCTCAGTTATTCTGCTATTGATTCCTTCTAGTGTAGTTTTCATTTCAGTTATTATATTGGTCATCTCTGTTTGTTTGTTCTTTAATTCTTGTAGGTCTTTATTAATCATTTCTTGCATCTTCTAGATCTTTGCCTCCATTCTTTCTCTGAGGTCCTGGATCATCTTCACTATCATTATTCTGAATTCTTTTTCTGGAAGGTTGCCTATCTCCACTTCATTTAGTTGCTTTTCTGTGGTTTTATCTTGTTCCTTCCTCTGGTACATAGCTCTCTGTCTTTTCATCTTGTCTGTCTTTCTATGAATGTGGTTTTTGTTCCACAGGCTGCAGGATTGTATTCTTCTTGCTTCTGCTGTCTGCCCTCTGGTGGATGAGGCTATCTAAGAGGCTTGATGGGAGGGACTGGTGGTGGGTAGAGCTGACTGTTGCTCTGGTGGGCAGAGCTCAGTAAAACTTTAATCCACTTGACTGTTGCTGGGTGGGGCTGAGTTCCCTCCCTGTTGGTTGTTTGGCCTGAGGTGACCCAACACTGGAGCCTACCTGTGCTCTTTGGTGGGGCTAATGACAGACTCTGGGAGGGCTCACGCCAAGGAGTACTTCCCAGAACTTCTGCTGCCAGTGTCCTTCTCCCCACGATGAGCCACAGCCACCCCCCACCTCTGCAGGAGACCCTCCAATACTAGCAGGTAGGTCTGGTTCAGTCTCCCCTGGGGTCACTGCACCTTTCCCTGGGTCCCGATGCACACACTACTTTGTGTGTGCCCTCCAAGAGTGGAGTCTCTGTTTCCCCCAGTCCTGTCGAAGTCCTGCAATCAATTCCCACTAGGCTTCAAACTCTGATTCTCTAGGAATTCCTCCTCCTGTTGCTGGACCCCCAGGTTGGGAAGCCTGATGTGGGGTTCAGAACCTTCACTCCAGTCGGTAGACTTCTGTGGTATAAGTGTTATCCAGTCTGTGAGTCACCCACCCAGCCGTTATGGGATTTGATTTTACTGTGATTGTGCCCCTCCTACGGTCTCATTGTGGCTTCTCCTTGTCTTTACATGTGGGGTATGTTTTCTGCTGAGTTCCAGTGTCTTCCTGTCAATGATTGTCCAGCAGCTAGTTGTGATTCTGGTGTTCTCGCAAGAGGGAGTGAGAGCACATCCTTCTACTCCTCCATCTTGGTTCCTTACTTTTAAAATATATATTTTAAATTAAATGTCTGAAATAAATCTTAATAACGTGTATTTCCTATAGTTATATTTTCAGTAATGAATAGAGTGCAATGTTAATTCTGCCAGTAGGTGCCGCTAAGAACACCAGGAAAAGAATTGCTAACCATAGCAAATTAAAATGAAAAATGTGAAACCTCGTAACTTTAACTTGAATTTATTTCTCTTTCACAATTATAGGATGGTTCAGCAATTTGCTGTGGACTTTGAGAAGAGAATTGAAGGGTCAGGGGATCAAGTAGATACCCTGGAGCTCTCAGGGGGTGCTAAAATCAATCGTATTTTCCATGAACGTTTTCCTTTTGAGATAGTAAAGGTTTGTACCAAATGTTATTTTTCCTTTTGTTTCATTTCATTTCTATATTCTGTTCTACATAACTTTTCATAAAATGTTATGTGAGTGGTAAGTGGTTTTCTTTAAACAAAAGCCTCCATACTCAGATAATGAGATTTAGGAGAGAAGTTATTTTCTTACTGATGGTTCTGATTTTATTTAATGGGATCTAATGACATTTCAATAATTCAACAATGACAAATTGGTTTATTTGTTGTCTAATTAATTTAAAAATATTTCTTGTGTACCTACTGTGTACCAGTGATCTACATGCCAGGGATCAAGACAGAGATACTGTCTGGTGGGGAAAGACAGAAAATTAACAAATAAAAAAGGAAAAAAATATCAGGTATTATTATGTAACATAATATGAGAGAGAGGGGAGTTGCATAAGCCACTTTTTTTTTGGTCAAGCATAAGAGCTAACATTTATTTAAAAATTTTTTATGGAATATCAATTTATTGGATTATATAAGGTGAAAAAAATTAAAGACTAAGAATCAGAAACTGTTCACATAAGAAAGGTAATTGAAAAAGTAGAATATAAGTGTAAGCACATTGGAATTAACATTTTGTGAAAAATACAAATGATAAAACTTGGTAGATAACTCAGGCACTACCGAGAAACAATTGTCCGTAGTCCCCCATTGGCTAAGCCAGTTTTGATGGAATATTCAGGCAAGGTCTCTCTGACTATGGGGCCTTTAAAGCATGACCTGAATGGCATGAAGAGGTCACCTGTAAGTATCTGGAGGAAGAAGGTTGTTCAAGGCAGGAAGCCAAGGACAAAGCCCTAGAGCAAGCACCTGTACAGCAGGTGAGGAACAGCTGAGGCTGGGGTAGAGCTGATGAACGGGTGGGGGGGAAGAAAATGAATTCAGAGGAAGGAAGTGCCCAGTTTATGCAGGGCTTTCTAGGTTGCTGTGAAGTGTTTACGTTTAACAATGGAAAGTTGGGGGAGAGTTTTAAGGATTTGGTTGGTGACCGAATTTGGTTGGTGATTTTAAAAGAACACTGTGTGGGTTGGATTGTAAAGGGGCAAGAGTGGACTGAGGGAGACAAGGTGAGTTAAACAGTAGGCCAGAGCAGGGGTGGATCCACTTTCTGTAGGGCCTGAAGCCTATACAATTTTGGGGACCCCCTTGAAGAAGAAGAATATAAAATTATAAACTCAGACACGGGTCTTGGAAGGAGCTTATGCAAGGGAGAAGTCCTGAAACTTAAACTTCTTTAGCTTTATAGTAAAAATGCCTCAGAAGAGAGGCTTGAGAGAAGTGGATGGATTTGTGATTTTGGAGGTAGAGTCAATGGGGGTTGGATTGATATGGGAGATGCAAAAAAGAGAAGATTCAAGATGACTTCCAAGATTTTGGCTTGCACAATTGAGCAAATGTTAGTGCCCGTCAGATGAGGGGAACTGAGGAAAAGTTCAGTGTGGAAGTATGAATCAAGAGTTTTGTTTTGGATATGTTCAGCTTGAAATGCCCAATAGGTATCTAGGTAATTATAGGGACTATGTTACTCGCCTCACATACAGAGGTGGGTGCTTATTTCCTGATGTGGGAGGCAGATGGGTAAATAGACAGTTTCATTAAAATGTGCTAGGTAAAGTGACAAACTTCAGCGCAGGGTGCTATGGAAACAAGGCCCACGGACATGAATCCCAGCCCGACTGTGTAAAGGAGCCTGGCTTCTGAGCTGACTTAAGAAGGATGAGCAGCTAGTTAAGCAGGAAGAGGTGGGATTAGTCACGGGAGAGGTTGTTCCAGACAGAAAGGGAGGAATGGTAAAGGCTGAGCTGTAGAACTAAAGCAGTTCATTGCTCTATGGCATAAAGTGTGAGGGGGAAAATGGACAGATAATGAGGCTGGAGAGGCCAAATCTCAAAAGTTAGGGGCTGAATCAAATGTTCTCTTGATGTCCCTTCCAGGTCTAAGCTCTATGACACTTTGACCCTACTTCCAAATAAATTTAAGATACCTAAAACTTATGGGAAATTTTTATACAGTAGTCTATCCTGTGTTGGATTGGCAAAATATTATTAATTTCCTCTTTTAAAGAGGCTTTGAACTCAGGTGGTTAAAATGGCCAGGGAGAAAAGACAGCCATTGTTAATCTCAGCACAGCTGGACTGCCGTTGTACATCAGGTGACACTTATTTATGCATTCATATGTGAATACATTTACTATATTCATCAAAAGAATGAAGAATTATATATTCAAATGAATAGCCAGATTTATGTCCAGAAGTCATCCTTTATGCACAGCACTCCTTATCTATAATAGAGTTAAAATCCGCTGCACTAAATCTCCCAGAAATCCCTAATGTTCTGTGTTGCCTTGAACTTTATATAAACGGATGTTTTGACCATCTGGGTTTAGGTTAGGAAAGACATGAGTCTTTATTAATAACGGAGTCAAGTTATTCTCATATTTTAATATTCAACGATATTATTATTCAAAGGAATTAAGTGTCATAACTGTGGCTCATTTTGCATCTGCAGATGGAGTTCAATGAGAAAGAACTGCGAAGAGAAATAAGCTATGCAATCAAAAACATACATGGTATCAGGCAAGTGCTTCACATTTTCCTTGTCTTCAGTTCAAGCTACTAAAAAATGTTAATGTTTATGAATGGCTAGTGAAGTAGCCTTTTCATCATCTGAGCAGAGTAGAATATAGAGGTGGGAGTAAGAAATAGGAAATCCTCATTTGGATTCAATGGTAATTTTTACTATTGGCATACTGTCTGTTTACAATTAAAAAAACAAAAACCCTTTCTGCCCTCACAGCACTGTGCTCTGAACAATCAGGGATTTACTGATGAACAAGACCTTGTTCTTCAGGGCTCTGTATTTCAGGGACAGAGGCCAGACTTGCTCATAAGTGATCATTACTTACACAGAAACCAAATAGATTAATTTTGGCTGGATTTATGGAGCAAGATTGGGAAAGATTAATGAAGGTGGTTACTTTAGAGTCACACCTTGCCTATTTTGAGAACAAGAATGATTTCAACAAGCAAAGGTGTCTGTGTGGATACATGTGCTTGTGTGTGTGTGTGTGTGTGTGTGTCCGTTTGTGTGTGTATGGGGTAGGTGGCAATGCAATGAGATGTGAGAGGAGGGAGATTGTTGAGGCTGGAGGAGAAAAGAGGGGGCTTAAAGTAGAGGGAGTAATGTGAGCAAAGGCATGGAGGTGGCAAAGGGCAGCACGTATTCGTGGAGCAGGAAGCCATACATTTGGACTGGAGTTAGGAATGTAGACAGGAGAGCGGAGGGACATGAGGCTGGGAGGAGAACTTGTACCTGAATTCACCCTTGTATGAAGTGGGATTATTTTCATTTACTTTCATTACAGAAATAAATGATAAAAAAAAATGAATTGATAAAAATAATTGATAAAAAAATAAATGGATTTAAAACAAACATTTCTTGAGTTCATGTATAGAGGGCTAAATACAATGTAATGGAGCATATGTTAAACTGAGGCGTCCTGAATTCAAGGTAAGAAGACAGGTTGCCTACTTCATGATCATCTTACATGAAGGAGGGGTCCCCAGTCCATTGGCCGGTTGTATCTCAGCTTTTGCCACAGGGCCAACTTTAGACTATTTTGGGAACAGAGGCTGAGAGAGCAAAACTTGACCCTGAGTGTACGTGTGATGGGTGATTTTCCAAAGGAGTTATGACATTTGAATTATCTATCCTTACAAAATTTAGAAAATCTCCTCTACAAGTCTCAAATAGTATGGGCAAATATGCATTCACACAGTGAAAAGGAGACAACATCTATAACCACATCCAATGTCTTTTTCTTAACCTTCAACAGGATTTCTAGTTCCCTATTAATTCTATTCCCTGTCCCTCAAATCTAGAATACATTTGGTACAGAAACTATGTCTTGCTCTTTAGCTGGGCAGAGCTAGTATGTGAACATACTGATTTGATAAATGCAGTAGAACCAAATTACGTTTTGCGGGGGGGTGGGTCATAAAGTATTTTACTTAATCAAATACAGTAGTTTTACTTGGCTTTTAAAACTCCTTACCAGTTACATTTTCGTTGAATGTAACTGCAAAAGCTCAGTGATTCAGGATTGTAGGTTTCTGATTTACGTGCATACCAACAGAAGAGATTGGTTGTTACTATTATTCTGGAATTCATTTGCCTATAAGATGATAAGAAGTGCACAGTGTCCTGAGTATAAGACATGTTAATGGTGTGATTATTTATGCCCTTAAATACACTTAATTTGAAGAGTTTTGTTCCCAACTGATTCTGTTAGATATTTGAATAATAGAAACCATCTTTGCCCACTGGGGACCCACCTGATGGTCCTTCTTCGTTCTGCTAACACTGAGTGCCAGTGATGAGCAAGGGATCCCTCCTTGTGGGGAAAACAAAGATAAAGACAATAACGACTCTCCCTACCAGTGTAGTAACAGGACTAAAATATGTGCTCAGACTACTGTAGTGCAAAGTAGGACGCTGGGATTCAGAGAAGGAAGACCTAGTCAGCGGCAGGACTGGAGGAGGAGAGCTGTAGGAAGTGGTTATTTTTGGTCCGGTCTTTGAAGCACAGGTGGGATTTGGACAGGCTGAAATTGTGGGAAAGGTGAACTGAACATCATAGATGAAGGAAAAGACATAAAATATTAGTATGAATATGTTTGTGGAAAAGCAAATGGTCTGGTTTGGCTGAAACATAGCGTGCATCAAAGGAAGGAGGAAAATAACCTCAAAGGAAGATTAGGGACAGACGGGAAAATTTTTAACGTCAGACTAAACAACGTGGATTTTATTCTGTATCCAAAGTGGAGAAATTACAATTACAATATAGTATGATTACTACAGTACAATTAGAAATGGAGGTGGGCACAGGGTGCTAAGTAAATAAGAAGGGACATAGAATAAGGCTGCTAAAATGGAAGTGTTAAAGAAATCTCCCAAAAGAGGTACCATAAAATTGAGTGTTTCAGGAAGAGAAGGTAACCAAATAAGGGGGAGGGAGGAGGGTCTAGGATGGGGAGGATCAACCACCAACATCTGGAGCCTGCACGTCTTTGGGCATGGCATATGTCAGAGTTCAGGATCCCTGTTATTGTAGTTTTTCTCCATTGACCTTTTGTTTAAATATGAGTAATCATTTTTTACTTTTTTATGAAACACACACACATGCACACACATACCTGCTTTCCTGAGCTTCTGTACAGCATGAGAAAAGCATTGTTATGACATCAGTTTTAATTAATTCCATCCAAATGAAAAGATACTTGCTACTTTGGTTATCAGTTTTCATTTTTGTAAATTCACAATTTAGGCATTCTGGGCTCCAAGATAGTTCCACTTAACTGCCTTCCTTTTCCTTCAGCACCCCAGGACCTCAAACTGGGAACCACTGAGCTCACTATAATACAGCTCTCCTGGAAATAATATGTTGTGTACTCCAGGAATGCTACTATTTCAGTGTTCAGAAAGTGAAGATCATTTTCTACTCCATGAAGAAGAAGAGAGGATTGCTTTTGGAATACTTTAGAAATAGAAATGTAAATTTAGGACACCATTTCTGTTGTAGCATTCCTTTGTATTGCTGTGAACCAGTGAGTTGAGACAAATGACAGTTAAATATTGAAGGTCACATTATGAGCCTTGAAAACGTTTTGGGAACTGTTTTTAGATAATGTTAATCATCTATAGAATGTATTAAGGATATTATTACAAATGATACTGTGGATAGAATAAATCACTATGTAACTTTTAAACTAGGCTTTTTGTATGCTTTAAGTAGCATGTCAATTAAAACGTTTTTAAAAAGAGTATTGAATATCATTCAATTTAAAATATCTAACGTGCTGCTTTCTTTCTTACATTCAGGACAGGGTTGTTTACTCCAGACATGGCATTCGAAGCAATAGTCAAAAAACAAATTGTAAAGCTGAAAGGGCCTTCCTTGAAGAGTGTAGATCTGGTAATACAAGAATTAATCAACACTGTCAAGAAGTGTACCAAAAAAGTAAGTTTGAATTATGTAACTTTGCAACCAGTAACTACTTGGTTTACCCATCTTTCCTACCCTGCTACATGACTCTCTTTCCCTGACCCTCCACTTTGTCACAGAAGGTTGAGTGTTTGCTCAAGGGGAAGGATTGTGAAAAGTACTGAGTGGGAATTGGTTTCATGATAGATGGGCATATTGACTTCTATCACCCCATTCGAAATAGGGTTGTTCTCTTAATCAGGTAAACATCACTTTAGAACAATTAAGTGAATGCCCTAAACCAATTTTTCCTGTGGTTCATGGATGGGAGTAATTGTTAGGGGAAGGGAATCAGTAATATTGTTTGTAACAAAAAGGTAATTCTTCTAAATTTTAAATGAATTCCACTTGAACCTGGATGTTCTGGGAAGGGGCATTGTGGTATAGTAGTTAAGAGCCCAGCCTCTGAGGTCCAGTTATCTAGATTCAAATCCTGGCTCTGCTATTTACTTGCTGTGTGACCTTGAGCATCATACTTAATCTTTATATTTTTGTTAATTTCTATTTGAAATGGGGATGATGATGATGATGATGATGATATCACCTCAGTGAGGATTAAACAAGACGATGACTGAAACCCATGAGGCACTTAACACATTGATTAAACATAGTAAGTGCTCAGTAAATGGTGGCTAATCTATAAATGGCCATTTTTAGTAGCACCCAATATTCTCCATCTTGTAATATTTATTGTAATATTTATTGATGGAGAGTAGTGGGCAAGAGACTTCCCAATCTGGGGGCTCTTCACTGAGGAACATGGAGGAATTGTGCTGGATTCCATCCATTCCACAGGGACATGAAAGGGGTACCCTGTACTGGAAAATGTAAGAAGGGAATCACTGATGGTGTTAGGATAGGGTAGACCTAGCCCTATGGCAGTTACTATTGTTACTTTATTTCTTGAAAGTATATATACTTCCGATTTTGTTAATTTTGTTACCCTTCCCTTTCTGTATGGTTACTATGAGTAACATTCCTGAAAAACCAGTGAAAAGAAAGAGAGAATGAATATTAGTGTTGGTTCCCAGTTACCTTGCAGAAAAACTCAGATGAAGGAAAGATATAAGTAGTGAAAGAGGAAAGGAAGCTAAATTTAGGAATTCAGGATTGTCAATGCTAAAAGAAAAGGAGTTAAGTGGAACTAGCTTGGGGCCCAGAAGTGGCTCTGGAGCTTCAGATCCCTTCTCTAGACTTCTTACTATTCTTCTACCTTGTTCCTTAAAGTTCTATTTTCTCTTCTCTAAAACAGGAAAAGCCATAGGCATTAAGGGACTGAGGAAAGGGAAAAGAATGCACATGGGGAAGAAAAAAATGTCTTTATGCCAGCTCTTCATTTGGAAACTTGAAGCCATTTAATACTTCACATCCCTCCTGTCCTTGCCTATACCTCAAAATACAGTTAGTCTTG
The DNA here is from genome assembly GCF_965194805.1 of Balaenoptera borealis. Taxonomy (NCBI): domain Eukaryota; kingdom Metazoa; phylum Chordata; class Mammalia; order Artiodactyla; family Balaenopteridae; genus Balaenoptera; species Balaenoptera borealis. Next base: position 58,565,174 of record NC_138860.1, on the reverse strand, counting down.
TCACCTGTATATTGGCCTCCTCTTAACTGACTTGCTGAACTAACTGAAACTGCATTCTCTATTTAATCACATGGATTGCCGCCCTCAGCATATAGATGTCTTCTTCAGCCAAAAGCTTTAGGTTGCCCATGCATTCCTGCTTCCACCAGTTAAGTGGTCTTCTTTCCAATGGCCAGTTGTGCTGTGTTTGTCCTCAAACCTGTTTAGCCAGTTTTCCTTCTTATTTTAATTATGTAGTTTAAGTGAAGAGTAAATAAATTGATCAAATGCAGGAAAGACTTTGAATTTTGTTTCCATAAAAATCCAGCTTTGGAATGACTTAATAAAGGTTAGCTACAAAAGCTTTGCAATTGATTAGGTGTAGGTAGGACAAGGCTAAAAGTATATGGGGGGTGGGCGGTGATAAAAATCTAGATGGGCTGTGCATTCAGATGATTTCCCGAGTGTCTTTATGTTTCCCCTCCACTTTAAAGAAAGCAAAACTGGAAATCACAGATGAAGGATGTGGTTTATGTAAGACAGAAGATGCATAACTCCAATCAGCAGATCCATATGCAGAGAACAGGCCTTGGCCTCACATCAAAAGATTGGCACATGTGTGTACATTTATGTTTTAAGTTATATAAAGTGTTTATGGTATGTATGAATCTTTTTTTTTTTTTTTTATCACTTCCCATTGTATCCAGCTTACTGGAAAACCAACAGTTGGTGCCGATGGCATGGGACGAGACAGCTTCTTCCTGGACACTTTCTGGCTTTTATTCTTTGCTCTCCGCCCTTTGAACCTCCTTTTCCATTAAGCTCTCTAGACCAGTGGTGGTTGTATATTTGTACTATCGTCTCAAAACATTTTATATGTTGCCTTAAATATAACCTAGCTTTCTCCCTGAGATTATTGTTTACCCTTCAGCTCCCTTCACTGAAGGATATTTATTGGCCCAAACTCAAAGAATCTAAGGGCCTGGATCAGGCATGACATTTGTGTACTTCTCCATTTGTGACTTCCAAACATTATTCCTTCACCTTCCTATAAAAAGTCTTCCATTAAGGCCCGGGTGTTACCAGCTCTGCCACCCTTCTCTCTTCTATTCACTGTCACCATCAGGTCCTGGTCACTGCCTTGTATTCATCAAGATATTTAGAACTTGGCTTACATTTTTCCTCTCCATCCTAAGTTCACCTTCAACTTGGATGACTTTAGTAGAGGTCATGTCCAACACCCAGTAGCTGCCGCTCTTGGAGATCTTTGGCTGCAGTGGTTCTCCACTCATTCCACACTAGCATCACACTCCTTGTGACCGCTTCCAGCCCCTGTCATGGTGGACAAATGTTCTACCAAAAGATTCTTCAGAAATTTAAAACGCTAAATCTAGGATTTTCAGAACACTGATTACCCCCTTCTACCCTCTTTTAGCTTTTGAGTCAGTTGGAAAATTAGTAGGAAAGCGTAAAGGAGAATTGAAATTTAGTATCTGCTTTGCTGCTGATAAATCTAGATTGGAAAACATGGCTGGGATTTCCTGCTGAAGTGGGAGCCTCCCGTTACTTCCTCTTCCAGCCGTTAACCTCAGAGCCCACAGTGGCGGAGAGAGTGAGATGTGCACCCAGAAGGAGCACAGCGTGTTTTGGCTAAGCTCACACCTACGGGCCTCTGCAGTGAGCAGTGATGTAGTGCGCCTGCTCTACGAAGCAGGGAGCTGTGAGCCAACACAGGTCAGGGGCTCACAGGTCTCCTTTTGTCTTTTCTTTTTTTTTCTTTCCTGCAAGGTGACGAAAATGACAAGGGCTTCTCCCGTAGTACTTTCTCAAGAGAGAAGAAATGTTGGTGGAAGTTCCTACTTTATGAGTGAGGTGTGAAGGGTGCTGGGGAGGAGGAAGGGAGAGAGCAGTTCTTCTCTATACCTAAATTCTGCCACAGGTTCCAGCCCTTCCAGCTCTCTCAATCCTTTACTCTCCCTATAACCAGTCTTTAAACTCAAAGAGACCTTCAGAGCTTTGGCTTCTGGTTTTTTTTTTTTTTTTCCTTAGCTACCTGTCTCTTCCTGATTTTATTATATTTCCTGACCATTGTATCAGTCTGGGTCCAATCAGAAGAGAGAGAACAACTCTTAAGTTGTTAAGAGTTGTTAAGTTAAGAGAACAACTGAATATAGGGGTAGAAGCTGTAAGGAGCAGATGCTAAGGTACCACCTTTAGGGGAACATCCAGGAAAGAGGGCCCCTGACCAAGGCTAAGACTGGGACTTCCTTGAAGTGGGCCTGGATGTGGCTCACCGGGTGGCAGAAAAGTTGCCGTAGTGTCATGCTGCGGTGAAATCTGCCCTCTGGAGCATGCTGGGAGGGAAAGGGTGTCCACGGGGAGGTGTCTCCTTGGAGACACTCTGCTGCAAACTGTTCACGGTAGGGGCAGTGGCTGCCTTGTACTGCAGTAGCCTGCTTCAGCCTGCCTTTTCCTCCCTCAGTGTCTCTCCAGGCCCCGCCTCTCCTGACAAAACTTCACTTGGTGTCAGCCAGCAAAGGAAAAATACTTAGAGGGCCCAGGATTATTTTCACAGAGGGGGCAAGAAGGTTGAATTTGGAGCTGAGAGGCAATAAATTGACAAGCAGTACATTTACCTTTAACTTTCTGATCTGTTACTTTAATTCCTCTTGGATTAACTTTGCCACCTGTTAAAACTCTAAGGCTGGTCAAATTTACTATTTGTCTTTTATCCCCCTTTCCCCCAGGTTGCTGAAGAGCTTGGAGACAACCTGTGTGGATTAGGGCCACATCATATACCCATTGTCTTCAGCATCTCATTAGTTAGTGACTTGCAGTGCTCTCCACCATAGTGATGTTAAACTTATAACACTGTTTTTAAGGTGCTTTGCGCATCACTTTCAGTAATGATTTCACAGAGAAAATAGAGGCCATAAATGGGAACATTAATTTCTAGCCCCCAAACCTATGTGTATTCCCAGCCATGCCCATCCTTCTCTCTGTCTCTGTTGAAGTATTAATCCTGACCAGGGCTGGGCTTCTACCCGTACTCTCACCTACTTAAGGAACTTACTCTTTGGATCCCTCTGTTTCCTGAATCATCACCTTCTCCATCACATTTTAAAATAAGTCAATGTATAAATATATTTATGTCTCTCCTGACTTATAAGTAACAAAAACCTGTCTTCTGCCCTATTCCTCTCCTTTTCTTCATAGCCAACCTTCTTGGGGAAAAAAGTAGTTTGTGCTTGCTATATCTTTACTGTCTCATCTCCAGTTAATTCCTTAACCCTCTGATGTTTGGCTTCCACCCACCAGTCTATTGAAATAATTATGGTAAAGGTTAACCAGAGACTCGATTGCCAAATTGAATGGACACTCTTATTCCCGATATTGAATTCCACTCTCTTTTTGAAGCTGACACCTCTCTTTCTTGGATTCTCCTCCATCTTTCTCATGATTCTTCTTCCATCTCCTTCAAGAGCTTATCCACATTTGCCTGCCTCTAAACACTGGAGTCCCCCAGAATTTGCTCCTGGTTTCCTTCTCTTCTCTCTCCTTTCTCCCTGGCAGATCATATCTCCCATAGTTCAACTATCACTTAAAACATTGTTGATTCCCAAATCTGTACCGCCAGCTCAAGCTTCTTAACTGAAACTGTCTACTCTACAGTCTACTGCAACTACCTTCTCTTCTTACTTAAGGCTCTAAACAGTTTTTTTTTTTTCCCCCCAAACTAAATTACTACAGTGACCTCCTAACTGATCTTACTGCTTCTAGACTGGTCATCTTCAAATTCATCCTCCTCACTGTTGGCAAAATGGCCCTTCTATAATACGCACTCATATTTTTTGCCTGTTCCCTCAAAATTATTCAGTGGCTCCTTATACCGTAAGAAAGTTCAAATCATTTATGATTGTGTTTAGTTTTCACCATCTGATCCCTGAATAACTCTCCAGCTACATCCGTTGTCACTTTTTGCTTGCTTCAGCCCTTCTAAGTGATTTGCACTATTCACAAAGATTTTTTGTGCCTTTAATATTTGTATATGTGATTTTGTTTGTTTAGAGAGTCTCCTTAAGATACAGCTCAGTCATCGTTTTTCCTAAAGGGCCTCTGTAAGCCCTTTCTTGGTCTCCATTCTCACTCCCTTCTTAGTGCTTTAATTGTAACCCTGTGTTTACTTCTATCATAACAATTATGATACTGCATTGCAATTTGTTTGTAATTTATTTGTTTAGGTGAATGCCTCCTCTTGCTGATGATAAGCTCCTTTTAAAAAAGAGCTGTCTTTTATCTTCTTTGACATCTAACCCAGTGACTGACTTCTCTACATGAGATATTCTATAAATACTTATTAATAATTTAGATATTTTAAAGTTATCCTGATGGTAAAGAAATCTGTACTTGGTTTAAAAAGAATATTTTAATCACTCCTTTTTAAAAAAATTTTTCTTTTATATTGGAGTATAGTTTCAGGTGTACAGCAGAGTGATTCAGTTATACATATATATGTATCTATTCTTTTTCAAATTCTTTTCCCATTTAGGTTATTGTGGAATATTGAGCAGAGTTTCCTGTGCTATACAGTAGGTCCTTGTTTGTTATCTACTTTAAATATAGCGGTGTGTACATGTCAATCCCAAACTCCCAATCTATCCCTGCCCCCCATTCTTTTTCTGAGATCTTGGATCATCTTCACTATCATTACTCTGAATTATTTTTCCAGTAGATTGCCTATCTCCACTTCACTTAGTTGTTCTTCTGGGGTTTTATCTTGTTCCTTTATCTGGGACATATTCCTCTGCCATCTCATTTTGTCTAACTTTCTGTGATTGCAGTTTCTTTTCCACAGGCTGCAAGATGGTAGTTCTTCTTGCTTCTGCTGTCTGCCCTCTGGTGGATGAAGCTGTCTAAGAGGCTTGTGCAGGCTTCCTGATAGGAGGGACTGGTTCCTGCCCACTGGTGCGTGGATCTGGGTCTTGTCCCTCTGGTGGGCAGGGCTGTGCTCAGGAAGACTTTAAGCAGCCTGTCTGCTGATAGGTGGGGCTGTGTTCCTGCCCTGTTGGTTGTTTGGCCTGAGGCATCCCAGCACTGTTGGGAGGGGATAGGTCTTGGGGAGGAAGTGGTGGCCTCCAATGAGTGTGAAGTGGGCTCACACCAATGAGTACTCACCAGAATTGCTGCTGCCAGTGTCTTTGTCCCTGCAGTGAGCCACAGCCACCCTCCACCTCCATAGGAGACCCTCCAATATTAGCAGGTAGGTCTGGCCCAGTCTCTTATGAGGTCACTGCTTTTTTCCCCTGGGTCCTGGTGCACATGAGACCTTGTGTGCACCCTCCAAGAGTGGAGTTTCTGTTTCCCCCAGTTCTGTGGAATTCCTGTGATCAAACCCTGCTGGCCTTCAAAGCCAGATTCTCTGGGGGCTCCTCCTCCCATTGCCAGACCCCCAGGCTGGGAAGCCTGACTTGGGGCTCAGGACTTTCACTCCTGTGGGAGAACTTCTGTGGTATAATTATTTTCCAGTTTGTGGGTCGCCCACCCTGCGGGTATGGAATTTGATTTTATTGCTATTGCGCCCCTCCTACCGTCTCATTGTGGCTTCTTCTTTGTCTTTGGATGTAGGATATCTTTTTTGGTAGTTTTCAGCTTTTTTTTTTTTTTTTTGTCAAGGTTGTTCAGTAGTTAGTTGTGTTTTTGTAAGAAGGGGTGAGCTCACGTCCTTCTACACCACCACCTTGCCACTTCCTCTAGTCACTCCTTTTAAAATGATAAAATTTGGACAGGTTTTCTTTCAGGTATCTATCCTTTTCCTTACTCCTCAATTTGATGTTCTTGATATTTGGCCTTATTATGTCTACCTTCAATTGTTTTTTTACCTTAAAACTGGTCTAATTAAAGTCTTTTGTAAAGCAAAATAATCCTAATTAAAGTTGAGTATGCCAGGACTTAATTACTTGACCCCTTTTGAACACAACCCATAGATAAGGTGACCATATAATTTATTGTCCAACACAGATTTGAGATTAAAAGGGGGAGCTATCAGTACTTTCACTGGAATAATATGAGTAAACCAAGACTGCTCCAGGCAATCTGAAGTGTATAGTTACTCTCACTGTATTGTGAATATATATATATATGTATATGTGAATATATATATATAAACTTAAAACAATATTTTCACTTACAGTTGCTCATGTTGAATTTCTTATGTGTAAAATACTTAACTTTTCTTTTCCTTAAGCCACATAAATAAACATCAATGAAACACATGGGATTTATATGTGTTCAGATAACAAGGCACAAAGCTAACCTGGGGGAATGCACTTCTTCTCGGATGTTTTCTCACTGTGGTCTCTGGGGCACTGGAGGACAAGACAGGGACATTAGAGTTTTATGAGCTATTTGGCTTCACTCCAGGGACATCTCAACTTTGGAAGTTTTCTGGTGGGCATCATCTTTCAGCTGCTTTTCTCTACTGCCTCTTCTCCAGTGCTTCATTGCAGGGTCCTGAGCTTTTTTGCAGGAAGCACTGAGAGGAACATCTTGTTTTTTTAAGCACAGTTTAGCAACTGTGCCATTTATTGGCCTCTTGGGAAGCCACATTCTTGGATCACCATCGTACCAATTAATTGATTTTTTTCCCCCTGCTTAGAAAAAAGAAAAAAACGCTTTGCAAGGAAATAAAAAAGATACATTAGTTGGTTATTAGAAACACCGGGAAAGATTTTTCATTAAAAAGAGCTGTTAGAAGAAATGCTGAGTTTTGTGGCATGTTAGGTAAGTAGATATCTGACCCTGAATACACGTAACTAAGCAGTGAATCCAAAGACCTTACCACAGCTTCCAAGGCCCTGCACGATCTTGCTCCTTTTCATTTCTAAACTCCTCCCCATCTCCCTCCCCACAGTCCACTCCAGCTACACTGGTTTCCTTGTTTCTTCAACAGGTCAAGGAGATGTAGTGCAGGGCCTTTGCATTTCTCATTCTCAGTGTTGGAAATGCTCTGCCTCGAGATATCTGCATGGGTCACATCCTAGCTTCTTTCAGGTCTTTGCTCAAATGCCACATAATCAGAGTCTTCCTCTGACTTTTCTGTCAGCAATTGCACATGCTTCCTTCAAACACACACACACACATATCATTCTTCATCTACTTACCAAATTTGTTTTTCTTTGTGGCACATACGACCACATGAATTATACTACATATGTCTTTTATTTTTGTTGTGATTGTTGGACAGTAGAGGGACTTGGAGAATGTAAGCTCCATGAGAGTAGGGACTTGGTTTGTTAAGCTCATTACTCTATTTATAACCCCTGAACATCCAGGTTTTCAATAATAATTACTGAATGAATAATTGAATACATGAATCATGTCTCATCGACTTGGCAGGTGATTTTCCGTTTGGCTAAAGTAGTCATTTCAGTAACTTCCATGAAAGCTTGTAGGATGAAAGAGAATATACAAAACATCATGCTCAAATAGGATTTTCTTTTAGGTCTGGATAGATCTGCTCTGGTTTTCACTCTGTACATAAAGACTTGCATTTCATCTCTTCTAATGGTTGGCTGTCCAGTCAAACACTCTGTGCTGTGCTTCGCATACAGCAGATGCCTCACGTAATGGGCCATGGTACTCAGGTTTCAAATCAGGCTGGGTATTAAAGTTTGAATCATTTGTTGGATTTTATATGAAATTCAGTCCTGGGACTTGACTAAAAGTCAAGAGATAGTAATCTCACCTTTTAATCTCACAATTCATTAAAGGATTCATGATCTTTGCAATTAATTCTTAATTTATAATTTACCCTGGCCCCTGCTTTTCCTCTTACTTTCTGCATGATTTTTCTTGTTCCATTTTAACTGCTTAATAATGTCTACCAGAGATAAATGTGGAAAGAGTGGTGATGAAAACCTGGTTATTGTCTTCAGGGATTGTTTTGACCCAGCACCAACGCCCTCCTGCCGTCCTGTTTGGATGTTTTCTGATTACTTAATGAGATTATGGCTCTTCTGACTACCTTTCAGCTTTATTTCACTTAAGGTTGGGCTTTTTGTTTTAATTCCTTAGCATCTGCTAAATAACACTAGCATTCTCTTCATTTCTTTGTTTAGAAGAAATAATAAGGTCAGATATGTAATGGAGAACATATCAACTTACCATATATGTTCTTCCTTCACAGAGCTCAACATTTCTCCCATCATTTGTAGAAAATATTTGAGGTTTGGGATTTGCCCACTTGGAGAAGGAGGGCTAACAGTATTTCTTTCTCTCTGACTACTTTACCCAAGGCCACCCGGGTGGGATCTGGCATCCTTCCCCTTTTTACCAACTTCACTTAGATCTTCCTAGACTTCCTATATGCCACTCCTAAAATATAGAATCCTCAATAAAGAATTTTCCCACTTACGCTTGTGAAGTTTCTTGACCTGTTTTACTAGAATTGTTTCTCATTTTTGATCACTTTTGTAAATATGAATACTTCTGTTTTTCCTTTTTTCATAACAAATGTGTTGTGCCCAAATAAATATTCTCTCATCTCCTGAATAAATCCACCATTATGCTACACACAAATTAAAAATCACTAGGGGTTTTAGGGGCAGATTTTAACTCACATAAATAGAATAAAATTATTGCATGCTTTTATAAGCAGTGAAATCATTATGGCTACCGAGTTTGTAGTGCGTGGCCAACACTGGACGGTTTATAGCATTTTGATCAAAATAGAGCCCATATCTTTAGGTCAGCCAAACCATCAACTCAAGTCATGCACATAAAAGAAATTTTATTCTGGTTTTAGTTCATTTTCTCAGTGGTGTTTGCAATGGAACTGTGAACAGGTGGTTACCTAAGAACCTGAGTCTTTGCTTAAGGCATTGAACTAGTTACTCTTGAAGGTATAGAGTCTTGCCTGGTCTTGTGCCTGTTCCAAGAGAAACCTAATAGTATGGCTCTCATGATCTGATTAATCAATGGTTAATACATTTTGTAAGTGTATAATTTATTTTTATTGAGGAGAAATGTCTTTCAAGTGATTTTTTTTCCTCTAGGGAAAAATGTGCTCCATACTTAAAATTAAATTTTTATATTGACGTCCCATCAAAATAATTAAACACTACCCTAAATAATACTTAAAAGATTGGATTTTATTAAAACATGTTTTTGTATTTAAAAAAATGATGGTGCTACTTTGTCTCAGAACAAGTATAAAGTTTTCTCTTAAAATTATATATTTAAAGTTTTGATTCCTAAATACATGTATATTGTATTATTACTCCATTTAATCTTCCTTATTATTTAAGAATATTCAACATAATTTTCACATAAGCTATTTAGAAGTAATTTATCATTTAGTAGATGTTCAGCTTTGTCTGGAAGTTTTGCTGTCATTGTTTAAGCATCAAATCTTCTGAGACCTTCTCAGAGCAGATTTAGCCACTTACTTCTTTGTGTTTCTCCTTGATTTTTGTGAAATATTTCTCTCGTATAACAATTTATCTGTATAGTCAACCTGCCATTCAAGACTGTGAGGTTTCCGATATCAGGTACTTTGACATAAACTGAGCTCAGAGCTGGCCTATAGTGGTGCCCAAAGAATGTTTGTTAAATGAATGACTGATTTGAAATAAATTTAAGAATATAAAATTATTATATCCAATAGCAAAGCCTTAATTCCTTAAGCCTGTATAAATCAATTTGCAGAATATTTAAATAATTAATAGAAGAATAAAAATCTAATGATGGTGATTTCTAGGTCAATATTATTTTGGCACACGTGATTAAAATTTTGATGACTTTGACAAAAAATTGTGTTCTTACAATGGTAAGCTTTTAGTTCAACATCCAGAGCAAAAGAGATTGAAAATTATAATGACTTAAGTGGTTGAGAAAACTGATTGCACCTTAAGTAAGAGACATAGAAGAGAGGCAAGGGATTGAAGTGAGCAATCAGCTGAGTATCTGTTAAAGCTAAGTAGAACATCATGCAAACTGAGCAGGGACTCTGCTGAATGAGGTAATGAAATGAGTGGCAGAAAGCCTACTCAGAAGTCATTCTGAATGTCAGTAGGACTTTTTTTTTTGCCTTCTTCCTATATGTATTATGAAGAATTGGGACTGGAGCATTACATTTGGGAGCCAGCAATTAAAACCATCATTTTGATTTTTATACCCCCACAACATTTTTTACACTCCTACAAACCTTTTAAGATCAACCAGTTGGAAACTGTACTGGCTTCATTACTGCCTTTCAGTAATGCCTAGATCTTTCCTGCTTACTGTCCCCTTCAATATTTCTCTGAGGGCAGTTCTTCTAGTGTGTTCTCTTTCTATTTTATCCCACTTACAATTTAGGCTCATTTACATCCAGTTTTCTCAGTTGTAGATACAAAATTATGGCTCTGGCGTGTTCCTTTCCTGATGAAGTTGAGCTTGGAAAGATCAGGAGGTACACACAAAAAAATCAATCCTCCTGCCAAGGGCAGTAGATTGGAGTGTTCTTAGATGTTTCTACTTCATGGGATACTCTTATCATTTTGGCCTTTCCTTGACTTATTGATGTCTGCATACTAGTCTGGGGTCCTTCAGCTATCAAGTATTTAGTTTCTGAATAAATATTTATATTGCCACTCTTTGGTGTTTTAGAAATAATCTGCTATAATCCATTTTGTAAATGCTATTGGCATTCCCATCCTATTTAGTAGACCGCTATTGCTTGTGTAGTCACTTGTCTGCAGGAGTGTGGTTCTATGTTATTGTGGCTATCATCAAAAGCAAGTATGCAATGATAGCTTGGGGTACACTGTGAGTGCAGAGGAGGAACAGTTGCTCTGGTGGCCTAGTGCAGGCTAGTGGTTTGTGCCAGATGTGCCACCTAGGTTTGCATTAGTCAAGAAGAAGGACAAGTATTCATCAGCTATCCCCTCCATACTTAGAAACTTTTTATAGGCCTCACAAAAATAACTTGCAGTATTCTCAGAGTATAAAAGCGCTTCCAGAATGATAGAACTGTCCCTGAAGAATGTTTCCGAAACTCAAAATGGAAGCTTCATTTGTGTCTTGAAGTTATTCATGAAGTAAGCCCCTAAATGAGCACAGATCTCAGAATTCAGCTAGGGGTCTCAGTAAAGGGGTGATGGTTTGGTGATCTCATAAACAGACACTGGGCTGTGAATTTTGAGGTGACCAAGGCCGCCAGGTTTCTATGCTCTAATGATGTTGTTATAAAAGTACTCTAGGACTTCCCTGGTGGCTCAGTGGTTAAGAATCTGCCTGCCAATGCAGGAGACACGGGTTTGAGCCCTGGTCCGGGGGGATCCCACATGCTGTAGAGCAACTAAGCCCGTGCGCCACAACTACGGAGCCTGCGCTCTAGAGCCCGTGAGCCACAAGTACTGAGCACGTGTGCCACAACTACCGAAGCCCGAGTGCCTAGAGCCTGTGCTCCGTAACAAGAGAAGCCACTGCAATGAGAAGCCTGCGCACCACAATGAAGAGTAGCCCCCTCTCGCCCCAACTAGAGAAAGCCCGTGCACAGCAACGAAGACCCAATGTAGCCAAAAATAAATTAATTAATTAAAAAAAAAAAGTATGTTCGTTGTGGAAAAATTTGGAAAATGCAGACGTATATAGAAAAAAATTAAAATTATGCATAAGCCCATCATTCAAAGAGGTTGTTGCTAATTAACATTTTGTAGTATTTGTGTAGATTCTTTTCTGTTCACAGACAGCAGACCTACAGCATTAGGTGATTTAACATTTATATGTGATTTGTAATCACAACGGTTCCATGAAGTAGTGCAGTTTGTTGTCTTGCTAAGACACTGATGTGCATCATGCATGCTATAAAGTAGGTGTGCACAGTGACCCCAATGACCATGGAGCAATCACACCTCAGGGAGGCCTAGCATACAAGGTAGGGGAAATATTATGTGCTACAGTATTACTCAAGAATTTTGGAGTTTTTAAGGTCTTTGGCTATATCCTCAAAGGCTATCAAGTGTATATGGTGGCCTGTGGCTATGAGTGTGTGTGTATGCTTGTGTGTAATCACATTTTATATTTAGTAGCCTGATTTTCTTCACCCAGTGTCATATTATAGACACTTTAGCATGTTATTAGATATTATTTATAAATTAGTATTATATCAAATATTAGCTATTATTTGGAATGGCTTATTACATCCCATTAGTGGACCTACCTTAATTTATTTAACATCATTGGATACTTAGGTGGCTTATAGAGTTATGTCTATTTGTCTTATTGTTGCTATTACAAGTAACGCTGTGATGAATTTCCTTATTATTTTAGCTCAGAATCCCATGAAGTAATTAGACTGACATGTGTGTGTCTTTAAAATTTTTGAAACATATTGCCAAATTGCTTAACAGACAGATTATTCTCATTGACGTCCCTTCAGCAAGTTTAAACTGTGCTAGTCTCAGTACACCTTCACCTGCATTAAGTCTTATAAAAATGATTACAGTAACTTGACAACATAGTAGTTACTATCTTTCTTGGCATTACTCTGTGAAGTTTAATATTTCTCTTATTGACCATTAAATTTCTTTTTAAATTAAATCACGTTTTTTGCCTGTTTTTATGTGAGATGTTAGTGTTAATCTTATTAATTTGCAAGTGCTTTATATAATAAATGGAATTAATCTTTGCCTGTCATAAACCATGAATTTGCCCACTTTTTTCCATTTCTATTGCTGCCGTCCCAGTCCAAGTCCCATTATTTTCCATCTGAATTGCTTCAGAAGCCAAAATTCCTAACAGGTCTACAAGGATCAAGCCCCTGTTTACCATTCTAGCTTTGCCTAAAGACCATCCCCTTGCTGTCTGCACTGACCTTCCTTTACTTCTTTGACCACTCATTGTCTCTGTCCTCCAGCGCCTTCCCACATGTTCCTGTGCTTGGCAAGCTCCCTTCTCCCCATAGCCGTTCCACACAACTTTACCCGACTAAGCCCCGTTTTTAGGTTAGGCTTCCTTGAACATTTGTATTGATAGCATCCTTTTCTTTTTCTTCCTTACACTGAAAACAACTATAATTCATTCATTTTTGCAAACTAAATTTTGGACAATTACCTGTATAATTGAGATGGGATAAGTGATTGACATGCATTATTTCTGCAGTTTTGCCAAAAATATATAAAAACACATCTGTTAGGGTGGAATTTTAAAAAATGATCTCTGTGGTTCATGGAATGTGAATCATCCTCAAAAAGTGATGGACAAGATCATGAACTCTGGAGTCTGAGGGCTTGGGTAGGAATCCTGGACCCACCGATTTTGAACTGTGCAGTCTGGGACAAGTTACTTAACCTCTCTGCGCTTTGCTTTCCTCCTCTGTAAAATGGGGTTAATAATCGGATCTGTCTTTTATGATTGTTGTGAATTTCGAATGAGGTAATTCATGTGGTGCTTAGCACACAACCTGGAACATGGTAAGCACTATATAAATATTAGTCATTATCCTCCTTTTCATCCTCATTTCTATCTTCTTCATCTTTGAACTTTATTAAGTGCTAACTCTGTACAGCATAGAGCTGGATGGTATCTGGGTTTCTGTTTTCTTTGCAGGGAATTTCTCTGCTGGTTTTGAAGTGTTTCTTCTCAGATAATGTAGTTACTTCTGATTGTAGTTTGTGCAGTCTTTTCTGTCACTCTGCCATTCTTCTTTAGGATATTTCACTTCTGCTTCCAGAATGGTACGGCATGTCTTCTGGAATACAACATAACTTATTTTTGTTTCTTTTTTGGCAGTATAAATATTTGAGTATTAACACTCAGATCTGTTTTTCTTGACAGCTGGCAAACTTCCCCAGACTCTGCGAGGAAACGGAAAGGATTGTTGCTAACCACATTCGTGAGCGAGAAGGGAAGACAAAGGACCAGGTGAGGAGAGGCCTTCCCTGGTGGGCAGGGTCCTTGTGGGAAGTGGAAGATCTCCCCAGGGTTGTTTGGTGGTCTCCAACAGTCGGCGTATCCCTGAATGGAAAAAAAAGAGCTGAGAACACCACCACATATGTTTATTTTTACTTATTTATGAATTTTATACATGTTGCTATATAGGTAGTGTAGTGTTGCTATACTAACATCTTGTGTATGTTAAAAATATAAACATATATAAAGACCTTAGAAGGATAACATTTAAAAAGCAATAATAGGAGTTCCATTATTTTTTTCAATACTTCATGAATCATCATGTGTACGCTTAGCATGTACACACCCCACTTTGAAAACCACTAATCCAGAAACATATCACATTTTTTCTTTAATATAGGGCCCACAGATGGGCACCAGGATATTCATAAATTGCTAAAATGTTTTGCAAAATGTTTAGTTTTTTTATTTTTTTTCTTGAGGAGAATGGATAAAGCTATTCATCAGCTTATCCATGGAATCTATGACTAAAAAAATAAAAACATTTAAGAACAGCTCTTTTAAGCATTTCTAACTATTTTGTAAATACATATGGTTTGTAAGGAGTGGCTTTGAAATTGTCTTCGACTCTTGGCTAACTATGAATGAACGATTATTTTCAAGTGAGAATAATTCATTGAAAAAAGTTAAGGACTACATGAAAGTAATTAAAGCTTCTTAAATTTAGGTGGATGTTTTCTTAGTTACTTATAAAGCATTATAATGGGAAACACAAAGGTTTTCAGATGCTCTTCAGTTCCAGGACACAGCTGCGAGTGTGACAGCATGGAGAGGACACTGGACTCAAGCCATGTGTTCACCACAGAATAACAGCATGTTCTTGAGCAAATCACTTCTCGGGACTGTTGTTTTCTCATGTACAACGTTGAAATGTTGGTCTGTATGATCTCTGAAGTCCTCTATAAGTTAGAATTCCAAGATTTTGTGGTTCTTAGGTGAATTGGGAAGAAGGAGAGAAAGAACTGGGGAAAAGGAGGAAGGCAGAATAGGAGAGAGAGAGGTAGAGACAAACCACAGGGAGAGAGACACATGCAACATGTGTCAGAGGGTATTGTAGGGTTGGGTTGGGCGTGGAAGGAGAAAGCAAAGAGACAGAGGAATGGAGGCCCAGCAGGTTGGGATATTTGTGAGTGACTCTGGTAACCACCTGCTGCTCTCTGCTCGAGCTTTGGGATTCATTGCTGCTACTTTTTATCATCGTGTTTTGAAAGTTAACAAACGATTATTCATAGTTTTCACTTATTTTGCAACTTTCTCACTCTTGGAGTAGTCACAATAGCCAAAAGTGGAGAAAGTAGGCTTTGTGACTTAGTAGAGATAAACAAATCAATGTTAACTCATGAGCCAGTGAAATCAAGCCTGGGTCCAGGTATACAACCCAAGACCAGAAGTTCCCCCACACACCTAATGTCACAGCTCCTGCTGGACCAAGAAAACGAGTTCTGTTATCAACTGTACTCCTGACCTTAAGTAAATAAGATAACCATTTTAATTTGTGTCTTTATTCTATGCAGTTCAAATGATAATACATCCTACTTAACTCTTAGGGATCCTGTGTAAAAACAATATTGAGGAAAAAACTGTACAATTATTATCTTAATTATCTTTGTGTTCATATCTAAATCAGTTAACTTCTTCATGTTTCATGTTTCAGAGTTTTTGTTTTACTGAAATGACACACTCAAACTTTTCATTGTCATTAAGATTGTGGGCTCCAGGGACTTCCTGGTGGTCCAGTGGTAAAGAATCCGCCTTCCAATGCAGGGGACGCGGGTTCCACGCACCGTAATGAAAGATCCCACATGCGTCAACGAAGATCCCATGTGCCACAACTAAGACCCGATGCAGCCAAAAAAAATAAGGAAAAAAATTATTAAAAAAGAAAAAAGATTGTGGGCTCTGGGTTCAGACTGCCTGAGTTCGAATCCAAGCTCTATCATTTGCTTTCTGTGTAAATGAACAAGTTATTTATTACTTTTACTCTTCAGTTTCCTCATCGGAAAGTGGACTAATAATGGTAGTTAACTCACAGGTATTTTGTGAGGATGAAATGAAGTAATCCAGATATAGTTCTTAGTTCTTCATTAATTTTAGTTGTTTTTGTTATTCCTAAAGAGCTATGACACATAGTAGACATGAGAAAGAATTGCCTTTTCTGTTTTCAAGGGAGACTGTCTTCCATCTGTACCTCGGATGTAGTGATTAATTCATTCCCCAAGTGGGAGTTAAGGGAGGGAGCGAACATCTCTCTCCTAAGTGACCATCTCAGGTAGCCTGGTTTGACAGTTAATCAACTGCCCGAAGAAGCTGGTGCCTGCCACTGCTAATATGGACCTGTGTGGCATAGTAAAAACGTGCATGTTTTTGGTAACGTGAACATGTCAGTTTGCATAGATTTCACATTTGATTTCTGAACTCCGTGCTGCTTTAGGCCATATGGTACTTCTGAAGTCACTGGTCAGAGAGTGACCCATTTCCTTAGACCTCTGTACCAGTACTGCTTTGAGGTATTCTTGCAGTTTTTTAAAAAATGGAATTATTACCAACCTCTGCTCTGGAAACTTTGTGTGTAGGGGAAATTCTTCAGAATTAAAAATATGAAAAACCATAAATCTGTCTGAACTTTTTTCTAAAACAAAGGTTTTTTGAGCTTCGGTGTGTGCCTGCTGTTATTCCAGGTGCTTCCATACATGTAATTGCATGTTGAAATGGTTGGCTTTGTGGGTGATTACTGCTACCAGGGGTAGCTTTACATTTCTTCAACTAAATTTTTAATAACTGTGGGTGAGAAAGGCAGTGAGAAACTCTGAGAGAGTGAAAAAAAGAGAAAAAATGTACTATTTTCCTTTTCATCCCCCACATGCGACCTGGCTCTTTTCCTAGGATGAAAACAGACTCCCAGTTTCCAGGAATATGAATGAGAACAGCCATAGTTGTTATTTTTCTTCCACTTTTCCCCTGTACTGCAGTCCAAGTTAATGTGTGTGAACATCCAAGATATTCATGACAACCTTTGGCAATGTTGAGAATTATGTAGATATTTTGTTCTTTATGGTGGCGACTACTAATTTGTGCTTGAATATTATGTTTATTGATCCAAACTCCTAGCCAAATGGATTTGGGGTATAAAATTTAATAGAATCTGGATTTATTGTAGGGAGAATAGTGGCAATGCCACAGATAATCTAATAGTGATGACTCCTCCTAACTCTTCAGTTTTCTTCATTAAGAGAAGAAAAAAAAAATTATCTGATGATATGAAAGTTTTCATACAAGTATGATATTGTTGACCCAGTTAGCGCCTGGGCATTGACTTTATGTTGGTAGTGAGGATGGGTTTGGGGTGATTCATTTAGTCTTTTTTTCGGTAGGGCTCCTTGGGGCTCACAGCAAGATTTGGTCAGATGACCAACTGAGATTAGCCACAAAAGCAAAGCCTCAGAGACCATAGCATTGGGTAATGAGTGAGAAACAATAATACTTGGCCATGTACTAATTATATGGGAATAAATTTCTCCCTTTAAAATAAACTATTCTTCAAGACTGGTAGATCGTCATAGAATTTACAGCCACAAATATTTCTCAGGCACCTGTTGTGTGTATCATGCTAGGTTCTGGGGATAAAGTGGTGAACAAGATAAATATAATCTCTGCTTCCATGGAGCTTACAGTCTTGCAGGGAAGCAAAACATCAAACAAAATATAATATAAATAATTAATTACATTTGTGATAAACACCACAAAGAAAAAGTATAGGGTATAATACATAAAAATATAATCATGATTTATAGACTATATGAGAGTAATAGCATGATCCAACTTGGTCTTGGGTGAGGGTGTGGGGTGAGGATCAGGGAAGGCTTTCCTGAGGATGCACCTCCTGGGGGACATTATATAGACGGTGCCAATGAACTGTTAGCACGAATGCTTCGATGCACTCAGATGTCACCTTCAGTGAAGCCTATTGATCTCAAGGAGGCTTTCCATTTATTTGTATATTGCCTTTTTGAGTTGGTTGATGAGATACTTCTCCTACTTTCCTATAGGGAGCTTAAAGAGATAGAAGAGGAGAGGAAAAACAAGAGATGATATTGCTATTCTGTGGCTAACATATGGTGTCTACAGGAGCAGGAAGCTCTAAGCAGCTCCTGCATGGCCTTCTTGCCACATGTATTTTTATACATGTGTCCTTTTGAACATTACACCTACGTTTTAGAGGAATAGAATAATTCTAGGTTCTGTGTTAAGTTGGCTCTGTGTTAAGTAAGCATGTTAAGTACATGCTTATAAACTATAATGCTGTTGTCTTCATGTGGGACTCAGACTTTTCACATAGATCTTTTGTTTCTGAGTTTAGAGTAAAAATGAGAGTCTAATGAAAAAAGTTAATGCAACTTTTCATTCTAACTGAAGCATCCTTTTTAAAATTAAATAAAGATAAATGATTTGTAGGCTATTACCGAACTTAGTGTTTGAGAATATTTAAGATGGGTTTTCACTGAAGTGATTCTCTTGGACTTATAGGTATTGCTGTTGATCGACATCCAAGTCTCCTACATCAACACCAACCACGAAGATTTCATTGGCTTCGCAAAGTACGTGAAATCCTTGATTGTCACATGCATTCCTCCTGCTGATTTGTCTCAAATACACATGTGAATTTCTACAACAACCCCAGCATTCTGTGTCAGGATTAACTCTGAGTCAACCTACTGAGGAGATCTGAGCCTCGTGGCCATGGGGCCATGTTCTCTGAATAAAGGAGTTGGCTTCTTTATCGTACAGCATGGGAAATCATATGTAGCTCAGATACTCCTTGTTTTTGGATGATGATCTGCAGTTTGTACTTGAGCTCCCATAGATAAGCAGTAACAGATGCACATTTAAAATATGTTAGGGAACAATTTCTCACATAAATTTGAAATACCCAGTGCAATTCACAGGATACAAGCTATTTGGCCATCCCTAAATCAGACTATAGTGGCCTATTTTTTTTAAAAAAACTGTCCTTTGTGAACTTAGATGTAATCTTTTTGGATGAACATTCTCTTTTCTATGAAGTATATATACTTTATATAAGCTTGTCTATATATTGCTATTCTATCATACATGTGTTCTGTTATATTCTAATATTCTATTGCTATGTTCACAGATATTGTCAGGTAAACATTATGCTTAAGTATTCAAGGTTGGTTATTTATTGTGTGACATTTTCAAGACCCTGAATTTACCATTTTTTCCTGCCTTTTAGTGGAATCAGTTTTTTATTGCTTTTAAAGAATTTTGATTCTAACTCTAAAATATACCTGTGGCATGTAAGTGGTTCCAACCTCAAGTATATAAAATATAGTTTATTTTATATAAAAAATAAAGTAAAGACACCTATGTACTGTTACTTTACTATGTATTCAAGAATAGGGACAAATAAAAAATGAAACACAAGAAAATGTAAAACTAGACTGACTTAGTTTTACATTTTGACTTAGAAGAAACAGATATTTAGATCATGTGACCTAAACTAAACAGTGGCCTGAGGAATTTATAGGCATGTTTTAGAGAGGAAAGGCCCAATTATTCAACAGAAAATTGTCTCATTCTGAACATGGCCTAACAAATAGTGTATACACATTTTGCATCCAGCAGTTATTACTATTGTGTGGTACACTAGTTTTTGGTTTTGGTACATTAGTTTTTTCAACTGTTTCCTGTCTGTGACTTATGTGTAAAATTGTTAGAACTCAGTGATTAATATGTTCCTTTAGACAGTTGTCTTTTTTTAGCTGCACTGCCCGCTCCAACTTCTAGATAGGGATTTACTCCACAGCCACTTCACACAGACCTGCTCCCCCGTCTTCTTGCCCCCATGGCTCTCATCATCTGTACTGCTCATTTCCCTCTGCAAAAGCACCAGTGGCAAGAAACCTAGACTCCGGTGTGTCTTCTTGTCCCTAGGCCTGGAAGGGTGGACCTGAGAATTTCTACCTGGTTTTCTGTGTAGTCCGTGAAATCCTTGTGACCTGTTCCAAGCTCTGCTCTAGTTGCTATGGGGGAAAGAAAAAGAAAAGGAAAAAAAAATTGTCTTTTAGGAGCTTGCCTAATAATTGAAAAGTATAGAGAAATGCAGGTAAAAATTTAAACTGATGCATTCTCCATTTACTTCACTTGCTTCTTTGAGGAATTTAAAAGAAAAAGAAATCCTTGAGTCATTTGAAATAACCAGGAATACTTCCTTTCATGTTGATTTTTATTGGTTACAAATGCCAGTTTGATTTTTATAAAAATGTAGCAGATGCAGATATAAACTTGACACCATAACTTAAAAGTGAAAAGGATATTGCAGCACTGTCCTGTTATGGTATCCTGATTCAAGGAGGAGACAGAGAAAAAAATCATAATCAGTTTGGAAGGATTCAAGTTTTGAACATGTTTTGTAACCAGCACTAAATTTAAATTTCACCCCTATACTCTGCTTGAAACATTTTCCCCCTAGATTATCCTTTTACTTATTTTTAAAGATAAATGGTCCAGAGTTTATGTTCTCCAGTAAATTTTAATATTTTCTACCTCAGAAGCTGTTGAACTAAAGTATTATGTTGACTAGGTTTTCAAAGGCGTATAATTTTGCAAATGAAAATGCTTCAATTACAGCCTTTTGTTACAGTCTCTCTGTAATCCAGGTGACAGTCCCATTTTTCCAGCAGTGAGATAGATTGTGAACCTTTATGTTGTTAGGGGACTAAAAAGAATCATTGTTCAAACTGCTTTAGAAACCCAGTAACTTTGCACATTTCTCATCTAATTTAAACTGCACACCTAAACTTCCTTTTGAAGGACTGGTCTGGGAGTCAGCAGCCTGAATTCTTTTTCCAGGGTTTGCCACTGATGAGGTTTGGGTTTTGGCCACTTAGTCTCTCTGTATCTCAGTTTATTGCTCTGTCAAATGGAATAATAAAAAATCCCTGTCTTGTATACTTTTCAGGATTGTCAGAAGATCAAATTAATGAAGTTATGTGAAAGTGCCTTTGAAAATTGTGGTGCAGTCTGTAAAAGTGAGAAAGTACCATATGTACACACTCACACACACACACACACACACACAGGAACTTGATTCTACGAGATGTACCATTTTACTTCATTTATGACGTTTTTAATGACTGGAGTATGATTGCCACTGAAAGACTTTTTTAGTTGCTGATGTTATCTCCAGATGTAATATTTTGCACTGAGACTCAGAGGTAAATGTTCTTTCTGTTTGTATGCTGAGTTGGAGTGCATTTCAATGTGACATGGGATAATTATGATGATGAATAAGTGTTCATTTCAAAATTACTTTGAGGAGTTGTGGTATTTTTTGTGCTTTTAAAAATTAAAAAAATATGGTTGTAGCTATAAATTTTGAAGTTGGCAGGAATGCTGTTTCCATCAAGGAAGAAAAGCCATATTTGAAGACAATTATGTAAGTATTTTTAAGTTCTGAAGATAGAAAATTAAAGTCTAGAGTTGAGGAAAATAAGCATTAGTTTCATGAGATTTTTAGAGATTTACCAAAAGAGGAGGACCACCCCTCAGATTTATAGGATGGTGATGTATAGAGTATTTTACACATGTAGTTTGTTTTTCAACTGGGATGACTTTTTGTTCTAAAAATTACCAAAAAGAAAGGAAAACAAATTGCTAAAATTAGATTAATGGAAAGTGATGTCTCAGAGTAGTGTTCAGAACAACTCAAAATTCTTTCTGCTATAGAATTTATTCTGCCGTGTTGAATATGTGAAACTTTTTTTCATCTCCCAGTTATTTGTTAAACATCGACCGTAAAATATGTACCATGTGTAATGTGTCCAAGTAAGCGCTGCTGTAGACTTGCTTTGGAATTTCTTAATTTCTGAAGGCTTGATTTTTCAATTGTAATATAGTTTCTGAACCTAAAAGTTTAGTATTTCAGAAGGAAATGTCAACTTTCCTCATGACTTAAGGATTTTAATTTGTCATTCTTCCCTGGTGAAAAAAAACCCCCAACATTCTATTTTTCTTAACACAACATAATTAGTTTTTGTTATTTAAGAAAACGCGCTCTTCCAATTAATTATTCTTCATTCACTTCCTCTCTTTCTCAGTAATCCTGTTGTCTGAACAGAAAGGCAAGCTTGTTAGCTGAATGCCGTGGGGAGTGAACTTTCAAATTCTTGTGCTCTTCTCCATTTTCATGGGCACAGTTTGCCTTCTGAGTTACTAAGATTTTTGCAGTCCGGTGGTTTAAGAAACATGGGCTCCAGATACACACCGTTAGAATAACATCTCTATGCCACAAACAGCAGACCGAGGTCTGTTTTTCAATCTGCTGAGTAGGTCTTCCCACCTGTTTTCTCACAGTTGAAATGATAGTGTGCAGATTTCAGTTCTTGTTATGTGAGCACCATGAAAATTCTAAGGGTGGTAGCATTCATTATATCTCTTTCCTGATCCTCTGGAATGTCTCTGTTACCATTTTACTAAAGGCAGTATATGTGAACCTTGGCACCAAATTCCAAAACAATCTTGGTCTTTACCTTTACATTCTTTTTTATGTGTCCCCAATACATAATCATATTCCATTGTAATGGTGTATCTAGTTCCTATTCTTACATGAGAATGTTCTCTTTCTTGCGGAATTAAAACTTAGGTATTAGATTATAGCAAGATCCTTATTTGCCAATTTAGGAATTAAATGCTTGGTTGCCTACCGGGACTGGTAGAAATATAGATTTGAACAACTTGCAAGGACATCGTTAGTATCATCTATTTAAATAAGTTATAAATTCTAATGTTTCAAGCACTGTTTTAAAAATAAGTGGACTTCCACTTTTCTCTTTCATTCTCAAATCTGTTATTTTGAACTTTATCTTCATCCTTAAAATGAGTCTTAGGAGATGAGTCATCTTTGTTTTATAGGCCCCCAAGTTCTCTAGGGTTTTCTTGCATAATATTTAGCCTGAGACTTCACTAAAGATCCTGCAGGGGCAGTCGACATCATGTAGTTTTCTTCTTCCTTTGGCTTCAATCTGATTGGATGGAGCCAAGCCTACATGTGATAAGTTGCACTCTTGGGACTCTCAGCAACTGTTTATAATCTTCTTGGGGTAATATAAAAGAACATTCTAAAAGAGATTCTTTA
Organism: Balaenoptera borealis; assembly: GCF_965194805.1. Classification (NCBI taxonomy): domain Eukaryota; kingdom Metazoa; phylum Chordata; class Mammalia; order Artiodactyla; family Balaenopteridae; genus Balaenoptera; species Balaenoptera borealis. The sequence goes on along the minus strand of NC_138860.1, from coordinate 58,542,088 downwards.
CTCCAGAGCAGTGCTGTCTAATAGAACTTTCTGAGATGATGGAAATATTTTATAACCTATGCTGTCCAATACAGTAGCCACTAGCTACATGTTACTATTGAGTAGCTGAAATGTGGCTAGTAAAGCAGAAGAAATGAAAATTAAATTTTAATTAATTAAGAATTTAATTTAAACAGCCACTTCTGGCTACCAGCGACTGTATTGGACAGCACAGTTCTAGAATATGGTGAATCCAGCTGATTGCTCTGGGTCCTTTAGCGGGCTATACTTTATTGACAACTTGGTGGTAACCTACAGTGGTGGCTTCAAGAAGAGAAAAAAGAGGTAACTCTGTTAGCTGCTTCTAAACAAACCCCAGGGCTCAGGAGTATACAATCAGCTTTTTAAACACTCTGTCACTAAAGTATAAAGGATAGACTTTTCCCTTCCACTGCCTTAGTCTGTATGTTGCCATTTTTCTAGTAATTCCTCCATCATAGCACAACTGACGTTTCTTTTAATTTCAAGTCTCCTCTACAAACTAAACATAGTAGTAGAGGGAGAGGTACACTCTGACATTTGCCATGGAATCTGCATCTCTGAGGGACTCCATTTTCTTGATTCGTTTGAGCCCTCTTTGGTTTGACTTAGAGTCGGTACTCCTCTTTCTTCTTTCTCACTTCTCTTTTACTTTTTGGCTCACCGTAGTCTTGTTTCTACCACACCACTCTACTGAGACTGCTTTTGGCCAGGAACAAACAGTTAATTCAATGGACAACTCTGAGTCCTTTGTTTGACATCATTAACCACTCCTTGTTGAAGAGACCTATCCTATCCCTTTGCTGAAATAACTCTCCATTGTCTCCTGGCTTTCCTCTTTCTGCTCTAGCCACTTCTTCTCATTTTTATTTTGGAGCTCTTTATCCTCTGATCATGGCTTAAGAACTGGTTTTTATCAGTATTCTTCTGTAGACCCTTTTCTTTTCTCACTCACTGCACTATCCCTGTCCAACAGTGTTACCCACCGCAGTGGTTTCAGTTACCAGCTTTATCTGATGCCTCTAAATCTAGATCTCCATTCTAGAACTTTTTCTTGGACTGTTACCATATTCAGCTACATACTGGGAATCTCTACCTGTATATCCTAGGGAAGCCTCAACCCAATATTCCCAAGTTAAACTCATCATCTGATTTTATAGTTCATGCCTCCTCCATTGTTCCCACTCTCTGTGGGTGGTAACTCCTAGTTGCTCAAACCAGAAACCTGAGTGTCATTCTTTACTCCTTGTTCCCCTCACCTTTGTTTCCTTCCATCTTTAACAGGTCCATATGATTCTACCTCTATAATATTTTTGGAATTTTTTCTATTTCTTCCTATCATCCTTGCTACTACTAAAGTTAGTCTTCTCTTGGGTGGGTTGCTACAGTGGTCTCCTTGCCCCTTGTCATGTTCTTTCTAATTCCTTCTGGAATTCTTATTACTTTCAGAATAAAGTCTAAACTCATTAGTGTGGTTTCCAAGGCCCTGTAGAATCTGTCTTTTGCTTACCTCTTCAGCCTATTCTATTGTTACTATTCCTCTCTATCCCACCCCCTAACTCTGTGCTGTAGCCAGACTGGCCACTTTTGGATTCCTAAATGTACCATACTCTTGCTGCAGCACATGTCTATGGCACACTTCTTCAAATTATTTAAATTTCCTATTGCAGATAAACATTAAGAATCTGGTTGTATATAACCCTGGCATCAAAATACAATTCCATAAATATTTCTTAAGAAACTACTGTAAACACTGCGAGGTAATGTCAGTGGTGAGAGAGGTAGAGATAACTGATCAATGCAACACACCGTTGGCCATCAAGCAGCAGACCTTGTTGGAGGGGAGTTAGAGGCCTGCGTATAACACAGTCCTGTTTATAGAATACAGGCACAGACCAAGAGCTAGCGGAGTTCATGGGAAGGAGAGATAACTGGAGGTTTCTGAGAAGGCATAATTCAGAAATGGTACTTGCTTTGATTTTGAAGGCTGGGCAGGACTCCAACAGTCAGAGGGAGGGGATCAAGTCTGGCTGCTTCCTGTCTTCCCTGGTTCAGAGTTGATACTGCCTATTTCAGGGATGTAATATTTAATAAAATACTTCTTTGATCATGCCATTTTCTGGCTTAGAATCTTTGAATACTTTCTGCTGCCTTCAGTATAATGACCAAATTCTCCATAATTGGCCCTAACATAGAGTTATTGTACTAGGTGGCTTTTAAGGTCATTTATTGAATACAAACCTGAGTCTATGGTCATACAATTTTTCCCATAATAGTTTTACTTTCCACAACTTCCCTGCATGCCCCACCTTTCTACCTCCTGGCTTTGCTTATACTACTCCATTCTCTTGGAATGCGGTTGATTTTCTTCCTCTATTAAAATTTTACTTTTCTTCAAGTTTTCTATGAAAATCTCAGATCAAATCAGACCAAAATGATCTTTCTTTTCTCTGAACGTTCAGAGCAATTACTATGTACAGGATTTGTCTGATAAATGGTCACACATACCCCTTGGCACATTCTTATGTTATTATAATCTTATTGCACATGCACATGGACATGGATAGACACAAATATGCAGAAAAAATTTTTGAGCTAAGAGGTAACATGGATTATTTTTCTTTGAATGTCATTCAATGTGCTCTTATTTTTATAAAAATTTAAACCTTTTGTTATATAATTTCAAGATCATTATGTCTCAGAGCATTAAACTAATTAACCTAATTTGGTTTTATGTGTTTTAATGTTCTGGCGAACTCTTCAGCAGTGACTTGTGTGTAGTAGGAATTTTATATGATTAATAATGTACACACAGATAATAAGATATGGGGTTAATTATATCCCACATTTGAAACAGAAGCGCTTTTTTGGCTTTCTGTTACAACCTTAAATATTTATTCTTTTAGAGCTTATTCCTTTGTTATTTGTGTTTTGTGTATGTATGTCACTACCCACACTAGATAAATTGTAGGCTCTCTTTACAAGGACCATACCTTATACATGTTTATATGTTCCACAGACTTCCTTTCAGATAGTTGGTGCCCTAACAATTTTGACTTATGTCAAATTAAAACATTATATATAGGTGTGTTTTACAATATTGCAGAGATAACCAGTTAAGGACCTATTACCAAGAATACCTCCAAAGACTCAAATTAACTTGCAAGTCCTTACATGGTTTTCTGTGAATACATTTTTAAATAAGTATTTTGAAATACTTTCAGTTCAGTTATCATTGCATTCCTAAGAATTATGATAAAGGATGTTTTCTATCTAGGCAGATTATTTTTTATTATGTTACTTATGGAGTAAATTTAAGTACCTAAATACGTCATTAAAAGCAGTATCTTTGGATTTATGGGGCCAGTTGCTGCAAAAAAGATTATTTTTTAGGTGAAAAGTAAAGGTAATTTAGTATTTGTTCTAACACTAATATTTGAGATTGGCTTATAAAATAAATCTATTTTTTCCCTGCATATTCTTACAAGTGGTAGATCCTAAATATGCATTATTTAGTAGATGAAAATTCTATGTCAGTGGAAAATCTCTTCACCTAGTGGATTTCACAAGCATCTGAGAGTAACTTTGCATCTCAAGGAATCTTAGATGTAAAAGAAACTTAAGAAACAGTGCCCCAGCACTTGTCTCTGTCTCTCTGACTCTTAACGTGCACACACACACACACACACACACACACACACACACACACACACACACACTTTATAGCCAAGAAAGCCAAGAAACTAAGGTCCATTTAGGTCATACTCTTTGCCTAAGGTAGCACAAGGAGTCATCAACAATCTCTGTGTTTTTTGCTTTATATTCAGTTTCTTTTCTCTTATATGATTTTAAGGGGACCTATACATAATTTGAGGGTCCCCAGTAGTTCACCTACTTAAAAGTAAACACCTGTAAGTCTGCCATAGTTCGAAGTTACCACTACTAGTCAGTGATTTATTTTAAAATAGCTCCTGTTAAAAAAAAAAAAAAAACCTCTAAAACACAAGTATGATGCTTGGGAGAGATGGTCATATCCATGAAGAAGGCATGATCACATTATAATAGTAGTTTTCCCATTTCTTCCTAGAAGAGAGGAAAGCCTGGAGGACCCTGGAGAAAGAAAGCATGGGATCTGAAGCCCCAGGAAGAGTAGTACTTTAGGCACACTTTGTGCATCAGGGCATGGTGGGCAGCCAGAGGGCAGTGTGGTCTCATCAGACCCCTGGCCACAGACACAACCTTCACCTCATTCACAACCTCACCACAAAAACCTGAATAATGTAGATTTGGATTATACAGAGAAAAGGTTGGAGAGATGAATTTCATAGTAATTAAGGGAATTAAGCATTTAACTAAAGACTAGAAAAATAATAAGAACTGAGGAGAGAAGAAAAGCTAAACTCTGAGATTAGCAAATTGAAAAAGAAAGAGACACAAAATATCTTTAGTAATGAAATACAGTGTGGCCTTTCAACACCCACCTCTTCCCCATCCTCAGTTGAAGGTAGTATATAGTTTTTTTATGAGTTTGAAGGGAAGCAGCTTAAATACATCATGGGAGATTATAAAAGATTGCCATTTTGAGCAACTGTTCTAAGTGTGGCATTGATTTCTGATGTGCTGCTGAGCTATAATATCCCACTACTTTAAACAGTTGATTGATAACCTTAATCTGTCTTTTCTCTGTTTTAGACTATTTCATTAATCTCCAAAACAGCTTCTGTAAACAACTAAACAATCAGTTAGAGGGTTCAGTATTGCTAGTCTTTTCAGAATAACCAAAATGAGTTGTATTTTCTTATATTGATATATGTTTACTCATGGACTCACCAAAAGAAAGCCTTCAGTCTTTTGAGAGATAGAGTAACATATTGCCTAATCTTGAGATTTCTGGGGTTAAATTGTTGGGGTGATATCTGGCTCTTATCCCCTCTATGCTTGTGTTATAATGGTATCAGCCTCATTGGATTTCTCATTCAACAGATATTTGTTGAAGCCAACTATGTGCCAGGTAGTTTCTACGCACTGGGGTTATAGCAGCGAATGAAACAGGCAAAAACCCCTGCTCACAAGGAGCTTTCATTCTAATGGAGGGAGGCAGATAATAAACACACAAAAAATCAGTAAACTATATAGTCTGTTTGAAGGTGAAAAATGCCATAGAGAAAAGCAGAACAGTATAAAGGGGATGAGAATCCTGGAGGAAGGGAGGGATTCAATTTTGAATAGGGTGGTCGTGGTAGGTCTCACTGAAAAGATAAATTTGAATAAAGACTTGAAGGAGGTGATGTTGGGAACCATGCAGATATAGAGGAAGTGTATTTTTTAGGCTGATGGAGCAGCTGGCATAAAGGCTTTGAGGTGGGAGTGTGCATGGTGGGATCAAAAAAAAAAGGAGATCAGTATGGCTGGACCTCTCGAATGAAAGAGGTGGAGAATAGGAGGAGATGAGTCAAAGAGGTGGAGAGTGGGATTTAAGGGCCTTGTGGACCATTGCAAGAATTTTGACTTTTACCCTGAGTGTAATTGTATTGCATAGCAGTAGAGGGTTTTGAGCAGAAGAGTGACAGGAACCCCCCTTTAAAAGGATCACTCTGGCTTCTGTGTTGAGAATAGACATTAGGGGGACAAGTGTGTAAGACCAAAGAGACCAAAGAGTAAGTGATGACGACAGTGCAAGTGAGAGATAATGGTGGCTTGGAACAAGGTAGTAGCAATGGAATAAAAAGATGTTGAATTTTAAAGACATTTTGAGAAGTAGAGTCAATAGCATTTGCTGATGATTTGATGTGGAAGTAAGAGAAAGAGGAACCAAGGACTTTGGCTTAAGCACTTGGCAATATGGAATTGCCATTAATTAAAAAGGGAAAGAATGTGCGTGGAACAGGATTTAGGGAGGATGTCACAAGTTCAGTTTTCACAGATTAAGTCTGAGATGCCCATTAGACATCCAAGTGGAAATGCTGAGTTGTTGAAAACATACTTGAGTCTAGAATTGATGAGATGGGTCCAAGCTGAAGATGCGCTATGGGAGTTGTCAGAATATAGTGGAATTCAAAGCAATGAGATTAGATGATATCATGAGTTTGGGATCTGGAATTAGACTACCTAGTACCAGCACTTGTTAGCTGAGTAATATGGGGGAAGCCACTCAGCTTCTCTGTGACTCAGTATCTCCATCTGTAAAATGAATGAATATTACCTCGCAGGGTTAAAATTAAAATAAAATCACTAATATCTGTAAACCACTTAGAACATGGCATATACTCAAAAAGTGCTATCAATTTTCAGTACAATCTTATATACCTGTGGGATATCACTAATACTTAACCTTGACTTATTAATGTAGCAATACAGGTTTTCTTCCTGTGGTGTATTATTTTTGATTTGTGATTACTAATTGGTTCTAGAAGTTCCATTGAGTTGGTTTTGCTTCCAGAATTAAACTGACCTGGATTTTTTATATTAGCTCTGCCTCAGTTGTTGATATATTTTTAATGCCTGTATTTATTTTAGTATCTGTTACTTGCTCAGAAAAAAATCTTATGATTTTCTTCAGTGCTTCTCTCCTTTGCTTTTCTCAGTGCTCAGCAGAGGAGCAGTCAGGTTCACAAGAAAAACACAATTGGAAATCAGGTAGGAATTGTTTAAAAGAATTAGAGCATGCATGTCCGAAAGAATTTGAACTAAATTGCTTGATTGACTTTTTTAAAATGCAAATTAATCATGTGCAAATTTTGCTGGAAATGCAACTTTTTGTTTTGTTTTTGCTTTTAAAGTTTTTGGAGTGAATTGCATTTTTTTTTTTGCTATTTTATGCAGTTAACCCTATTGATTTATTTTAAATAACTTTTCTGCTATTTGCTCTGCTTTTCAAATTTGACTCCTTGTGTCCTGCTTTGCTTGCTTACATTACCCCTAAATTTGATTTAACATTGAATCTGTGAGTCAGTTCAAGGTTAAAATATGGTGAGTAGTTGCATGAACTTTCTGGTGCTGCTGACTAGTTCACACATTTGCACAGCTTGGTAACAGTGAAGGGACAGCTCATAAAGAAGGCAGTTTGGGATTTAAGATTTAATCTCTGCCACACCACATCCTGTTGGTTAATGAAGATGTTAATTCCTAAGAAGATCTGATCTTTTAAGTTTTTGTGTTTTGGGCTGGCCAGCTGTCTCTGACTAATAGCGCTCTGCAGAGATTGCATTAACTCTGACAGTTTGCTGTTTCTTTTATGTTTTATGTGATAATGAATATTTGCATTGTTATTTCTTTTCAAGTCAAAACAATGATGGTTTTATAGTTTTTTTAAAAATTCAGAGGTACAATTGTTGAATAAATTGAAACCTCTGCTCTAAAATTTTTTCCATTGTTTTGAAAGGAGAAGAGGTAATAATAGACTTTATTTTGAAAACTTTTTTTCTGAACTAAAACATATAATTCTTTGCTATTTCAGGGAACCAATCTTCCGCCTTCAAGGCAAATTGTACGAGCTAAGTTCTGTAAGCTTTACTGTTGCTTTTTCATTTAGCATCCCAAGGGCACAGTTTGTCTTTAACTGATTAACTCAACTAGCGCTTGCTACTAATTTTTTTAAACTTAGATTGTCTTGTCCATAACACCCTATCATTGAAATAAAAATCCTCTTAAGAGGGTTCATCCCTTCACTGCTAATAACTTGCTGTGATTGAAAGGTATGAACTAGTAAATTCTAAAATGCTGTAATAATAAATGTTTAACACTGTGGGTGCTTTGATATTTCTCTAATTTTAATGGGCCTTAAAATAATTAAAATCATTAATGACCTTCATCTCTGTCCTTTTATGCTATGTTGTTATAAGGTGTAAGCCTTTCTCTTCCCCTTCTATGATAATATTTCCAATAAATGTAGGTGACACTTCTAAAAGGTGGGTGAATATTAAACAACTGATCTTGATATATCTGTTGATACTACCCAATAGCAATTATTTGTATTTATTTTTTTAAAAATAATAAAACAAAAAGTAAAATTACACTGATTGACATTTTATATGGCTTTAGAGTTGAAGCTTTTAAAACCAGATGCTTTATCTTCACTTAATGGAAGTATAAAGATATTGTCAAATTACTAGCATTAAAAGAAAAAACCAATTATACTCATTTCTACCATGGGCGAGGCAGCCCTAAAATCTTTCTTCCAGCTATGCACAACTTGAGAATGAGATCGGAAGATGGGTCAATTATTTTCCTCATGATGCTTTGGCAGAAACAAACTTTGGAGCGAGATATTCCTGGGTTCAAATTCTCCTCTGTCACGTAGTAGCCATGTGGCCTTGGACAAACTGAACCTGAGTTTGCCCAATTGTGTGATGGGAAGAATAGAAAATATCTCTGCCCAGTGATTGTGAGAATCAGAAATAACCTACATCATGAGGTTTGCATCTGGGTACTAGATACGTGCCCTATAAAGAGTAGACGGTAGGTAGGTGCTGCTTCTTGGAACTTTGGGGAGAAAAAAAATATGGAGTATAAGAAAATTATAAAAGCTATTAAATGAGAACAATGAAACATTTGGGAAAATTAGAAGCTATGGCAATTATTCTGTAGATTACAATGGCCAGATTAAGCCTGGATGTGGTGTAATGGATTTACCTATAAAACTTTCCTCATGGTCAGAACTCTAGCTCATAGAAGTTTATACTTATTGGAAAAGCAATAGTATAGTGGCATAAATGTATACTTTAAATCAGATCTGGATGGAAACTCAGAACAGTTTTCAATTATGTTGCCTCCAAATGCTAAAATCATGCTAATTATGTTTCTGTGCCTTTACTTTCACTGAGTACTTCAAAGCCCATACATTATGGAAGTTTTATAACTCAAGATAATAGAATTGGGGTGAGTGTTATAATAGAATACAGATCCCTTATCCAAAACCTCTGGGGCCAGATGTGCCTTGAAGGTCAGAACTTTCTGGATTTTAGAAAAATATTGCATATATTATATATTACCCAGTATTCCTGTGGGGTCAGAGGCAACACATATTGTAATTAAACATGTTGTATTTCTGCAGTGAAACAAATGATAATCACACCAAGTAGATTAAATGAAAGACATAAATATTTTCACATCAAGTCAGGTTTTGCTGCCAAATTTGTTGCTGTTGTTGCTGTTGTTTTAACCTTTCACTTTGCAAGTAAGAGGTTATGAACCTGAATATCTTATTTTTCAGAACCAAATCCAATAATTAAACACGATACAGTATATTTTAAAGAATCCTTTATTGTTTTTTTCTGCTTAGCGGAAATGAACCATAATTACTTGAAACCCCTTTCTTTATGAAGCTGAATAGCTGAGGTTGATTTGGGTTTGTATTCAAAAATCAAGAAGCTCAAAGACAGGGAGCCTTGGAGCTCAGCCTGCTAACTGATGTCAGCTTTAATGGTTGGTGGGGCTAAGATACTCTGCACTATCCTAGCAAATGCTTCATCCATTCTGATATCCTCTTAGCGCTCCTGATTATAAGAGATGGCTGTGCAGAATCTATTCTGAATACTTTAGAAGAATTTGAAGAAAGAAAAATTCCTCCTTAAAGTCTAAATCCCCATTTGTTTTCACCTGCCTAGAAATTTGTCTGCTTAGAAGTTCTACATGCTGGTGTCAACAAATGTATGAAAAAAATGTGAGCACACAATTAGCCTAAAGTTGCACTGCCCAGAAATTTCAACGTAAATTTCATTCATCCCTTCACTCAATCACTTGTGTATTTGAAACTTTTGAGAGTCAAAAACTGTGGTAGATGTTAGAATGATGAATAAATCATGGGCCCTGCTGTCAGGGAGCTCACATCCCAGTGGGGATTGTGGTAAGCAACTGAAGTCTGTCACCTTTTTCAAGGTTAGCTCCTTCTGATACTTCAGGCCTCACTGAAACATCACTTCAGTGAGAGGCTGGCCCTGACTGTTGAATCTAAAGTCACCTTTCCTCCCCCAAATCTTGTCATTGTTATCTATCATGTTTATTTATTATTTTTTGTTTTCTTTCACTAGGACAGTAAGCTCCATTAAAGCTATTTCTTTTAAATTTTATTTATTTATTTTTTTGGCTGTGCTGGGTCTTTGTTGCTGCATGTGGGCTTTCTCTAGTTGGGGTGAGCCTGGGCTACTCTTTGCTGTGCTGCATGGGCTTCTCATTGCAGTGGCTTCTCTTGTTGCGGAGCACGGGCTCTAGGCACGTGGGTTCCAGTAGTTGCAACATGTGGGCTCAGTAATTGCGGCACTTGAGCCCTAGAGCGTGTGGGCTTCAGTAGTTGCGGCTTGCGGGCTCTAGAGCGCAGACTCAGTAGTTGTGGCACACGGGCTTAGTTGCTCCGCGGCATGTGGGATCTTCCCAGCCAAGGGCTCGAACCCGTGTCCCCTGCATTGGCAGGCAGATTCTTAACCACTGTGCCACTAGGGAAGTCCCAAAGCTATTTTTTGTGTGTGTGTGATGGTGAAAGCAGTGGAGTATCATTGTAAGGTTGTAAGTGCAATCATAATAATACTTTAGAAAGATCATTTTGCCTGTAGTGTGGAGAAAGATTTTGAAGGGAGGACGAGATTAGAAAAAGTAGACTAGCTAGGAGTCTAGTCTAGAAGTCTAGCCTCCTAACAGTTAGGAGGCTGTTGGAGACAAAAGATTATGATTATTTGGGCTAGCTAAGCTCTCTGTACTAGATTTGAGGAGAAGCTGATGAATTCAGGAGATATTAAGTAGAAAAAGAATCTAAAGGATTGTGATGAATTAGATGTTGAGGAGAGTGCTGGGGATTGTCAGCAATGCAGTGTGGACATCTGATTTAGGCACAGTTGAGATGGTGGTGCTCTTCATGGAGAAAGGAACATAGTGAGGAAGGGTAGATATGTTGAATATAGCCACTGTGGAAGATTGGAGTAAAAATATCCAGTGGGAAGTTGGATAAAAATGCCTAGACTTCAGAAGAGACAGAGAAACATTTATTCCAAAAGTAGGGAACCACTGAAAGATTTCCAGTAGGGAAGGGGTATCATCTGATTTATATGTTGGAAAGATCTGTGTATTAGCCATATGAAATGATTTGGAAGAATAAAGCTAGATATATGGAAATTGGTGAAGACATTTCTGAAATAATTCAGGTAAGAAAATACAAATGTCAATAGCAGGAGGTATCTAGGAGAAGGACAGGTTCAAAAATATATTTAGAGGCTGGAAAGAGTTATAAATAGTTGTGGAGTTGGGTGGGGGGTGTTAAGTCATTCTCCCAAGCTATGGCTAGGGAGGTCTACTGACAAAGGGAGTACAGATGAAGGAGGACCAGATTTCAGTGGAGGTGGGAGAAGAAGTGGTGATTTCAGTTTCAGATATATTTTTTGTGCCTATTGGAGATGTCAGTAGAGTTTGAGGTTCAAGACTTGTCTAGACTGGAGATATAAGTTTTACAGTTGTCAATGTGTACATTGTAGTTGAAGCCATGGGAGTAGATGAGATCACCTCCAGAGGATGAAAGCATAGAAGGAAATGTGAGATTTAAAGGATAAAAGAGAAAGAAGAGTTGGGACAGAACGAGGAACTGAAAAGGAGTCTAAGAAGTGATAAGAGAAGTAGGAAAACTTGGAGAGTAGTAGAATGAGAGCTCAGGGAAGAGAATGTTTCAAAGAGGGAATGGTCAAGTAGTATTAGCTATTTCCAAGAGCTCAAGAAGCACAGGGGAAGTTGTCAAATGGGTGGACTCATAGAAGGTCCTGCACATTGTTTGGACCACCGAGGTAGTACCAGTCCTCTTGGTCTTGTGAATTGCTTTTCTACTCCACAGCTGGAAGGTAGAACAAAGCTAAGAAAGCAGGCAATGGAATTAATACCCTGAGCTGAAGTTTTTCCAGGGAAACAGCATGTAAGGTCAAAAGAGCAGATGAGTTAAAGTTTTGAAGAAAGACAGTTTGAAATAAAGGATTGGTATGAATGGTTCTGATTAGTGTACTAGTCATGACATTAGTCAGGAGAGGTTAACCAAGTAACAATCCCAGAATTTCAGTAGCTTAATATAATAACAATTTAATTCACCCTGCTATGCAATTCAATCAAGTCATCTAGATGGGGCTGGGGTGAGGCAACCCTGCTTCACGTGGTCAGTCATGGACTTTCGAACTCTTCATTCTTCCAAAAGATGAGAAAGAACAAAGCCTGAGTGTCTTTTTGAATTACAGTTTTCTCAGGGTATATGCCCAGGAGTGGGATTGCTGGGTCATATGGTAGTTCTATTTTTAGTTTTTTAAGGAACCTCCATACTGTTCTCCATAGTGGCTGTATCAATTTACATTCCCACCAACAGTGCAAGAGGGTTCCCTTTTCTCCACACCCTCTCCAGCATTTATTGTTTCTAGATTTTTTGATGATGACCATTCTGACCAGTGTGAGGTGATACCTCATTGTGGTTTTGATTTGCATTTCTCTAATTATTAGTGATGTTGAGCATCACAGGGAGAGGAAGGGGAAGCTGGAATGAAGTGAGAGAGTAGCACTGACATATATACACTAACAAATGTAAAATGGATGGCTAGTGGGAAGCTGCTGCATAGCACAGGGAGATCAGCTCGATGCTTTGTGACGACCTAGAGGGGTGGGATAGGGAGGGGGTGGGAAGGAGGCTCAAGACACAGGGGATATGGGGATATATGTATACATATACCTGATTCACTTTGTTGTACAGCGGAAACTAACACAACATTGTAAAGCAATTATACTCCAATAAAGATATAAAAAAAATAAAGAAAAAGAAAGAAGCCTGAGTGAGGGAGGTTTGTAAGGACCAGCCTGGAAGTGGCACACATCTTTTCCACTTCCATTCCATTGACCAGAACTCAGTTGTGGCCTCACCTAACTGCAAAGGAAACAGGAAAATATAATCTGAGATTGCACCCAGAAAAAAAAGAAAAGACAAAGATGATGTTGACTGAAAATTGAAAGGAAATGGGGAAACAAGGGCACTGGGTTTTTTCTGAAATTAGAGAAAATGTGTACCAGGATTAAGGGGAAAAATGGTAGGGTTGGAGGTTGAAGTCAGTGAGTGGGATGTTGTATCTCAAGGTTTAAGAGGGAAGAGAATGCCGCCTTAAAGTCATGGATGTTATTGGAATAAGAAGGAACAGACACTGGAGGAGGGAAATGACAAATGATGCTACAGATATTTGTGGAACATTGTCTTCAGAAGGTCTGGGTAGTAAAGAGAAATAGGGATGAAGTTTTCTGGAGTTGAATGTGTTAAGGGCCAGGATATATTGAGACCAGGAAGATTGATGTGGCTTTTACGTGACTGATAATCCATTCCTTTAGCTGTAAAAATCTAGAGCAGGAAGTGCTGACGTGCTCTTTGGCCCAGACTGCATCCAACTGCAATTGTGTAACTAGGAAGACCTTTTCCTTTGGCAGGGAGCAGAGCAGGTGCTTGCAGGATACCTCCTAGTTCCGGGCTATCAGGGTACCTTCTAGTACTGGGCTTATTGTCCATTTTGTTTCCCACCAATGTGCCTTCTGTTGCTCTAACTTTAGAATCAAGTGTGAAATTTGGCTTTCCCAAACCTACAAGTCTCCAGATAACTGGATTCTCAACCTTCTTGAATTGTAGGCTGTAAGGTAAAAAGACCTTTCTTATCAACACAGGGTCTCTTCCCTCCCTACTTTCTGAAAGCTAGTTTCAGTAGACAGTAGTCTCTTTTCCTTAGGACCCCCTACAGGTCTAAAAAGATCAACACACTCCAATATTCTAAAATTTTCCTACCAAGTTCCCTAGTTCTTCCATCTCCGTAAGTAATAGTTCAAGACCACTGTTAAAAGAGGTGAGAGTTTAATCAGTTATTTTACAGCTGGATAGCAAAGACTGCCAACTTCCTAGGCTACAATAGAGGGCTCCTAACAGCCCTCCCTCCTTCTTTGTCCACTCAGCTAATTCCACCTTTCAGGGTCTGTCACTTTTAATTCCCACACTCATGTGACTTCCTGGTACCAATATCTATATCAGGATTCTTTCAGATATAAATTTCATAAGAACTCAATTTAAATGACCTTGGAAGAAAGTGAATTAATTAGTTTACATGATTGAACATTTCATAGATAGAGTTAAGTACTATTTATCCATGGCTCAAACAGTATCAAGATGAACTGATTTGATAAACCATGATGAACTAGACAAATTCTTTCCAGTTTTTGCTTCTGCTTCTTTGCTATTGGCTCTATTCTTCGGCCCCAAAGAATTGCAATATGGCAGCCAGGGGGTTTGCTTCCTGGTTTGACTCCCACAGAAATAAATGAGTCTTTCCTCCAGAATTCTCAGAAAAACTCCTGAGGTGCACTCTGATTGGACAGGCTTGGATCATGTGCTCATTCCTGAACCAATCACTGTGGCCAGAGAAAGAGATGTACTGATTGGCTTAAGCCAGATCACGTGGACTGGAAGTGGAGGTGGTTTCCTCTCCACTTGAAGTCAGAGCTATTGTTAGAAGAAGAGAGAATAGGGGCTGGAGGAGGTGCATCAGAGATGATGGCTACAGGTACCTGTTGAGCGTTGTTTGTCTTCAGAACAATTTAATTTGGGTAATAGGATTCTTGTATGTTTTGTCTTCTTGAAGGAATATAAGATTTTTAATACCTCATTATTAAAACTCTATTTTCATTTATTGATTAAATTTAATAATTTTCCCAATTCATCCTCTGACTTTCTATCTCCTTCCTCCTTCTCTATCTTTCTTTTTAAAAAATAATTCTATTGACTATACAAAGTTGAGAAGTAATATAGTGCAGTTGTTCTTCAGAGCTGGAATTGTGAAGCCACTCTGTGAACAGGAACAAATTATTTAACCTTCCTTTTCCTCAGGTTTCTAATTTATAATAAGCTGATAAGAATTGGAACTGCTTCATAAGGTTTTTGTAAGTATTATATGAGATAATACAAGTTAGGTACCTAGAACAGGGACTGGCTGATAGTAAGTGCTATGTAAAGTACTTCCTATTATTATCATTGCTGTTGTTATCTATTTGTATTATTCTGTTAGTCTTCAAGAAAGATAGTAAAATAATTGCTTTTATTTTCAAATTGAACCTTTTCTCCCTTGGAAGTGGGAAGACTGTTACAAAGCAACAGTGAAATCTGCATATCCAGTAATGGTTCATGGATTAATTCTTTTAAGGTTGTATTCCATTTATAGTTATTATAAAATATTGACTATAGTCTGTGTATTGTACAATATATCCTTGCAGCTTATTTTATATGTAATAGTTTGTACCTCTTAATTCCCTACCCCTAGATTGCCCCTCTCCCCAGTGGTAACCACTAGTTTGTTCTCTATATCTGTGAGTCTGTTTCTTTTTGTTATATTGACTAGTTGGTTGTACTTTTCAGATTCTACATATAAGTATTATCATATAGTAGTAGTCTTTCTCTGTCTGACTTATTTCACTTAGCAAAATACCCTCCAAGTCCATCAGTGTTGTTGCAAATGGCAAAATTTCATTCTTTTTTATGCCTGAATAGTATTCCACTGTGTATGTATAGCACATCTTCTTAATCCGTTCATCTGTTGATGGACACTTAGGTTGCTTCCATATCTTGGCAATTGTAAATAATGCTGCTGTGAACATTGGGGTACATGTACCTTTTCAAATTAGTGCTTTTGTTTTTTTTCAGATATATGCCCAGGAGTGGAATTGCTGGGTCATATGGTAGTTCTATTTTTAGTTTTTTGAGAAATCTCCATACTGTTTTCAAGTATTGGTGGCTGCACCAATTTACATTCCCACCAACAGTGTACAAATGTTCCCTTTTCTCCACATCCTTGCCAACATTTGTTATTTGTGTTCTTTTTGATGATTGCCATTCTGACAGGTATGAGGTGATATCTCATTGTGGTTTTGACTTGCATTTCCCTGCTGATTAGCCATGTTGAGCATCTTTTCATGTCCCTGTTGGCCATCTGTATTTCCTTATTGGAGAAATGTCTATTCAGGTCTTCTGCCCATTTTTTAATCAGGTTTTTTGTTTTTTTAATGTTGAGTTGTAGGATCTGTTCATATATTTCAGATATTAACCCCTTACTGGTCATATCATTTGCAAATATTTTCTCCCATTCAAATAGGTTGTCTTTTCATTTTGTCGATGGTTTCCTTTGCTGTGCAAAAGCTTTTAAGTTTAATTAGGTTGCATGTATTTATTTTTGCTTTTATTTCCTTTGCTTTAGGAGATAAATCCAAAGAAATATTGCTACGATTTATATCAAAGAGTGTTCTGCCTACATTTTCTCCTAGAAATTTTATGGTTTCCAGTTTTACATTTAGGTCTTTAATCCATTTTGAGTTTATTTTCATATATGGTGTTAGAGAAAATTCTAATTTCATTCTTTTATGTGTAACTGTCCAATTTTCCCAGCACCACTTATTGAAGAGACTGTCTTTTTTCCCTTGTATATTCTTTCTTCCTTTGTTGTAGATTAATTGACCATGAGTATGTGTTTTTTTCTGGGCTCTCTATTCTGTTCCATTGATCTATGCATCTGTTTTTGTGCCAGTACCATACTGTTTTGATTACTGTAGACTTGTAGTATATTCTGAAGTCAGGGAGCGTGAATCCTCCAGCTCTGTTCTTCTCTTTCAAGATTGCTTTGGCTATTTGGGGGTCTTTTGTGTTTTCATACCAATTTTAGAATTTTTCTAGTTCTGTGAAAAATACCATTGGTATTTTGATAGAGATTGCATTGAATCTGTAGATTTCCTTTGCTGGTGTGGTCATTTTAACAGTATTAACTCTTCCAATCCAGGAACACAGTATATCTTTCTGTCTCTTTGTGTTGTCTTCAATTTCTTCCATCAGTGTCTTATACTTTTCCAAGTACAGGTCTTTTACTTCCTTAGGTAGGTTTTTTTTTTTTTTTAAGGTAAATAGAATTCCTTTGCAGAGGAATTTTTTTTTTTTTTTTTTTTTTTTTTTTATTTATGGCTGTGTTGGGTCTTCGTTTCTGTGTGAGGGCTCTCTCCAGTTGTGGCAAGTGGGGGCCACTCTTCATCGCGGTGCGCAGGCCTCTCATTATCGCGGCCTCTCTTGTTGCGGAGCACAGGCTCCAGACGCGCAGGCTCAGTAATTGTGGCTCACGGGCCCAGCCGCTCCGTGGCACGCGGGATCTTCCCAGACCAGGGCTCGAACCCGTGTCCCCTGCATTGGCAGGCAGACTCTCAACCACTGCGCCACCAGGGAAGCCCCTTAGGTAGGTTTATTCCTCAGTATTTTATTCTTTTTGATGTGATGGTAAATGGGATTGTTTCCTTAATTTCTCTTTCTGATAGTTCATTGTTAGTATATAGAAATGCAACAGATTTTTGTATATTAATTTTGTATCCTGTGACTTTACTGAATTCATTGATGAGCTCTAGTTTTCTGGTGGTGTCTTTAGGATTTTCTATGTATAGTATCATGCCATCTGTAAATAGTGACAGTTTTACTTCTTCACTTCCAATTTGGATTCCTCTTATTTCTTCTCTGACTGCTGTGGCTAAGACTTTCAATACTATGTTGAATAAAAGTGGAGAGAGTGGGCATCCTTGTCTTTTTCCTGATGTTAGAGGAAATGCTTTCAGCTTTTCACCGTTGAGTATGATGTTAGCTGTGGGTTTGTCATATATGGCCTTTATTATGTTGAGGTACATTCCCTCTATGCCCACTTTCTGGAGAGTTTTTATCATAAATGGATGTTGAATTTTGTCAAAAGCTTTTTCTGCATCTACTCAGGTGATAATATGGTTTTTATTCTTTGGTTTGTTAATATGGTGTATCACATTGATTTGTGGATATTGAAAAATCCTTGCATTCTTGGGATAAATTCCACTTGATCATGGTGTATGATCCTTTTAATTTATTGTTGGGTTTAGTTTGCTAATATTTTGTTGAGGATTTTTGTGTCTATGTTCACTGGTGATATTGGTCTGTAATATTCTTTTTTTGTAATATCTTTGTCTAGTTTTGGTAACAGGGCGATGCTGGCCTCATAGAATGTGTTTGAGAGTGTTCCTTCCTCTGCATCATGGACTAATTTTTGAGGGCAGCTTTCTGAGTACAGAACAAGAAAAATGGCTTCACTCCAATATTCTAATAAGCAATTTATAGCATGTATTTTTTTTTTAATAAATTTATTTATTTATTTAGTTTTGGCTGTGTCGGGTCTTCACTGCTGCTCACAGGCTTTCTCCAGTTGCGGCAAGCGGGAGCTACTCTTCGTTGCAGTGCACAGGCTTCTCATTGCGGTGGCTTCTCTTGTTGCAGAGCACAGGCTCTAGGCGTGCAGGCTTCAGTAGTTGTGGCACGTGGGCTCAGTAGTTGTGGCTCGCGGGCTCTAGAGCACAGGCTCAGTAGTTGTGGCGCACGGCATGTGGGATCTTCCCAGACCAGGGCTCCAACCCGTGTCCCCTGCATTGGCAGGCAGATTCTTAACCACTGCGCCACCAGGGAAGTCCCTATAGCATGTATTTTTAAATAGATGTTATAAATTTTTAGAACCAATCAGCAGTTTCTTTATCAAGTTCTTTTAATTAAAAGTACTTTAAAAAACATTTTTGTAGGAAGAATTGTATAAATTTTTGCTCCATCTCTCTGTTGATCTACAAGGTAGCCAATTTTAATGAAACCTCTATCAATGCTCTAACAGGTGTTTGTGCTTTTTATTAAGAAATAACTGAATATTTAAAAATTCTTAAAGATTTGTGGCAAGGTATTATATATACCTTTAAGAATATATAATGATTATCTGTATTCATGACACATTAAACAGATGTCCCTTATCAGCAAAGAAGTGTAAATGTAAATTTTATTAGACGTATTGGATTGCATTTTAAGGAACACATTTCTAAAATTTTGCAGTTCAAGTTTGTGGGAATATAATTTGTCATGCGAATACATGCATATATCACAACTGTTCTAGCCTGTACCTTATCTGTAAAATGAGATCTATTGTTCTTAGCTGAGTTTCTTACCCGTTAGGATAATATAGCGTTGCTTGTTACTACTTAGTCTGACAGGGAAGTCTTTAAGTTTATAAACTAATTCTGAGACTTCCATTTTCCTTGGTGTATTAGTTTCCTAGGGTGCTGTAACAAAGTATTACAAACTGGAGTAGCTTAACACAACAGAAATTTATTCTCTCAAAATTCTGGAGACTAGAAGTCTGAAATCAAGGTGTGGTTGGGGTTATACTCTCTATGAAGGCTCTAGGGAAGCAGCTTTCCTTGCCTCTTCCTGGCTTCTGGTAGCTCCTAGCATTCCTTGACTTGTAGCTGCCTGACTCTAATCTCTGCCCCCAGCTTCACATGGCTTTCTTCCAATGTGTGTCTGCCCATGTGTCCTCTCTTCTTCTTTAAGGACACCAGTCATTGGATTTGGAGCTCACTCTAATGCAGTATGACCTCATCTTAACTAATTACATCTGCAAAGACACTGTTTCCAAATAAAGTTACATTCTGAGGTTCCATGGACATTGTGGGAGACACTATTCAACTCACTACACTTTGGATACTTGCAGATTTTCTTTTTCTTCTTTTTTTTAAAATGGCTTATTATAATAAACTTTACCTAAGATTTAGCTTTACAATTTATCACTGCACTTTAATTGTTTATTAAACTAAATTTATAATTTGGACCATTGGAACTTTAAAAGGTATTTTCTTTATTATTCTGTTTTGAGAAAATACTAATACCTTCTGTTACTGAGATAAATCACAGCTATTCTCTCCTTCTGCATGGTACCATTATTAAAATATTATTTTGATTAGTTTTTTGAGGGTTACTTCCTGAGAATTTTTCTATTTTCTTGAAAACTCTGTAGCTTACAAGATAATTTATCATGAGGAAAAAATGAAACGTTTAACACTTTTTTTAATGGTAATACACACACTCTCTTTTTCCTTATTCATTTTCTATGTCATCTACTCTTCTCTCCAGTCTCACCCCACCCTCAAGAAAGGGCAGGAGTGGGAGGGAAGAGGACGGCAGAGAGAAAAAACTGACAGAGAAATGGACCCATGAAGTTCCACAGACATGTTGTGGAACTATAAATCCATATAAGATTTGGGAATTTACATTTTCAAAACCTACCAAGTAGGAAAGTTTTATTTACTAAAAAAGATGTAACAGAGTGAAAGGCTCTCTACTCCCACCAATTCTGTAGAAATCACAACAGTTAACACTGATTACTTATAAGTGTTTCAGGTGTAGTTATAGGTACTTACACACGTTAATTCATTACTCCTCCCAACAACCTTAAGAGGCAGGTAACCTAATTATTTCAATTTTACAGATAAGGAAAGTGAGGCATGGAGAGGCCAAATCATGTGTCCAGTCATAAAGATGATAACTGACAGCACCAGTATTCAAATCCAGGCAGTTTGATTCTAGACCTTTTTCTCTTAATTACGGTGTTAACCACTGCTTCTAATAGTTCGTAAATTGCACAAAGAATTTTATTTAATAGTCTCAATTATGGCAAGTCACATCATTTCAGTCATTCACTATTATTTTTATTTATTACTTACATTTTTTTCTTAATCTAAAGTGGATTGATCCTGAATAGAATGAACTTGGGTTTGTATAAATTAACCTGATTTGGTCATTGTGGGCTGCTATAACAGAGTAACATAGACCAGGTGACTTAAACAACAAACATTTATTTTTTGTGGTTCTGGAGGCTGGAATTCCAAGATCAGGGTGCCAGCCTGGCTGGATTCTTGGTGAGGGCCCTCTTCCTGTTTATGTCCTCACATGGCCTTCCATGGTATATGAAGAGAGAGAGATCCCATGTCTCCTTCTCTTTTTATAAGGTATTAACTCCATCGTGGGGTCTCCATCCTCATGATCTCACCTAACCCTCATTACCTCCCAAAGGCCCCACCTCTTAATACCATGCCATTGGGGGTTAGGGTTTCAGCATATAAATTTTCGGGGATCATAAACATTCAGTCCACTGCACTGATCAACAATGAAAAACTATAATAGCTGTTAGAATGTGTTTCCTTTTTTATCCCTTAATTCTGTGAAAGTATCTCCAGAGGGGCCAATCAATAGCTTATAAAATACAACCAACTTTATTTTAATAAAATCAACAGAGGATGGAGTCCATGAAAGCCACACTTAGTGAAATGTATGGACTGCTAATTTGTTCTGTATCTTTTAAATCTAGACTTCTACTTGAAATAGCACTTAATGTATGTCTCGTGATTTTTTTCCAGAAAATACACAGATGTGCTTACTGTAATTTTAACAGCGAAGTTACATCTTAATTGAGGGTTTAGGACTAAAAATCAGTGAGGAGAAAAACCCTGTGTATTCAGAATTACCTTGAAAAATCCCTTCAATAGGCATAATCTAGCCCTACCTTTCAGCTGTGATCTTTCCTCTGGGCAGTTGAGGCCTGGTCTTGTTTCACCAGGGGAAATGGACACCTGGGCAAACTAAGGGTTTCCCCTCTTGCCTCTCTCCTGCTATCTCACAGCTACCCTTCCTCCCTCCCTGCTTCCCTCTTTTCTTCTTTCTGTCTCTTTTGTCCTAGTTGCCTGTCTCTCTCTCTCTCTCTCTTTTTAACATGATATATTTCATTCAAAGTAAATTAAATGCCTGTGTGACTTGAATTCCCTGGAATTTTTGTAACATGTAAAATTTTATTTTCTCCCACTATTATTTTATTAACCACTGTAATTTCAGACCTGAATGTTCCTCTGAATTATGAGATAAATGACATCTTAGTGTCTTCCTGTTTATGACTATTTTCAGTGTTCATGGACATCAGGATTGTATCATTTCCTTGTTCCTGGATACTTAGCTCTCACTGTTTTAATTTTCACTTCTTTAATCTATACTCCATATCTTAGAGAAGAGGTTTCCATTTTATTCCTACACAGCCACCCAGGTGGTGGAGGAACTCCACATGGGTTGCTACTATTTGGCCCAATACCAAAAGTTGCTGGTTTTCTCCCTCAGGCAGGTCTATCATAAGCCAAACCTGTGATAGACCCACCCAGGCCCCTCCCTCTTGCAACACTGCCCACTCCACCCCTTACTGCTCCTGATTGCAAGCCTGGGGAATGCCAGTGATTAGCTGCTGGATGTCTCACTCAAGTCTCCTACAGCTTCATTGTAGTAGAGTTTCTCCCATTTCCATCCCTTACCAGCTAGCTCATCATCTAATCCTTTGGCCACAGTGACTTTTTAAGTAGTTAGTCAAGGATAGAGCTGGTACTCTAAAAAAGCAGAAATCTCTGCTCAAATTTTCTTTAGTTCTTGCTTCAACCCTTCCCTTATGTGCACTGTATAGCTTATTTAGCACAGAGTTTCAGTGTAATGTGTGATTTTGAAGCTTAATTTTTGTTTGTTACACAAGAAATACATAAACACATTTTCACTGTGAAAAAAGTAATGCAGATCAAGTAAATATACCCTTGACCCTTACCCAGTCTCATTCACCTTCATAGCTATAGCTACTGTTATCATTTTGGAGCATATGTACACATATACATACATGCCCAAACACATATGTACATACACACATGATTTGTGATTTTAAAAAATAAAAGGTTTGTACATATTTTACACTATAGTTGTTAGCTCCATAAAGGCAACGACTTTTGTCTCTTGTTCATTGATGTATCTGTAACTAGAACCTGGTATACAGTAGATGCTCAGTAAATATATGTGAAGATGAACTAACTTTATCTACTTAATGATATGTCTTGGAGATCTTTTCATATAAGTACACAGACAGAAGACAAGACTTCTTTTACTGGCACATAGTATTATTGTATATTCCACAGTGCAGATGTGCCAAAGTAAATTTAACCATTCCCCTAAGGATAGGTATTTGTGTTGTTTCCAGTTTTTGCAAAACAGTTGAACCAGTTTATAAACCCAACAACTATTTATGCGAGTACCTGAATCCTCAGTACTGGATAATTATATTTTATATAATTTTGAATAATCTGATGGGAAGAATAATATATTATTTTGAGTTACATTTCACTTATTGCAAGTTATAGAGCAGCCTTTCAAATATTTAATAGACATTCGTATCCTCTCTCCTATAAAATGTCTGATTATGTCCTTTGTCCATCTTGAGGGGACTGTCGTGTTATTTTCTCATTGACTTTTTAGGATTTTTTATAGTTTTGATATTAATTTTATGTGTATTCTATATAGTACAAATATTTTCTGCTTATCGATCACTTGACTTTATTGTATATTATAAAACAAAAGTTATAATTTTGATTTAGACAAATTTAAAAAATTTTGTGGCATTTATATTTTATCTCATATTTTCTTCTAATAAGATTTTTATATATAGCTATATGAAAAAGAAAATTATTTTCTTGCTGATCACATGCTTCTATTCTTTAAACCTCAGTCACTTATGTCTATAACTTACTAGAGACAGAAATTCTTTTCATGCTTATTGACCAGTAGTATTCTTCTTTTCTGAATAAGCTGTTCATGCCTTTGCTTATATACTCTTTGAAATTTTTCTTTTACTTTTTTGACTTATAATAGAATTTTTATATAATGATATTTCTCTTTTGCCATATTTATTAACAAGCATTTTTCTCATTTTCTTGTGTATGTTTTAATTTTACTTAACAGGTATTTGAGGTAAAAGCTTAAAAGTTTTTGTAGTAAAATCTGTTACTCTTTTTTCCTGTCATTTCTTCCACTGCTTTTATGTTTAGAAAGGTAGTATTCACCTCAAAAGCAATTAAATATTCACCCATGTACTTACAGCATTTTTATGAAGCCATTATTGACATTTGTCTCTGTAATCCATTTAGGATTTATTTAGGATAAATCCATTTATCATGGCACGTGGTAGAAGGTAAGGCACTAGCTTGGGGAGCAGAGTGTAGGGATTAAGGGCATGGATTCTGAAGCCTGATGGCCAGGCTTTAATATCTGGCTCTGCCACTCATCAGCTACGGGCAAATTACTTAACATCTTTGTGCCGCAGTTTCCTCATTTGCAAAAGGGATGTGACTGTTGTATCTGCCTGTTAGGGTTAATGGGATTAAACACATTGGTTCATGTAAAGCACTGAGATCAGTCATTGCACATTGTAACAACTCAATGATTATTGACAATGACAATAATAATATAATAATTATTATTAAAATTTTATTCCACAGGAGCGAATGTCTAAATATAATTTTTTAATGATTCATACCATCACAATTTGTTTGCAATACTTCTGTGATCATATAATAATGGCAACAATAATAGTAATAATTATAGCCGCTTACCTTTCTTGAAAGCTCAGTCTATGGCTGGGTATTGCACTGTGTTCCTTACATCAATGTATGCAGTTCTACAACAACCCTATGAAGTTGGTTCCATTATTTCTCCTATTTTATAAATGATATAACTGAAGTTTAGAAAAGTTAAATAGTTCACCATAGGTCATAGAATGGATAAGTGGCAGAATTCTAGCCTCAGTCCAGGCCATGGATGAGTTCTTATCCTAGGATCTGGATTAGTTATCCCTCCATCTGTTGATTTTTGTACAATGACATACTTTTTAATTATTGCAGATGTCTAATATATTTTAATATCTGCTTGGTCATTTTCTTTCATTACTTTTTTAAAAAATACATTTTGCTTTTGTAGATTATTCATTCTTTCATTTGAAGATTAAAATCTTTTCATATTCCAACTACAGTTCTGTTTGAATTTTGATGAGATACTTGTAAAGTTTATAAATTAATATGGGAAAAAGTCACATTTTTCATACCCTTTTATCCCATCCAACCAGATGATGATTCCTTCTGTTTACTATAATTTCCTGGGTTTTTTCTCTTAGTATAAGTAAATTCACATTTCTTGTTAAAATATAAAGTAACTGGAATACCCTTATGTTGTAATTATAAATAGAATGTTTTTCAATTATATTTTCTAATTATTTAGTGCTATAAAATGAAAACTATTGATTTTTAAGCATTTATTTTGGTTTTGTGGAATTTACTGTATTATCTAGTAGTTTTTAATTTAATTATAATTTTTATCTCGTCTGTGGAGTTGTACCTTTTATTTCTATTTTCATATATTATTCCTTTCAGAACATTATAAAATTATAGTAGATTTTCTTAGCTTTTCTTTTTATCTTGATGGGAATGTTTACAACCATTTGATGTTGGCTTTTGGTTTAAAATATATTTACTGTGATAAAGAAAGAAATACCTCTATTTTTCTGCAACTGATATACTCAGAAATGAGAAGTGAGTTTTGTTGAGATGATCATGGCCTTACATATTGAACAAATTATGTAATTTGTTATACTGATAGATTTACTAACCATCCTTGCTTTCCTAGTATAAGCCCTATTTGGTCATTAGTGGGTGGTTCTTTTACCATTGAATTAGTTTTCCTATTATTTAACTTAATATTAATATATTTTACCTATGAAATAAAGTTATTCCTTATAAAAAAAATGAATATATTTATAAATAAAAAATGAATGATTTTGCAATACTATTAAAATTCCTAGTGAAAGAGAAATGTCACAGAAACTGAGGAGAAAAGAATATTGTATGCCTCATTATTTCAGTTTACTTGATAAGACAGGAAGCTGGGCTGTTTGTTGAGAGCTAGGGAAGTGGGAGTTAAATGTTACATGGGAGTCTTAAGAAGATGGTGAAACTCAGTATAGGTACCAAGTAGAATGTAAAGAGCAGCAAAAGGGCTTTCAGCTGTTGGCCATGCTGGGGTCTCACCACCAGTTCACATGCTGAGACTCCAGTGTAGAGATGCTAATTTCTTTATTTGTTATACTGAGAGAACCCCAGTCCTTTCAATTTAGCAAATTAAGGGATTAGCAGAGAACAAATCATAAAACCTCACTGACAACAAAGGTGCCATGGGATCTTTTGTTAGTGATGATATCCATGTCCTATATCAGAAGGTCCTTTTGAAAGGGTGCCACTGATTCACCATCACAGTGAAAATAGAAGTAAATGGAAGCTGAGAAATTCTTGTATGTATTTCCAATAGAGCTCTTTTGTTATTTTTGTTCATTGTTTCCCATATTGAAATCAAATCCACCCAACGTTAAGTATGTCCCCAATTCGCCATGACCAAGGCAAATTGCGGTTTCTGTCCCTTGAGCACAAATCATTTCATACTCAGTGCAGTAACATTACAGAACTTTTCCTGAGTCATAATGTTCAGCCCAGGAGCCTCAAAATACAGAGACATCTTTACATTCTTAAGACTGAGAGAGAGTCAACTTTCATTGAGAGTCCTGAGATGTATGTTCATAGAAAAGAATGCTCATGCTGACCATGTCAGTTAGACAGGGAAGGACCTGGTCATCAGCCTTGTGGGCTCCATTCTCAGCATCACTCCCAACTCACTGCTTTATTTTGAGTCTCATTGTCAGGTACCTAAATGTCGGAGCATTTATCCCGGCATTAGTGTAAATTGCTGGGATAATTTATCATAATTAAAAAAAATTTTGTTTTGTAATGGGATAATTCCTTTTGAGAATAATCTTATTTTTTCCCTCAAAAATTTAAATATATTTTCTTATCTTAGGGTCTCAGATTTCCCAGATAGTAGCTTTATATGTCAGTTCAAAATTTTATTTGCCCTAAATTCCCCACCCCTTTGTGAAGTACCTCCTTTTCTTCTCTCTCCAGGCAGCTCAATGAACAGGTCTCTAATAGCTTCTGCAGAATCATATTAACTTTTCCTCAGGAGTAGTTTGAGTGGTACAAGAAGATTGTGATTTAATCACAGTAGTCCTAGTAGATTGAAAGAGTTAATGCTGGTCTCAGATTTATCTGAAAAATCGTGGAAAGACCAATGTGGTTTATTTTCCTAGTAACATATATTTCCTAATTATGTAAGTGCAGAAAATAAAACTTATCAGAGATGATCTCTTGAGCAAAACATAAACTTGTAGAGCTTTAAACTAAGGAATAAACTGTCTTGCCCCCAAAGTAACTATGAAATCTCTTTGACTCAGCAGCCAATCCATTCCCACCTCAGGGAATTCCATTAGGCTGAATTCTATGGGATGAGTATTCCCACTCCAAGAAATGAGTGTCCTGGCTTCATAATTGAACCTAAGTTCCTTGAAGCTTTGTACGGTGCTCTTGCCTCACCAAATAATTGGCTGAAGTTTTTGTCCTGATTCCTGGTGAGGTTATTTTCACTCTTGGCCTGTGATGGATGGTCCCTGCGGGTAGACTGTGTTATGTGCTGCCATTTATATTGCCTGGATGGAGCACTACTTGGGAATACGGTACATAAATAAAAATGAGTTTTAGAAATACAAATATGAATAGGAAATTCAGTCATCATCATAATTTGTTTCTAATGCCTATGATTATTCTTTGTTTGCAGTATAGTATGAATTCTTTATATATGGAGTTCTACCACTCCCAGCTCCTTTTCTGAGTTTTAATTCAAGTCTCTATTGACTTTTTATAAATGTCTTTTATGAGAATGCACTATCATAACTAAAACATGAGTTTAATAGCAAGTCATTTGTTTCCTGCCCCAGTCTACTAAATATAATCTTAATTAAGGTAAGACATTTTTAACGTACGTTTGTGTTCAGTTTTTTTTTCTCTTCAAAAGCCTTTTCCTTCTCCAGCAACTCTGGTCTTCCTGTTGACCTGCTGTAAAGTGGAGGCGGGGAAAAGGAAAAGGAGGATTTGTTTTTCAGAACTCAACTATCTATAAATGACTTCCTTTTGTTTGGTACATCCATTTGCAGGGTTTCATTTTCAAATGCCTGGTTACAGGATCCATGTCCTGGAGGAAGGAACCGTGTCATCCTTCACTCATCCTGTGCACATAGCTCAATGACTGCTCCAAATATTATCTTCTATCACTTCTGGCATTTTTTGTACTTCTCCTCTTCCTGAAGTTCATAATTCATGTCACTGATTTCCGGTGCATACGGAGTCAGGTTTTAGAAATATGAGACAATTTTAAAATTACAGATGCAAAGCCTAGTGTTTGAGCCAACATCTGCAACTAGTTTACAGGATTAAGCAAAATAGCTGCTCTGGATGACTGATATTTACCAGGGCCTCTCCATTTCCCATCAGAAATTAGAATGCCTGTTATTTATATGTTCTTCAGTTTTCAACAGAAATCAGGATTTCATCTGTTACATACCTCATTTTATTAAGTTTCCTCACAGAGTATCTTAAGTTACAGCCAATTTTCAATTAGCCATGATTAAGGAAGTCAGAAAGAACATGGGTGATTAAAATCCACAAATAATTAAAAGACTTATTTAACCAGAATTCAACACTTTCTCCTAAAACTTTTTGCTGAAATTACAAGCAAGTAAAACATGTGATGTGATTTTCTTTTGTTTTGTTTTGGTGCAAACAAAAAAATCTGAACGTGCCACTCCCTTGCTTACAACCACTCAAAAGTACTTCTTTCCAATTAGGATAAAGTCTAAACTTTAACATCCATTATTCATTCCGTGCCTGCTTCTAGTTCCTTCTCTTGCCACTAGCACTCTTGAATTCTGTGCTCCGGCAATAGTGACCTTCAGTCAGTGCCCTCAGTGGTCCAAACTGTTTCCCTGCTGGGGCTTTAGATGTGCTCTTTCCTGTGCTTTAGAATAGCTTCTTTTTCATTTTTGCCTGAGTAACAGCTTCTCATTTTCCTTAGTTTATCACTTCCTTAGGAGCACTTTCCCTATACTCTATAGTATTTTCAGTCCTCTGCTGTATGTTCCCATAATAGTCTGTCCCTTTCTCATTGAATGTTTGTGTATTTTCTTGTTTAATATTGTTCTTCCCTGTTTGCCTGTAAGCTCTGTGAAATCAGAGACAGTAGTTGCCATGCTCACTGCTATGTTCTCTGTGTCTAACGTAGCACCTGCTCATGATAGGTGTCCAAAAAACTGTCGAATGAGAGTTACGTATTTTAAAATCTGGAGGTAAATGACCAAATATGTAAATGACCTCTAAAATATTGTGAGGTTAACATTCAGAAAGGAACATCTAGAATATATTATAGCAACTTATTAACTTTGAACGTTACTTTTTGTCATCCAGAGGAAAAAATTGGGTCTTAATTTATAATTGTTACTCAGAGTTGTCATTTCAGGCTTGCTTATGGTGATTATTCAAGTTTTCCACCTAAATACGTCACTCAAAAAATAATTACATATAGCTCTAAAGTGTGATTCTGATTGTAATAAATTCCAATTTTATAAAGAAACAGAGCTAACCACCCGATTATGAATTGTATTTGGACTCCAGCAGATGCTGTTGTCATTTTAGATAGGTGAGTTCTTCATTTATCATCTTTGATCTTTACGTGTAGATATCTCCTAGGCATTGTGACAGTACAGTATGCCTGCTACACATTTACAAAAAGCCCTTGGTGGTGGTGTTCCCCCTGGTTTAGAGCCATTATACCGATAATTTATTACTAATCTGTGATCTAGGGAAAGTATAACTATTTCAAAGGAGCATAAAGTACAGTTTCTACTTTGATAATATCTACCATTTATTGAACATTTACCAGATGCCAGACTTCATCTCACTTAATAGTCACAACATCTACTTGAAATTGGGACTATTAGCTCCAATTCTCAGATCAAAAAATGAGGCTTGATTAGACTAAGTAACTTGCCCAAGTTCATACATCTAGTAAATGGCAAAACTGACAAACAAATCCCAAAAGTCCATGCTTTCAACTAAGCTATAATCTTATTGTGATAATGGGAGCAAGGCAAACACAATTGCTAGTAATTCAAAACAAGATGATGTAAGTGCTAAATTCAGATAATGAACAAAATAAATGTTCAGAGAAGGAAGAGATCCATATGGACTACTGGAGCTTCTTTATTATTTATTAAAGTAGTAGCACAGATTAATTCCTTTTTTTCCTTAGAGTGTTATATTACCCAGAAACTGCTACATGTATTTGTACTTCTACCTATTACTCTTTGGTATATTTGAATTTTAAATAATCATATCATAAAATTAGCTACCACTTTTTTAGTGGCTGTTTTGTATAAGGTAGTGTGTTAAGTGCTTTGTTCTTCAACACACTTTAACCTGGATCCTTGAAGGACAGCACATCTTCTTGCTTCTCATTATGGGCCAGAATTTCCAGGAACTTTTTAAAAACAGGTTCTCTGTTTGATATATATTTTCTTCATTGACCAATTATAACTTTAAAAAATTTTTTTTAATTGTTTTTTTTTTTTTTTTTTGGCCACACTGCACGGCTTGCAGGCTCTTAGTTCCCGACCAGGGATTGAAATCGTGCCCCCTGCAGTGGAAGCACAGAGTCCTACCCCTGGACCGCCAGGGAATTCCCTGGCCAATTATTTACTTAAAAAAAATGTTTTGGAAGAAATTTTTTCTGCATCTAGAAGATGTTGTGCAGGTATTGATTCATTACATGAAATCAGAGTTGCATGGGAGACCTTCAACTCTGTTCCCCATCCATTCCAATCTGGCTGCTTCCCCTCTCCATCAAGCCACAGAAATAATGCTTGGTAAGGTTGTACCTCCAGCTTGTATCTGTGGAGCCACAGTGGTTTTTCAAATATTGAATGCTTTTCAGGGAACCTCTACCTAATGCACTGTGGTAACCTAAATGGGAGGGAAGTCCAAAAGGGAGGGGATATCTGTATGTGTATGGCTGATTCATTTTGTTGTGCAGTGGAGGCTAACACAACATTGTAAAGCAACCATACGCCAATAAAAATTAATAAAAAAAAATCAACTGATGAGAATACTTAATTTAAGGAAAACTTTAAAAAAATATATCAACAGATAAAATTCTGTTGCTGTTTTTCTGAAACTAGAGTGATCTAACACACTTTCTGAAAAACATATAACTGATATCCCTTTTGAGCATATCTTTAAACTAAATGTTCCAGCCATTAAAAAAAAAAGGTAACTAAAAAAAAAAACCAAAAACAAATATTGAATGCTTTCATACCGGTTCTAACTGGCTGCTCCCCCAAGTGCCTGCCTATCATCAGAGATGCTGAAGTTCCTCTCTCAGAATCCCTACAACTTCCCCCTTATCCAGACATTGAAGGCAAAGTTCTGGTACAGAAGGGGAACCTTTAGTACCCTACCCTAGTACTTTGACCCCCACACCCCTTCAGATTGGTCATACTAGTATAATGCCATACTAGTTGTTAAGTATTTTTAATATTTTCTCTTCAATAACCCCCATGTTACCCAAACCAGTGAATAATTTTTTACTTTGAATAGTACTTTCCCTCGTAGTATCATATGACTTTTTCAATCCTTTTGCCTTATTAAAACATTCTCTTCTACTGACTTCTGTTTTTTCTCCCACCTTCTAGCCACTCTTCTCTCTCCGTTGTAGGTTCATTCTCTCCTCCCAGCCATTATATATTGGCTTTCCTCAAGGTTCAGTCCTTAGTCCTCTTTTCTTCTCACTCAAACTCTCACTTCACGTCATTTTTTTCATACCTGTGGTTTTAATCACACTGATAATCAACAATTCACAAATCTGTGTATCTTATGATGACTTCTGTATAGCCAGTAGTTTATTTTGCATGTTCACATCTTTACATGTTCAGACTGAACTCATGACTTATCCCTTAACTAAGCATATTCCTCCTACTCTCTGTTAGAGAATTGGCCTCCACAGTCTGTCCAGTTTCCAGAAACTTAAACCTTGGGAGTTGTCCTTGACACCTCATTCTCTCTTATCTTTTACCTCCAATTTATCATTTGTCATTTAAATTTTTCTTTCTAAACAATTCTCAAATGTGTCCACTTCTCCCTCTGCCCATTTTTACCACTCTTGTCAAAGTTATCATTGTCTATGACTTAGGATTCTATCTGATCTCCCTGCATTCTCTCTCCCCTCTCTCTCTCCTCTCTCTAACCTCTTTATCAGACCAGAGATAGAAAAGCAAATGTTTCATGATGCAAATCTTATGTTGCTGCCCTACTTTAAACACTTCAAAGGCTTCCCATTCCTCTCAGGATAAAGACCAAATTTCTTACCATAAATTACATGGCTAAGCATGATTCACCTCCTCTCCAGGCTTATCTTGCATAAGGCCCATTCTTGCTTTCTGTGCTATGACCATCCCATCCCTACTCCCGGCCCACACCCTTCATGTTAGTGCAAGTGCTAAAGTCTTCAAGGAGGCCTCCTCACGTACCCCATGCAGGTCAGAGCTCTATTAACGCACTGAACCACTTCTTGGCAGCTGCACCAGCCACAGCAGTAATTCTGTATTTATCTGTGTGAGTCTTTGCTTAGTGTCTATTCCCCCATTTGTCCATAAGCTACATGAAGTTCAGGGACTGGGCCCCTTTTTGTTTTGGTTTTTGTTTGTCCTTGTATTTTTAGTGTGCTGCCTGACATATATCAGGTACTCACTAATTTTATAATAAATAATGACTAAGGTGCTTTTTCTTTCTCTCTTAAAGAAGCTCTCTGGATTATTTTTAGTAAAATATCCAGATTCTACTCAGAGCTTGCTAATTATGTGGTATCTTTTCTTTTGTATGTGTGTGTATTTTTGTCCTTGAATGTGAGAAATAGATGACGAGCTTAGTTCTCATTCTGTTTTGTATCATTTGGAATCTCTTCCACATGGAGGGTTCCCATTAACTTCAAAGGAAGCTCTGCACATGGAAAAGATACACAGGAAAAAAGTGAAAAAAGTAGAGCCCTGATTTTCATCATGGTTAATGGCCTGGATCTTGTAGAGGTTTAGGTGAGTAAATTCTGAGAATAAACAGCTCACTCTTAGTGAATTCTTCAGAAATAGCTGTGCATGTGGCAGAAATAATGCATAAACAGGCAGTTGGGAAAATTCTGGGGAACAAGGAGAGGGGAAGAAATTCCTCAGGAGTAATTTTGAGAATCAAGATAATAGCTTAGTGAGCCATAGAGGCATGAAAAACGTACTCATTATGTGAGCATGGGCTAATGTTCTGGAAGAGAATCGATGGAAAGGGTTTCAGGTGCTTTTATGGGGCAGAATGAATGGAAGCTGATGGAGGCACCATAGAGGTAGTCCTTGTAGATTGGGGTGGTCCAAAAAAAAGTGGGAGGGAAGCTCCTTGTGTTACCTGGTGAGGTTATTTTATGAAAAAATAACTTGGAGTTCTACTTAACCTATAAAATTTTATTTATATGGTTATGATTTAAACTTATACCAGTGTTTTTAGGTAAAGGTTGATTTTTACAGACAAACCAGAAAGTTATTATCTTTTTGGCAGCTGTATCTTCAAATAAAAAGGGGATTTGATATGAATATTAAGCGTCAGTTTCTTATTTTCAGTCAGTTTTTATTGCACACTGTTAATATGTTTTCAGTCAATCAAATCAGCTCCTTATTTAAAATAGTCAAGCATCTTTCATCATGATCATTTCCCACGTTATATTCCATAACTATTTCTTTTTCTGTTGTGCTGTGGAGTTATTTCACTACCCGACTATTTGTAATCTGCCTCAGTTTTCCAACATGCTGTGTTCATTACACATTAAAGGGAATCTTAAGAAATTGCCTGTTCAAAGCAAGCAATAATGTGATGGCAATTTGCATTTTTAATACCATGAAAATTGTAGGAAAATATGGAAAATACAGGAAAATTGAAGGAGGAAATAAATATAACTTTATATCTTGCCTCTAATTTTCAATCACAGTTGACATTTTGGTATAACAGTCTTTTTTCTATCCTTATGTTAACACATATAACCAAAATAATACCATATTTAATAATACTAATACTGATCTAAGTATTAGTACTAGTACTGATCTAAGTCCTTTACATATATTAACTCATATTTTTCACAACAACTGTTACAGGTGTTATTATCCATGTTATGTATGAGGAAATTGAGGCAAAGAGACTTACCCAGTGTCATCCAGCTAGCAAGTGTTGGAACTAGGAGGCAGTCCCAGATGGTCTGACTCCAGAGTCCTGCCCAGTGTTAGCACTCCCTTGCAAAAATGTTATCTCACATCATAGAGTAGGTGTTTTTCCTCAGCTTAATTTAACATCAGATGAGTATATCATAATCTATTAACCAGTTTCCAGTTTGGCAGATAGGTTGTTTCCAATTGCTTGCTGTTAAAAACAGTACGGTAGCCAACATCCTTGTATGTGTTGTGAATTAAGGGCTAGGGCTCTGAAGTTGACCACCAGAGAGACTCTATTTTATTCAGGTGCTAAGGTGCTGAATCCTCTGAGTGTGCTCTGCACAGCAGAGCAAGATGTAAGAAAGCCTGCTAGCAGTGCAATAGGAGCCTGACTGTATGTAGTTCCTTTACCTGTCACATAGGGAAATCCCCCCTCACAGGATTACTATGTGGATTAAAAGAAATAATGCACATGGAGCTCTTAGCACAACTCCTGGTACAGAGTAGTGTTAGTAAATGTTAGCTATTGTTATTTTTCTTGAATTCCTAGAAATGGAGTCAAACTGTGTTCTTTGCCTATTTCAGATACTTACAAAACTCTGTGCTCTGATTTCCTAGAAAGTTAAATCCATGAAAGGAACATCCAAACATAAAAATGTCGTTTAGCCAATTCATTTGTAGTAGTATTTTATAGAGTCTTGAGAACAAAACAAACAATATTTCATCAAATATTTGATTATTTTGTATCTTAATTTGATTATTCTGTTTTACCTGATTTGTTTGTTTTCACAGCTTCTTTATCCCAATCGTAAGTTCATTGGATATGAAAATCTATTTTTCACATTATGTCAGCCCACTGTGCATAGTTATGGTTGCTCTCATTTGTCATAAAATGGGCAGAGCACCTAGCACAGTGCCTGGTCCATCATAGGCGTTCAGTATATATCGGTTGGCTGACTTATCAAGTGTCTTAGGGGAGAAAAACCTTTGAACACTTTCCTGAATTAAACTTATCTCTTAAAACTGCAGGCATGAACCCCTTTCTTCCTCAGAGTGTGTGCTGTCTGTGGGCAGGCTAGCTCCCAAGTTGAATAGGGGAGAGGATGGGGGAGGGAATGGCCCTGGACTACACTTCTCTATTTATCCTTCTAGATTTACTGGTCTGAGAAGTCACTTTCCTGTTCCACGAGTGGAACAAGTGAGGAAGCAACAGGAGGGCCTCTTCATCCCCCACCCCTTGACAGTACTCCTCAGCCTTCCTCCACTTTTTATTCCATTGAGTTTAATCATTAAGTTAGTGGTTAACTAGGGGTGCAGCTAGCCCACTTTGGGGGAAGAGATTAACAGTCTATCAGTCTTGCTCCTACCGTCTAGAAGCCTCTCCTCCAAAGCTAATCATGGCTCCTTTGGAAATCCTGCTAGGACCACTAGTGGATAGAGGGCTCTCAAATGGGTCCGAATAGTGCATTGATTAAATTCACTCCAAGGCTGGTTTGTTCCCTAGTCATGTTTCCTCCCTATTTTATTTCCTGTTTCAAATTACATGCAGCCATTTTGTTCCTCTAGCCTATCAGAGATTCTGCAATGATCACATGACATCATTAAGATAGTCTAATACATTACACCCAGTAATAAAATGTCAAGAAAATAGATGTGTCCTCAATGTGACTATGAACCCCCTCATACTATGGAATTCTCAGAAATTAAAGTCCAAAGATTACATTTCCAAAGGAATTTGCAAAGTCTAAGATACTTGTGGAACATCAGATTGAAGTCCTCCCCCAATTCTTACTTTCTGGGTTTCAGTCAAAGAGGTTCTCTTGCCCAGGTGGAGTTGGGGTTCTTTTAGCAGCTATATACCCTGAGCTGGCCTCCATAAGAATGGGTTGTTCCTTCTGGGCTTTGGAAGTTGAAATAATCTCTTGTGTTCCTTACTTCATGAATAAAGCAAAGAGTGGGACACAAAAGATAATCCCAGCACCAGCTCCACAGCAACCAAATTTAAAAAGACAAATAGACTCCCTGGTCTTTAGGCTACACTATGTTCCCAGACCCTTTTCCTAGATATAGCCACCGACTATAGCAAACATTCAGAGGTATGAATGAGAGAGGGTAGACAGAGCCTGGTTTTAGCCCTACCTGGCTGTCAAGCAGTTTTTTCTAGTTTGTGAACCTATAAATTTATTGGGGGAAATCTCTCCCTAAGAGGTTAATTTTGCCACTTTGCACTTACCGTAAAGGGGGAAAGCCATCCATCCATACAGTCTTGGAGAAAAACACTTGAAACATTGCTATTGCAAAGTTTAGGACTTTGCAGCCATGGCAGCCCCAGTCACCAGGTCTTGTCTGAGTTACCTTCCTCTCCTGTGCAGCATATTCAAAACCTTGTAATTTTTACTTCCCTTTTGCTTTTGTGTTTCTCTTTCTGTCTCTTGTTACATCATTTCTTCATCTAGAAGCCTGGGCCTCCTAAGGAGACTTTCTCCTGCTTATATAATCCAGAGAGAGTTTGAAAACATGTGCTGGGGTGGGAGGTGGGATTGACTCTTGAGTCTGTCAGTAAGCAGCACAAGTTAAGTATAGCTCTCCACAGTTCCCTTCTTGCCCTGATCCAGGGTAAAGTATGGCACTAAGGGCAGCTAATCTAACCCTTCCTACTTCCCACCTAATAAAATAAGCCTGGAACCTCAAGAGTGCTCTGTGGTATACATATGGACCTCAGTTGCCTTACAGTTTAAACGTAGTAAATCTAATTCTCCCTCCTGAGGCCTATCAGGCCTGTATTTAGAAAGACTTTTCTCCCTATAGTTGAATTCTTGCCCCAGGCACACCTGTTTAGGAAAATCTCTGCCGGCCAAATTCAAGGATAAGCAGCCTATTTCCTGTGGATGCCTGTGCTCAAAAAGGTAGGTCCCTCCCAACCAGCTGAGTGACCTGCCTGGCCTGTGGCCTTGCTGAGCCTATGCAGCTCTGCAGATCCACCAACGTCAGCCCTGCGGTGTGTGAACTACCTTTATAGAAGCAGCTACTCCGCTATGGTTGAAGCCTTTTGTAATCTACCAAGATCAAAATGTCAAATAGTCTGTGGTTACAAACTCCACACACAGGCTGCAACAGTTAAAAGCCAACTGCAAACCTGAGAAAAACTTGGATGGTCTACCATAAATAAGGCCAAGGTCAAAATGCCCTGCTCACAAAGTTCAAGGCCCAAAGCTTTGGCCACATTAGAACTTTTCCACATGTACTGTTTTCTTCCCATAATTTTATTCCTTGTCTGTGTATTAATTTTATGATCCAGTGTGCTGGCCAGATGTTGAAGTCTGAACTTGTCCCTAAGATACAGGTTTTGCCAAGCCTGAGAAGGCCTGACTTTTCATTGTGTGGAGGACCTAACTAGAACATATACTCTCTAGAATAGGCTTGCCTTTAAGAGGAGAGGCTGAGCTACTCCACTCTCCCTATTCCACTTTCAAAGTATCTGTATCTGGCAAAAGAAGCTTGGGTGATATTTACAGCAATACATGTTAAAAAATGATTTGCCTCAAGCCTTACAAATAAGACATGGCCTTTCAGCTCTCAAGGTCCCTTCCAGTCATATAATTATGTTCTTGTTTACTTGGACACTCAAGACAGAATTTGACATTCAAACACTAAGGCTGTAAATGGTTATTGTACTAAATGTTGATGGATTTATTTTGGGAATTTTGGATTTGAATATAAAATTAACCTATCTTTCTCTATGAAGAGACTATAATCAATCACATTTGGCTTAACATTCTTTTCAAATTTTATTATTTAGTCTTTGCCTTCTCTTTCTCCCTACTTTCCTTTGTTTCGTTATATTAATTTCCCCTTAGTATTCTTTCTTCTTTGTTTTTAAAATATTCATTTATTTATTTATTTATTTGGCCGTGCTGGTTCTTAGTTGTGTCACGCAGGATCTTCGTTGCTGTGTGTGGGATGTTTGTTGCGGCATGTGGGATGCTTGTTGCGGCATGTGGGATCTAGTTCTCTGACCAGGGATCAAACCCTGGCCCCCTGCATTGGGAGCGCAGAGTCTTAGCCACTGAACCACCAGGGAAGTCCCCCCCTTTAGTTTTGTTATCTCTTGGGTTCTGATCATTTTTCCTTAATGCTTGCCTTTTCTTATTTTGTTCCACTGTTTCTCCTTGGTTTTGTGATTTCTCTCTCCCTCAATTCTTCTGTGAAAAACTACATTAGGAATTACTTTTTCTTAATTCTTATTTTGAGCTGTTTGTCATTGGGGAAAAAAGTCCATTTTTGGCAAATATGCTTCTTTTTTTCCCCCAGGAGGGGTTGGGATTGGACCAGAGCTTCTTAAACTTTTTTATGACAGCTACTTGCTGACAGCTTTCAGTGCTGAACACACTTCCATGGATTCCTATGAAGGGATCTAGGCCATGTGTACTCACAGCACGGCAGCTGTAATCCTCTTTTTCTCTCCAAGTGAGAAAGCCTATTGCAATTAAAATGACTAATGTCATAGAATGTAATAATCTCTTCTAATTACTTTTTATGTCAATTCTTTGCAAATTTCATTTTAACTGTTATTAGTAGCTCATAATTTCCATATAGCTTAATTGACTATATTCGCTGGACTAAATGATATTTAATAAATATCTGTTTTGGCTATAACGTTCAATACTTCTAGAAATAGTGGTACATCTTTGAGAGGTGAATCCAATGGTGCCAATTAGATCAGGCAATTTATTGCTTCACATCCTCTTAAATTCCCCAAACTCTATTCTTGCCTTTATCTACATAGTAGCTGACTTTTTTTTTTCTTGCATTTTCTGCCTCTCTATTAGCCCCCTCCTGGCCTCATTTCTCTGCCTGGCCTAGATTAAATGGATGATCACCCAAATTACTCTCTTGCCCCAAACCTTCAACATCTTTACACCTAGGTACTTAGGTCACTTGGGTCCAGAGCCCTGGATCAGTTCCCACTTACCTTCTCTTTTTCTACGTCGAGTGTGCAGAATGTTGCTAGAGACAGTAATGCAACTATGTTGATTGTGTCCCTGCAAGTTATGGTCTTCATTCTCAGCTTCCAGCCATTATTTTTAAGACCTTTTGTTTTTAGAGCAGTTTTAGGTTTACGACAAAATTGAGAGGCAGGTACAGAGATTTTTCAACTTCCCCCTGCCCCCACACATGCATAACCTCCCCTGTTATGAACATTACTCACCAGAGTGGTACATTTTTTTTTAAAACCAAAGATGAACCTATGTTGACACATCATAATCACCAAAGTCCATAGTTTACCTTAGGGTTCACTCTTGGTATTGTACGTTCTTTAGGTTGGAAAAAAGTATAATGTATCCATATAATATCAGAGTATTTTCAGTGCCCTAAAAATCCTATATGCTCTGCCTACTTATCTCTCCCTTTCCCTACCCAACCCTTGACAACTACTGATCTAAAGTCTCCATAGTTTTGCCTTTTCCAGAATGTCATATAGTTGGAATCACACAGAATGTAGGCTTTTCAGATTGGCTTCTTTCACTTAGTAATACGCATTTAAGATTCCACCATGTCTTTTTATGGCTTGATAGCTAATTTCTTTTTAGTGCTGAATAATATTCCATTATCTGGATGAACCATGGTTTACTTATCCATTCATCTACTGAAGAACATCTCAGTTGCTACCAAGTTTTGGAAATTATGAATGAAGCTGTTATAAACATGCATATATGTACCTAAGTTTTCAGCTCCTTTAGGTGAATACCAAGGATCGTGATTGTGAATACCAAGGATCACATGGGAAGTGTACATTTAGTTTGTACTAAATAAGGAAGCACCAAACTGTCTTCCAAAGTGTTTGTGCCATTTTGTATTCCCACCAGCAATGTTTGAAAGTTCCTGTTGTTCTACATCCTCACCAGCATTTGGTGTTGTCAGTGTTTCAGATTTTGGCCATTCTAATAGGTGTGTAGTGATATCTCATAGTTTTAGTTTTCATTTCCCTGATGACATGTGATATTGAGCATCTTTTCATATGCTTATTTGCTATCTGTGTATCTTTGGTGAGGTGTGTTAAAGTCTTTGGCCCATTTTTTAATTGGGTTGTTTGTTTTCTCACTATTGAGTTTTAAGAGTTCTTTGTATGTTTTGGATAACAGTCCTTTATCAATTGTGTCTTTTGCAAGTATTTTCCCTTAATCTGTGGCTTGTCTTCTAATTCTCTTGACACTGTTTCTTACAGAGAAGAAGTTTTTAATTTTAATGAAGTTCAGATTACTAATTATTTCTTTCATAGATAGTGTCTTTGGTATTGTATCTAGAGAGGCGTCATCATACCCAAGGTCATCTAGATTTTCTCCTATATTATCTTCTAGGAGTTTTTAGTGTTGTGTTTTGTCAACCTTTTTTTTTTTTTACTTATTCCAGTTATGTTGTCTCATTCAATTACTGATTGTCCCAATGCTTAACACTATCCTCAAACCTTCTTTCCAACTTCTCAGCCTCACTTTCCTGCAGATAATTATCTATTCTCTTATCCAGTGAAATGGAAAGATCAACTATGACCTTTCTAAACTTTCTACCCTTTTCCATTCAGAGAACCTACATCTACCCTCATTCTTCCAACCTCCCAGGCTCACATTTCTGTTCAAAGACAGCCCCCTCCCTGTGCTCTTCATCTCATTCATTCCCATCTTCGTTGTCCTTGTATCATTTTTCTATATCACCAACCTCTTACTCTGTACTATTAGTTCTCCTCAAGCAATAAATATGCTCGATTCTTGCCTATACTAAAAAAAAAAAAAAAAAAAAAAAAAAAATCCCCAAACCAAAAAACAACAGTAGCAGCAGCAGCAACAAAAGCAATGACAAAAGCACCTCTTTTGACCCTGTGTCTCTTCTGGTTTTAACTGCCTTTCATCCGCCTCTGGAAAGAGCTCTCTTTAGTCATTGTCTCCATTTTTCATTTCCCATTCACTTTTCAACCCAGTGAGCTCTGACTTATCGCACCACCTCACTTCAACTTGCATAGATAAAGACACTATGATGTCTGCATTGCACTTTATATGTCCCTTTCTGTGCTGAACCTGACACTCCCAATGGCACATTCCTTGAAATTCCCCTTGCCTTTGGCTTCCATAACCTCACTGCTCTTATTTTTCTGACATTCCTGACCACCTCTTAAAAGTCGGTATTCTCCCCAGGATTTCCACTGTGAGCCACTGCTATTTCACACAGTTTTAACCGCCACCTATGTATATATGCTGATGACTTGCAAGTCTGCATGTCCAGTCCTAACATTTCCATTTTGCTTCAGAGGTCAGGTCACGTCTATGTGTGTCTCCCACAGGTACCTCAGATTCAACATGGCCTTGGCTGAATTCATCATCAACTCCCCTACTTCCAAAACTTGGTTCTCTTTCTCTATTCCTTCTGATTTGGTAGCCCCATGAGTTTCAGAATCATTCTAGAACAGCACAATGTCCAACAAAAATATAATGTAAGTCACATGTGTAATATAAAAATTTTCTGGTAACCACATTAAAAAATAAAATGAGTCAAGTGAAATGAACATTAAGAATAGATTTTACTTAACCCAGTATATCTAAAATATTATCATTTTAACATGTGATACATTTTAAAACATTTAATGAGATATTTTACATTTCTTTTGTACCAAGTTTTCAAAATCCAGTGTGCATTTTACACTTACCACACATCAGAGTTTAAACTAGTTACTAGGGCTCAATAACCATATGTGGCTAGTGGCTACTGTACAATGCAGTTCTAGTCTTTACCTTCACTAATCTCCCTTTCATCCAGTCATAAGTCCTGTTGATTTTGTCTCCTAGGTGTTTCTCCAGTAGGTTTATTTATTTTCATGCTTTCTGCATCGTGGCTTTACTTCACACCTTGGTCATGTCTCACTTGGTTTATTGCAATAGCTTACATAACCTAGTTTGTCTCAGGGAGCATGCAAAATTCGCTGGAATGCAGGAGGATATAGTAGAACATCTACATACATATTTTTATCTAGAAAATAAGGAAACAGTTAAGATTTATTAGTATTGAATATATATATATATATATAGATGCTAGTACCCTCGCTTTGTATCACAGAGAAGTCAATAATAAAGTTATAAATATAACAAATAAAATACATTTCCCCCACAAAATAAAAAAATTAAAATATTTATTTCATCTTCATATAATACTTTAGAATTTCTTTGGGTATTTCTAAAGATGTACCCAGTTTAGTAATACATTGGTCATATCTACTTAATAAATTTACATGTGTACTTGAAATTTATTTTGGTACTGCCAAATTTTATCGCTAAAATTGGTGGTCTATTGAACTGGATCAACTCTGGCTTTACCCCACTTGCCTCTCCAGCCTCAATTTCTTCATCCCACCTCACATTTTCTGCATGAAGTGGCTCTTTCATATTTTGTTCTTGTTTGTCCTTCTTCATGGAAAACAAATAAATAGGCAAACGAACTACTTCCTGACCTAACTCTAATTCTCTGCCAGGCTCTTTCAAGCTATCATGTCTCCAAGGAAAGTCTATTAACATTACCTAAGTTGTGTCCAGTCCTCCTTCTCTTGCTAAGGATACATCTCTTACTACACTGTTATGTTGTAATTATCTCCTTATGGATCTTCATTCCCTACAAAACTAAAATTCTTGAGGACAGGGGTGTGGCATCATCATGCTTTTTCATCTTGACGTATGATAGGTTCTTAACAAATATTTGTTGAACTAAATTCATGGCTCTCCTTGATGAAGCCAGCCTGTTCTATCAATGGGTGAAATAGTGATTTTCTTATTGCAATTTGTGGAGTATCTGGAAGGCTTCCTCTTTGTCCAAAGATGCCTGATAAAATGAAATAGTAAATACACTTTCATTAAGTACTATAATTAATATGCTATTTGTAAGCCCTGGTAGTGTGGGTAACAATCTTATTGGGAAATAACCAGTTCCTTCTTACTAAAAAATTAAATGAGATTATTTGCTCTAAGACGAATGAAGTTTTGATTGTATGTGTACATGCAACGGCTTTCAAACTTCAGTATGAAGAAGAATCACTTTGGGACATGTTAAAGTGTAGATTCCTGGGTTTCATATGTACGTATTCTAATTCATTTGGACTTATAGGTATCCCAAGAATCTGTACTGTTAGAAAGCATCCCA
This sequence comes from Balaenoptera borealis, assembly GCF_965194805.1. Classification (NCBI taxonomy): domain Eukaryota; kingdom Metazoa; phylum Chordata; class Mammalia; order Artiodactyla; family Balaenopteridae; genus Balaenoptera; species Balaenoptera borealis. Next base: position 58,498,985 of record NC_138860.1, on the reverse strand, counting down.
ATGGTTATTTATTATAACCATTTTATTTTATTAACTGGTAGAAACCATATTTTGAGAAGTATTTTTTCCTTCTTTCTGAAGCAGAGGGTTAAGAAGGAGTTAAGTTTGAACAATGGAGAGAACTGCCTTAATCTGGGCCTGAATGGGCTTCTATCTGGGGGTCTGTAAAAGTTAAAGAGTTAAAAAGGAAAATGGGCGCTGCTGGGAGATACTGAAACAGGGAATCAAGGGTGACAGAGACTGGGATTGTGGAAAGAGGCTTGGAAGATCAATAATGACCTTGGCTTATTTCACAATTTTCCCTAAGATTGACTTTCTTCAACTAGAAAGCTGAAAAATAAAATATAAAAATATAAACATAAAATCTGATTATTATTAGGTTATTTTCATTTTCCTTTAGGAAGTGACACTCAATCATTCAATAAGTAATTTAAAAAAAAATTTCAGGATGTTTAGGATAATGGACATTGTAGGTATAGGGTGATTTTTGACATTTAGAACAATATCATACAATTCCATATATATCTCATTTCTATGACAACAAAAGTTATCTAGCATAGAGGAGATGGTAAACTATGCCGTATGGAAAATAGAATTTAACTTTATAAAAGCTGTGAGAAAAAATAGATTTTCACTTAAATGCCATTTATAGGTAATTTCTATCCAAGTTGTTAATGTTTAAAAATTTAAATGCCATTTAAATATTTTTATGAAGACTCTATGTATTTTAGTTTGGCAAATAACAACCAGAAGTAGATGGATAAACCTAGACCATTAAAAACCTCCAAACTTTTAATTTTAGCTTATTGTTTCAGCTTTCTCCCCCATTCAGCTTATTGAGAGCTGTTAATAAGGAACTAATTGGTTGGCTTGTTTTTTCTTTTCACCATTCGGTGGCCAGTCTCTGGTAGAAATCCTAATGAGATGCAAACCAGGCAAACAAATGGGCCAGTGGGCTGGAAGGGCATAAGAGACAGTGGGCATGGAAAGTCTATTGTTGTTTGTCCAATCAACTAAATATTTTTTAATTGTAGCAGCAATGCCATAAATAGGCCTGGCACAAGCCTATTAGTCTGCCTTATTTTATTCCTGTTTCAGTCTCTCTGCTTCCACCATCCATACAAGTCTGCGATTTTGATTTTTGTTCATTTGATGGGAGAGACTTCCCTTTGGTTATCTGTGCTTTTGGAAGATATATTATTTTGGGTTTGTTTTTTTTTTTAAATAAATTTATTTATTTTTGGCTGCATTTGGTCTTCGTTGCTGCGCGTGGGCTTTCTTTTTAGTTGCAGCGAGCGGGGCTTACTCTCCGTTGTGGTGTGCAGGCCTCTCATTAAGGTGGCTTCTCTTGTTGCGGAGCACGGGCTCTAGGTGCGCGGGCTTCAGTAGTTGTGGCTCTCCGGCTCTAGAGCGCAGGCTCAGTAGTTGCGGTACATGGGCTTAGCTGCTCTGTGACATGTGGGATCTTCCCGGACCAGGGCTTGAACCTGTGTCCCCTGCATTGTCAGGTGGATTCTTAACCACTGCACCACCAGGGAAGCATGAAGATATATTATTCTGAATAGTTTAATAGAAGGTGAGCTTTGAGGGAACAATGCTATTCTTATTGTAACTTGTATCTTGTTTTTAACTTCGTGCAAACCTGCGTTCCCCATGGGCTCATGTTAAACTAAACATCTCTGCCAATCTGTGCTCTCTTGAAGGTGATTCGCAAGGGATGGCTAACCATCAGCAACATTGGCATCATGAAAGGAGGCTCTAAGGGATACTGGTTCGTCCTTACTGCTGAAAGCTTATCCTGGTACAAAGATGATGAGGTGAGCCACAGAAGTGACAGAATTTTTAAAATTAAAATGTTTCTATTTCAAATTAATTGATAGTATTGTGATATACAATTTTAAGACACCAGTGGTTTTCTTTCAGTAAGACTTAGCTTGGGATGTTTGAAGAAGCACTGTTTTTTCCTTATAGATTTTAAATTTTACGATAGTCCCCTCAAATATCTTTTATTTTTTTAATGTAGTCACGTTTGTTTTCCTGAAGAAATGGAGTTAGGGATTAGTAGTTGAAAACTTCCTTCTTTGTAATAACGGCAAGGTAGTGATAATAGTGAAAGCGATTTTCATTAAATAATGTGTTGAAAATACTCAACGTAATAGAGCATCATAAGAGCCAAGTTAATAGCATTGATGCAGAGTTAATAAAGCATTTTGGAATTGTTGCTGTGACATCTGTCTCAAATGACAGGCTTTTGAAAATGTCCAAATCACTAGCCTTCAAGTGAGTACTAGATAATTGTTTATACAAATTTTTTCTTTGAGAATTTGATATCTATGTAAAAGCATGAATTATGATAATTATGGTGTTCTGGTTCATGTTAGATGTTAATAATATTGGGCCTGTGACTTATTACTCATTTAAATCTGATAGAAAAGCACACACAAAAAAATCAGTCTTACAGTGCCATTAAAGTGCTATAAAGTGATACTGGTAAATTTGGGAGGGCATGGATGGAAATTAAGCAGTGTTTTGGAAATTTTAATAGCTCTGGTCTGACTTGAGAAAATTTTGGTGCTTATAATGCAGCATGCAAACATTGGCTAAGAATACTCTGTGATAGCAAAACTATATACAGGTGAGATTGTGTCAGTTGTATTTGGTTATAAAAGGCACGCGTTTCAGAGTTAAAAGTCCTTCCGCTCTTGGCTTGATATCTTCTGAAAGCACTGCAAGGTGCTTTTGTAAATTGTTGGAGGAAAAACTTCATGTCCTATGTAGTTCTTTCTTTTTCCTAAGTGCTTAGTGCAAATAATATGTTTAATAAATATCAGATGATCAGTTGATGGCCACTAAATTTTCTGCAGTAAAGGAAATCAGATCTTATAGAAAGGTCCAAAGAAATTTTCTACTCAAAAGCTTTATTTCAAATTTTTGTCACATGTTTTAATGACTTCAGTCAAACATGGAATTTGTTGTTGTGAGTCTGAGAATTAACATTGGTTTCTTTCCTGTGCTGGCTGCTTAGATATCTCTCTCATTCTGTGGAAGCTCCAGTGTTTAAAGGCAACAGCCTCAGGAGCTCTGAGATGCCTTTCTAGATATAAACATCAGTAATTACATAATCTTCTTTTGTGTTCAGTTGCCCTACTAGATCTTCTCTTAGATACATTTTGTTTACAAGTACTTGTTTACAAATGTTCACAAGTAGGTGATCATTTATGTACACTTAAATACATATTGGTCTATGGGCCATTCTCAGTTATTCTAGGCAAAGCAAAAGATTTTGCTGAGGAATCATGATAGTAATAGCTAGTGTTTTATATTTATTAATTAAGTCATTTAATCCACATTACAACCATAAAGATAGGTACTATTATTATCCCCATTTTTCAGGTGAGTAAATGAAGAAAAAACACAACCTTTTGAAAAGTCATTTCTATAGGACTCAGTTTCCCTTATGGTAGAACACTTGGTGTTGGTGAGGATAACTAAGTTGCCAAGGTCTCATAGCTACTTGGTAGCAAAGCAGAAATTTGAACACACGCTGTCTGGCTCCAGAGCTTATGACTTCAACCACAAATGGAGGCAAGAATCTCCGAGGTGCTGGAGTTTTCCAAGTCAACCTCATCCCACAGAGGATTTATTAAGATGAGTTCCAGGCATCCCAGCACTGACCTCTCCCTGAGTGTTACTATCAGGGGCCCTGAAGACTCTGGGATTAGCCACTGCTGTTGGAGTATGGCTTTAGGGTTTCTGAAACAAGCCTGTTGGAAGGCACATGATGCTCCCTGTAGGGAAGGAAGAGGCTTTGAGAGAGCTTGGTGACCTCATGGTCACCAGTGAGCCCCTTCTCTCTGCTATAAATTCAGAATAAATTTTTACAAAATCTCTGCTGCCGAAGCTCCCTCATGAGCACTTGGTTACAGTAGATAGAAAATACATGTGTGCAGTTATAATATTAACCAAGTGCCAGAGAACATTTTATTAAAGGTATGTGTGTGGAAGGTTGACTGTGTGTGTGTTTTGGGTGGGAAGGGTAGGTCATAATGACCCTTAAAATAGATTGGACTGATTTAGATGAAGAAAGTTTAGAAAAGGGTTGTTTTCTTAATTTAGATCATTTTAAGAAAGAGAAAACGACAGATGAGGATGCTGCTCTCTGGAGCTAACAAGTAGACTAACAATACAATATTGGATGGTAAGTGCCCTGAAGAAAATAGGTCAGTGAGCTAAAAACTGATGCGGGAGGGACCTTTAGGTTGAGTGTTTGCGAAGAAGTAACATTGGAGCGGAAACTGGAATGACGACATTCCAGGGTGGGCTGAGATGGAGGAGGAGTAGGAGAGAGAAGTAGGAAATATAGAATCAGAGGTACCTTGTCAGGCCCCACCCAATGATTTGGATTTTATTCCAAGGATAATTGAAAACCATTGGCCTGTGTCAACAGGATGTGACCTGATTGGATTTATGTTTTAGAAGGATCAGTCTGGCTGCTGGCTTGGGCATGATTTGTGGGATGGAATGTGTGTGTGGATGGAGTTGGGGTGGCAAGAATAGAAGAAGGGAGACCAGCTAGGAGACTGTATCAGTGGTTCAGGCAAGAGAAGATGGTGGCTTGTACTGGCTGGAGAGGAGAGCTCAAGTTCAGGGTAAAGCAAACTGATGGGCCACATACAGCTACACTGTAGTCATTAGCTACTGTTTCTCATGAAAAACTCTGCTCAAGAAACCAGATAGGAAATTTTCCAAATAGTAATGCCCAACTCATGACCCCTGTCTTCAAAGTATGTGTCAGTGGGGCAGAGCCTTTACTCCCCGAAGCCATCCTCATTCATCCCCACCTTACCACCCTTTGGTAACCACCACTCTGGTTCACCATCCTGCTCCATTTCTATTGCCAGCACTTCCTACCACCATAGACCACCTCTGAGCCTGCTGGCAGGGCAGAAGGGAGGGGTCAGCACTGTTCCTTGCTCTTTACCAGTATTCAACTAATAGTTATTAGTGTCTGCTGGGAGCCAAGGCTGGAAGGGAGGGTATGGGGAAAGGAGGTCAGGAGAAATGTCAGGAGGGTGGGGCTTAGAGGTAGTGATCTGTCTCTGGCCTCTTGAATTTGTACCCTGAATACCCATCCTTTATTAGCAGTGTTTTAAATGATACTTAGATTTCATACATGCCTTGCTGTCATAGTTTAACTATGCTTCTGGATATGGATTAAAGATGCTTCTGTGGGCAGCCTTGAAAACCCCAAATTTAGAATTTTCCTTTGTGAAAATAAACATGAGTTCTTACCCAACTTTTGGAGTCAGTTTGTTGGTAAGTTGAGTGCTTGTACTTTGTTCCCATGGTATCTGTCACATCAGCATCTACACACTTTGGAAATCCTGTTACATGGCAATTTATCTCTCTTAGTCAAGCAAGTGTGACACCATAAATATTATTTAGTTATAGATTTATCATTTATTTAATAATTTATATTCAAATTTTCATAGAGAATTGTTATTTGTTTCTATGTTCTTTCATCTTCCTGCTTTCTTGTGTAATTAGACTGGTATGTTTTCATTATAATCTAATTGGCTGTTGAATAAGTAGCATATTATGGCATATGAATAGATATGGTTTTATTTAACTTTTGACAGGTTTGTAATAAATATAAATGACTTATGAAATGTATTTGTGATTAAAGAACAATGGTTCAAACTGTTTTCAGGATGCGATTAATTGAACAAAAGACCCTGTAGACCATATGCTTGGTGCAATGAAAAGGGTAAGGTGCTGGAGGATGTGAATTTGCTATGACTAACTGCCAGTGTTGGAACAAGTCAGACTTCTCTGAGCCTCGGTTTTAGCTTATCAAATGGGAACTGTTGCTGACCAAATCACCTCAAAGGGAGTTTGTAGGACTCTAAGAAATCATATATTAACAAGTGCATTTATAAACTTTTAGGCATCACATTTATATATTTATTCTTGTCATCTCAAGTAATACTATGCCCTCCTACAATAATGTCATTCTTTCACTCACATGTCTTCTTATTTCCAATTTGGTCATTTCATTTTGTGAGATAGGATGTATGGAATCTGGGATTTTTCAGCAGAGAATGGTAAGATTCAGACAGTAAAATGGAACTCAGATCCTATTCCTTCAGTGGGACTTTTCCATGCTGCCTCCTCTCCAGCCTATGGGTTAGAGATGATAATATCAAACTATGTGATTTCCTATCCAAACTGGCAGAGGCAATAGCATGATAACCCTGTGTAATAATTTTAAGCTAGAGTTGGCATGATGGTAATAGTAGGTCCCCAGCATTTTTCCTGCTTTCTCCCCATCCTTAATATAACTATCCTCCCTACCCTTAAATCTTAGATGGGTTCGTGAACACGCTCAGACATCTGTGGACCTCATGTTTTGAACCATTATTCTACTTTACAATAAAGTTATTTGTAATGTTACTGACAGATGATCTTAATAGAAAGGTTTCCACCTGTGTCCCAGGCAGTGTTATTTCCATGTGTTATCTTCAGAGAATCTATATAATACAAAGTGGTTATGGAAAACATAATTAATCTATGTACTTGACTATATGTTATCCTTTAGCATTACTCAAAAATTGGGGCTTTCTGCAACACGAAAAGAAATAGACCATCTTGTACAGGGTTAGATAGTTTATAACCAATCACCAAGGGGATTTACCCAAACCTGGCTGTCCTTCCAAATCATACTCCAGTACCCCAGACTCTGAAATTCTGTACAAGAGTGGCTCTGAATGCATTTCTAGGAATTGCATAGACCTCTTCCTGGGTCCATCCTCTCCAGAGCATTCTGTCATTGTGCATACCCCAAGTCAAGGGGGAGCTGTGTATGGGGGTGAGGACAGAGCTTGGACATGCAGGATTGTGTGTCCACATATATCCCTTGGGATCTTGGATAAATGATACTCAGCTCCTTTGATTTCTATCAAAATAATAATATAAAGATATTTGTAGTACTTATATTTACTAAGGATTTGAGGAAGCAATACAGCAATTCAAACAACCTCAAATAGCATATTAGATAACCCTCTGCACAGCAGTTTTTAACTAGTGGACACCCTACTTGGGTGTGTCACTGGCAGCTCTAGCCTTGTGCTGGCAGCCCAAGGAGAGTACATTAGCTTCTCTCTTTCTCTTCCCCTTCACATCTCTCCCCTCAGTGCTGTCAGTCTGGATTGCCCCAAACTCAAGGTGTTTCCTCATTCTTTTATGTACATCCACTCAGCTCTTCTTAGCATCTAGTCCAGCCTTCGTTTCAGGCTCACCTTTGTATATCCAAATTAGTCAAAATGCTCAACCAAGCCAAATGGACTTTCAGTTAACAAGATGCTCCCTAGTTCTAAAGTAATTGTGGTTGTAAAAAATATCTCTGCTATTCATTCTACCTGCTTAAGCTCATGAAGGCCAGCTTTCAATCTGAATGATGATCTTGATGAAGATCATCATGACGATGGTTAACATTTATTATTTATAATAAAGTTTATCAGGCACTGAACTAAGTCAATACTTTATTTACATTCTCCATTTTAGAAATGAAGATTGAGACTCAAAGAGACTAATTCAGCCAGCTACTAAGTACCAGTGCTGTGCTCTTAATCACCTGAACATTTCCCAACAAATATATTCTGAGCACCTGTTATGAACCAGACACTATCCTAATCACTAAGGATAAAGTGGTTAGCAAGGTACCCACCCTTATGAAGGATATTTCCTGATAAAGAAAACATAAACAGTCAGGAACACCTATGAGATTCAGATTACAAACTGTGAATAAGATAAATCCAGTGATGTGTTTGACTTAAGGAGTATCTGGGATGGGAATCACAGCATGGGGGGGACATTAAACTGAGTGGTCAGAGAAGGTTTGTGTTAATGCCTAAGGCAAGATAGAGCCTGATGAATATAAGAAACTGAATTTAGGCCACTGTGACTGGAACAAAGAGAGAAAAGGACTCTATAAAGATTAAGGATTTTGATCCAAAGAATGATGAGAAGGCTTTGAAGTTTTTAAGCGGAAGAGTCACATAATAGGATTTGAAATTTTTATAGATATTTGTGATTGCTTTGTAGAGAGTAGATTGGAGGAGGACAAAACTGAATTGGGGAGTTGTAGAAAGCTATTGCTGTAGTATACATAAGAGATAATCCAGCTTGGGCTGGATGGGTTGAGGGAAATTGATAGAAATGGATGAATTTAAGAGATTTTTTAAAAGTGAAAATTGACAAAACTCATCACACGTGCTAAGTATTGGTTGAATGCTTTTAAGTTCCTGCTGAACTGTAAGCTTCTTGAGACCAGGAGCCACTGTCTTGTTCCATGTTCTACCACCAGTAGACATGGCGCTGAGAGGTGGTGCTAAGTAAATATTGGCCGAGTGAAGATGTGATTGAGCAAATAAATAATTAAGTGCAGCATAGTAATTCATCATGTCCTGGTATCACAAGTGGCTAAACCAAATTATTGAATTACAGGGTAAAATTACCCTTAGATGTAGATTGTCTTAAAATTTTCTTAAGTTTCATCATTGAAGGTTAATAGATTTTTTTTTTCCCTCTGACTATATAACTTCCTGGATTGAAGATAATTTAAGCAGAAAATAAATTTCCCAGTGTCATTTTCATACATTATAAATATATTTTGCACAGTTCTTTTTTTTTTTTTTTACATCTTTATTGGAGTATAATTGCTTTACAATGTTGTGTTAGTTTCTGCTGTATAACAAAGTGAATCAGCTATATGTATACATGTATCCCCCTATCCCCTCCCTCTTGAGCCTCCCTCCCACCCCTCTAAGTGGTCACAAAGCACAAGCTGATCTCCCTGTTGCACAGTACTTTGGAGGGATTTAGAAAAGGGGAAGGCATTGGAATAAAATAGAAACTATCATTTCAAAAAGATTTTGGATTTAGATAGTTTTACATTAATCTTTAAAATCAGATTTGAAAAAAAAATGTGATGACTTTTATTTAAATTATTCCAAAATAAAAAATTTAAAAGAATAGAATATTCTGATTCAAGGAGAAAAGAGTCTTATTTTTCTTAGTATCAATGAGAAATGTGTAAATGGTAGTTGAAATCTCTGAAAAAAAAGGGATTGCTAGTTTATAAATAATGATAGTACATAGCCAATATTTATTCCATTTAGGTAGTCCAACATGAAGATTAAAATCATAATGGAATACTCCTAGGAAAGTAGGGTAATTCAACAGAAGCATTTCCAGTGGAAATGTACTAACCTTACAGTATTGAAGAAAATCCAAAATCTGCATTGAAATAAGGACATTCTTTGGACTCAAAAAATTACAGGCCTCATTTTTGTGGGTTGATGTGTTTGGAAAGCTTGATAAGGAGATTATATAATTCCCTTATAGGGATATTTACTTAGTATTGTTTTTATTATGTAACTGTAACAGATGACACATGTAACTTTGGTAATAGGAAGCGGAGTGACAGCTATGTCCCTGGATGACAAAAGTTGTGAGACGGAGAAGTTATAGAAATCTTCAGCTCTTTCCATTTGCACTTAGACTTTCAAGATTCTGTTTCCTGCTAGGTCCGCACGCTCCCTGTGATGAGGTCAGGATTGACCCTGTGAACACTAGTCACACTCCTTGCTGAGTTGTTTTAGTTAGCCAAAATTTAGATATTTTTTATTTTAAAAAAGTCACAATAAATATTAAACTTTAAAACATTTATATTACTTTAAATTCTTCATGATCATAGTTGTGCATGTGCTTTTTCATATACATAAGCTATCTTATATTATGCTTTTTAATGTGGGATTATTTCATGTAAACATTTCCAAGTTCTGGAATTATCCAAAGGTTTATAATTTTGAAAAAATATATTCAACAAACCATAATGGTAAATGCTATTTCAAATTTATTAAAAATACTTATAAACCCACACCCATTCCCTCATATGTATTATTTGTTGTACTCAAAAGTTTATATTGGAAGAAAAATATTACCCTTTATATTACCGTTTCCTGGAAGAGTAAAATTTTTAAATGTACCTCATTTAATGAATTTATATATATATATGTATATATATATATATATATATATATATACATACATACATATATATATGACATTCTTTCAAGCTAAGTAAAAAAAAAATGTAATACCAATATGTTAACCTCATGTTTTAAGGGAAAATTATTTGAAACGTCATCCTGGAGTGGTTCACTACAGGATAACTGCGCTGGCCTGGCCTCCTTAGCTCTCCCTTTGGAGTTTGGTGGAATGGAACAGTCTCCTTTATGTTATGACCCAGCTATCGTGTCAGCCAGAGAGCTCTCAAGCACTGTCCTGGCACTGCATTGCAGGGTCCAGTAGGATGATCCACATGTGGACTCCTGTCGGAGGCGTTTGCTACAGGTTATATGCATTTACAACTGGGTGATTCTATGCAAATATTGTGAGACATTTTTATATTGTCTTCCTGTTTATATTTTACATTTTGTGAACTATTGTTTAGGACTTTATTTGCTAGTCATGGGACTCTTCTTTAAGGTAAAACCTTCATTGCACAATGTGTTTTACAGTAGCATGTTTTAGCAGATGTCGTATTTCCTTAGGCCAGATTGTAAATGCAAGAATTTAGCCTTAATCATATTTTTACTTATTAGTTTTACCCAATCGCTCTTTTTGTTTTTGTTGTTGTTTTTAAGAAACTATGGTGTCAGGTTTGGTAAAATATCAAATAATAATAAAAATTTTGAACCTCGGGCAGCTTTTATCCTTATGACTAAATCTTTCATTTTAAAAATGAAATATCTGAATAAAAATAATTTGCTTTAATCCAAAATATATACTTGAAATGTTTAGTTAGATTAAAAAAAGCAAAAATTTTGGGTAGCCTTGTGCAACATGTTTTAAAGTTTGACCAGAATCTTTCTAAGAAAGATGAAAATTAATTTTAAATACTGAAGTTAAGACATGTTAGTGAACCAAATGAAAGTTGACAAATTTTAAATTTTAACCCATCTCCCCACCTTTTACCCTTGAATATTTGAAATATTCATATAAACAAGCCAACCCTGATCATTTCACTCTAGTTCACAGTGTATAAACTGAAGTTTTGACATATCTTCAAAAGATATGGCAAAATTATACACTGCATATCCATTAATAGCTTTCCTTGTTCTTTTTGAAAATAATTGAATTGCCTGAACATTTCAGGAGTTTGAAAGTTTACAGTGAATGGGAGCATGTATTCCAAGTGAATGCATTGGCCCTGTAAATTCCACCCTTAGAACTGTACTTCCTTCTTAATTTCTTAATTTAATGATGACAGTAATAAATCATGTACATCATGACATTTGGAACTATCAAAGCTTCAATTTCAGCTTTGTATATATCAAAAGAAGAGAGGCAAATATTTTAATACATTTGAAAATTATGTTGGAAATAAATACTCTTTTCACTGTGTTTTACCCAGGCCCAAACTGGCAGAGTTTGTTAACTCAAAATACATTATCCCCTGGAATATTATCTCTTCACTCTTTTTCTTTTCTTGCTCTCTGTGTCTTAAAAAGTCATGGTGATATAGAAAACTAAGCTTAGTTTTTGGAGTAGAATTGTTAGAATCACTTATTCTGTCAAACATCAGACTGAGGTTATATTGTTTTGTTACGTTCATTTTGGGGGTGCTGCTCAAAAGCTGTGTGCAATAAATGTCAAGGGTAGTAATTTGCTGACAACGATTAGGAAAAGAGAACTATAGAAAGCACAGGAACATTTTCAGAAATGGGTTTTATTATATTTCATAAGCACCACTCACTTTACTTTTGGTGGGTTTCAATATTTGAATCAAAAATAATAATAATACATAAGAGTTAAGAAACCAACAAATTAAAACCCCAGGCCCCCGCGCCCCTCATTTTGGTTGTAGCTCTTGGTGTAGATGCTATGGTGTGAGGGCTGCTTTCTTTCAATGGCTGGTTGTCATTCAGGCTGGGTTGTCATGTGACTGCCTGTCTGTGCCTGCTGTACAGGTGAGCGGATGTTCTGCACAGCAAGTGTAGACAGGCAGACACATGACAACTCCGTCCAGCCAGGCCCTTGGTTCCTTCAGGTTTCCTTTGCTCATGGGCAGATACAATCAGTCTGTTTTCCAGATTTGGTGATTTTGGAGGGTCAGGGGAAAGGGAGAAAAACACACAATAGAATTAAACATTAAAACATTATGGAACTAAAAACAAGTTAGACTTTTGACTTTATTCAGAAAGTGCACTTATACATTCATTGCAAATGTGCTAACATGGGTAATTGACAGAGCAGAAAACTCACATTGAAATTTTAAGGGTAAAACAACAACAAAAAAGACTAAACACAAGGTTTATTCTTAAATCCAGCTCATATTACTACTGGCCCACATGCAGTCAGAGTTCAGAGTAATTGAACCAGATGTTTTTCCTCTTCACAAAACTCTGCATATTTTAAAACTGAAGTTAAAGATAAAGACTATTTATACATGCTTCTTGTAATAGGTAAGTACCATAATCTTGCCCATGAAAAAGAAACTTGTCATTTACATGGAAATGGCAGCCATTTTCAAAATAATTAATGAGCCTAATGTATTCGACAATGCAACACACGGACTTTGGTATCTGATGCTTTGTTAGTGGGATTTTGACAAGGGGATGTATTTTTATTAATATTTTTTTAAGCAACAGGAACTTATTTAAATTTCTCATTTTTTTTTTAATGCAAAGTTTTAAAGTATGGATGTGAAAACCAAATAAAAAGCAGTTGTGAGCTTAAGTTTTCCTCCTCTTAATTAACTACAGGGCTGTGCCATGAATCAAAAGGGTATAAACTAAAAAGTTGTTACCCACAGTGATGCTCACAATGTGTATTGGACATTGTTAGTGCAGTGCAGTTAGAAAATAATACCTTATACACAGAAAAGGAAACTTCATTTCGTATCTAAAAAGTAAAACCAGACACTTCGGAAAATTTCCTTAAAATTCATATAAGAAAGAATTAATGGTGTTAAATATACAATTAGAAAATTTAATTCTGGTGACTTGAGAATAATTCTATTGGTTATTTTAATATAAATGATCAGTTCACTTCCGTAGAGGTATTTAACAAATTCCCCTGCTCTTTAAAAAATAAAATATTCAGATAGTCAAAATTCCAATAAATAGAATTTTAAAAAACAAAACAAAACCTTATTGTCCAAGGAATGTGTACTTAGGGATTTTTTCAAAGAATTTTAAGGAAAACAAGTAGTTTGTTATTTCCCTTTAATTGTAAAATTCTGAGAAAATAGCAAATAGAAAGTTTATGGAGAGCAAAATAGTTTTTAGAGACTGAAAAAATGACAGTATTCTACACATCTGAACTTTTATGCAGTGATTAGATATGGTACAGTTTTAACAAAGAGTTGATAAGTGCAACTTTCCATTTATTTATTTAATTTCAAAAAATAAATGTCAGATTCTGTTTCTGGTCATCACTTCTGAGTAGAGGACTTATTTTTTTTTCTTGACAGAATCAAAAACATCACTAAACTTGGCTGCTATTTAAATAATTACAAGGCCAGAGTATGCAAAAACAAATACCTTAAGAAACTATTTTGTTATTGTTGCTGCATTCAGTGCAACAGAAAATATTTATGGAGTGATTCACTTACAAAGAGTATATTGGTGGAAATATAAAATTACTGTAATTCTGTATAGCTTTCCCTCTCTTTCCCATAAATAATTTGATCCAGTTAACTCTGCTCAATTAAAGGAATGATGCATGCAACCTGAAAAAATAGAAAGAAATATTTGTGAGTTCATGTTATCCTTTAATATGAAGCAGTTCTATTAAACCAAGATACCCAATGTATTTGAGCCTGAAAAACCATAACTGTTTTTCAGGGGGAAAAAAATCTTGCTGAGAAATGATTTTATTCTACTCATAAGACTTTTGGACAATTTATGTTTCTAGTAGATTTTAAAAACACAATTTTAGTAAGTATGTGGCATATGCACACTTTTTGGTTATGTTGAACCTGATGGAAGACTGAAAAAACATTTAAGATTTTTTTCTGTCTTCTAAACTGTACAGTAAATATTAATTCATTATCACTTAATATACTAGGTAAAATATAAAAAAGCTATTTATATTATTATCATACCATGTAATTTTTAATATGGTTATTACGCCTCCTTTTTGTCTTTTGTTTATTATCTTAAGAAAGAAATGCAAAAATAGAATCATATTCTAAGTCTTCTACAGCAAAATTAAACCAAAGAAACTCCAGAAAACTGGCTGTCACAGTAAGTCAGGAAATTCAAAATTAAGATTTAATTATTTTCCTTAATTTACTTCTTTATCTCTATTTATTAAAACTGATAAAAATTCTTAATAAGAGATCTTCAAAAAATTGATAAATATTTCTACCTAAATAATTTGTAGCACACCGAGGTTAAAAAGGTAGAAGAAACCAAGTAAGAAAGTTTCAATCTTTACTCAGGAATTTCCTGTCTTTTCTTAGGTTAAATCCTGACTTCTAGTTATTTTAAGCTGGGATTTATGAGTGATGGTCTCTTAGCTATTATTTAGACATTATTGAGATGGGTGGGATAGTCTCCTCAGAGAAGAGGAAAATGGGTTGTTTTTAAAGAGCAAACCTCTTGCAGAGTAGTCAAAAGCTTTGGCTTCTCTTTAGTAAGGATGGACTCTGGTGGGTGAGTGAACTTTTCTACATTACCAAGTTGTATTTTCTTTTTATGTCCTATAACAGCTTTAAGACTTCAACCGGGAAAAAAAAAGGGGGTGGGGGGAGAAAATTCCTTCATTAGGAGTTTTGTGCCTGAACTCTTTCCCACAAAGTGAAAAACTTGGGTGGTCTGTAGGGTGAGAGGTGGGGGTAGATAGTATATTTTGGTTTTTAAAAAATATAAACACATTATCTTGGCCGAAAACTCAAATACCAAGCAGGAAGGACATTAAACCTATTAACTAATTGCAAGAAAGTGATCAGTGTGAAATTTTGTCCCACTGTAAATAAATTTTCTTTGGTTTTCAGATCTATGGCTTAAAAAAGCAGTGGGAGTTGAAAATGTAAATAAACTGTTTTATGTTGATCCTTTTCCAATTAAGAAATGATGGTGTTGAAGCTAAGGCTCTGAATTTCCTTCTCTTAGCGCAAAAAATTTTCCTTTTAACTCAGTACCTAGTCTAACTTATCAATCACCATGCGCTAAAATGCAAAATAACTACTAAGTTTCTATGAAGTACAGTTTGGACAGGCCTTGCAATTTTCTCTTTCTGACGATGTACAATATTTAATTTTAATACTTACACTTACCATCACATCCAGGGGTAGTTTTAGTAGAAGTTGTTCATTGTTGGTTAGTTTCCTCTGGAATAGATCCCATGATCCCTAAAACATTTGTATATTTCCTTACAAAGTAATATCAAAAGAAAGTTAAACATTATTCTAATTACCCTGGAAATAGATAAGGTTATTTTACGATATGTGTATGTATACATGTTAGTATGTATACCAGCGCATAAACTACCATCCTTCCTTCAGTCAGCAGTGGTTTATAAAGTGAGCTTTTACTTTTGATTTTTAACTTAGTTCATGCAATTTAAAAAGACGTACTATTCCTTCCCATTTGTTAAAAGTTTGCATTAAAAATGGGTTGCCAGAGCTCACTGAGCACGTGCAGGGGCTCCTCGGCTATCCCTTTTGCAAATTAATTCTTATGTTCCTACTCCTGTACTTATGCCAAGGACACCATTAGGTCCCCTCTGTCTCCAGACTAAAAGTAATCCTGAGGGAGAAAATAGGTGAGGAACCAGCAGGGTTTGTTTCATTAAAACAAAAAGACCACTTAATATGAAGAAAGACATTTAAATTAAATAAACATGAAATTAAAGCAAGTTAGGAAATTCAGTTATTTCTATGGAGTAAAAAAACAAACAAACAAACCCCTCAAATTTGAGAAATCTTAAATATTGCCAGAGTACCTTATAGCTATCTTCTTTAGTAACTATATCAATTAGTAAAAATATATTTCTTAAAAAAATAAGCTCCCATAAAGTTACCTAATAGATTTTTTTTTTCAATTCTCCTATGTAAAAAAAACTATATAGAGTTTTAAAATCTTACTTGTTTTATTAAAAATAATTAATCTGGAAGCCTCCAAGATACAATAGAAGAAAAAAAAAAAGGATGACACTATTGTATCATCTAACTGGAGAAAATAGCTAAAATAAATCCTTGCTTTTTATATTTTAACTAAAAACCATGAATAAAAGAGAAAACTTCTGTACCAGTTTTGGAATGATCAAAGGGGTGATTTTTAAAATAAATTGTTTTGACCAAAGATAACTTGGGGAATCTTTGGTAATAAAACGTTTTGCCAAAGAGAACTTGTGACAATGTTTGAATTGTTGCAAAATGTATGATTTAGAAAAGGATTTGTTAAGGAACCAATGTAACTTTACAGAATTTAAAGGAGGACAAAAGGGGTTAGATTCACACAAAAGCCTAAAGAACAGATGTTTTCATTATATAGAATTGTTTGGGGGTAGATATAAATGGGGGTTGAGGCAGTAACATTTTTTTCCAGAACGTTCTTTAAGGAACCCATCTCTAAAGTTCAGCATGGATCGTATTGCAACCCAGACTTTCTCTATTATTCTCTCTATTGGGATTTCATTCAGCTTGAGGGTTTTCCTCCCTCCCACCTTCCTCCCCCTCTCCCACCCTCCTTCACCCCCAGGACAGCTGGAAACTGACCAAAGAAAACTTTGCTTTCGTTTACAAATTCCTTTTTTATCAGTGGGTTTCTAGACAAAGTACCTTATCATTTTAAGTGCTCAGAGAAGTAGAAGCGTTGTAAAATATAGCCACGAGGGCTCAGCTGACCAGCAGTTATCAACCATTCTTGGATTTTTTAAAAAATGCAATACAGAGATATACATTGTGATATCTGAACATAGAGGTTTTTATTCTCCGATTTATTTGGTTGCTGACTCAATAAGTTCTGGGTTGGTGCTCTTTTCTGGACCAGTCCCATCTGCATTGTCTGGTAGGCAAAAACTTGGCAACCTCTTCTTTTATTGTTAGATACTATTATTTCTGATGTTTATATTATATAAAATTTAAGAAAAGCACTGTTCATATAGCATTTTAATAATAGCAAGTATTCTTTACTTTGGGGCAAAATGGATTCAATCCTGGGATGCTAAAAGTTATACTACAGCCCTCATTCGAATAAGTTTTTAGGTCTCTGGATTATCAATTTCAACAATTCAAAACCAGCCTCATTAAATTATTCTTAAGTGTTTGGGGTGTGTTTCATATTTCATTTTGAAGTGGGAAAACCTTTAAACTTAAGAAAATAGTTAAAGTCTTCAGAAATTGAATAACATCTAGTAAATCACTATGTACCACACATTGTTGCTCTTTTAAAATTAAATGCAGACCTATCTGTCATGCAGATACCTCAGTTTCTCTCACATGTGAAAGCAAATCATTGGCTCCCCACCTAGGCTCTCCTGGTCATAGCCCAGGTGAGCAGTCAAGAAGGCCTTACCCACAGGTCTTCCCTCGAGCAGTCCTTTCTCGGCAGTGTCCCGAGGGCTTCCTGGTCCCTACTGTGCAAAACCTGTGAAGAAAAACACTGGATATGAGATTCAAAAAAGGAGCAAACAAATGTCTTCTCCTCGGAAACAGCAACTTTTGTCCCCAGCTGTCCATGGCGTTGCTCTCCCTTGCCCAGTCTAACCAATGTGCAGACTACTGTACAACGGCATTGTCCTGAACAGGTAGTCTGAACACTGGGGCGACGGAGCAGGATCTCCAGAAGCTTCCATCTATGTACTTAAAATCCTCTCCGGTCTTTGGGAAAAAGGGGCTGCATTCGGCTTCCCCCCCTGAATTCTGCTGCCCCGACTGAGACTCAAGGGCTGTGATTTCCAGTCTTGACGTGGCACATTTGCTGCAGACTGGGGAACTGGCAATGAATTTAGGACCAGGAAAAGGGGGAGGGCTGGGCTGAAGAGTCCATATATGGGATGATGTCACCCTGGGGAGGTTTGGGTATGCGCTGTGCCGCTGGAGAGACCGCTAGAATCGCCTGCTCTCAGACATGGGTCTGTGCATAAAATGGTACCAGATGTTTTAGTGTAATGTTAAGCAGTCATTTCATCTTCAGGCCAGATTTTTTTCCTCAACTGGGCAGGAAGTGGGCCCCAGTATGGAAAAGCTGAAAAAAAAGAGTCGAGATGTACAGTTCTGCTGTGGCCAACTGAAAGTGAGTTAGTGTAGAAGTACAAATTTGCTGTCCGATCCAGGCTAGAAAAGTAATTTGAAGATAGAGGGTAGATAAAAAAGTAAACAGAAAGTTGAACTCTGGAAGCCAGAGCTCATTTGGAAACCTTTTTTGAGCTTTCCTGTGGTACTTTATTTTCTGGTAATTCACTCGTCAGAAAGGGCAGATAAGTTCATTTTTTTTTTTTTTTTTCTCTCTCTCTCTCTCTCTCTCTCTTTCCCTCCTCCTCCTGTCTGTTGGATCTGTCAGCGGCTTGCAGGCTGATCTAGACTTGAACAGTAATTATAGCAACTTCCTGAAAGTGAAGCCCCCATGAAAAGTCTGGAGAAATGTTCTTTGTCATGGCCTCTCCATGAGTAATTAGTTCCACATGTGGCCTTCCTCAGCTATTTTGGCTGGCTCTCTGAATGCTGTGCTATAGCTTGACCTAAAGAAACTTAAAAGTTTTGATTTCAAGCCTCCACTATGAAATAATGACTCTGGTCTCCTAACAAATTGCCTCTGGTAGATCCATGCTACTAGGTGCAGCACCGTTTTTCACTGGTAATTCCTGATTCTGTGTTAATACTTTTGTTTTAATGGTATTCTACTGCTTAGTTTCATCGCTGGTTAATTAAATCTGTTGAAATTTGCCAAGCACTGCTTGACAACATGTTATAACATAGATGCCAGTCTGCTGGCATCTACTTTTCTTCTTTTGGTGATGTTTTCAATTATATATACTGTTGCATATTCTGATTATACAGCTCTCTGACTTCCCCTCAATAGTATTCTGACTGAAGTTCGAGTTGCCTCAAACAAGAGCTTGATTAATAGCCCTTCTAGAGATCAAAATGTGAAAAAATTTCTAGGTAGCTTCCAAATTTAATTTGAGTAGCCAAACTAAGAAACTTAGAATTCTTTAAAGAATTAACAGCCAAAGCAATTCATTTCTACTGACCTTCTGCAATACTTTTTAGAAGCAGAAAGATCTCTCTCTTTAAAATGTGTTGGGCTGAATATTTCAAAAGGCTTCAAGTGAGAAGTGTCTTAAAGCATTTGCTTTTCATTAAATGTCTTCTTTTGAATTAACATACTATTAAAGTGTTCAAAAGTTATTATAAGCCCTGCTCACCTGGGGAGGAAGATTAAATAAGATAAAAATGAATTACCCAGCAGTTTAGGATGGAACTAAGAGATTAGCATTAGGTATATCATTCATAGAGAGATTTAAATCATCAATGGAAATTCAGAAGAATTACTTGATATCACTGTACTTCTGCCTCCATACTTGTGTTTTCAGGGCCTATTCCATAGTGGTTGAGCAAGCCCAGTGTGCCTCAACTCCTTTTTTCCCTGTCACTGCTTTACGGTATTACATAATACTGGAAATATGCAAGTGTGACTATATACTACCTAATAGTCTTATTACATGTGGATACCAACTCTGTCTTTTTTGAGTATCTATATGTTTATTCAGGAATCATCACAGAGGAGCCATGAGCCAGTGGGACAATAGTCAGCCAGGAATCCAGCATTCCAGGTGTGGGCTTGTTCCTGCCACAAATAGTGAAAGCCTTTCCTCTGCCCTCTTCTATTTATATTGATGAAACATGCCTTGGGAATTTTTGTAAGGCAGATGAAAGGTGATTCTGATCAGCCTGCTCCATGATTTCATCTTAGTTCACACATCTATACTTTTTCAAATATAGGAGAGATCTGTTTCTCAAATAGGGGTTTTTATGACATTTTATTCAAGGAACTCAATTTTATACTTACCTTTACTGTTTTTGAAGCATTTTAAGTGATTTTCCTACAGAAACAACTGTAAAGGTGGTGTTCCCCTTAGCATATATGCCCATCTCATTGGGCTTCCAAGTGAGGAAAATGTTTTGGAGTTATCTTTCTTCCAAATAGTTCAACAAATATTTATTCTTGCCTGCTCATGGGCTAGTCACAAGGCCAGGGACGGACATTAAGGTGAAAAAGATATGATTCCTGCCCTCAAAGAGCTCACACTTACTTCTAATGTTAGGAATGCTAATCTGTGATCAAGTTCAATCTAAAAAGTCTGCCATGCCTTTATGGAAAGCCCTTGGCATTCACTTGGAAATGGCCTAAGGACTTTTCTGTGTCTGTAAAATTACCAGTTAAATATCTAAAATGTGATGGGCTCTAAAAAGCAAAGTTAGACATGACAAAGACTTGCCTTTGAGAACTAATGTTATTTACCTTGATTATTTCAAAATATATTGACCGAAGTGATTGTTTGAATCAATGGATGGTTTTGGGTGACTACAGAATTTGCTCTCTTTGAAAATGTCATGGATAGGAAACACTGTTTCAGTTGGTTACCATTCCCAAGCTTGGCAAATTTTTATAATTTTAGAAATTCTCAAATTGAAACCAGGACTGAGTCTCGTTTCTATGTATTTATAAAGGAACAGTGTTACTAGTGTTTACAGTTAGAATATTTTGTGACATCCAGGTATGCGTACTTCAGATAGTATTTATATAGCTTTAATTTTTTTGTTACAGGATTAGTTCATGAGCATTATAAAAGTTCAAATAATAGAAAGTATGTAAAGAAAAAGTTAATAATCTTTCCCTCCAACATCCTGACCCTCTCTGCTTTTTCAAATTAATGGTAACAGTTTGATGTGATTCCTTTTACCACCTTCTCAATGGTCATTTTATAGCTTCTTTATAGATGCCCAAATCCTTTCATATACAAAGTATCCATTTCTTATAATAACCTTATGGGGTAAATATTACCATCATTCCCATTTTATTGGTGGTGAAATTGAGGCTCAGAGAGGTTAAGCATATTGCTTCGTGGAATTACAGTAAGTGGAAGAACTCAAATTTTTCTAAGTCAAAGGCCTGTGCTCAGAAGCATATTGTCAGCCCACATAGATAAATTTTTTCCTCTACTGAATTTGTATAGCACTTACATTTCCTGTTAATAACTTGTCAATTATCTGCTGCCTTCTTTTAGTTTTATACTGAAATGTTGTTATTATTTCACATATTTGGATTTTTTTCCCCCAAATAGAATGTGTTAATTGAAGGTAGGAATGGTGTCTTTATACTTTCTTTAACTAGCCTAAAGTAGGCCATTTAGTAAACTATCAAAGAATGAGTAAAAGCTACATAGTATGCGTGTGTTTTCTGATCAAACATTTGTCATGATAATAATTCAAGAATTAAAGCTGTCTTATTTTTTATCTTAAATGGAAAACATGGTACAATTTTAACATATATGTGTACTGCAGTTATGTATCAGATTGCACTGTTCTTTTAGAAATAGTTGTGAACATTGGGCCAGCCATATTTCCTTGCTTATTTTTGGCCTTCTAATCTTCTGGACGCATCCTGTGTAACTATCGGTCATACCATCTTGTGTGAAAAGCAGGATCTAACCAAGATGTAGTGTTTCCTCTCTTGTTGTTTTCTCCTTCCCAGTTTGTATTTGAGATAAAAATCTAGTTGACCCCAGTTCATTGCAAATTAGGGAAGATAGCCCCACTTAGTTTGGCTTTATGTTGTGTGGATTAGCACTTTTTTTTTTTTTTTAATTGGAGGCAATGCTGTCTTCTAATTGCCAGCATTTCCTATTTTGTCAGGGCCCGAAAGGACTGGGAGATTTGTTGTAGCAAAGCTTTCCCCTTTTCTCTCCTTCCCTGACTCTCAAACAAATGGCTGCCTTCAGATCACTGCAGAGAAGTGCCTTCTTAGCCAGAGATGCAACATCAGAGGCTGTAAAATAGAGGAGAAATAGTCCAGAAGAGTTAACAGATTTTCTTTCAACAACTGAAAAAGAAGTTAAATTAGAACAGCTATAAATCATAAGCTTAATGCAACTGATTTTACAGTCTTCAAAAAGCTTGCAAAAAGGCAAAGATTGTGAGAGAGTTGATTTTAAAACATACATTTACTAATGCATGTTTTGTTTTGCCCGTCTCTAGAATTTCCATTGCTGAGTCTGTTTATTTAGAAATCAGCCCCTAACCAAAAGCAGTATATATTTTATGAACATTCTTTCCTCAAATCAATTGAGAAAGATAATGTTACGTCTTTGAGTTTTACTAACCACTGGCGTGCACAGCAGCCATTTCTATATTCCAGTAACATAATACATCCGGCAGACAAACCTTACAAACTCTGGCTCTATTGAAAACCAGTTGCATGAAGGTAAATATATGATTTATGACTCCAGTAAAATTTGAAGTACTGTCTTGAAATCTTTAGGGGGAAGCAAGATAAAGGGGTTGGAAAATTGGTGCTGGCCTTTTCAGGCGGATTTTAAGTGAGAGCGTACTAGGAATGCAGTCTGCTGCCTGCTTCAGCCCCCAAAAGCTGACGAGCGTCATCTGAATGCTATGTGCTATGGACTCTTATTGAATTCCACGTTACAATCAGACTTTAAAATGAGTACTGGCTCACTTGGACAAGAGAAATATGGTGTACTCGGGTCACTGACAATTTTAGAATATTGACTCCTGATGTCTTTTGGCATCACCAATAGTTTATTTCCTTAGTACGACTCAGAAACAAGCATGCATGGTTTCAAAAAGGGAAAGAAAACCTGCATGTGCATCACATAAATACTCAGAAAGCACGTTTTTGCAGGGGTAGAAAAAGTATCCTTTCTGTGGCTAGGGGTGCAAGTGAAGCATATTGGCTACAAGGAGACGTGTGTGTGAAGAGACCTTTCTGCTTTATCCAGAATACCTGCAATTATGCAGTAGATTGTTACAGAGGCTCCAAGTCTTTAAGTGATGATACGCATACCTGCATAATACATGGCACAGTATCTTTATTTTAGGATTTATAATCTTTTGCTATATTCAGAAGGGAAACATAAATTATATGAATTGCTAAAAGGGTTAAATCCAACATAAATCTATTCAGTTGAGAATATTATAGTTACCTTAACTGGCTTCCCAATTCTGTTCATTCTCCAGAGAATTTATTTAAGGGATATATGAGACCATATTAAAATACTTCTATTCATGCCACCATGAGAATTTGCTTTACTTTTATAGACAAATGAAAGCACTTGGGGTATAAATTAGTTCATGTTGAAAGGTTATTTCCATGTTGCAAGTGACTATTAATCACATATCTTTATGAAAGCACTTATTTGCATATTAACCAAAAGTTGCTTCAATTTGCCATGCAGAATCAGATTATGTAACTTCATTGACTCCCAGGACTACAGTGCAAAAGTTGTAGAGAAAGGAAAGTGTACTGTTTTCCATTTTTAAAGGTTTCTTTTGTTTCTTTCTAATATTTTTTTTTTGAGACTTATTTTATACCAGGCCTCCATGCTAGTTTTTCACATGTGATGTAATTTCATCCAACAACCCCGAAAGGTAGGATTTCTCCAAGGTTGCAGATGAAGTGGAAGCAGGAGGCAGTGCAGCGTGAGGGTTTTGGAGCTGGAGGGCGTGGGTTTGAATCCTGTCTTCACAACTCATTATTTGGTGACCTTGGCAATCGTTTAACTACAGTATTCTGAGCTCCAGTTTCCTCATCTGTAAAATAGGGTTTCTCTGAGGACTAAAAGGGGTAATGTGTGAGGAAAGGTTGGATCAGGGCCTGGCGCAGAGGAGGGCTTCATGCAGCTTAGGTACTGCTGGGAGGGCACAGGCAGGCCCCCACCTTGATTCAGTTACTGATCCTCTATTCAAAACCAGGTCCTGTGACGCCAAAGCACAAGCAACAGCAAGTACTGTTCAGGAAGAAAGTGTTATTTTCCTCAAGGTGTTTACAATCTCATTGGGTAAATAAATCATCTGTGTGTAAAACAAGTAAAAATAGAAGAAAATGCTTGATTCTGAAAGAAAGACAACAGGGTTTTTAAAAAACACTGTAGTGGGAGAGGCTCCTTAAGATAACCTTTTGGAGAATCTCCTTGAAAAGTCAGTAATGACCTTCCTCTCCTTTGAGTGTATCTGCTTTTATTATAGTTTTGCATGTATATATTAAAACACATGTGTTTACACAAGCGTAAACATGTGTAAGTGCATCTATGTATATGGGTGTATATATACTTTGTAAATATTTATATAATTTATAAATATTTTTATATATCTATATATACTTTTAAACTAAACCAGATCTCTATATGAGAATTACCAACATCAAAATCAATTCTTTTCCCTTTTTAAAAGCTAAAGCACGTGAATGTTTTTTGTAATCTTAGACGTTAGTTTTAGCGTGTGCACATTTCATTCTTTTTTTAAAAAATTGTGCCTGCCAGAGCTTTATAGCACCAGTTGAAGGTTAACAAGTGAAAATTAGGTAGGAAATGCCTTTGTAATTTTGCAAATGCAACATTTTAAGGGGATTGATTCCTCTACAGGTGGAGCTATCACTGACTGCATTTAAAAACTGCACACACACTTTGTGTAGTATTGGTTTGGTTTTGTTTAGGAACAGTTTACTCCCAACCTTCTGCCTTGTAACAAACTGTTTTCCTCGAGTGCGTGCTACTTCATTTGCATTTCACCTTAGTCTTTTCAAGAAAGAACTAGTCTTGGATTTTATTGGCTAGAATGGATTATGATTGCTTTTGAAATATTGGCTTGTTTTGTTGGGGAACTAGTAGTTTTTTAAATAGTTTGTTTTCTTCAAGGGATCTGGACTCCACTGAAAGTGTCTGAGGGTATAGCCTCAGGTGCTGTCCGGCCCAGTGTATGAATCAACTCACTGGAGATGATGCTTAGAATTCACTCTGCATTTTCAGGGCCTCATGAAATTATTACTGAGAAGCTCATCAAAGAACTAAAAGAACTTAAAGTTCTTTTTTTTTTTTTCCTTCAAGTTTTCTAAACAGAGAAAACAAGAACCAGAATAAGCTGTATAAGAGGAATCTTTTGATTTTTCTAAAAGTAAGTGCCTTCTGCCAGTAGTGAAGCCAGTGTGAAGATAGTTGTACTTACCTCCCTTATTTCATGATTTCAGTCCATGAAATTTTCAGTACTACATTTCAATTGGTTAAGTTTTAGAAAGTTGACTCCCTCATTTTTTTAAGCATTAAAAAGGACAAGAAAGCTAATGGAAGTTTATTTTCCAGTAAATTTTGCCCTGCCTGTTTTCTAAATCAATCTTAATTTTAGTTCCACCTTTGCCTTCAGATCATAAAATAATTGGTGTTAGTCCCCCAATAATGCTCATACTGGTTATGAGCAGTTATGTTGGATCCAACTTGTTAAAGTCAATTCCAACTTCATTTTTTTATTGTTTAATTTTATTTTGCTTTGACAGTATTTTGTATATTCAGACTCATTTAGATGAATGCCACCTCTGTTGCATTCCTATACTGTATCATTTTCAGTGCATTTGTCTGTTGTATGTATATGCAGGGTTTTCTGAATGTATCAAATTCCCCACTTTTTTTTTTTTTTTTGGCTTGGCTTGGCTGTGCAGCTTGCAGGATCTTAGTTCCTGACCAGGGATCGAACCCGTACCCCCTGCAATGGAAGCACGGAGTCCTAACCACTGGACTGCCAGGGAATTCCCCAAATTCCCCACTTAAAAACTATCATTCCCATGGTACATATTTCCTTCACATTAAGTATAGGAGACTTTTAGTGAGTTTTTTGTGTATGTGTATACTGATGGAAACTGTTTGGAAAGACCCTGTTAAAAACTGTTCTTTGTAAGATTATTTCCATAATACAGTTCCCTTTGCTTACCTACATCAGTAGAAGTTTCAAATTAACATTTATAGTGAAACTACTATAGCCAACTATAGCCAAGTTGCTCAGTGCCTAGAGCAGAAGATGTTTGGTGATTTAGTATTCATAGAGATTAAATTAATTGTATTTGATTTCAAAATTTCATCTTTCTTGTACAAATTCCCCTTCTTTGAAGTTAATTTAAACCTTTGCCTTCTTGGATACAACTGAGGTATAAGAGAAGGAGTACCAAAATTGACTGATTCTAGTTCAGCTCTGCCATTTTCTCATTTGTCAAATGAGAGGTGGTTGGGAGGGGTTGGTTGGGAGCAGGTCTGATTTAGATAATAATGACAAAATAAATTGGGATGTTTTTGAAGACTTTTTCAACAATTCATATAGCAACAGCTTGGAGAATTGTCATGGCACTGCCTTGGGGCCGGTGGTTGTGGCGCTTTAGCAGATACCATTTCCACCCTTGGTAACTTCTGTGGTGTTGCTGAATGTCTAAGGAGAGGAAGATCTGAGAATATTAGTTAAACTAGTTATTGTGTCAGAAGGCAGTGGTATGTGTTATTGTACCATACTGTATCTCTACCAAAGTGATCAGAGGGCATTCAGGAGAATAAGCTTATTATTAACTTTTGTTCCTTTCTTCTCCTCCTCTTTCCTACTGTTCTGTCTTCCCTCTCTGCCCCTCCTCTGCTCAGTCTGAGACTTTCTGTAGCTCTTCCCTCTCCTCTCCAGCCACAGTTCTTCCTGATTCTTCTTTAGGAAACAGAGTTGGAATTGAGCTACCAGTAAAAATATGTATTAGACTGTTTAACGAGATTTTGTTTTTTCTCCTTGAATTTTCAATCAGATAAATTTAATCCTGTGTATGCATTGCTTAAAAACAAATAGCTCCAGAACTAAACTAAATTGTTTTTATACTTCCTTGTGGCCTTTAAAATAATCTTCTTCCGAGGCAGTGATTTTTTTATTTTTTGGCCTCACCTCACGGCTTGCAGGATCTCAGTTCCCTGACCAGGGATTGAACCTGGGCCACGGAAGTGAAAGTGCCGAGTCCTAACCACTGGACTGCCAGAAAATTCCCCGTACCGTTTTGCTTTAAATCGGCTTTCTCATGGCTCCAGAGAATATTGCATATTAGGTATTTCCAGATAACCTTATAGACCTCATTGTCCATTCCATTCATTCATCCATTTGTTGTTTGTGCTCTGCTGATTCTTCTCAGACTGTTGCTTGACTTGTTCTGGCATTTATGTCTCATCTTTTTCACTTGATTATAAACTTTTTGAGGGCAGGGGCCACACCTGTAGCTGCTATGTATGCTGCACAACGGCTGCCCAAATGGAATCAGGTTAATAAACATATATTGATCAATCTGAGATTTTCCTGAACGTGAAGAGTCAAAGAAAGGAGATTCCTTCTTAAGTAGGAATCAAGGCCACCCAAAATCACCTTCCTAATTACATTTTTAACGTCTTTATTTACCTTTACAAAGACTTTAAATGTAAACTGCAATGCAGAATGCTATAACGCACAGGCCATTTGTAGTGCATTTGAGAGTGTGCTTAGAATGTGCCACAAAATGCTACAGATGCCATCTTACTTAAAAATCACTCAAGGAAGAATTTTTTAGATGAATGTCTGCTCGGAAACGACTGCCAGGAGAAATGTGGAAACCACATGAAATTCACTACATAAAGAAATCTGGTTTCCATTTCTGCACCACATTTTGTGCTAGCAGGAAGAAGATAAACAAGCTGTTTAAAACTAAAGTGAATAGCAAAGGGATTAAATTTTAAAATCCTGTATCGTAAATGTATTTTGGAATTTGTGAAATTTAATCCCATCACATAGGATCCTTTAAGAAGGGAGAAAATATGTTGAGTCTTCTAGTCTTAGATATCTCAGTGGAATGGATGAGTAATTTTGCTTCCTGTTGATGAGTAGTAATACTCTAACATTTGTCTTAGTTGAAATTAAAACGAAAGTCTCATTCTGGTTTTTGGTAGGCAGACATTCTTTTGAGAGAGAGAAAGGGAAGAAAGCAGAAAAACCCTCTTTTTTTGGTTAGCTTTAGATCATCCCTTTTAGGGATAGGGGAATTTTACTGTAGTGTTTTAATTTAGCTATGTAAAACTTGATATGAATAGGTGTATGGATGGGCTAGTTGGGAGTAGGAGGGTTCAACTGTTTTAATTTTCAGAAAAATATTCTGGAGATTCTTTTTTAGTTTTCTATTTAGTAGCCCTTATATATTTATAATTTAAATAATAAATATAAATAATTTATAATTTATATAATTTAAATATATTTGAAGTTGGCATTTAAGGAAGAATAAACATGATTAAGATAAAGTAGATTGTGAATAATAAAAATGTTAACATTTAAAATATAAAGACCAATCATTCAAATTGTCATTTCCCTTTAATAAATGTGACCAGATCATACATACCCATGTTTAGGAGTAACACACCTGCATTTCTGAATTCAGTGGGCCTTGTGCTTTGAAAAAAAAAAAAACAACTTGAGCTCAGGATTACGAAATCAAGTTGATTATATACTTGAATAGATTAAAACTTTTCCTTCCACAACTTAATTTCCCACTTTATGTTGGAAAGGGAGGCTGAGTTGTTTAAGGTTTATTTTATATACTCTTATTTAACATGGTGTTTTTTGGGGGTTTGTTTTGTTTTGCTTTTTACTATTTTAACTTCCAATCTGAAAACTTTTAGCTGGCTACACTTAATAACTAATACATTATTTGTCTAAGCCTACATTTATAGCCAAGGTGTCTTGTGTCCTTGGAAAGTGCTGTTTTTTTAGATAAGATGTAAAAATAAACTTCCAGTCACTCCATTCATTTGTTCTCTCATTCACTCATTTACTCCGTAAACATTTATCAAACTTCTACTATGTTACAGACACTGTGCTGGAGATAGAAGGATAAATAACACAAAACTCATGCCTTCTAGGAGTTTGTTTGAGATTACTTAAAGGGCAAAAACCGTTGTTAAGACGAAAGAATGGTTTCAATCTTTTGGATAAATATATAGTTACAAAAATGCTCAGGTTTATCTAACAGTATGCTGTTATCTGTTTAAACACTGCAGAACTAGATTTTCTTTGTTTTTTGTTTTTGGGTAAGCAGTAGAATAGTGGTTGAGTGTACAAACTATGGAGCTCGATGGCCTGGGTATGTATCCGGCTCTACCACTTACTTTGCTGTGTGACCTTGGGGATATTACTTGCCGTTCTTGTGATTTGGGGATGAAAGCTCTTTACATAGTGCCTGGTGTTTATTAAGCACTTTAATAAATGTTAGCTTCAGGGATGATTTTCAAGATATTTAACAAGCAGTATAGTAGAAGCACCAAACACTTAGAGCTGCTATTGGCTATAAAATCTGATATGACCACACCAGTGTGTATGGTCCAGATCAGCTCATTTAGCCTCTATTGTTATTATTGTTTCTACTTAAAACTTCTGAACCAAGCTTTATGCCTCACCCCCATCCCATCCTATGGACCATGACCCTGGGCCAGGCTCTGTGGAGCACACAGTCCTGGAGTTTCTAGGTGCCTGCAATTCATATTTTTAAAATCTTTTTATTTTTAAGTAGCTAGACTTAGTGTAGACTTATTTTCATGTTCCAGACAATTTGAGATGCTTTTCTTAACTAATAACTTTGAGAAAGACACCAGAGCCAAGCCTTGGATTCTCTGTTTCTTTCCCCTAATGTTGATTGGTAATTGTGATAGTGTAGGTCTTATTCTTTTTTTTTTTTTCCTTCCTTCTTCTTTTTCTCCACTTCTCCTCTCCATTCCTCGTTTCCTCTTCCTCCACCTCTTTCCTCTCCCCCCAACTCCTTCTTATTATAAGAAGAAAATAATATCTAAAGCTAGTTGCCTCACATTCTTTTTTAGAAAGACATGTATACCATACATAAATTTACTCTTTACAGTAACTGGTCAGTAGTTTGTGGTAAGGGTAGAATGGATATAAGAGCATTTGCGGAAAGTTAAAAGACATATGAGGTGCAAAAGACTGTCATTTTCTCATTTGTCAAAGGAGAGGTGGTTGGGAGAAGGTCTGACTTAGATGATAATGACAAAATAAACTGGGTTGTTTTTGAAGACATTCTTCAACAATTCATACAGCAGCAGTCTGGAGAATTGTTTCAACTGACACTAGTTGCTTAACTGTAATTAATTCACTTGATCTGTCTGTTACATTTTCTCCATCTGTTAAAGTGGCATGCTAATAGAACCTTTCTCATAGGATGTTGTGAGGATTAAACAAGGAAATACATATTAGGCACTTAGAACATAAATTTCAATAGTCATTTAATTTATTGTGCTTATCATGCACTTAGAATATAGCTAGGATTCAATAATTTTATTTAATTTATTCAGCAGATATTTAGAGTACTTACTATGTGCCAGATACTATTCTAGGCAGTGGAGATACAACAGACAAAAATCCCTGCCCTCCTGACAGACCAGTGCTTTGGAAAAAAAATTAAAGCAGGAAAAGGGAGCAGAGAATCTAGGAAATGGGTTGCAATGTAAAATAGGGTGGTTAGGAAACATGATGTTGGAGAAAATATGTGCAAGTGGTGAGGGTATGAATACACAGCTCTTGCTGGGGAAAGAGCCTTTCAGGTAGAGAGAACAGTATATGCAAAGACACCAAGGCAAGAGTATGCCTGGAGGCCAGTGGGCCTGGAATAGAATGAGAGAGAGTAGGAAGAGGTGAAGTTGGTACTAGAGACCTGCTTAAGATCTGAATGATACAATGACAGGCATAGAGAAGGGGGAACAGGAACATACCAGAGAAGGCTTCTTAGAGGGGAAGGTAGACCTAGGAAATGAATAGACTATGAAGTGCATGGAAAAAGGAGAACATTCCTGTTAAGGGAAAGAACAAGAATGAGAGTGAAGGCACAGACAGTGGAGGAGGTACGTTTTGATTGCATCCGAGTAGTCTGTCCAGAACAGAGGGTGAACAGTGGGGGAGGGAGGGACACAAGATTGGATAAATAGAGTGGTATTGGATGATGGAGCACCCCAAAAGTTAGGCAGAGGACTTTTAGTTTCTGCTGATTTAAAAAAAAAATGTTTCTAGTCAATAGATGCAAACTACTGATAAAATCTTTTTTTTTAACATCTTTATTAGAGTATAATTGCTTTACAGTGGTGTGTTAGTTTCTGCTTTATAACAAAGTGAATCAGTTATACATATACATATGTCCCCATATCTCTTCCCTCTTGCATCTCCCTCCCTCCCACTCTCCCTATCCCACCCCTCTAGGTGGTCACAAAGCACTGAGCTGATCTCCCTGTGCTCGGCGGCTGCTTCCTACTAGCTATTAGTTTTACATTTGGTAGTGTATATATGTCCATGCCACTCTCTCACTTTGTCCCAGCTTATCCTTCCCCCTCCCCGTGTCCTCAAGTCCATTCTCTAGTAGGTCTGCATCTTTATTCCTGTCCTGCCCCTAGGTTCTTCATGACCATTTTTTTTTAGATTCCATATATATGTGGCAGCATATGGTATTTGATTTTCTCTTTCTGACTTACTTCACTCTGTATGACAGACACTAGGGCCATCCACCTCACTACAAATAACTCAATTTCGTTTCTTTTTATGGCTGAGTAATATTCCATTGTATATATGTGCCACATCTTCTGTATCCATTCATCTGTCGATGGACATTTAGGTTGCTTCCATGTTCTGGCTATTGTAAATAGAGCTGCAGTGAACATTGTGGTACATGACTCTTTTTGAATTATGGTTTTCTCAGGGTACATGCCCAGTAGTAGGATTGCTGGGTCATATGGTAGTTCTATTTTTAGTTTTATAAGGAACTTCCACACTGTTCTCCATAGTGGCTGTATCAATTTACAGTCCCACCAACAGTGCAAGAGGGTTCCCTTTTCTCCACACCTTCTCCAGCATTTATTGTTTGTAGATTTTTTGATGATGGCCATTCTGACTGGTGTGAGATGATATCTCATTGTAGTTTTGATTTGCATTTCTCTAGTGATTAATGATGTTGAGCATTCTTTCATGTGTTCGTTAGCAATCTGTATATCTTCTTTGGAGAAACGTCTATTTAGGCCTTCTGCCCATTTTTGGATTGGGTTGTTTGTTTCTTTGATATTGAGCTGCATGAGCTGCTTGTAAATTTTGGAGATTAATCCTTTGTCAGTGCTTCATTTGCAAATATTTTCTCCCATTCTGAGTGTTGTCTTTTGGTCTTGTTTATGGTTTCCTTTGCTGTGCAAAAGCTTTTAAGTTTCATTAGGTCCCATTTGTTTATTTTTGTTTTTATTTCCATTTCTCTAAGAGGTGGGTCAAAAAGGATCTTGCTGTGATTTATGTCATAGAGTGTTCTGCCTATGTTTTCCTCTAAGAGTTTTATAGTGTCTGGCCTTACATTTAGGTCTTTAGTCCATTTTGAGGTTATTTTTGTGTATGGTGTTAGGGAGTGTTCTAATTTCATTCTTTTACATGTAGCTGTCTAGTTTTCCCAGGACCACTTATTGAAGAGGCTGTCTTTTCTCCATTGTATATTCTTGCCTCCTTTATCAAAAATAAGGTGACCATATGTGCATGAGTTTATCTCTGGGCTTTCTATCCTGTTCCATTGATCTATATTTCTGTTTTTGTGCCAGTACCATTACTGTCTTGATTACTGTAGCTTTGTAGTATAGTCTGAAGTCAGGGAGCCTGACTCCTCCAGCTCCGTTTTTCTTTCTCAAGATTCCTTTGGCTATTGGGGTTCTTTTGTGTTTCCATACAAATTGTGACATTTTTTGTTCTAGTTCTGTGAAAAATGCCAGTGGTAGTTTGATAGGGATTGCATTGGATCTGTAGATTGCTTTGGGTAGTATAGTCATTTTCACGATGTTGATTCTTCCAATCCAAGAACATGGTATATTTCTCCATCTGTTTTGTGTCATCTTTAATTTCTTTCATCAGTGTCTTATAGTTTCTGCATACAGGTCTTTTGTCTCCTTAAGTAGTTTTATTCCTAGGTATTTTATTCTTTTTGTTACAGTGGCAAGTGGGAGTGTTTCCTTAATTTCACTTTCAGATTTTTCATCATTAGTGTATAGGAATGCAAGGGATTTCTGTGCATTAATTTTGTATCCTGCTAGTTTACCAAATTCATTGATTAGCTCTGGTAGTTTTCTGGTAGCATCTTTAGGATTCTCTATGTATATTATAATGTCATCTGCAAACAGTGACAGCTTTACTTCTTCTTTTCTGATTTGTATTCCTTTTATTTCTTTTTCTTCTCTGATTGCTGTGATTAAAACTTCCCAAACAATGTTGAATAATAGTGGTGAGAGTGGGCAACCTGGTCTTGTTCCTGATCTTAGTGGCAATGGTTTCAGTTTTTCACCATTGAGGATGATGTTGGCTGCAAACCACTGATAAAATCTTAAAGTCCAAATTTTAAATCCATCTAAACTCTATATACATAAAATTCTGTGAAGTTTGTTTTCAGAGGCAAATAAAAAATATAAAATTAAAATAATAGTTTTGATGTATAATAAATAAAAAAATATTGATACTTTTTAAAAAAGTACTTACTATTTAATAAAAGATTCCCAAACACTCTTTTGTGTGAATTACAGTTATACACATCATGGCTTGATAAACTATCAATAGATGTTGCTTCAAATATTAAAGTCATAATCCTTTATATGAGTAATCTTGGTGTTCTAATGGTTCTCTTCTTTATGCCCATAATCGAGCTTTAAACATAAGTTGTTTTGCTGGCTACTGTGTCTACCTGATTTCATATTCACAAATAATGGTACAAAATGAGAGAGTCACATGAGCCAAGTCATTTTAATGGTCATGTGCTTCCTTTGGAAAATTATCTTGCAGTTTGAGACCCATTGGCCTTATTAATTAATTTCTACCTCTTTTAGTTTTCTATTCAATGCCAAGCTATGCAAAAAGGTGATAGGATGGACAAAAAGGGCATCTATAGATGGGAAAGAACAAGCAGCCTGTTAGGTTCATCAGACTTTCAGATGTCCTCATTGGCTCATTTTTTTTTTTTTTTTTTTTTTAGGTAGCTTTTTTTTTTTTTTTTAAACATCTTTATTGAAGTATAATTGCTTCACAGTGGTGTGTTAGTTTCTGCTTTATAACAAAGTTAATCAGCTACACATATACACACGTTCCCATATCTCCTCCCTCCCGAATCTCCCTCCCTCCCATCCTCCCCATCCCACCCCCCAAGGCGGTCACAAAGCACCGTGGCTCATGTTTTTTCCCACCTAATCTCGTTAGAAGAACAGCTTTTACTTGAAAATGTCTCCATCATCAAATGACTTCTGCTATTTTGTTTCAGCTACAGTAAGTTCATCTCACAGTCCGAGACCGCCATGGTGAATATGCCCTGACTCACACAGAACTAAACTTATTTTTCCCATAAATTGATCCTCCTTAGAAATTTAGCATTACATATAAATATGTTACTTGATCTTCCAAAAGTGAATGAGATTCAGTTCTAACTTGATTTTCATGAAATCTATTTTAAGAAATAGATGATGTGCTCATCAGTTGAGTGACACAGCGTAGAATATTAGGAGATTTTTGATTCTATTCCTGACTTTACTCTGATCCTGCAGCAAGGAATTTGGCTGCATGCGTGCTCCCTGTTAATGAGTCACCTGAGTGTCTCTGTGCAGTCAATGCAAAATATCAGCTAATACCCTTAATAGATTTTTACTGAAGGACTGTGCAAACTTATTAGTCCGGTATGTGCTGTAAAATGTGAATAACTTTCAAAAATCGTAACAATTACTCTATTATAATAGGTTGAAATACACTCTTTAAAACAGTATGGATTCATTAACTTTGGTTTGGAGACTGGATTATTTACTCTTTTCATCAGTGATTTTGATGACAGAACTCAGAATAAGTTCATTAGTCTTTGGATAACAATTAGGCAATGATGTTGACCTCCTGTGTGCTCTAAATACAAAGTGGCACTTGCTGTTCAGTCAAACAATGAATAAAAGGTAGAATGCAGTTCAGGAGAAACAAATGAATGACACGGGGCTAAAGAGAAAAACCACGACCTCTTTGTTGTCATGGCCCATTTCTTAGCTTAACTTCAGCATTACAGGACTCTTATTAAGAGTTTTTAAGAAGTTTACCACAACATTAGAATGAAATAGTAGGGATGTGAACAGAATCAATAAAGTATTGCTGGAATGGTGTGGAGAGAAGTTATGCTATGTATCAATCAAGAATAATGCTTCCCCTCTGTTCGGCGTTGGTCATATTTATTTGAGATATGATCCCATTTAATGTCCATATTCTAAGAGAGGTATGAAAAATTTGAGGAAGGTACCATAGATGAGCAACTAAAGTGATTCAGGGTTGGAATCTGGCAAGATGGAGGGAGGTCCAGGGGTGTAAGTTTAAGAAAGAAGGTGTTGTTTTGACTGGGTAAGAAGCTTAAAATTGACTTAACTGCCTTTAAGTAAATTAGATTTCAGTGTAAGAAGGGTTTTCACCCACACTTCATCTTCTAAGGGAAAGTAAACAAAATAAATTAGTGTAAATTGCTACCAGAGACTTAGATTGAGCAAAAGAAAGAACTCCATGGAATCTATTGCTGTTAAACTCCAGGAGGTACTGATAAATTATGGATTTTTTTCTCTGTGATTATCTTTTAAAATGAGATTTATCCATCTTGCTTGGATGATTGCTTACCCTGTTTCCTAAGAGTGTGATTCTCTAAGGCAATATTTTGGCTGAAGTGTATTAGCAAAGGAATTGAAAAATTAGTTCTGTCCCCATCATTTTGTTAAATTTCTTGCTATTCATGTACTTCAAAGCATTCATTTGACAAATACATATTGGGCATGGACTTATGTTAGCAAATGTTTTTATAATGGTAGGAAACAGCAATACATGCAATTATTGTCCCTGAAAAACAATACATAATATCTTGCCTAAACTTTGCTTCTGATTATTTATATGGAGTTTTATGTAAAGAAAATACTTCAAAGCTTGTATAATATAATGGCATATCTGTTGTTGCTTGCTTATCAGCTTTCAGATTTCCCTAAGAGAATTCATGATTTGTAAGTTCAAAAAATATCATTTTGGGTCACATAATAGACATAAGGGCTGCTTTCCAAACATTTGGCAACAAATTCTGACCTCCTGTTTAATGTTAGGTAGCTTAATGTAAGATGCTGTTATAGTAACAATTACTCAGAAACACAAACAAATATGCAAAACAGATAAAAGATGGCTTTCTAATGTATTTCTCCTGCTTTAAAAATACTCCAGTCAGGAGTGAGAAAGATACTTTTTAAAAAATATCTTTATATTTTTTGAATTTTGAACTGCATGAGTATATTGCCCATTTAAAATGTTACCTTATAATATTAAAAAATATATTTTTAAATACTTCAGTTTTTGTCTTAAAATTTCTTATAAATTCTTCTTTGAAACTGAAAAAAAAAATCAAGATCCACAGAATAATTTAATCTATTTTAACCTATACTCAGATCATTGCATTAGAGTGTTACTCTTTTCATTGTTTTCAGGGCTTCAAGTAAGGTGGCCTGAATAATAGACATAGAGGACATTCTGAGAATGAATACCTGTCAAAGCTTTTAAATATTACTTTGATGGAGAAGCATGTATCTTTTTCAAGGCACTTAACATAAGCAAGCATCTGGTAGGATTCTGTCTCTTCATGCAAACAGGTGTCCTTGAGACTTTATATTGAATTAACCACTTTTTCAAATAAGGAAAGAAAATACAGTTAGAAACAATTGAACAGTACCTCTACTTTCTCTTATCATGATAAAGTGACAAGGGAGAGAACTAGCATTCTTTTTTCTTTTCTTTAATTTTTTTTTTTTTTTGAGAACTTTCTATGTACCAAGATAATAAAATACAAGTTAAAGCAATAGGCAGTGTTAAGGGCTGTGTTCAGCTTAGGGTGCTATTACTTGGTATTATGACTAGAGGACCAGAAATACCCAAATCCTCTGGAGACCACAGCAACCACTCCCCCCGTGGTTTCTGAAGAAGGAATAATGGCAAAGAAAAGCAAAATAACACCTCATTATTTCCTGGGGATTTGGCCCCAAACCCCAGCACAAAGAATGCTGGCCAGATGGGCCAGACCACCTATCTGGAGCAACCACTTGAGGTGGTGAGGCCTAGTAGCTTCAAACCAAAGGAGGCCTCTTCTGTCCTAAAGTCCATATTGCATTTTTGCCCCTTATCACACTCCAACCACTTGTAAGAAGGAATCAAGGGAGAGTGATGTGTTTGGGCCTGGGGGAAATGAACCTTGACCCTAAAGATGCCAAGCACAGGGGGAGGATGTAAACCACTGAGAAAGCCACAACTGTGTATGCTGCTGGGTTCCTGTTCAGCCTTTAGCAAAAGTAGCCCAGTCTATCAAACCACAGCAACTTCTCCTCCTGGGGGTGGTGTGGGACAAGTGATGTGTGAGGAAGGTGGTGGGGAGAGTGGTCTTAAAGGGCACATTCTCCTAAGGGCAACAGGCTTGGCAACGCTGTTTGTGGTGGAAAGTAAATGAGCCACACTGCTGCTTTTGTTTCAAAGTCCAAGGCACACATCCCTCATGTTTATGCTAATGGCACATGCAACTCTTTGTCCTGAGGCTGAGGACTTGGAGCAAATGCAACCTTGTCATTTCAATCAAGTTTACAATGTAGGCTCATGATCTAGTTTCAGTGACTGGCCGTTTTCAGTCTATCCAAGAAGCAATCTTAGTTAAGTCTGGTTATATGTAGGTATGTGTTAAAGACCTAACTGGTCTTTAACCAGATTAATCTTTCAAAAATACAGCTTTATTGGGTGAAGAATGGACGGGAAGTTTCTGAACTGTTTTTCCAGCTCTTAGGTAAGTCTAAAGTTATCTCAATATAAAAAGTTTTTTAAAAAGTAGAAAACGAAAGACCAAGACAATAATGTGTTTAAGGAAAAAAAAAAATAGATGAAAGTGTATGTCTTTAAGGAAGTAAAGATATTCGTATATGTTTAATATACAAAAAAATAGCTTTTATGTTAACACACT
The DNA here is from genome assembly GCF_965194805.1 of Balaenoptera borealis. NCBI lineage: Eukaryota > Metazoa > Chordata > Mammalia > Artiodactyla > Balaenopteridae > Balaenoptera > Balaenoptera borealis. Next base: position 58,460,874 of record NC_138860.1, on the reverse strand, counting down.
GCTCAGAAACTTTCAGTGACTTCCTGTAGTTTATAGAATGCAATTCAAACTCTTTAGCCTTGGAATTCAAAATCTCTTAACCTAAGCCCCAGTCTACCGTCCCTGTAAAATAAGTTACTATCACCTACCCTAATCCAAATCTCTAGCCAAATTGGTCTCCTTGCTGACCTTCAGTGAGGATTTCCCTCTAGGATGCCCTCCATCCTTCTGGCTCATGAAATCTACAACAACCCTGCAAGGTACCTAAAATCTCCCTTCTTCCAGGAAGCCTTCCCTAAATACTCTCAGCCCATGGTAATACCTTGTTCTTCTGTACTCTTAAACCAAATAGTGCATTTAAAACTTTAACGCTTCTATTTATTAAAACTCCTTATTTTTAATGTCAATTTTATGTGTATATGTCTCATCTCTCTACTAGAATTTTTAAGCTGCTCAAAGTCAGGGCTTTATATATTTTTGGAATTCCCCACATTGCTTAGAATATTTATTCATTCAATAAACTTTTATCAGTTACCTTTTATGTGCCAGGCACTGTGCTGGGTGCTGGGAAAACAAAGCAAAGTTTAAATATTTAAATATTTCTTAAGGAAGCCTTTCTTGTTTCCCCCAGCCGGCTTAATCAGAGGGTCTCTCTTTTGGGGTCCCATTGCATCTTGCCTTTACTACTATCTTACTTAGAGGTATCATGCAGGGTCGTTTGTTAGATGGTGTGGCTGTCTCTTCCTTTAGACTGCGAGCACTTTAAGGATAGGCGCTCAGTCTGTTTTCACTGTGTCCCTCATGCTAAGAATAGTGCACGTACTAGTGCTCAGTATATGCGCACTGAATGAGACAATTACACAGAAACTGCAGCTGAAGGTCGTGGTGGGATAATTATGACTGAGGCCCTCACTTAAATAGGTCATTAGCTTTTAGGCAAGCTGTCTGAGAATCACATTCTTAGGATTTTTTTTTGATACTTTCTTCAATCAATGTATAATTTTAGTCATGATGTATGCATCATTACTAGCATGCCTTATGACACAGAATTTACACACACAGTTATGTGGATACATCAGCCATCATAGTGGTCACTTTACAAATCTGCAGATATACAAACTTTTTGAACTCCAGGAATGTGTGCTACCAACTCTATAATAATCTCTAGCAACAGGTATCAAGTCAGCATTAGACCTGAATTCCTTGAAGGCAAGGAATCCAATTTGGGTTTTAATCCATATTTGTATCACAAATGTCTAACACAAGCCAGGTACCTAGAACAGAGTATGTGCTTAATAAATGTTTGTGGAAGCAATAATTTGAATAATTACAGTTCTTCTCCCCACCCTACATCATTTTTTCACTAGCCTTTTTAATCTCTTATGGTTTTATCAGAGCTGCTAAGAATGGAACTTACTGACTTGAATTTCCTTCTACTCTCCCTACTTTTGTGCTCTAAAATCCTGAAATGACTAAAAGTGGCAGCTCCGAGAATGAAAAGGAGCAAAAAATACTTTTGTGATCTGAGAATTCATTTTCAGATCTATATGAATGCCGAAGGATTGAGTTTTTAATTAGATTTTAAACTGAAAATTGCTCATTCCTTACTAACAAAGAAAAACCTCATGATTCTTTTACATAATTGGGGTCCTCAATTATTTCTAGGAATAAACAGGCACATAGTTTAGAAGAATTTATCAAAGTCAATGTACTGAAATTTTAAATCCAGCTACAGTTATTTAGCTCACACTGCTCCAAAATACCTCAAAAGAAGTTGAAGTAGAGAGACTCCAAGTTTTTAAACTTGTCTTGATAACTCATATTACCACAGTAAGATTTTTTTTCTTAAGTGCAGTTTCCTGCAAAGTGGAGATTAATTCCTGATGCTTTGAGGGTTTGGGTTCTTCAGATAAAAGACTACAAAGGGAAAACATGAACATGCCATCTCCGGGAATAATTATACTCTTTAGATTTCATGGATGTTATACTGTTCCCCTGCACATTAGAACAGCTTTGCTCTATTTCAGTATAAAACAAACATTTCCTTATGGTATTAACCACCTATATGTTATAATTCACTCTGCGATACCTTGCAGTGGATGCTAGGTGAATACTTATTGAATAAATGAATGTCTTTCCTGATTATTAGGTGTTGAATATGGTCTCCCTATCATTTTTTCCCAGTCTTTTCTTGAAAGGTTAACTATACTATAAAGGAAAAATAAGGAAGCACACCTTCTGTTTCCTCGTTATAGTCCATCACAGCTTCCTGTATGTGTTAACACAGATGATAGAAGGAACCTTGCATATTTTTAACAAAAAGTTTCAGTGATCATGGCAGGATGGATGCTTTAAACAGGGCTGAGTATACAGTTGTTCTATTATCAAGACAACTGCCTGATTGAGAACAGCTCTCTGGAAGAACTCCAAGTATGTGTCTGGATTACCACAGGGTGCTGGAGTAATTAGAATTGCTAATGAGCAACCAATGACCTGGCTGATCTCCACAAAGTAGTTGAAGTGTATGGGATCCCTGAGACATGACTTAGTTGAAAGTGTTCTCTTCCTGTTCTAGCCTTCTTTGCCTCATTGGAAGTATTAAATGCACAGCAGATCTCTGCACAGGAAGCCCTAATGCAGACAGTAGGTTTGCAAGGTGTCCCCAGCCAACTCCATATGGGACAAGCCCTTCTCACAGTCTTATTGCTTGTAGAGACCTGCCATGATGACCACTTATAGACATTTTAAAATCAGGTATCATTTATCAAGTTCTACAAGCCAAATTGCAATAAATGCAGGTGGATAAATCCACAAGTAAGGGGCTGATGCTACTGCCCCAAGAGATGAAACTTGGCGTACATTTTGGGATGAATATGGTTTTTTGCATTTGAATTTCAAAAGGCTAGTGGCTCAAATGTTTTTAAGTGACTGATAAAAAGTCAGGGATGGTGAAAACAGTAGTAGTCTTTGCCTCTCTTTTCTTTTAAATGATTATTCCCTTAGTTCAGGTTTCACCTAACTGACAAGGTTTCACCATATTATGTCTTGCTCAGTTATCGTCACCATGCGACTTCTGTTACAAGACAGACTCCTTCCCTGTTTCTGCACTTTGTCTGGGGTGAGATTCTTTATCAAGTGGCATTTCCCTCACTCCAAATACTTTTAAGAAAAAGAGTCTCTTTCAATTCTCCATCAACCTGAGCGGGCTGAGGTTAGGCACTCCCAGCGCTGAATGGGTCAAACACTCCTTTTTGCCCCTTGGCTCTTCGTTACTCAAAGTCCTATCTTCCCAACTACATTTCCGTGACTGCTGTTTCTCAGAAGAAAAATACGCTCTATGTTATTTTCACGAAATCATGAAGAATCATATAATCTTTTTGCTCTCTCATTTGAGCTTAAATCTTAGGAAAAACAATTATTGCCTAAGGGTATTTAGTTTTCAAGTGGTTTAACTATTCGCTGACTTTTTGGCTTGTAAACTCTCTAAATGACCACTAATGCCAATAAGCTTTGTCCAAGCTGTCCTTTAAAATATTCCAGTTAACTTGAGTCTTGGGGATAGAAAGTTAATCTGGAGATTTTTACCTTGAATTTTGGGATAAGAAGAAACTTAAGAAAGGTCTTATGTGACTTGAGAGAAAACTTCACGAATAAGCCTGACTTAGTAGAAACAGAGTATTTGCAGCTATGGACATAGACTCATATTATTCCGTTTACTGACTGGGTGACATTGGACTAGTTGTTATTTGATATGAACATCAGTTTCCATAACTGTGAAATTATTTGTTGTGATATTTAAATAAAATACCTGTAATTTCTTTTCCTCTTTTAAAGAAATTTGACTTTCAGTTTTTATAACATCAAAGAACTGAGAGCAAAATCCAGTAATACGTTGTTTTGTAGTATGAGAAGAAAATTCCCTTGCAGCTCTGTTTATAAACTTAGTTGCATTTTTTTCTAAGTATGTTTAGGAAGCAGGTTTGGAAGGAGCTAGAAATCTGTGTACTGCAAATTAGCTTCTGCATAAATGTTTTCAGAGAGGAAGGATTAGACAGCAGAAGAGTATCACATGAAGAGAAACTAGAGAGCTTTTTAGTTTTGTTCTATTTATGTTTAAATTCATATACATCAAGCATTTGATATATGTTAAATGCATTTTTTTTATGTCGTCATAATAAGTGTCTCAAGAGGAGGTACCATTAATATTCTCACTTGATAGATGAGGAAACAGACTTGGGAGGTCAGGCACCTCACAGCTAATAAAATGGCAAAGCTCCTTTTTGAAAAGAGGTGTGTTGGACTTGAGCTTTTAACAACTAACGGGGAGGGTAGAGGTGAATGGGGCTGACTCTGGAGCTAGGCTGCCATTACTAACTGTGAGACCTAGGGCCTTAATCTCTCTGCACCTCCTAAGTTTCATATCTGTAATGTAAATGAAAATAGGATTAAATTAGTTAATATATGTAAAGCTCATAACATAGCACCTGGAATATGATAAGGACTTCATTGTTAATTGGTGGTTTCATTGTCAGTGTTATTATAATTATTTTCTAAAGATGGTCTCGTTGGGGTGATTTGTTTAGAATTCATTAATGGAACATCATAATGTTCTTGTTTGCTTTGGTTTTCTGGCAGAAAGAGCTAGGGAATATTTGAGTCTGGCCATCTACCCTCACATGAATTAATTCTTAGAGTCTGCATTTGAAGAAGGCTGGTGCAGTATACCTTTTTTGTAACCAAATCATAAAAAAGGAAAATTGAATTTTGAGTTACGAGGGATCATGTCAGATCTGTCTTCATTTCATGCTAAACTAAAATTAGAAAAAGATCTAACAGGTGATATTTCTATACTGTTGGGAATATAGTAATGTTATTATTCATCTGGAATTTTAACTTCTGCCCATCTCTGAATTCACAGTCTCTTTCTATATCCTGGTCTGGTATTTCTGTTCCTTTTCAACATAACTTCTGAGAAATAGAGGTTGATTAGTTTTGTGCCTCAAAGGACATACCTCCAATTGCTCTAATGAGTCCAAAAGACGTTGTGAGGAACAGCACATAATTTCAAAGAAAAGAGAGTTTGTAAGTGGTAATGATTAACTAGTGATATTGATTCTTTCCCCTCATACTTATTCTGGATTATCTTCTTTTTTTTTTTTTTTTTTAAATGGAGTTTATTGAACAACTCTAAATATTTCATGGAAGGGAAATTCAAGCACTTAGCACCGTGGTAGCACAGCAAACACTGTAGAGGTCAATTTTTTTTTTTTAATTAATTAATTTATTTTTGGCTGCGTTGGGTCTTCATTGCTGCGCGTGGGCTTTCTCTAGTTGCGGCGAGCGGGGGCTACTCTTTGTTGTGGTGCGCGGGCTTCTCATTGCGGTGGCTTGTCTTTGTTGCAGAGCGCAGGCTCTAGGCGCGCGGGCTCTAGAGCGCAGGCTCAGTAGTTGTGATGCACAGGCTTAGTTACTGTGCAGCATGGGGAATCTTCCCGGACCAGAGCTCAAACCCTTGTTCCCTGCATTGGCAGGTGGATTCTTAACCACTGCGCCACCAGGGAAGTCCCTGTTATTATCTTCTTAATTCAAGTTAAGCTATTTTGGCTTTCTGGAAACATAAACAATAGAACGATTTTTTTCAGGTCAGTATGATCATGGTAGTGAATAATTTATTACTTTTTATTTAAACATAGAATTTAATGTTATATGATAAAGGTTTATGAGTAGAATATAAGACTGAGGTTACCTAAGTCAAAATTTACCACTTGGGGTGGGGTGTGACTATGTACAAGGAAGAGAAATAAATTGGATATATATTTTTTCTGAAATTCTTATTTATATGTCATTCTCCATTTAAAATGGTTGGGTAGAGGAGCTATATACTGTCTGTCAGTGCTCTGCAAGACCTCAGTACCAGCTTCTCCTCGGCGGCAAGTGAGGAGATGCGAACATATTTTGGAAAATGTACTCATTTCAACCTTAGACAGAAGAGTTAGGCTGATGACAATATTGAACAGTGTTTGTTAAATTGACTTAACCAATATTTATTATATAGTCATCTTGAGTTGTGCTGATTTCTGTATCCAGATGATAGATATAAATAAATAGGGTAGTGCACCCCCCCAAAAAAATCCTGTAAATAACAGTACTTGAGTCTTTATTCTCTCCATTTTAGAGGAAGGTTAAGAAGAGGGGATGTGGATTTGTATTCCAGACATAAGAAATAATCTCAAGTGTAGAGGCTTGGGAGCATGAAAGAATGATATGTTCAGGGAACTTTACATGTGACTGCAGAACAGCACCTGGGGCCTGGCGAATAAGAGGTGCTTGCTATTTATGAATGAATAAATATTTGTTGAAGAAATAAACAAGGTGCCTTGAGAAGAATGATGGGAAACGTGTGTGGAATGTAAAGGGGAACAGGGTAGGGAGCCTGCTAAAGAGCTGAAACTCATTCCTTCTGGTAAGTGGTTCATAGCTGGCGTGCTCCTGCTTCTCAGTGAGGAAGACCACCTTCATAGGTGGGCTTCTAAGACTTCACTTATTCATTTTTCTACATCTGTGAATACATGCTATTCTGCTGCTATCTGTCAGCCTTAAGCTGAGTTGTGGACTGTGTGATTCAGTATAGAGAAGGATACAGCTATGCATGTAAAAAGATGGTGAGCCACGGTTACAGGTAGTGGAGAGCTCTTGAAGGGGTTGAGCAAGGAAACAATTTGGTCAGGCTTGTGTGTTACAGACATTATTCTAGTAGATATGTAGAGGATGGACTGAAATGGGGGAAAAACTGGACATAAAGAGAACATTTAAGAAGTGAGTGTTATTTGTGTGAAAGATGATGGATCCCAGAACTAAGGCACTGAGAGTGATGACAGAGAGATAGGGAAGCAAGAGAGGTATTAAAGTGGTAGAATTGACAAACTTTTGATTTAGCCATTGGATGAGGGAACTGAGAGAGAGAAGGGTCAGGGCTGATTCCAAGGTTTTTGCTTAAGAAAATGGGCAGAATGGCAGTATCAGTAACCACACAGAGAATCGAGGAAGTGGTAGGAATGTTAGGGATAATAATTACTTTAGTTTGGGATAAATTGAGATTCACAAATGTGTGAGCCATCCAGGCAAAGATGTCCAATTGGAAATGCAGAATTTAGTCTCAAAAGAGAACTTTTAATCCTGAAGCTGGCCAGGGAGAAGTATTATACCAAGGAATGATTTCAAGATAAATTAAAAAGGAATAAAACTATGGTTAGATTTACTTGTGATTAAAAGTATTAAAGTTGAGAGTTTACTGTTAAGATAATTCATAGCATTCATGTTTGTCTTTCAAAGGTTTAATATTCATTAAATTTGCTAGGCCTACACTTTTATATTTGCTAAATGAATATAAAAAATTATTCATCTTTAAGTGGAGATATGTACAGTTTAAGTCTTCTGGATCATATGTCCAGGACCAAGCCAGCATGACGGTATTTAGAGTCCACATACCTCAGAGGAAATTAGCGTCTTAAATGCTGAACTTGAAATCATGATGAGGCAATAGTGGTGCCATAACCTTATGTTCTAAGAAAAACTAGATCTATTGATTTTACTGACTAGAAATATTTAAAATGATACAATTCTTTATAATGTATGCTCTATGGAAAATGAAGGGAAACTATTATGCTTTCAAATATTAGAGAATATTTCTTATAAGTACTATAGTTGAACCTTAAACAAATTTGATGATTGAGTATAAAATGAGGGTTTTTTTTTTTTCTTTTTTTCTGGGCTTGAGTCCACCAACTCAGGAAGGAAATATAAATTAATGGAGCGTAAGTTTAAGTTTTCAATACAAGGTTTTAAGACCTTTCCTGCTTAACTGTGGGTCCATTGTTAAATGAATATGCTCTATTTTGAAATAAATATGTCCATAAGTGAATGGAGAAGATTTGAGGCTGAAAACACTTTTTTCCTTGGCAGCAGCTGAGACTTGGATACTAACTCTTGATTTTCACTGTTTGGTTTAGAAGGGACTGACAAGTTACACCTTGGTGATTTATCTTCCTTGGCTGACATTTTTGAACAAATTCCTTAGTGTGTTATACTTAGAGTTGGTGTTGTGCTTAATGTTTCCTTTTCGTAATGTTTAATATTACTTGTTAATTTACCTTATATCAGAGAAAGTGTGCTAAGGTATCTGGAAAGAGCAATGTCTGATGATGAAGGGTTGGTAGACTATCCTATGGATAGCTCATAGACTGCAAGTAGATAATTTATTTTTTTATTTTGTTTTGTGTTTTCATAAATGGGTGAAAGATATTGCTGAGTTCCAGGTTTATTCTCTGATAGTAAAGGTACTTATGATAAGCATTCATTATGGATATTAATAAGCATTTTCTTTCTTTTTTTATCGGGGTATAATTGCTTTATAGTGTTGTGTTAGTTTCTGCTGTACAACAAAGTGAATCAACTATATGTATACATGTATCCCCTCCCTCTTGGACCTCCCTCCCACCCATTCCCCCCCCACATCCCACCCATCTAGGTCATCACAGAGCAGTGAGCTGAGCTCACTGTGCTATACCATTTTCTTAATGAGATATCACAACAAGGCTCAGAAAGGGACCACTTATCTAAATTGCTTTATTTCTTTCAAAAAGAGGCACATTGGGCTTCCCTGGTGGTGCAGTGGTTAAGAATCCACCTGCCAATGCAGGGGACACGGGTTCGAGCCCTTGTCCGGGAAGATCCCACATGCCGTGGAGCAGCTAAGCCCATGCGCCACAACTACTGAGCCTGTGTTTTAGAACGCGTGGGCCACAACTACTGAAGCCTACGTGCCTAGAGCCCGTGCTCCACCACAAAGAGAAGCCACCGCAATGAGAAGCCTGAGCACCACAACGAAGAGTAGCCCCCACTCACCGCAGCTAGAGAAAGCCCGTGCGCAGCAACAGAGACCCAATGCAGCCAAAAATAAATAAATAAAATAAATAAATTTTAAAAACGAAAAAAAAAAGAAGAAGAAGAGACACATTAATAGCGAGATCAGCATCCAGTTGTGGAAGTACTGATTTTTAAAAAATTATTATCTTTTTCCACATGGAGTAAATGCAGTTCATTAAAGCATGCTGCATTCTGATAAGACAACTGCCAGGGAATTATATTCACAATAACAATCTATCTGTTTCATTGCCATACACTCTCTCCTGACTTTGCTCAGATATCTTCCAAATTGCTGTCATTGCTTATGCAGGAGATATGGTAAAGATTATGACTGGATCAGCACAAATGTATTCCCACTTTTGGAAAAACAACAATATTCTGACTGTGAAACAGTACTATCTTTATTTGCAAACAACAATCCTCTTACCCATTGTGTGTATACCTTGATTTTCCTCTTTAATTTTAAAAGTGATAAAAACTAAACATAGCAGGTAACTCATATATTTGGTTACTCAAATCTTATTCATAATGATTTACTCATTAATAATTATTGAGTACTTAACTATAGTTACAGGTTGTGCCTTGGGAAAAACTGAGTCAATATGTAAGGTGTAGACCTTATTTCCTGAAGATCTAACAGTATCATATGGAAGTTTCCATTCATATATATATAATTTCAGTGATGTTAGAAAATCCATGTTATTTGAAACCAAGGGAGTAATATACATAATAAGTACAAATAAGAGACTGGAGGAAAGAAAATCCTCTGAGAACTAATAGTGGTAAAGAAGATTGCATGAATGAGATGGGAGCTGAGGTGTACTTTTCTCCTGTTTTATTACGAAAATTTTCAAACATTCAAAAGGTAAAAGAATTTTACAGTGAGTACCAGTATGCCCTTTACCACTACCGTTGACTTTTTTTCAATATTTGCTTTATCACCCATAAGATATATTTTAATGATAAGCAAAAAAGACAGGTCCCGCTGAAAGGATCAAAGTGTGTTTAAGGGGACTTCCCTGGTGGCGCTGTGGTTAAGAATCTGCCTGCCAATGCAGGGGACATGGGTTCGAGCCCTGGTCCGGGAAGATCCCACATGCTGCAGAGCAACTAAGCCCGTGTGTCACAACTACTGAGCCTGCGCTCTAGAGCCCGCGAGCCACAACTACTGAGCCCACGTGCCTTAGAGCCCACGCATCACAACTACTGAAGCCCACGCACTCTAAGGCCCGTGTGCCGCAACTACTGAACCCACGTTCTGCAACTACTGAAGCCCATGTGCCTAGAGCCCGTGCTCCGCAACAAGAGAAGCCACCGCAATGAGAAGCCCACACACAGCAACGAAGACCCAATGCAGCCAAATTAAATAAATAAATAAAATAAAAGATAAAAGTGTGTTCAAGGTGGGGAAAAAGTAGCAGACAGGTTTTGTGATACAGTCCCCAATGATCTCTCTACACACCCTTGTATAATCCCCTCCCACACTGTAGCAGGGTTGATCTGTGTGACTATGGTAGGTTCAATAAACTCCCTCCCCTACCCTCCCAGCCCAAAGATGTGCATGCCCCAATCTCTAGAACCTGTATATATGTTATCTTATATGGCAGAAGGGACTTTGCATATGTGATTTGTGCATAAGTTAAGGATTTTGAGATGGGGAAATTATCTTCGATTATCTGGGTGAACTCAATATAATTACAGGTCCCTATAAAAGGGAGGCAGTAGACTTATTGTTAGAAAGAAGATATAAGGATGGAAGCAGAGGTCAGAGAGGAGAGAGGATTGTACCTTACTTACTGGATTTGGAGGAAGATGGATGAAAGGACCACAAGCCAAGGAATACGGGTGGCCTATAGAAGCTGGAAAAGAAAGGAAATGGATTCTCCCCTAGGGCCTCCAAAAGGAATGCAGTCCTGCTGACTCATTTTAGACTTCTGATCTCCAGAACTATAAATTTGTGTCACATAAAGCCACCAAGTTTGTGGTAATTTGTTATAGCAGTGATTGGAAACCAATACAGTGACCAGCAGAATATGGCAAAAGTGAAGGTATATCACTTCTGAGGCAATTTGATTATAAAAGACTGCAGCTTCAGTCTTGGGCTCTCTCTTTCTTGGATCACTCACTGTGGGAGAGGTCAGCTGCCATGTCATGAGGACACACAGCAGGCAGCCTATGAAGAGGCCCACATGTCAAGGAACTGAGGTTTCCAGCCAGTGGCCAGCAAGGAAATGAGAGGTGTCATTCACCATGTGAGTGATCTTGAAAGCAGATCTTCCCCTAGTTGAACCTTCTGATGACTGCAGCTCCAGCCAGCAGCTTGATTGCAATCCATGGGAGACCCTGAGCCAGAATCACCTAGCTAAGCCAATCACAGATTCCTGACCCACAGAAACTATGAGATAATAAATATATATTATTTTAAGGTGCTTAGATTGGGGGCAATTCTCTATGCACCAAAGGACAACTATACAGAGTTGAAATGGTGGGTTGAGGAGAGATTGTTGAAGGTTTGAATGCTATCCTAATTGACTGCTCAGTAGGGAACCCTTGAAAGTTTTTGATCTGGGAAGTGACCAACTCAAAGCAATAGCAAAATTTGTGGGGTTGGATATGTTAGAGAAAGGGGAGGCTGGAGGGAAGAAAAATAGATATAGTAATATTAGGGATAGTAAAATTAGATATAGCAATGAAAGCCTGTTCCAGGGCTATGAATTTAAGAAGGAAAAGGAAAGAACACAGGTAAAACTTCAAAAGAAACTCAGTAGTACTTGGTGACTGAACGGACTCAAGGGAAAGGGAAATTGAGAAGTGGAAGATGGTGTGTTTTGAGTTTAAGAGAACAATGGTATAATTCTGAAACTGGGATATTTAAAATAAGAACCAGTTTTTATTCTCTCTGAAATTAAGTTGGATAGGTGAAAATGCTCAAAAAGAAATTTAAGATAAAGGATTTCATTACCTGCCTTGTGGGGGCTTAGAAATGTAGGATAAGTGAGAGATGAAACTGGGACATGAGACAGTAAGAGCAAGGGATATAATGTTACAAGATACACAGTGGCATGTATAGAGACCTAAGCAATTTGACTCTTAAGTGTTCTTACAGCCACCCCAGAGGAAATGCTGATGATAGCATGGTTTCAGTACCGATAGGACTAAAACAGACTGAGAGGAATGTCGTCCTTGGCTCATCCTAAAAGGTACATGCATCCTCAGCATTGCCCTATGGTAAACATCATTATTTTCATAGGATTTTTTCCTTGATATGTTTCTTAATGTACTCACTGAGTGTAACGGTCAGATAAAAATAAAAACAATTTGATTTTGGGTCCAAAACATTAGTGATAAAAAATAAATCTAAATCTTGAGAAGGTGTCCAGAGATTGAGAGTCATTTACTCCAAAATATTTATTGAGTATTTACTGTGTGTTAGGGTCTGTGTGAAATTCTGAGAGTACCACAGGAATTTTATATATATAGTACTAGTGAAGATGACAGGAGAGAAGAGAAGGAGGTTGATCAGTAAGTTGTGGAGAATTCACAAGGACTGGGAATGAACAAAGATGAACAGAGATGAAGCAGCTAGAGAAACAAGATAGTAAATAGTGCCAGTCATAATGGTGGCAAGAGAGAGAGAGAGAAAGAAACATCCTGGTTTACTGTAGCATCAAATTGATGTTTAGGAGATATCAATGAGAAGTAAGAATAGGTCACTGGGTTTGATCATTAGTTGATCATCAGTGATATTTAGGATTTCATTGTCAATATGATGGTAAGGATAGGAGCCAGATTGCAGAGGGTTAAGGGGGGACCTTCTGGAGATGAAATGGAATCAGCAGACTCTAAGTCATTCTTCCAGCTCCCTGGGCATGGCTACATCACTTTATGTCTCAGTCCATAAAACAGAACAAAAGTAGCAATCTCCTTCTAGCCCAAGATATAAGGAGTGTTTTGAGTGCTGGGTGATATACGGTAAATACAGGACATTGATAGTAGTTATCAGTGTGTACTTTGAATAAAACTAGACTTGAGGATTGATTACTGAAATAGTTGGTTTGTGGAGTCTACTTTTAGATTGTCACCTCTAATTTTGCATTAATATAAAGCATCCCCTGTCTGGACTGGAATTTGGAATTTTTGTTTATTACTAGTGGTGCCTGTGTCATCTGTGACCTTTGGTTTATGTGTTATGAGGTGGAATTTGGTAATTGGTGGTCTTGCAAAGCTTTTCTGACTAGTCCTGCTGGGTCTCAATTTTGACAGGTTGTTATTCCCACTAGGTTTTAATCAGATGTAGAATTTAGTGTGATATTAGTACTCTCACTGTGTCATTCAGGAAACCAAAATAAAATAATAGATATGACCATGCTTTGAAAAAGTAAAGGATCATTTAAGTATTAATTATGTTTACCATCATTATGAAAACAATTGAAAGTATTATTCTATTAAAATAATGTTTAATTATTATTAATTAATAATGAAAGGAGACAGAGGAAATGGAGGGTAAAGGAGGGGGTGTGATTTTCTCAGCAAACTTCAAATACATCTACATAAAAAGGATTCTGATAGATAAATAGTCTAAGGACAACTGGATCCAATGCAATAAATGCAATACATCTTATTGCTTGTGTATCTGAGTTTATTGTGGATTATAGTTTGGTTTAGGTAAAACTTCTCATCATATAGCATAACTGAGGAAAGCAGGAGAGTATAAAAAGTTTCCTTCCTTTTTCTGCAGGGAAATCATACTGCTTATTTGAGCCCTAATTATTACCCAGAGGAATGCTGCATACTTCTCCAGTGGTTGTGTGTTTTTGTGGAGAGTTAAAAGAGAAGCTGCCCATATGCTTCCCATAGTGATATTACCAATCCTAGAACTGTGACCCAGAATACTCTGCTGGGTTGTGTACGTGCATGGAAATTTGTCCACCTGTGGCATGTGTTGTTTACTTGTGAAAAGATCATAATGTCTGATAGGTTTGTTTCCTAGTCATGAATGTAATGTAAGATTACATCAAACAAGGATAAGTTATCCAGTTGCCAACATTTAAAAATCATTTTTTCATTGTCAACCAGCTGCAACGCCAGGCTCTAAGGAGCACAGATCTTCCTTCATTTGGCTCATAATCTAGATTGTGAAGTCCAAACATCAGGACAAGTGGTTTCAAGTTTCATTTTTCATATAGTAGTTGTTTTAGTGTGTTTGGTCTGCTATAACAAAACCCAAAGCCTGGGTGGCTTATAAATAACAGAAGTTTATTTCTCAGAGTTCTGGAGGCTAGAAGTCCAAGATCAAGACACAGAAAGTTCAGTGTCTGGTAAGGCCTGTTTCCTGGTTCATAGACAGCTGTCTTCCCTCTGTGTCCTTACATGGCAGAAGGGGTGAGGGAGTTCCCTGGGATCTCTTTTATAAGGGCACTAATCCCATTCAGTGGGGCTCTACCCTCATGACCTAATCACCTCCCAAAGACCCCACCTCCTAATACCATCACACTGGGGATTAGATTTCAATATATGGATTCTGGGGAACACAAACATTTAGTCTCTAACAGTAGTTTTGAAAGCATGTGAGAGTTCTCAAAATACAGTTTTTTAAAAGGTGCTTTTCCATCATTTCTAAGATAAATTTGTTCTTTTGGCAAAGGTGATTTTAATTGTTGGCGCATTTCCAAGACAAGGAACACACTCTGTTGACACTCCTTTCAAAACGATCAGATGAAAACAAGGCACACAATGCCAAGCCACAGACTCTCCATTGTACTCTTGTTGAATCCATTCTTATGCTTTAGAACAGTTGAGTTTATATATACATCTTGCTAGTAGGGCAGTTCTCTGAAAGATTATACTACTTTCTTTATGCACAATGTCAGTGCCACAGTATTAAACAGAAATGAAATATGTGTCTGTGCTTTCCTTCTTAAAAATGTGAATGTATTTCTCTATAGAGTTGTTTTGTAGCTGTCTTGCTATTAAAGTAGTGCCCAGCTCCAGGCCTGCAGGCTGCTGACACACAGTCTCACAAATTTATGAATGCCAAAGCATGGAGCAAAATGAAAACAACTGGGGGAATGTTTAAGGGAAATAATTGGACTGTATCCAGATGTGCATGTGTAAAACATCACCCCTTAACTCCTCCCCCATATCCTGTCCAAAGACAGGATTTTTTTTTTTCTTTTTCTTTTTTCAAAAATAAACTGAGGTTATTTGAAAGAAGTCATGGTCCCTGACTGAAACTGAGTAGGCAAAGCCAGGCTGAACATAATCGTGTATGTTCTTGGTGTCTTTGTGTTTTAATTAACTCATTGGATGCTATGAATCAGTCTGCCTTATGGCTGTTCTTCATAGCTATGGCCACAATTTCATGTACTCCATCTGAGGATAATATGTAAGAGTTTTCAGGAATGTTAATTTTCTTGAATTTGGGGTTGTCATAAACGATAACTTTTTACTATTAGAAATGGGCAACATTAAATTGTCTAGTGTGGAGGAGGTCGTTAGGATAGGCAGTGAAATCTGGTTACAAGGGAAAAGAAGTGTGAGAGCATTTATGGATTTGTTTGTTTGTTTGTTTGTTTATTAGTCCAAGACCAGCCAGAGGAACTAAAGGGAAAATAAAAAAGAAGTTGTCTCTATGGTGCTTAGCTCACTAGATAAAACATAAAAATGGAGGTAATAGTGACCTTGCATACATGAAATTAATTTAGGACCAGTCATCACTGGGACAAAAAAAAACTAGAGAACAGGGGTGCTCTGAGTAAGAACCTTTGCATGTTGGTATCTGACCATCATATGTATCTTAATGTACCAGAGGTGAAGCAATAAGATACACTTTTAGCTTAAATGTCAAGAAATAGTTCCTTGAAAGCAATAACCAAATCCAACTAATTTCAATAAAGGAGTTTTCTCATTGCCTTGCTTTTCTCTTGTTCTGCATAAGAACAAAAATAAAGATGAAATTAAATTGTAATGAACTTGCTTAGAAGTACTCATTAAGACAGAGCATATAAAGACCTCCTGCCTGCATGCCCCTCCCTGTGCGGTCTCAGAGACTCTCCCAGGGGATTAGAATTCCCAGCCTCATTAGGCAGAATCTTGAGACTGGATTTCTGTTTTATTCAGAAAGAGAAAACAAAGTAGAGATATTAGAGACATTTTAAATACCCAATTTTTTATCCTATTTTAGAAAGGATTAAAGACCCCAATTCTCAATGTTTCTGCAGTGGGTGGCAGATTTTTATCATAAAACTTCAATATTAGAACAGTATCAGCACTTCATTTTGAGGATAAGCATTGATTATCTAATATCATTCCAACTGTGCAGATAATTATCCAATATAAAGCCTAATTTTAATATCTTAATTACTGGAAATGATTTCCACAAACAAGGAATTAGTCCATATTCTCAGCTCCTTTACCAAAGGGAACTGAGTGCAGAAAGGCATTGTCCTGTGCCAGATGCCAGGAAATAAGTGGGAAACGATGGACCCAGAGAGGGAAAGTAGATGAGAAGATCACTTGTTTAATAATTATATGTATACAGGGCTTCCCTGGTGGCGCAGTGGTTGAGAGTCCGCCTGCCAGTGCAGGGGACATGGGTTCGAGCCCTGGTCCAGGAGGATCCCACATGCCGTGGAGCAACTAGGCCCGTGCGCCACAACTACTGAGCCTGCGCTCTAGAGCCTGCGAGCCACAACTACTGAAGCCTGTGCCTAGAGCCCGTGCTCCCCAGAGGGAGGGGCCACCTCAATGAGAAGCCTGCGCGCCGCAACAAAGAGTGGCCCCCGCTCGCCGCAACTGGAGAAAGCCCGCATGCAGCAATGAAGATCCAACACAGCCATAAATAAATAAATAAACAAACAAACAAACAAACCAAAGCTGAGATTATAAAAAAAAATAATTATATGTATACATATAGCACCTATCCCTATACCATGCCTATTATTCCCCTCCAGATCGTCTCCACCTACTTCCTGATTGTGATATATTTCAGTTATTCAGTTTGGGTTTCAAAAGCAAATAATTTCTGGGAGAGCCAGATATATTGATTTTATACACCTTATGAATATATAATTTCATGATGTTGAAAATATTCTATATTATCTACAGTTTTTTTAAAAACAGTTAAATTAACATAAATTAAAGTTTGATGTCTTAAGTGAAAACTTGGTGAATAAATGCTCTAGAACTATTTCTGTGGCAGTTTAAGGACAAAAACAGTGATTCTGGGTTTTAAAACTCAAATACAGTAAACATTATGGACTTATTTAGTAAGGGTTGTACTTGGTCTGGCAGATGATAAAATCTTCAATTACTAGAATGGCAAAACACATCAGTGGCTTAAAATCATTGACAATTATTTGACATCGCATTCAAACATTTTTCTTGCTAGAGAACCCGAGAGCAGTGTAGTAGGAATGACTACATTAGTGCTCAAAACAAGAACAACCACAACAGTGACAGCAAAATCTGGGTTCTTGACTCAGTTGTACCACTTAGGGCAGTTTGACCTTGGATTAGTTGCTTGACTTCTATGAGCCTGTTTTCTCTCTCTATAATGAGACTGGGATCTCTATCCTGCTCACTTCACATGTTGTGAAGGTCATTACATTTATTGTCGTATCCCTGCAAAGTTCCCTACCCCTCCCTACCACTCACCTAAATCAGCTCCTGCTCTGGTCTTCATCTGGAAAACACCACCTTTATCCGTTTTTTATTTAGGTCAAAAAGCCAGGAGTAATCTTCCATCCTCTCCTCATTCCACCCTTTCCAATTCATCCCCAAGTCCTGCTGATTCTATCTCAAAATATATCTCAAATCCACCTCCTTCTTTTTAGCCACACTGCCACTAGCCTGGTCCCAGCCTTGGTCATTGCTCATCTGGATGGCCACAGTGCCCTGTCAGTGTCTCCTTCTACTCTTTCCCTCTGCACCTCATCACATCCCAGAGTAATATTTTAAAAGCAAAAATCAGATCTTTTCACTTTTTTTTTTTGCTTAAAACATTCCAGTGGCCTCAGTTGCCCTTAGGACACAATATAAAATCTTTCATTTGACCCCCACACCCTGGTCCCTTCCTGCCTCTTTGCCTTCATCAGCACTTCCTTGCCCCTCCCTCTCCCCACATTCAGGGGCTGCACTCTTGCCACACCAACCCCTTTTCATTTTTCCTTTGAGTAGCACTCCTTCCCACTCTAGGGCCTATATCCTTTCAGCTTTAATATTCCACATAGGGGCTTTCCTGATGGTGCAGTGGTTAAGAATCTGCCTGCCAATAGAGGGGACACGGGTTCGAGCCCTGGTCCGGGAAGATCCCACATGCTGCGGAGCAACTAAGCCAGTGCGCCACAACTACTGAGCCTGCGCTCTAGAGCCCAGGAGCTACAACTACTGAAGCCAGTGCACCTAGAGCCCATGCTCCGCAACAAGGAGAAACCACTGCAATGAGAAGCCCGCGCACCGCAACGAAGAGTAGCCTCCACTCACCGCAACTAGAGAAAGCCTGCGCGCAGCAACGAAGACCCAACGCAGCCAAAAGAAGAAAAAAAAAAAAAGATTCCACATAAATGTGGCCTTTTTTAGAGAAGCTTTCTCTGACTTCGCCTTCTAGTCTAAATTAGATTTCCCTTGTCATACTCTCTCATGGCACCTTCTTTTTCCTTGGAGCACTTATTCCAATATATAATTACATATTTATTTGTGTATTTGTTCCCTGGTGCTAAACCCAGGGGGCCAAGAGCCTTGTCTCTAGTGTTCACTGCTGAATCCTGAAGGCAGACATATTGCCTGCATACAGAGGCTCTTGAATGGCACTCTGCCAAGTGCTGGGAATGCAAAGTTCATTTTGCCACAGTCCCTGGCCTCGAGAAACTCACCATCACTTCATGAGAAAGAAAGATGAACAGGAATTATTTGTCATCATTCTGTAGCTCAGAGAAATTCTTAAAAATGAGTTTTAAGATCAGAGAAAAGAGTATATTTCAAGCAATCATACAGAAGCATTCTCATGACAAGAGAAGTCTCTTCTCAGTTGGAAGGGGCATTAACAGTTCAGGCCATTAAATAGTTACTACTGGTTTAGACAGGAGTGTCATTATATATTTAGAGTGGAATCTACCACTAAACCAGAAAATTTGCTAGCTTGTATTAAGCATTTCTTGCTATTCATTCTTTTTTATGTGCATTTGTGTATGAATCTGTATGTGTATCCATGTGTGTATGAACTTTCTATCCATAAGGTTCTGTTCTATGAGTGGGAAAACATCCTTTTTGGTGAATGTTGCTCTGGCTTCCAGAATCCCTGAAGAGGACAAAAGGAGAATGCAGAATGTAGAGGGGGAGATGTTGCAATCTAATATGGATATAGAAATAGATATAAAGAATAGGTTGAAAGAATCGTCTCTTCCAATACAGAGTATGTATAAAGTGAGCTGGGTGAACGTACACAACTCTGTGCAATCTTTTAAAATCCTCCCACTATAAAAGGATGTTAAAAATGCCTAAGAACCCAAATGATCCCAAGCACACTGATGCGGGATTTAGATACGTAGTCCAAATTTAGCATCAGACAACGTCAATTATTAAACAAATAAAGAAAATGGTCACAAAACAAATATGGAAAATATTACCTTTATAACAGTTTAAATTATACAGCTTTTCTAAAACATACTTACTGCATAAAATAAAACCTATCTACAGAGGCACAGCAGTTTTCTTCCATGACTGGGAAGCTAGTCATTGAAAAATAGGAACTTAGAATTAATTTTGTTTAGAAGTTGAGAAATTTGGAAATGTTTATTCTCCCTTCTGAACATCACACTCAGCACAGTATCGAACAGCATGATGGGGAAAGCATGGTGATACCCCAGAACATCTCCCCAGGCTAGGTGCTGAGGACCAAATCCCTCTTTTGGAAATTCCTTGTCTCCGGTTAATACTTGCTCTCTTCATATTGTCTACTTTATAAGACAGATCCTTCTGAGAGGTGTAAGTCTGGATGTAGGAAAGGAGGAGAATATCTTAGAATTTACTGAATGCTGAATCTGGGCCATGCACTTGGCATGCGCATTCCCCTTGCAATCTTGTGTTTTCCCCATTTTACAAATGCAGAATCCAAGCCTCAGAGAGATTGAGGAACCTTCTTGAGTACTCTTTTTCATGAGTGAATTGTAGAGCTGAGATCTGAGCCCCTAGTTGGTCTGCCTGTAAACCCACATTCTCTCCTTTGCATGCTCGACACCTTCTAGTAAATTAATTCATGAGATGCTTTCCTCAACAGATGAAAATTAGAGCAGCAAGAGTGTACTAAACATCTGGAATAGAAGTAGCCGTGATAAAAAAGAAGGGGCTGGGGACAAGAGAGCAGAAAATGAGGCTGGAGAGTCTTGTCATTCAGTCCATAAGGAGCAGCTCCCCTGGGCCCTGCCTATCAGTGGGTTTTACTGTGTGCCTCAAGGGGCTCAGATGGACTCGGGGAACCAAAGGTAATATGACATTTAAGGAAGCTCCTGCTGTGTCCTTCTTTATTTGCATCAGCAGTGAGATTGAAAGGCCCCCTTGGTGTGTGAATACCTGGAATTAAAAGACTACAAATAGGCATTTAGGCTGTTTACTTTAGGTTTCCTGTTTAATTTATTCTCTCACTGGGAAGTAAAATTGGACTGAAGAGAAAAAAAGGCAAATAGACTCAAAAGGGAAGTGAAACTCAAGTTTGAAAGCAGAACCATTTTTACATTTAAGTTAAACTGTGGGTTTTAAAACATGCAGCTCTCTATGGGAAACCATTGTGGGTGGAGTGCGTTTGTAACAGAGCTTCACCTAATTCATTCTATATGCTTGGCAGAGAAAAAGCAGAAATAAGAGCCAAATTCCAGAGGGTCTCTAAGGGAAGCAAGGTCACACTGTATTCAGAATTTAGAATATAGCAACCTGGCCTGAACAGAGGATTTTTAATGTGTTTGTGCACTTAGGAATCATTCTTCTAGAGTATTGTAATTGTTTAACCATTTTGTGAAGTTCTATTATACGTGTATTGCAAACACTGCTTCAGAGCCAGATAAAAAAGACTACTAAATAATTAAATCGAGTTTAACTCAGTTGATTTTATAACTGGTTTTGAAACTAAAAATAGGTAATGTAGAAGGGTTTATTGATTAGTTCCACCATCGTAATAAACTTGTAGAAATGTCTAAGAAGCCACATTTTGATTTTTTTTTGGTCTGAGGAATTTGGCCCATTCTCAAATAAAAATTGTGCTTTAATTCCAAGTGATCTTATTATGAACAGTTGTTGAATTTTACATTGTTTTATAATTGGCTCTGGTGCTTAATAAAACTCATTTGCAAGGTAAAAGGACAAAGATGTGAGAAGCAAGGAAACCAAAAGTTGTTAATCAGTAACTACAGTGAAAACGGGAATAAACAAAAATGTCACTTTAACTCACTTTCTGGGAAGACGTTCCAGGGTTTGGGGGATGACAGAACATCTTTTGGGTGGTTAGGGACCAAAAGGGAGTAAGAACTTCAGACTTTTGAAGTTATTTTTGCTTACAATCAAATTTACCTCAAAGTGCAGAGTCCATAAGAATTAATTTAAATGTCGGTTACAAATTCCAAGAAATGTGGGGATATAAACCAGAAAGACAGTATGACCTAGAGAGCTGAACTCTGATGTTGACCTTGTGTCAGTTTTTTTTGTTTTTGTTTTTTCTAACTTCGAAGTGTTGAAATACAGCTCTTTTCTGGTGACCCCCCCCCCCTTAAGGAAGTCCCAAATGGAGATAAAATAGAGCATACTTATTTCTGTTTTTCTGGGGAATAATATGGAAGGACAATACCTCCTTTTTTTGAAGATGATAAGGGGTTAGAGCAAAGTTTCAGCCATTTCTCAGAGATCTAGGATCCGGGCACTTGCCTACTGATGCAAATGTTGCTACCTCCTGCCTCTCTGAGGTACTTCTTGTCCTCTAGTGATGGTCAACCCAGCTGAAGAAATCAGACTCAGTTAATAAAAGTTTTGGGGGCAACCTTTGCCAAAGTCAAAGTATACTCTATCTATACCAGTGGTTCTTAAACTTTTGGGGTCACATACCTATTTGAGAACATCATAAGAGTTATGGTCCTTTTCCTTGGAGTATTGCACACAGTCATAAAATGACTTCCAAAAGTTCTCCAGCCTGGAGGCCCAACCACGAACCACAGGTTATAAGCCCTATCTCTACAGGGTTAATTTCCCTAAGCTCTGAAAACATCACCATCCAGATTATCTTCTCTAAACGAGGAGCTTCTCCTCTTGGCCATTAAGTCACCTTAATGGAGAGAGCAAACATCTGTGCATTGTAACCTATTCTCTTCATATTCTGTCCATCACTGCCTCTCCTCTGGGGTATCAGAAGACCTCCCCAGAGGGACCTAAGAGTTATATGTCATCATTTCTTCTGAGCTCTGAGCAGGTCTCCTTTTTTTCCTCCTTTCTTTGCATCAGACTCCTACCCATCTTCTGACCTGCTGTATTCTCCTCTCCCACCTGCCTTCCCTCACCAGCAGCCCAGAGTGACCACTCTCCCAGTGATTTCTAATACCATTCACACTTGGTACCAGCCATATGATGTTCATTCACTATTCTCTCTCTTATTTTTAAAGTAATTTTACTAAATATATACATATGAATGGAGAATAGAAATGCTACCTGTTTTAATAAAATCTTAGCATTATGACATATTGCATCAGATCCTTGAAAATCATAATTACAGTTATAATGAAGATCTACTACACTGCCTTTGGAAACCCTTCCTCTTTTTCCCTCCCCAGCATTAACCACTGTCATAGCCAGGCATGGTTCATCCTTTACTCTTCCCCCCAAATTTTTTTTCCTGGGTATAGGTCTGATCTCTCCAATGAGACTATAATTCCTGAGAACAGATAATAACCTTATTCTTTTTTTGGTTTGTCCCACAATGTTTGGCTCAGTACTCAGGGTCCTTAATAAATGACTATAAATGCATGCATGTTGGATTACTTGGCTTCACTTTAAGGTTCTCTTCCATATTCTTGGCCCTCAAAGATAGTTTGCATCTTTTTATCAGGAATTTAAGAAGACTACTTTCTGTTCTTTCCTATTTTTTCTCTTCTTTCCAGAGAAGAAAACTCATATTATCCTAAATTTAATATTCCTCTTGGTATTCTGTTGCTCTTCACTTTTCCCATTTCCTTATAACAGGCATGATTCTTATCCTTGTGTCTCAGTTTATTTATTTGTAGGTGTGGGGGAAATACTCTTGCTTTAAATTACCTTGAACTTTACAGATAGTATAAAATATATGTAATATGTGATTAAATACACAAATTCATTTTATTTCCCCAAATATTGTTGCTTTACCTTCTATGTTTATACACTTCTAAAATACATCAGTTTGTCCCTCTTAGCAGTCTCGATTTACTCCCATGTGACAGATAAGAAAACCAAGGCCAGGAAGGCTAAACGACATCTCAAGTAGCAGAGCTAAGGATGAGACTGAGGTCTCCAGATTTCTATTCTTTTCACCTCACCATTATGCATTATTATAGTAGAATATTGAGAATAGCAGCTATTAATCTTATTGAATTATTTGACATTGTTTGGGGCACTTTACACCTCAAGCTAGATGGTTTATCATCCTAGGTTACAGTTATACAAACTGAGGCTCAGAAAGGTGAAAGGAATTGCTTAAAGACATAGCTAGTAATTAGTACTGGTAATAATGAATGATAACAACTCACACTTTTATAGCACTTACCATGTTCCAAGCACTGGTCTATGGACTTTATGTAAGGTAATTACGATTACATTTTGAGGCACAAACTAGTATCTTTACTTTACAGATGAGGAAAATGAGACATAAAGAGGCTAAGTAACTTGCCTAAAATCACTCAGCTAGTAAATGTTGGAAGGAACTTAAAATCCCAGTAGCCTGGTACCAGAATCATTGTGTTACCTCCCAACAGCAGAAATAAGATTCTAATCTCAAAAGTGAGTGTGCTTGTCATTATGCCTCCAGATTCTTCTGCAGTATAACTCTTCCTAATTTGTTGTAAATATATACTCAACTTTAGAGTCTTATTCTAGTTTCTTATTCTTTTGGCCTGGAATGTCCTTTACCAAATGAATAGCAAACTCCAGTGAACTCTTCAAGACCCTACTCACCGTCTCTGTTACTGTCCCTGTGTCCTGGAGCTCTTTCCTCCCTCTCCCCAAGAGTTAACCACTCTGTTAAATAGTCTACTTTTGAACCATAAAATTACATTTAAGAAATTAATAGACTTTTTAGAATAGTTTGAAGTCTACAGAAAGATTGAGCTGACAGCACAGGGTTCCCATATATCCACTTTACTCACTCACAGTTTTCCATATTTTTAACATCTTTCATTAGTGTGGAACATTTGTTACAGTTGATGAACCAATATTGGTACATTATCAGCTATATTATTAATAGCTATTATTATTAACTAAAGTGTATAGTCTACATTATGGTTCAGTCTTGTGTTGTACATTCTATGGGTTTGACAAATATATAATATCATGTATCCACCATTACAGTTTCAGTGTTATAAAAATCCCCTGTGTGGACATATATACACTACCAAATGTAAAATAGATAGCTAGTGGGAAGCAGCCGCATAGCACAGGGAGATCAGCTCAGTGCTTTGTGACCGCCTGGGGGGGTGGGATGGGGAGGGTGGGAGGGAGGGAGATGCAGGAGGGAGGAGATATGGGAACGTGTGTATATGTGTAGCTGATTCACTTTGTTATAAAGCAGAAACTAACACACCATTGTGAAGCAATTATACTTCAATAAAGATGTTTAAAAAAAAAAAAGAACAAAAGATTGACTTTGAGTGGAAACATTGGACATTAATAAATCGTTTCCCGGGGGGGGGGGGGGAAATCCCCTGTGTTTCAACAATTTATCCTTCTCCCATTTCCCTCCTCCAAACCACTGGCAACCACTGATCTTTTTGCTGTCTTTATAGTTTTGCCTTTTCAGAATGTCATATAGTTGGAATCATACAGTATGTAGCCTTTTCAGACATGCTTCTTTCACTTAACAATATGCATTTAAGGTTCCACCATGTCTTTTTGTGGCTTAATTAATAGCTTATTTCTTTTTATCGTGAATAACATTCCATTGTGTGGACGTGGCACATTTTGTTTATATATTCACCTATAAAGGAATATCTTGGATGTTTCCTAATTTTGTCAATTGTGAAAAAAGATTCTATAAACGTTTGTGTGCAGGTTTTAGTATGAAAATAAGTTTTCAACTCATTTGAGTACATGCCAAAGAGCATGATTGCTGGATCATATGATAAGGGTATGTTTAGTTTTGTAAGAAACTGTCAAACTGTCTTCCAAAGGGTCTGTACCATTTTGCATTCCCACCAGTAATGAATGTGAGTTCCTATTGCTTCACATCCTCACCACTATTTGATATTGTCAAGTTTTTTTGGGGGGGGGGGGTGGAGTTTGGCCATTCTAAAAGGTGTGTAGTGGTATCTCATTGTTTTAATATGCAATTCCCTAATGACATGTGATGTTGAGCTCTTTCATATGCCTATTTGCCATCTGTATTATCTTATTTGGTGAGACTGTTTAGATCTTTCACCTACTTTTATTTATTTATTTATTTATTTTTTACCTCTGCAATTGCTGTGCCTGGATCACTACACCCGTTTTATTTGCTTAATAGTTGCCACTTGGGCCAGGCCAACCCCAAATTCTCCCAACACTATAGTTACCAATAATTCTATTTTGGTTTCTGCCTCCATATCAGTTGGTATGGAAAGTTAGCTTCCAAAGCCTATTCTCAAAATGGTTCACCTATTTTTAAATTTAGTTGTTTGTTTTCTTATTGTTAATTTTTAGGAGTTATTTATATATTTTGGATACCAGTCCTTTATCAGATTTGTATTTTGCAAATATTTTCTCCCAGTCTGTTCCTTGTCCTTTCATTCTCTTAACAGTGTCTTTCACATAGCAGAAAGTTTTTAATTTAATGAAGTCCAATTTAGTATCTTTTTCTTTCATGGATTGTGTTTTGGGTGTTATATCTAAAAACTCATCACTCAATCCAAGGTCACCTATATTATTTTCTAAATGTTTTATAGTCTTGTGTTTTTCATTTAATTCTATGATCCATTTTGAGTTAATTTTTGTGAAAAATGTAAGATTAGTGTATAGATGCAGTTTTTTTTCATGTGTATGTCCAGTCATTTCAGCACCATTTGTTGAAAAGATCATCCATTCTCCATTGAATTGCCTTTGGTCCTTTGTCAAAGTTCAGTTAAATGTATTTGTTTGAGTCCTTTACTCGGCTTTCTATCTGTTCCACTGATCTATTTGTCTATTCTTTCACTAATACCATACTCTCTTGTTTACTGTAGCTTTATGGTAAGTCTTGAAGTCGAGTAGTGTCAGCCCTCTGACTTTGTTCTTCTTCAGTATCATGTTGGCTATTCTGGGTTTTTTGCTTTTCCACATAGATTTTAGAATCAGTTTGTCAAAATCCACATAATAACTTGATGAGATTTTGACTGGGACTGCATTGAACATATAGATCAAATTGGGAAGAGCTGACATCTTAATAATTTTGAGTTTTCCTATCTATGAACTGGAACATCTTTCCATTTATTTATGTTTTTTAATTGATTCCATCATAGTTTCATAGTTTTCCTCATATAGATCTTGTACATATTTTGTTAAATTTATATCTAAGTATTCTTTCTTTTGTTGGTGTTAATGTAAATGACGTATTTGTAATTTCAAACTCCAGTTATTCATTACTGGTGTCTGGGAAGGCAATTGACTTTTGTATATTAATCTTGTATCTTGCAACCTTGCTTTTATCACTTATTAGTTCCAGGAGTTTTATTTTGGTCAATTCTTTGGGATTTTCTACATAGACCATCATGTTATCTGCAAACAAAGACAGTTTTATTTCTTCCTTTACAATCTATATACTTTTAATTTCCTTTTCTTGTCTTATTGCATTACCTAGGAATTCCAGCATGATATGGAATAGGGAGTTATAAAAGGGAGTATTGTTGCCTGGTCCAGATATTAGGAGGAGGCATCTAGTTTCTCATCACTAAGTATGATGTTGGCTGTATGTTTTTGTAGATGTTTGTTGTCAAGTTGCAGAAGTTCCCCCCCATTCCTAGTTTGCTGAGAGTTTTGATCATGAATGAGAGTTGGATTTTGTCAAATGTTTTTTTCTGAATTTATTGATATGATCATAGGATAATTTTTCTCTTTAACCTGTGGATGTAAGGGATTACATTAATTGATGTTTGAGTGTTGAACCAACCTTGCATACCTGGTATAAATCCCACTTGGTCATGGTGCATAATTCTTTTTAAACATTGTTGGATTTGTTTTACTAATATTGTGTTGAGGATTTTTGCATCTATGTTAGTGAGTGATATTAGTCTTTAGTTTTCCTTTCTTATAATGGCTTTATCTGGTTTTGATTTTAGAATAATACTGTCCTCACAGAATAAGTTAGGAAGTGTTCCCTCTCTCTATGTTTAGCAAGAGATTGTAGGGAACAGATATCATTTCTTCCTTAAATGTTTGGTAGAATTCACCAGTGAAACCATCTAGGCCTAGCGCTTTAATTTTGGGGAGAGGTTATTAATTATTGACTTAATTTACTTAACAGATATAAGCTATTCAGATTATCCAGTTCTCTTTGTGTGAGTTTTGGTAGGTTGTGTCTTTCAAGGAATTTGATAACCACTCAAATATTCTATTTCTAAACCATGTATTTTTATATGGCATATTTTATACTTTATTAGTTTATATATGTGTTTTCTTCTGCTAAAGTGTGGGGTTCTTGAGAATACAGACCATGTTTTTAAATTTTGCATCCCTAAGACTTGGTACAGTGACTGGGCCATTTCACTGCAGGTTGAATGAGATGACCTGAAATTCTCTAAGATATCAAATGGATATAAGAAATACATATAAGAACACCATAGCTGTAAGAAGAAGAACATGAGATTATTTTTAATGTCATAAACATTTTCACTTTAAAAAAGACTAATCTAACAGGTCCTTTTAACTGGTTTGGTTCTGTGGTGAATTTTAATGTTAATCTATAGCCAATTTACTGTTTGAGAGAAGGCTGACTGATAGAGAAATCTAAAGTTAAAGGAGTTTAATCCAAAATGATGACATTTGTCGTTGGAGGAAGTATTAATAGAATTATAAGAATGTGATTCACCCCTTTCCCTATTTCTAGAAGTTATCTACTCCATAAAACAGAACACACCTGAATAGACACAATAACCATATAACCTGAGCCCCACTGGGGAGAACTGAAGACTAAAAATTACAAAACAAGAAGTTAGACTTATAGTTTAAACTTCTGCTTAGTCTTTGGCTATGATTAAATGTTCAGGACAAAAAGTGAGCTGGAGAGTTTCTTTAATCTCTGCTCTGATGTGCTAACTACTATTGTGTAACTGAGGTACCTTGTGTTCCCCAAAGGGTGAGCCACAGGCCGTTTTCTCCAGACCCCATGTTTAGATTGCTTGCAAGCCCTCAAGTGCTACATCCGCTGAGATTCAGTGTTGCATTTCATTGATGTGTTCAGGCTCTTTTGGTCAGAGAAACCGAAGCATAAACATAGCGCTGACAAGTCCAGGTCATGGAGTGGTTTTTGGTCACTGAACTGCCCAAGCAGGTTATTAGAGAACAATATTTTAGCAGTAGCAGCAAGTTGTTTATATGATATCTGATCCCAGACATTTTGCATGTGTTTAACACTGTATGAATCTATTTTTTGAGACTTGGGATGATTATGGTAAACAACCAGGTTTCCTGGTGAAGTTGACTCGTGTTATTTCTCATAGAATTTATCACATTATTTTTTTTTATATATATATAAATTTATTTATTTATTTATTTATTTATTTTTGGCTGTGTTGGGTCTTCGTTTCTCTGAGAGGGCTTTCTCCGGTTGCGGCAAGCGGGGGCCACTCTTCATCGCGGTGCGCGGGCCTCTCACCGTCGCGGCCTCTCTTGTTGCGGAGCACAAGCTCCAGACGCGCAGGCTCAGTAGTTGTGGCTCAGGGTCCCAATTGCTCCGTGGCATGTGGGATCTTCCCAGACCAGGGCTCGAACCCGTGTCCCCTGCATTGGCAGGCAGACTCTCAACCACTGCGCCACCAGGGAAGCCCCCTATCACATTATTTATATGTATTTCTTCTCTATAGCCTGTGAAGTTTGCTTTTGTATAACATGTTTTTAAAAATAATCCACGTGTGTTAAAAAAATACTTAGTCCTAGCATTTTATTAAATAATAGTGTTCTATATGGGTTGGTACCAGAATATAATGTATGCAGTTCCTCAGTTGCAAAGCTATGTGGTATAATGGATAAATTCTGATATAAGTTTGATTGCTAAATTGGTTATTTATATAGTGTGTGGTGTTTGTAAGGCTGCTTAACCAGTTTGATTCTTGATTTCCACCCCTATAAACTGGATCAAACTGTGTGCCACATTCTTTAATGGTCATAAAGATCTTTGATATTTTTCAAGTAAAATGTCTTATACCAAGGATTTGTTGCCATTAAACACATATTTAGTAATAAGTAAGCTTGACATGAGACATCTAAAAGGAAACTAATTGAATTGGGGTTCGTGCCCTAAATTTTGAATGCTTATGAATTTAACATTTCTCCACTCATATGATATTTGTGTCCTTCCTCCTTAGATCTCTACAAAAAAATGAGTGTAGCACTCTCTTACAGTTGGCTCATAAAGTGTTTATATCCTTCTGCATGCTGAGGTTTTATTGTCATGAAAAAGATTTTCTTAGCAGTATGTAACATCTCCCAGTGCTATGGCACATTTTGACAAGGACCATATGTGCTGCCTTTCTTTTGTATAATTGAGCCATGTTGAGGAAATTTCACAATATAATGGCCTCTGCAAATTTATTTTGAAACTTGAAACTGGTGTTTTTTTTGTTTTATTGTTTTTAATGACACTGTGTCTTCTAGGACCATAACTACTTTGCATAAACTGATACAAACGGTGTGTTATTTATGCTCAAAAAGAACATACCTAATAGTGTTAATACAAGACTGAGGGGACTAATACAGTGTTCCTAAAATGACAGTATGGAGACCCAAGGTCAATTATTTCTGTATTTTCAGACTTGAATTCTTTCCACTTCACTATAATCAAATTTCTATTCCTTTCTTGGGCATCGCTACTTGAGTGACTTGCAGGCATCTGAAATCCAGCCCATCCAAAACTCAATTTGTTTATTTCTGCCTTTACTTACATGCCCTGCGAACCTGTCACTTTCCTGCATGTTCTATCTTAGCTAATAGCCTCAGCAGCTGCACAGTTCTCCCAAATTACAAACTTCCTCAGAGTCATCATGGATATATCTTCTTCTACAGGACCTACATCAACTTGTCTTCAAATCCTGACAGTCCTTTCTAAATCAAATACTGCCCCTCCTCTCAGTCCTCTGGCTCAGGTCATATTCTTACCATAACTCCCCTGGATAAACAGAACAGTCTCCTGAATGTTCCATCTTTCACACCACATTGTGATTCTTCAAACACAAATGTGATCGTGTCACTTCCCTGGGTAAAACCTCTGTTGCCCCTTGATTCTCCATAATATAGAGCAGTGTTTTACAAATTATAGGTTGCAAGATATTAATGAGTAGTGAATTAATGTTAGTGACTTACATTGAACTTTTAAAAATGTCATAAAGAAAATAGCAGAGTGCATCACACTTTGTAACGATATTGTTCTGTGAAACTCTGCTCTAGTTGTATTTATCTATATAAACACGTATGTGTCTGGGTACTGTTTTAAGATGTAAAATGTATATCTGATTGTGGGTTATAGTCATGAAAGTTTGAAAGCCATCAGTATAGAGAATAAAGTTCAAGCTTTTCATCAGGGCTTATAGTTACTTTTATAATCTGCTCATTTTACCTTCCTACTATCAACTCCAGCCAACTCTTCAGAGAAGCCTATGCCTATTTCTACTTAGGAACTCACCATATTTCCTTTGCATGAACTTTGCCATTATACAAACTAGTTCCTTTAAATGAAGTAGCAGTTCTAAAAGGTTTTGGTGTCAGCATCTCTTTAAACTCTGAAGTATTCCCAAAAAACCTTTGTATATGTGGACTATAGACTGTATCTCTTGATATGTACCACAATAGAAATTAAAATGGAGAATTTTTAAAAATATTAATTTATTTAAAATAATAGTAAACCCATTATGTGTTGCCCTAAGTAATATATTTTTGTAAAAAATAACTGTATTTTCCAAAACAAATACAATTAGAAGAATGACATTGTTTTGCAATTTTGAAAATCTCTTTAATGTTTGGCTTAATAGAAAACAGATGTATTCTCATATCTGCTTCTGCATTCAATCTGTTGTTGTGTGTTATTTAGTTCAGGGATATGAAGAAAATTCAGACTCTAACAGATATGTAGTTGGAAAAAGTTTGAGTATTTTAATAACCTTTTCAGATAATTGTGTACATATTCTTCTTTAATACTACACTGAAACTCAACAAGCAGTAATTTCTTAAGGTTGGTTGCAATGTAGATATGAAATCATACCAATTAACTTTTCATCATCTATGACATTAAAATCCATTGCTTTGTCTCATTTTCACTTTGAATGAATCTTTTACCCATGCATGATTTTGTAATACTATGCACTGGCCATTTGGGAAATATTGTTTTTTTGAATGATGTATAGATCTTCCAAATGTTCATCTACTTTATTATACAATGTCAAAAAGTCACATTGGTTAATATCACCATGGATTGCATCAAATAAGTCTTTAAGTATTGGGAAGCTGGCAAGTTCACTGTGGCAGATACAAGTTTTCTAAAGTTTAAATTTTCACATAAAAGCACTAATATTATGATTGGCAACTAATATTATTACTTGTTTTTCCTGAAATGTCGTACAACTGAATCAAAGTTTCACAGAACAGTAACCTTACTGCCTGTGATACACTTGAATTACTGTAGTTTGGCAGTGATTCTTTCAAGTAAAAATGATGTTCCATGAAAAAAGCACAACTCCAGCATCACACAAGTGCTTTTCCTTGAAATACCCGTTGAACTGCAGAATGCAGAAGGGTTTTATGTATACTTCCTCATTTCATCACAGAGAACATTAAAAAGCCACATACCTAATGGTCAAAATTTTAGAAATAATTTTTACTGCTTTATCAAGGATACTCCTAAGTAAATCTGACTCTTTTTTAACTGTAAGTGCCTGGCATTGAAGAATATGACTACTAGTGAAGTTTGGTGTCCCAACCTTGATTTGTGCTAAGACATCATCAGTTTTAGAATCGTTACTTCTGTGTCATCAGTGCAAATATCCATATGGTGAAAAAGACAAATAATGCACTAATGTTACTATAAAAATAATTTTGACCATGTGGGCCTCCTGAAAGGGGTCCTGCTTACTCCAAGGTCCATACTTTGAGAACTGTTGTCTTGAAATCTTCCCTAAGCTCATAATTTGCTTGGAAAATTTGTCTTAAAATCTTAAGATAAGGTTCAAAAGTCATGTCCTTGGTGAAGCCTCCTGAAGCACCCCAGGTTAATTTGTCACTTCTTCTGAGTTCCTATTATAGCCCTTACTCCATTTCCCTTTGTCCATGAAGTACTTCCGGTAGGGACTGAGTCTTATTTCTTTACCACCCTACAATGACTGGTATGCGCTCTGGATTTATTAACGAGTAGCAATCCTGCTCACCCTATTACACAGGCTGGAGGCTGGTTTTTGTTATTCTCCCTCAAGTCTGGCATCGAGTCAGAAGGGGAATAGTTACCTGCCTTCTATTTTCTGAGGCAAGCAGGAACATTTTGCCAACATATCCGTTAGGAAAAACTGATACAATGCTTAGGGTTCCAGGGCCATGTTATAGTATTGATATCGTGACACTGATGTAGATAACACCAAAATCATTTCTGTTCAGTAAGGGCGTAAAAGATTTCCTTGTGTCCTTTGGTCCAAACCTTGATACAGATCAAGGGATAATTTTTAGTAACTCAACCCTAACTTAAGCTATCCTTGGATCTATTAGTCTCCTATTAGATCATTTTGATGGGACTTTATTTGAATATTTTCGTAAACTTCTATTGCTTACGTTTATTCAGCAAACATTTATTCAGCATCTACTATGTGCCATGTACTAAGCTAGGTGCTTAGGATACAAAGATGAGCAGGACATAACCTTGCTCTTAAGGTCATATAATAGAGGGATGGGAGAAAGCCATCTGGATTTGGTTCTCAGATTATAGTGCTTTTATTTTCTGTAATTTGAGAGTTAAGGGATTTTTAAAAGTATGTTTTGTGAATAAAAGCTAAATTGTAAAGGTTGTCTTAGATGTTTCAGTTGTAGATGTCCTTCTCTCCCTGTATTTAAAATAGTTTTGAGTTTGTTATTTGGAAATTCGAGGTTCAGGGTAAGGCTTCTAGAATAAAGAAAATCACATTCCTTAACATATCATTTACAAAGATATATCACAGTACCTCAGCATTAAATTTAAACTTTGTATTGGATTCAGTCTTTTTAGCAAAACAAAGAAAGTATGCACTTCTTTAAGTGTAATATCCCTTTAAAAAAATCCTACATTTATTTTCACTAAGAATTATATAGTAATATTGCTCAGAATATATAGCTTTATGCAGAAAGTAGAAAACAAAATCCTAGCTTGTCCAAAGACTATTACTATTTATTTAGTGAGGAGATATACCAAGTTAAAAAAAAAAAAAAAAAGTTTCTACAAATCCAAATGAGAATTATGATTGAGAATAGCTCAACTACAAATTGCAGTTCTTCCCCAAGGTTGGGCAGAGAGGAAGCCAAAAGTAGTGGAGGCTGCAAAGTAGACACAGTATGGCTGCTGGCTTTCCTCTTTGAGTTTAAGGACCGAATTCCAAAGTTAGTCCCTATGTATTGTTATCTAGATCATGTTTTGCTGATGTGATGCCTTATTTTATGTGTCCACTTGGCTGGGCCACAGTACTCAGATATTTGCTCAAATACCAGTCTAAATGTTGTGTTGAAAGTATTTTTTTAGAGATTAATATTTAAATCAGTAGATCTAAAAAAGCAGATTATCTTCCATAATGTGGGTGGGCCCCATCCAAACAGTAGAAGGCCTTAAGGAAAAGATTGACTTCCCCTGAGGACAAGGGAATTCTGCCCCCAGACTACCTTTGGACTTGAGCTGCAACATCAGCCCTTCTGTGGGCCTCCAGCCTGACACCCTGCTCTGCAGATTTTGGACTTGCCAGCCTCCACAATGGTGTGGACCAATTCCTTAAAATAAATCTCTCTTTCTCTGTCTCTTATCTCTCCCTGTCTCTGTCTCCCTGTCTGTCTCTGTCTCCCTGTCTCTCTCTCTCTCCCCCTCTCTCTCTCCACACGTGCACACACACACACATACTCAGAGCCTATTGGTTCTGTCTACAGAACCCTAACCAATACAGCTGGCTTGTCCACATTTTTGGTCTTATTTTAGTCTAAGGAATAAGATCCTGCCCTGCATACTCTCTAGTCCTTGACACTGCAAATCTTAGGCTTAGAAATCATAATAATATAATGTTTCAGATCACAGTACAGATTTCAAAGAACTTGAACATTTGTGCATAATAAACTGTTTCTATAGAAGTATTCAGAAATGATGAGCGCTAGGGATCCTTAGAGAAAAGAGAATGTGTTGAACTACATGGACCTTGGTAGAAAGGAAACATTGATACTGGTGGGAGAAGTAATAGGAGGAAAGACCTTATTATAAGATGAATTGTGTCCCCTCCCCCTAAACTCATATGTTGACGCTCTAACCCTCAGTACCTCAGAAAATGACTATATTTGGAGAGAGGGCCTTTAAAGACATGATTAAGTTAAAATGAGGCCATTTGGGTGGACCCTAATCCAATATGAGTGGTGTGCTTATAAAAAGAGGAAGTTTGGCCATAGAAAGATACACCAAGAGTGCACACAGAGGAAAGACCATGTGAGGACATAGCAAGAAGGCAGTGATCTGCAAGTCAAAGAGAGCCTCAGGAGAAATCAATCCTGTTGACACCTTGAACTTGGCCTTACAGCTTCCAGAACCGTGAGAAAATACATTTCTGTTGTTTCAGCCACCCAGTCTGTGGTATTTTGTTACGGCAGCCCTAGCAAACTAATACAGGTCCCAAGGGTGAACGTTAATGATTTTCAACTTTGCCTAGGGCAGGGCATGATCCTGGTGTGTTAGATATTTCTGTCCATCCAGAGGCCAAGTCAGTGGATCTCAAGAACTGTCTTGGCTGGGCTGGAAGTGTTGGTCTCTGACTGGCTTAAGAAAGGCCAGGCTGCTTGTTGCTATTTGCATTGAAGCAGGGAGGGGACTCCAGTACCTCTCCTAAGAGCCCTACAGAAACATAGTCCTGAGTCTGCAGTGCTCCTGCCTGGGTCCTTGCCCATCTATAGCTGCAGCTCCAGAAAAGTCGTGTCAGCTCAGGCCACAGGCATCTCCAACAGCCCAGTGATTTTTTCAGCTTAATATTTCTGAGGCCATTTTTTACCACCTTGAACATGTATCTACTGAAGTCTCAGTTTAGCTAGATTCATAAAATTAAAATTATTTTATTAAAAACATTACTAATTATGAGATAGTATAATACAGTCATCAAAAATGCACTAGTCAGTGATCACTTATTTGGTGCTTTGCAGTTTTAATATTAATTATAAAATACTTAGCAGTATTTTGACATACACTATCTCATTTGATCCTCGAAATAAAGCTGTGAGTTAGACAAGACAGGTATGATTCCCATTTTGTAGATGAGAAAATTGAGACTCAGGAAAGTTCAATGGTTTCCTCAAGGTCACCCTGCTGGTAAATAGCAAAGCTTGAAGTATAATCCAGTTCTTCAGATTCCTAAATTAGTGCTTTTTCCAAACCACTT
The DNA here is from genome assembly GCF_965194805.1 of Balaenoptera borealis. Taxonomy (NCBI): domain Eukaryota; kingdom Metazoa; phylum Chordata; class Mammalia; order Artiodactyla; family Balaenopteridae; genus Balaenoptera; species Balaenoptera borealis. The sequence continues at coordinate 58,424,962 of NC_138860.1, read as the reverse complement.
TTCTGTAAATAATCTCAAATATTTTATAAACATAATCAAGAGCTTGCAAGCATGCCTTTCTTTGCCTTCTTAGGTTATGAACAAAGAAATGTGAGAATCAGTAAGATAAGGAAAATGACATTTGCCTCCCTAAAGGACTACTAACTTTCAGGCCTTGCAGGAAGGACGGGGAGTGAAGAACAGAGTCCAAGAAGCACACTGTCTTGCACACCAGGAGCTGTATGGATTGGAGGACAGAATGAAACTAAGCTGGAACTAAAGCAAAGTGGAATATTAAGCCAATACGAGAATAATTAATTATAAAGTTACATCTGAACAAATCAGAAAAACTATAAAGGAAATCGATAAAACGTGAAATAAAAAGACTAGGAAAACTTTGTTTCACTTATTTATTTCATTTGTAAGTTGAATTTGATTTACAGGAGACAGAATATGTCCCCCCAAAAGTTATGCCTTTGAGAGAGAGAAGAAAGAGGATAACATATGTCTGGGCAAAATCTGAGTCTCTAACATACATCAGTATGTCCTTAACAATATAAACTATTTGTCAGTTTCTATACTCAGGTTTCACTCATAGCCACAGCAATAGACCCTCGTGAGGGAAGAGTTTAAAGCTAGACTAGATAGAAAAAGAAATGGTTAAAGAGCACTTGTTAAATCCAGTGATTTCAGCTGCCCTCCCTTAAGTCATAACTCCTGAGCAAATTTAAGATTGCTATTGCAGTAAAAGGGCAGTTGTGTAAACAGAGCTACATCTTATTGTTTCCAAAAATTAAAAAATATTATCATAATACCTTTTGGTGATTTCAGTATCTGGGGTAGGATAGACTCTACCCTGCCTGTAGAGATACTTAGGAAGCAAAGTAGCATTATTGCTTAACTAATACCTTGATTAACTAATTAAGGCTTGAGACAAAAAAAAAAAAAGAGGGGGAAACTTTTCTTATTATCGTCACTCGATAATTACTAGTATTTTCCATAACCTAGGCAATTCGGTGTCTAAGAAACAAAATCCAGCTGAAACTGAACCTTCAAAAGTTTTCCTTCTACCTTTTTTTTTAAGACCCAGAGCAGGATCTCTGTCATACTAAATAAAGTCCCTCCTGGATGTCTGGAAAAAGTCTTAGAGTCTGGGAGACATTCCAAAATATGTGCAGTGACCATTGCCACAGGCGTGAACTTCTTAATGCATTTTGCAGAAATCTCCACCACGATGAAATTGATTACTGTCTGAAAGGATTTTTTTTCCTTATTTTAAAATAGCAAGCAGTTAGAATATGCTTTTTAATATTTTATTACATCCTTAAGTATCTCATGTGGACTGAGTATGACTGCAGAAAGTTGCTGCTCTGAGTTTGATATACAATGTCTAGTTTAAATGTTTTTTTTTTTTAATTGATAGGTTTAGGTGAATGGAAAAAAGAAAGACTAGGATTTATGAAGACTACACATCCAAAGTTGTATATTGATTACTAAAACTTGAGTTTCTATCCAGTTCTCCTGCTGCAGATACTGAAATAAGGTCAGAGAATAAATGTGAAGAAATGGCTTTTCAAGGAATAGATGGAAATTGAAAAGAAAATGGAACCTGGAGTTTTGTGAGTCTGTTTTGTAAGGATAGTATTTATGAGGATGGAAGAGGGGGTGGGAGGGCTTGTTGTAATGTTTTTACATAATCAGGATCGAATTGTTCAAGTTGTTTTATGCTATCTATTCATTGCAGTGAAGCAAAAGAGTGAATTTGTAGCTAACAGGCAATAATTTGGGTTTTCTTCACCTAATGCAAATAATTGCAGCAGAACTGTCGTCAGGCTTATTCTAATGTCACATAGAAAAAGTCTGATGAATCAAGAGAAGGGAAAGTGCAGGGAAGATACTGGAACGGTAATAAAGAATGGACAGAAGGGACATCAATAATGAGATTTCTAATTCTTGTTTTCATGGCAGTTTCCATATTCTTGTGAGAAGTTGGAAGGTTGCTTTGTCTCTGGTATGAATCATACCTTAGCCAGACAGCAAACTAAGGCTAGTCACTGTTGCTGGAAGATTTCTTCCTGACAATGATTCATGTGAGCCAATTGTCAGAAGTTTTGAAGTTCTTAAATAAAAGCTGATGTATGTCTTTTACTGTTGTGCAGTCACTGAAAATATTTCATATGATACAAAATAGCTTTGCAGAAAGATTAATCTACTCCTTATCTTTGAACAAGGCTTAGCTCAAAAATCATCTGCCCATTCATGAGCGTCACATTTTCTGAGTATTTCATGTTTCACGTATATGTGTGATGAAATTCTTATTCTTATGGTACACAGGTTACCACAAGAGGTGTGAGATGCTATTTAAGAAGCCCAAATTTTATTTTATATCGTCATGAGAGACTAAAAAGGCAGCAAAAAATTATACATTTAACTTGTGGTCTTAGAAATTATATTTTAACATCACAGACTGATTTTAGTACATAAGAAGGGCAGATCAAATAATTCTAATTTAGGCTAAACACACGATTCCAGAAATAGGAAAGATAAAGGGTGGAAGTCCCCCTAGTCAGATCAGTACTGAAGAGGAGAGAATTTACTTCTTTATACCTCACCTGTGTATCCAACCATCCTTCCATATGAAATGATAATCTTTTAACCTTGGAACAAACCTTAAAGATCGTATAGTCAAACATCTTTTTTGATGGATAGAGGAAATTAAGGCCTAGAAAGGTTAATTAGCTTAGTTGCCCCAGGTCAAATAACCACTTTGAGGAGGAAAATCTGAATTTCAAGCAGTGGATTTGCAGCCTGACAAGTCCAGGGTTCTTTCTTCTCTTCCCACACACTGTCCCCTGCACCTAACTTTTCCCCCTGAACGACAAGAGAGCAGCAGCAGTATCTCCATCATCACCATCATCCAGGCAGGTAAATGTCAACTTTTAGAGGGAGCCCCTTGCCCACAAACCAACTATACTTCAGGCCAACAGAACTAAAAATGACAGGCTAGCCTTGCTTTACTCTATATCTGCCTCAGAAATTGCTTTTTGGAGAAAATGCTTTGACAAGGTGAGTTAAAAGGCATTGTTAGAGGAGGTTACAAGGACGGTGACATTTAGGGTGCTGATAATGTTGTTTCTTGATCTGGTGCTGGTTACATGGGAACATTCAGTTTGTGAAAATTCTGTGAGCTATGCATTTCTGGATACTTCAACAAAAAGTTAAAAATTTTTATAGAACAATTAAAATTCATTGTTAAGGAAAGCATGTTGGCATCAAAGAAATTAAATATCACTGGAAATTATTTACACACATATTTTAAAAAGTTAAAACAAAAATTTCAACAAAAACAGTCATCGTTGTTTGGCATGACCAGAGTTGTTGTTGTAAAGCAAATTTAATTTATTTTTTCAGGTAGAAACTTTTTCTGGATGCTGGATCTTTCCTTCATAATGTGTTAACTGCTAAAAATGTCATTTAAAAACAAAAATCTATTAGATGCTTACTATATCTTCTCACTATTCTAAATTACAGCTAACGCAAAGCTTTTTTGCTCACCTTCATTTGAACTTGTAATTTATGTCTAAATAGTTGGGAAATTGATTTCAAAATTTCATTGTATCCCATTATAATTCCTATGGAGAAAAAGAAAACTTAGAAGTTGTCCTGGTTGGATAAAATATTGTTCTAGTTATTTAACTATTGTCATTAACAAAGCAATGTTTATATACATATACAGACATATATGTGTACACACACACACACACACAACACAAAGAATTGGAATATGATAAATATACTTTACCACTAAAGCTGCACTGGACATAAATGAATGTGTTTGTGATGAGTCAGAAGCATTTCAGGATCTTATAGTACTTTAAATATTGTATACTACAGTTAATATCCTGCGGATATGAAAAATGGCCGGGAACATGCTGGAATGTAAATTTTAAAGTAAATGCATAACAGTGTAGATGTAGAGAGATTGCTGAGTAAATTAGAACTTATGATTTATTGAAAATCAGCCATTCTTTTCAGTAGTATAAAAGAGAAAATGAAAGAATACCTGAAATCAGTACATTTTCAAATTAGTCTTCTTTTCTGTTTTCAGCTTCCAGTGGAGGGCATATTAATCAGAAAAAGGACCAAATAGACAAAAATGCAGAAAGGAGATCTATGGCATAAGGTGCCTGAGTAGTCAGTTCCTGCCTAATAAAGATTCACCTATGTTGAGAGGAATTAAATACTATTAAGAAACTGATACCAATTTCATAAACAATATACAAATATTTTTATGTTTCAAATGTAGCTACTCAGCAGATATCAAGTAACAAGCACATTTAAGATTGATCCTATGTGTCTGGTAACTGGTTAATATGAGTAGACTCTTTTAGTAGTAATTATTTCCAAGCTGATTGGGCAGGGACCATTTCTACCACAGTTTTGAATAGCAGCTTGAATCCTGTTAGCTTTTAGAACATGTTAAATAACAATGCTCTCTGGAAATGTTGTCATCTGGTAACTTTTCTTTGAAGTGCACACTTAAATTCTTGGTTACAGTAGTTTGTTCATTTGTCCCTGTGTCTACATGCACAGATCTCTACGTGCATCAAATAAATCACACTTACTGGAAGATAGAATGATTTCTGAATGTACATGAACCCAAAGGGGAAGACATAGACTTAGGGAAGTTTTCAAGCTCCAGTCTTTATTAAGTATGTGTGTTTTAGATTAAGAAGCAACCCAAAAGTTAAAAATCAGGGACACTTAAGTTTACCAGAGCAGGGAATTCCCTGGCAGTCCAGTGGTTAGGACTTTGGACTTTTCAGTGCCGAGGGCTCAGGTTCAATCCCTGGTCATGGAACTAAGATCCCGCAAGTTGCGCGGCCAAAAATATATATATATATGTGCGTGTGTGTGTGTGTGTGTGTGTATATATATATATATATATATGGAAATATTATACATATTATATATATATATATATATATATATATATATATATATATATGATGGATTCTAGAGTCCTTCCAAAGTATTTATTTGCAGAGGTAATTCTTGTACTGTCTGCCACAGAAGTATTTAGAGTATGTAATATGTATTATAAGCACAAATAACTGTATTGGTTTGCTGATTTAGTGACGATTATAAGAGTGTCATATATACAGCTGGGAAAAAAATGTTCACTCTGCTTATCCAAGGAAATTAAAATGAGGCAGTGAGAAAAATTTGAAAGATTAACGAATGAACTAAATAAAACCAAATGGGATGGAATAATAGCTAAAATAATACAACATTTTAAGAAGGATAAAACTGAAAATTTCCCCTTCAAACTGTACATATCTACTAGTTGGGCTTAATAGTTGGTTATCTTTTCTTAATGGAAACTAGGAGTTAATCCTTATGACTGTTTGTGAAACAGAGCCAGGGTGACTGGCTCATCGGAAACCTAACCATAAAACCACTGTGAGAATTGTTACTCCTATGACTTAATTCCAGTTTTGAACAGCATTGGCTCTTATAAATCCTGAAGAGTTATAAAACCTTGAGCCATTTTTTTCTAAAATACCTGATAATTCAATTGGTAATTTGCACTTAATACTACAGAAATGAAGGAAGGGGCAAGAGCCACATCTATACAAAATTGCAGATATAAATATACTTTTCAAGCTCTCTGTCAAAGAAATCAAAGAATCATAGGAGGACCTGAATAAAATCAAGAAATTTAGCCAGTTAGTTGTATAATAAGATTCAGAATTCTAGATCTCATCCAAATATAGTCTCTTAAGTATATTGGGAAATCATTCCAGAATGGCTTCTCCATTCAAAGGCATAATTCCCTTGGAAGATTCATGTATATCTTATGCAATTTGGCCCTAAAAATGTTTTTTAGAGATTTTAGAGTCAACTCCATGATAAAATTTAAAGTAGTTTGATGCCCTTATCAGTGTTTTATCTCAGACATGTTCTCCCATAGCAATGATTATCTGGCGTATTTACCCGGGACATTGATCTGCTTATTCCTGAAAAATCCCAATCTTCTCCCCACCCCAATTCTAAAAAACAAGGCAAAAACCTGGCTTCTTCATTGGTAATGGATGTTTTAGTCATGATCAGCCAAAAGGCTTCAACTCATCAGATTACATGTGAAGCCGCAAATTTATCTTGTTGGTCTCCAAGTTCAAAAGGTTAAAATGACTCATAGACACGCTAAGCCAAATTAGAGAAAAATTATTAATTCCTGTCAAATGTTTCTTTCTTATAAATGGGGTTTAACTCCTTGGGCAAATGTAACATCCTTTTCACTTCTATGATCACCAAAGTTTCTTTAGAGAAGAAATAAGGGAAACAATATATATATATGTACACACACACATATTTGTGTGTATTTTTCTTTTTTTTAATCTCACGCTCCAACCACACAAAGCAGTTATTGAATATGTCTGTAAACTTGGTTTATGCTCAGATTTCAAGTCCAAAGTAAGTCAAATTTTTCACTTAAATATTTTCCCTCTGTAATTAGATATGTACCTAGATATTTTCCATAACAATGGATTCTTAACATGACATTAAAATTTCATTTCACTATTAGAAAATCATAGTTTATTGTTTTTTTCACCATATCCTTTTCAAACTTCACAAGAATATTACTTTATTAATTGAGGTGACACATCTATGATTATTTGTTCCAATGGAAATGGAATCCTTCCTAGAAAAAAAGAAATGTTCTGATTAGAATTACAGCCTACAAGCAGTGTCACCCATACAGTGATACTTATAGACATTCTGACTTTACTTGTCTTCTTACACCCATCCTTATAACATCACCACTATTCCCTGAAATGTAGAGAGGCAGAAACTTCTTTCTAAGCTTGAGTGCTTTCTCTGACTCTCTATTTGCTGCTGCCACCCTTTCTTACAGGAGCAGCAGTGCTAAGGGGCTACTTTCAGAAGTCCAAATCCAATACGGTGGTTGGGAAGCTATGTGTTAGGTGTGGTTAGGGCCTGTCAACCAACTATGCTCAGTCCTTTACCCTCTGAGACATTTGAAAGCTCCTGGTGGCTCTTTTGGTGTAGAAGTGAGTGAAGATTCAATAGGACAAAACTTTAAATGTGCTGGAGGCCTCTTTTCCTTTAGAGATGTGTTGCCTTGTTGAATTTTGGCTTCACACTTTATTTTCTTCTTCTCACTGCCTCTGATTACATCACTTGTTTATTTTGTTTTCATTCTTTCTTTTTTCTTCTCCTTCTCCTGACTAATTTTGTCTCTGAAAATTCAACTCATTTTAGAATATACTATATGTCAGGCAATGTTCTATTTTCCCTGTGCTTTTATCCCCACAACCTAACAACCAAACTCTATTCTGTAGTTGACTTCCCCTTGGAAAAAAGGAGACAAATCATATATATATATATATATATATACATACATACATACATACATGATTTCAGAATATTTTAGATAATTGGGTAGGGAAAATTTCTAGAGTATTTTTAATATTACTGAAAGAGACTATGGACTATAATGATAACATCTGGTCATCTGCTAATTGAAATGGTTCCTGCATGTTTGAAGGCATCAGAGGTATCCTTTAACTTGTAAAATTTCTTTTTATTCTATAGACATAATCACCGTGGCATATCATTACAGAGAGATACTGTGGTCAGCAATGATGTAAGAGAGTAAAAGGAGGACAGTAGCGTATTGAGTCAGCCTCTTACTTAAGAGAAGCAATTACTAAGAAAATAGCTGTGTAGCTGAATCATAATTAAATATTGAAACTGATAGAAACTAATTAATTGGATGGTTTGGGTTTGGATTAAGTGCATGAAGAAATTTTTTTTTAACGTGAGAGAACTATGCATTTTGTTACTCTAGTAAGATTAAAATTAATCTGAGTAAGTGTAAAGAGGACTGGGCAATTAATGCAACTTGTGGGTTCATTGTCACAAGCTAAAGAAGATAAATTTTGACAAATTTTTGTTGGAAAAACCTGATTTGCACCTAATGTGAAGCTATTTATAATCTTTATATATCCCACTTAATGTGACTGTTCATATATTTTACTGTGGAAACACTTATGTGTGGGTTTTGCTGCATATGATATATATATATACAATATTACCTTTGTAAATTCTGAAAAAATCTGAATTCTGAAACATATGTGGTTCCAAGAACTTCAGATACGGAATTATGAACTTTTGTATAATTATCAACTATTGGGAGGAGAACTGGAAGGGGAATTGTGAGTGAGCTAAAAACTCCTCTTTAATAGGCAGAGTCAGTAGCTCGGGTGTAAAATGGTTAAATCAAGAAATAAAAGTATATGCTTATTATATAGGGTTATGGACCAGATGATTTAGATAGAAATTCAAAGAAATTTCCCTTTGAAGTGGAGAGGGATGGAGTGGGAGACTTGCTTCTCATCACATGCTCTCCAGAACTTTTTGAACTGTTAGCACATGCATGTATTATCTAGGTTTAAACAAATCAAATTAATTATTACAACAAACTTGCTCTGACAACCCTCAGAATGGGAGAAAATATTTGCAAACGAAGCAACTGACAAAGGATTAATCTCCAAAATATACAAGCAGCTCATGCAGCTCAATATCAACAAAACAAACAACCCAATCCAAAAATGGGCAGAAGACCTAAATAGACATTTCTCCAAAGAAGATATACAGATTGCCAACAAACACATGAAAGGATGCTCAACATCACTCATCATTAGAGAAATGCAAATCAAACCTACAATGAGGTATCACCTCACACCAGTCAGAATGGCCATCATCAAAAAATCTACAAACAATAAATGCTGAAGAGGGTGTGGAGAAAAGGGAACCCTCCTACACTGTTGGTGGGAATGTAAATTGATACAGCCACTATAGAGAACAGTATGGAGGTGTCTTAAAAAACTAAAAATAGAACTACCATATGACCCAGCAATCCCACTACTGGGTATATACCCTGAGATAACCATAAATCAAAAAGAGTCATGTACCACAATGTTCATTGCAGCACTATTTACAATAGCCAGGACATGGAAGCAACCTAAGTGTCCGTTGACAGATGAACAGATAAAGAAGATGTGGCACATATATACAATAGAATATTACTCAGCCATAAAAAGAAACGAAATTGAGTTATTTGTAGTGAGGTGGATGGACCTAGAATCTGTCATAGAGAGTGAAGTAAGTCAGAAAGAGAAAAACAAATACCATATGCTAACACATATATATGGAATCTAAAAAAATATATGGTTCTGAAGAACCTAGGGGCAGGACAGGAATAAAGACACAGATGTAGAGAATGGACTTAAGGGCACGGGGAGGGGGAAGGGTAAGCTGGGATGAAGTGAGAGAGTGGCATGGACATATATACACTACCAAATGTAAAATAGCTAGCTAGTGGGAAGCAGCCGCATAGCACAGGGAGATCAGCTCTGTGTTTTGTGTCCACCTAGAGGGGTGGGATAGGGAGGGTGGGAGGGAGATGCAAGAGGGAGGGGATATGGGGATATAAGTATACGTATAGCTGATTCACTTTGTTATACAGCAGAAACTAACACAACAGTGTAAAGAAATTACACTCCAATAAACATGTTAAAAAAATAGAAACTTGCTCTGAGTTTGCACAATGTGCTAGGCACTATATTTGAAAATGTAAAAATTAAAACCTTCAAGAATTGTAATATGCAAAATAGACTATAAACAATGAAGCATAATACAAAAAAGTAAGTGATAATCTAACTATACAGAGAAGAGAGCGACTACTGTTTCTAGAACTAAGAGAGAGTGTAAATAGATGTAAGGGACTGTGTGCATCTATGTGTGTATGAAGGTGATGAGCCTGGTGAACTGTGGGTGAAGGCAGAGGGAAGTCAGGCAGAGAAGTCGTCACAGTGACGACTTGTTAGAACCCAAAGGTCTCAATGCAAGAGAGGTAAGAGGGAGATGGAAATGGGGGAGAAGATGTGGGAAAGTTTATAATGGAGAGCACTTTTCCATGCCTTCCCTGTAGCCAGGGAAAACCAACCTGCAGCTCCTTGATTTAGACCTGTCTTCCCTGGCAAAGAGGAAGTTGTTCAGATAGTTTGTTGTTGTTGTTGTTTTCCTGGGGGGTGAAGGTGGGGGGGAGAAAGGTGCATTTTACGTAGGAAACCTATGTCTTAATTTTACTCTCAAAATAGAAAACCCTGAGACATAAGCAGGAAAATTTTTCAAGAAACTCAGTATAAAGTCAACTTTTTCTAGATTGCAAATTAAATGTATGACGGAAGTGAATACATCCTGGCTCATCTGACCAGGATCCTAAAGTAGGCGAACTAACTAAATCTCCCAGGTGGTCTTTAACGACAGCCCTAAACCCAGAATTCATTGCACTAATCCAGCTTAAATATTTTAAGGGCGTGAACAAATATGATGAGGTCATTGATGAGAAAGGGTTGTTTGCTTCCATACCCATCTTGGCAGCTGTAGCAGCTGTGGTATCTCTTCAAACACCCAGATTATAGGTTAAACCCTCAAGTTGAGCCATTGAGTTTTAGAACTAGGTAGAAGTTTCTTGAAATATCAGGCTTTTGATGCAGCAGAAACAATGGCATGGGAGCTGTACGCAAAATGATTACAGTGGGGAGTGATCAGATACATTGTGAATAAATACAATATACAAAAACTTAATTTAAAAATGGAGAATGAGGACAACTCTCCAAAGAGAGCTCAACAAAAAATGCTTCAAGTCCATGTAGAGTTAAGAGTGCACATGGGAGTGGCAGTGAGGCCTCTGACAGGTGGCAGGGGAAGTAAGTTGACAGATGAGCTTTACATTTCTTGAAACTTTGTCTTTATCTCAGAGTTCACAGAGGCGGATGGGAAGGCAACAGATGTCAGAAACAGCAGTGCTTCTCAGGGAAGATTAAATAGTAGAGGAAATGCAGATCACATTACCAAATAAGATGAGAAAGGAAAGCAGTGTGTCTAAACGGCGCTGGATGGAATGACCAGGTGGAATGTGAAACAGAATTTTGATGAGATATCATATTATAGAAGTAAACATCAATCTATCACAATGTAGCTGGTTGGGATTCCATTAATTGATGACAATTATGGGTGCTTCCTTTATTTGTTAATAAAATAGCTCCATAGAGGATAAGAAAATTAAATTATTTATTATTTTTTTAATTGAAGTATAGTTGATTTACAGTGTGTTAGTTTCTGGTGTATAGCAAAGTGATTCAGTTTTATATATATACATATTTTTTCATATTCTTTTCCATTATGGTTTATTACAGGATATTGAATGTATTGATAGTTCCCTGTGCTATACAGTAGGACCTTGTTGTTTATCTATTTTGTATATAGTAGTTTGTATCTGCTAATCCCAAACTCCTATTTTATTCTTCCCCCACCCTCTTTCCCCTTTGATACCCCCCATACCATAGAAAAGTTTGTTTTCTATGTCTGTAAGTCTGTTTCTGTTTTGTAAATAAGTTCATTTCTCTCATATTTAGATTCCACATGTAAGTGATATCATATATTTGTCTTTCTCTTTCTGACTTACTTCACTTAGTATGATAATCTCTAGGTCCATCCATGTTGCTGCAAATGGCATTAAGGAAAATAAAATTTTCAATTTTTAGATATATGTATATTGCTCCATTTCAGAATTGGTGGAAATTGAAAGTGTTTTTGCAATTTGTTGGAAAGAACTAGGGTTTAGGAAGATTTGGGGTTGAGAGCTGATTGGATCACATGTTACTTTTCATTCATTTTTTTCCCCTCATTTCACTTCCCTTCTCTTCCTTTATTTCTTCATCTTTTCTCCTTATTGCGACATGTGGAAGTGGGAACTCCCATGTGGGAACTCACAAGCGGTATTCGAAGAAAGAAAATTTATTACTAAGGATATTGCCCAGGTTATTCTTATATGAGTATATATTCACTAAGAAAACATTTATATAAGAAATGTAATCAATTAGATTTCTGATCCACATATTAAAGATCTTTTCAACTGAAAGAACTTGAGGCTGGAATTTGAAAGACCTGACCCCTAGTTCTAGCTTACTCCTAGTTAGCACTGTGACTTCAGGCAAGTCATATGCCCTCTTTGGCTGTCAGTTTCTTCAGCCGTAGAGAGAAACCTGAGATAATGTCAGTAATGAATGTTCTTGGTGGATCAAATACCAGAGTCTAAGTGGTGATTCTAGTTAAAGCAAATGGCATTCACTGTAATAACAGCAAGGGAAAGGGTGGCTCCAAGGGCAGAAAATTAGCTTGATAAAGGAGTTCCTACATTTTTTATCCATTCATTCTACTAATGCTAATCAAACATTACTGTGATTTTCTATGCCAGGAAATGTTTTTCTTCCAGATATCCACATTGCTTATTCTCTTGCCTCCTTTAGGTCTTCACTTAATGGTTCTCTTCTCATGAGACTTTCCTTCTTCCCTATTTAAAATTGTGCACACACATGCATACGCACACCACACACACACACACACACACACACACCCTTTCTGTGGAATTCCCTATTCCCCATTTTAAGCTTTATTTTTCTCCATAGCACTCCTCATTTTCTAATATTCTAAAAAATTGCACTTGTTTATTTTATTATTTATATCTCCCACTAGAAAGTAAGATGAAGGCAAGGAATCTGTCTGTTTTGTTCAATGCTGTGTATTTAACACATAAAATAGAGCTTATCACATATTCGGCCCTCATTAAAGTCAAATTCTTGATCATCAAGTGGCTGAGGGACTCTAGACTGGTTGTGAGTATATTGCTGAAGTGGGAATGGATGGGGAGACTAGGAAGGTCAGAGGTTGCAATGGATCCATGACTGTAATTTTCAGGTGTTTTTAGCAATAAGATCTTTGCTTCAGATGGAAACTTATGTAGAGCCTCTTATAAAAAGAGTAAGCACAGACCTAGTCTGAGTGAAGCAGGTGAAAGGAATATGGCTCAGCCTGCATTTCTCCTGCATCCTCAAGGTGGTCCCTGAAGAGACTCCGTACAGATTTTCTCAAATTTACCTAAGCTCAAAAATCACTTGGGTTACTTGTTAAAAATAGGAAGGAATGAGAGTATAGCAGGAAGTTGATAAAGGGGCAGAGGTTTATATCAAGTAGGTGACAGTTGGTAACAGAGAAGGGCAAGAATTTAAGAGGCTGAGCAGAGAGATAGGTTAGCAAAAGGGCAGTGGGGTCTAGTGAGTAAAGTAATTTTAATGGTGGTCAGTCACTTATACTTGTCTCCCACATGAGAAGAAAAAATTGGATCTTGGTTTGGGTTGAGAATCAGATATGTTTAAAAAGAGAAAAACAAAGCCATACTTAGGGGTTTGTTTTGTTGAATTTTATTATTGACAATGACGCCAAGGAACCAACATACAACCACTTGAACTAAATAGAACATGAACAGAGAGTTCTAAACATTCAATCATGTGATGGAAAGAAAATTCCATTGGTCAGAAATCTCATAGGAGACATAACTCATTCATTAAACTAGTACACAAACAAAATCCAGAAAAAGATGTAGTCATACTCCTTGTTTTTTCATATTAAGTATAAATTTCTTTTTCTATCAGCAGATCATAATCAGATTATCTAAGTTGTGCAACCTCTCCAGACACATCTGCAGATCCCATTGTATACCCATTCTTTTGTGAAAATTCCCATATATCCTTTAACTTTTCACCCATCAATTCTTACAGTTCTTTGCATTCATTGAAATCAAAATTTCTTCTGAGAATATCACATCCTCAAAACTATATCAAATAGAGAATTCTCTTTTTCCCATTACCCTAGCTCCTCTTGGATGTCTCAGACTCCTCAGCATCAAAATATGCAAAATGGAACTCATGGCCCCACTGAACCCATGAGTTATCTCCATCTATTATTTCCTATCTAGTGAACATCACCTCCATGTCCAATCTATTACTTAAGCCCTGTTAGTCTTCTAAATAGTTTTCAAATATATATGTACTTCCTCTACTCTCCAACTTTAGCCCAAGCTACTGTTGTCTTCTTCCTTGACTCTTGTAACAGCTTCCTACCTGTTCTACTGTGTACTTCTCGTAGACATTCTCTAAATTCTTGGGAGTCTGCTCAAGGTGTCGCTCCATCAGTCACTTCTTTGCTGTTTTCACTGCCATTATCTCATTCCATCACCTTTTTATCTGGGCCATTGGAGCATCTAGCATCCCAGTTGCTGTCCCAACTTTTAGTCTCTGCCTTCTTCTATTTACAGTATATTCTGATACCAGTTTAATCTTCATAGAGCATACGTATTTCCCAACTGCCCTGTTGCTTGTTGAATTAGATCCAGACCTACTAGTTTAGCATTCTCTTCACCAGATATACCCTTTTCTTATTCTTGTGCCTATCAAAATCCTGTCCACCCTTTGAGACTCTTGAAGCTTTTCCTGACCTCCCTTAAGCCTGATGAGACAAGTCTGTCCTTTGAACTCACATAGACCTGATGTCCTCTCTTACTATAGATTACAGACTTCCCTGAGAGCAGAGTTCCACATTTATATCCCCAGACAACCTTGCACTGTCCCTTGCGTATGGTAAATACTCAATACATTTAATTAATTTTAGTACATTTTATTTGAATAGCTTTTAGACCTTGAGTCTCAGAAAAGAACTAAATTACTTTATTCATTTTAGTATTCTAGAGTTCCATAATAATCAAATGGAAACCACCCTGCATATGAAAGCATAGCTTCACTCTGTTTCATTTCAAAGTGAGCCAGGTCCTTTTACCAACAGAGAGGAAAAAAGGGGATTAAGCTGAAATTAATGTTTTAATGAAGATGAGGCAGATGGTAAATTGACCCGAGGGAAGCAAAAAAAAAAAATCAACTTGCCACATGTTAGCAACAGAGACTCTTCATGATTGATGTTCAGTGACTTGGAAATTCTCTTCAGGGCAAACTGCATTTTCACTGCTTACTCACATACATTCTGAGGCATAGATTAATTTCAAAACAGGAACTTAAAGCTATAAGGAACCTCAGACATCAGCTTAGTTTGTGGTTTTCAAACTTTTCTCTCTCCTTTTTGTTTTTAAGCATTGGAACCCTTTATTCAATCAAAATCTTCTGTGAAATCCCATTATATGAAATAAATAAAAATAGAGTTGTTTTGGTTAAAGTAGGGTGGGAGACCAGGATCCAGCCCTCTTGCCTCAGGGCTCTCCAACTTCCATGGTGGCCCCCGAAGCACATCCAGAGAAGCCCCAGAATACTGGTGATCTAAGTTTGAAAACGAAGGATCTGGTCTCTCCTTTCATTCCTTACCTGAGGAAACAGGTTCAGAGAGATTACATGACATGCCCAGAATTACAGTATTGGGCTATGGTAGAGCCAGGACTAGAACTTGGTTTCTTGCCATCCAATCCAATATTCTCCTCCCATTTCACCATGCTATTTTCTTTAGTGGCACATACCTCCTTCTAGTTATCTCAGTTTAGTCTTTATTTTTCCCAGTGGCAGCACATTTGAACAAAGAGCTTTGGAGTTCTTCTTTGAGTGCTTTGATAACTTCTGCTCAACACCTTAACTAGCAACTATTACCAAATGGCCAAGTACCATATTTTTATATAAAGATGCATTAAGTCGGTAGCATGTTGACAGGCAATTCTAAGAACTCTGTTTCATCCCAGTATTCAGGGGAACTTGGGATAATAAAGGTAAATAAGGGTAAAGGGCTAATAATTCAATTTTTAGGCCAGAATAGACAGGATTAAAAAGAGGGGAAATATACAGGACTTTTTAAATAGGAAGACCAACTGGAACTTAGAAAAAGTTTTATTAACTCCACATTTCCCCAAATGAAAAATACTTCATTTTTTAAAAATTTGGTTTTATTGTTGTAAGAACATCTTACATGAGATCTACCCTTTTAATAAATTTTAAGTGTACAACAGAATTGTAAACTATAGGCACACTGTTGTACAGCAGATCTCTATAACTTATTTATCTTGCATAATTGAAACTTTATGCCTGTTTGTTAGCGATTTCCCATTTCCCCCACCCCTAGCCCCTGGCAACTACCATTCTACTCTCTCATTCTATGAGTTTGACTATTTTACATACTTCATAAAGTTGATCCAGCAATCCCAATTCTGGGTATTATCCAAAAGAACTGAAGTCAAGATTTCAAAGAGATATTATCATCCTGATGATAGCTATTCACAATAGCCAAAATGTGGAAACAACCTAAATGTTCATCAATAGATGAATGGATAAAGAAAATGTTGTGTATATGTATACAATAGAATATTATTCAGCCTTAAAAAAGAAGGAAATCCTGCAATATGCAGCAACATGGATAAACCCTGAAGACATTATGCTAATTGAAATAAGCCAGATACAGAAGGACAGATACCACATGATTCCACTTATGTGAGGTTTCTAAAATGGTCAAAATACTTTATTTTAAGAACTTTTTTTTGAAAAAGTTCAAGAATAGAAAGTTTTAAATAATTCAACATCTCACCATCTAGGATAAAAACCACTATTAACCCTTCCTTTAGACACCTCTCTTTTGAATATAAATGCATGAATTTATAGAATTTAATATAAATATAATTATACTATCATGCTATTCTATAACCTGCTTCTCTCAGCCAAGAAAAATCTAGGTGCTCTTTCCAATGAATATAGATATGTCATTTTATTTCATAGTCACACAGTGTTCTTTTGTATGGATTTATCAACCATACTCTGCTCACTTTTAAACTGTAATGATAACAGTACCTACTTTATAATATTGTTGGAAGGATTAAATTACTAAATATATGGTAAAATGCTTAGAACACTAAGCACTTGACAACTGTTAGCTGTTATTAATATGTACCGTAATTTTTTAGCTAGTCCCCAGTTGATGGACAACTCAGCTTTTCAACAGTAACAAAGCAAATAACATTTCATATATGTCCACTTGTGCAAGTACTTTTTAGGCTCTATTCCTAAAACAGAAAATGGAGTTACTGGGTCAAAGGACAGATACATTTAAAATTTTGGTCTTTTCACATCTCCCCTCTTCTAAGAGACTGTACCAATTAATATTCCAACCAAGAGTGTTTAAAATATCTATCTCAGTATAGGATATTATCAGTCTGATGTGCAAATATTTACACACATGTAGTTTTAATGTGCATTTCTTTGATCATTAGTGAGGTTTGGTGTCATGTTTTTTTGACCATTTGTCTTTCGTCATCTGAGAACTGCTAAAACTATCCTTGATCACTTTTCTGTTAGTGTTGTGTTTTTTTTTAAACAGATTTTTTGAAGCTCTCTGAATATTAATTTTTAGTCGTATATGTTCCCAGTACCTTTTCTCAAATTGTCATCTGTTTTTCAGTTTTGTCCATTATTTTGCCATGAAGAAGTATCTCATATCCATAAGACATTTTACAGCTTCAGGTTTTGCGTCACATATCAAAAGTTGGGTTTTTTTTGTTTTTGTTTTTAACTCCAGTCTTACCAGAATTATCACTTAAACTGTGCTATTGGACTTTGAGTTCGACCCATCTAAAAATTTTTTGTGGGGAGTGGGGAACGGAGGCCAGTTCTTCTGAAGTCATTTATCCAACAGTCTGATTTGTACACAGATGTAGAGAACAAATGTATGGATACCAAGGGGGAAAGGGGTGGGGTGGGAGGAATTGGGAGATTGGGATTGACACATATACACTATTGATACTGTGTATAAAATAGACAACTGATGGGATCATACTGGATAGCAGTGGTCCCCAACCTTTTTGGCACCAGGGACTGATTTTGTGGAAGACAATTTTTCCATGGAAGTGGGGGGATGGTTCAGGCGGTAATGTGAGCAATGGGGAGCGATGGGGAGCAGCAGATGAAGCTTCACTTGCTCGCCCACCGCTCACCTCCTGCTGTGCGGCCTGGTTCCTAATAGGCCACGGACTTGGTATCGGTCTGAGGCCTGGGGGTTGGGGACCCCTGCTGTATAGCACAGGGAACTCTGCTTAATGCACTGTGGTATCCTAAATGGGAGGGAAATCCAAAAGGGAGGGGATATATGTATATGTATGGCTGATTCATTTTGCTGTGCAAAAGAAGCTAACACAACACTGTGAACAACTATACTCCAATAAAAATTAATTTAAAAAAAAATACCCAGAAGTCTGATTTGTAATGCCACCTTTATCACAAAGTAAATTCTCATATATTTCACTCTTTCTATGCTCTTTTCTATTCAACTCATCTGCCGGTGGACTTTTACAACAGGCATGTGATGTTTATCATTGTAATTTTTATATTAAATTAAAATTTTAATATTTGAAGGGTATATGACTTCTGATTACATTTTTTATTTTTTAGAAATCTCCTGTTTATTCAACTGTTTATTCTGCCAAATGAAATTTAGAATCATTTTTTCAAGTTACCTCTTGCAAAATTATATTGAAAAATTTCTCTAAGATTACATTATAGGTATTTAATTTTAAGAGAATTTACAACTTTAAATATTAGAGTTTCCTATTCAAGATCTGTTTCTCATTTTATTTTAGCTTTGTCCCTCAGCATAATTTTATAAATTTATTCATAACGCACTGCACATTTCCTGTTAAACTTATTCCTGGGTATTTTCTAGTGAATACCCTACATTTATTTAATGATTGATTTGGAGTACCATCTGACAAAGAGAGTTTGCAGTGTGAATAAAAATTTTTTAAAAATTTCCATCACACTTTTAATGTTTGAAAATCCTGTGTTGTAGGATAAAGCAAAGAAGTAAATTTGTTAATGCTGTTAGAAACAACATTATTCAGTGAATAAAATTATAAACATAAAAAAAAATTTCCATCAACAGTTGTCACCAAAAACCTCTCCTTTTGCCATTTTCCAATATGGAGCACAGTTTTCCAAAGGAGCTCAAACTGTATTTCAGAATCCTTTAAACAATAGGTCATTTCTGAATAACATGTCTCACCTACATGCAGTTTCCATTAAAAAAAAAAACCAAAACTTATTTGGCGAAGATTTTACTATAAATTATTCAAAGAGTTATGTTTTCATTATTTTTCTAGTCTTACCTAAAGAAGAAACACAACTGGAAAGTCCTTGAGTTTGCAAACTCACTAGGATTAAAAAATACATACTCTAAATTCAGCCAAACAGCCATTATGCTTAATTCCCATTCATCTAGCAAACAATTATTGAGACCTATTATGTTCAAAGTTAGAAGCAGAAAACTTTCCCTACTCTACAGAGACTCATTGTCTAGTAGGAAAGACAGAGATGAAACAAATAATTGAAATACATATTCTGAACGATTAAATCTGATAAAATCAATAAGAGCTCAAAATCAAATGACAATTAAATACCTAATGAATAATGTATATGCATGTGTGTGCGCACACACGTGCATTAGTAGCACTTATTTGTAGTGAATAGCGCACTCAGGCAGAAATATGCCTGGCTAAGGAAGGTTTCTGTAAGGTGTAACTGTTATCTCTTTTTCCCACTCTGCATACAAAAATGTTGTCAATAATAATCAGGTTAGGCATACCCTATTTATAAGTCCTAACTCTAGCAATAACTTTTTGAATTTTAAAACTCAAGTGTTTAATAAAAAGATGTGGGGAGAATGATCGAGTTCATGGTACAGAATAAGAACTATATCCTTTTTTTCGGCTGCACTGGGTCTTGGTTGCTGTGTGTGGGCTTTCTCTAATTGCGGTGAGCCGGGGCTACTCTTTGTTGCGGTGCATGGGCTTCTCATTGCGGTGGCTTCTCTTGTTGCAGAGCACAGGCTCTAGGCAAGCGGGCTTCAGTAGTTGCGGCACAGGGCACTAGAGCACGTGGGCTTCAGTAGTTGTGGCACGCAGGCTCAGTAGTTGTGGCTCATGGGCTTAGTTGCTCCATGGCATGTGGGATCTTCCGGACCAAGGATCGAACCCACGTCCCCTGCATTGGCAGGCGGATTCTTAACCACTGCACCACCAGGGGAGTCCCAGAACTGTATCCTTCTTATTACATAGATATGTAGGTATATTACAATAAAGTAGAGTATAATAAAATATACCGACTCAGGCATGCATGTTGGGGTTCTTACAGGTAAACTTCCTGCTTCTCCTCACTAAGAAACTGGTTAGGAGAATGCTTCTTTCATTGTCTAAGTTGTGCTGATTCTTCTCTGTATGCGCCAGTGTTCTCATCCTGTGCTGATCTGTGCTAGGACATCACATTCTTGTATAAGTTCATTATCTATGTACAGAAAACGCTCATCCTTTGCTTTTGCACTTGTTCAAAAATCCATCTCCAGTGTTACTAGAGTTCTGTTTTGTTCTTTACTTCCTTCACTGGGGGAGTCAAAACTATGAGCCTGCTTAACCTGTCATGCTGGTGATGGCTCTGCCATGTTGTGATGTTTCTTGGTCAGCCTCTCTTCTGAGAACACTGTGTATGCTGAGCTCTGCCCCCTGTGAGAATGAGCTAGATTTTTTAGTTTATGGGAACAAAGCACTTGTTTGGCATCCAAGCTAAAAAACTGCCTTTTCTCCATTGGACAAAATTGTGCATGGGATAACACGCCTATGGAATTCCATTGAATTATAGTCCTGCCTTCCTCATCATGGCAGAAGCTCATTACTGTTTAACCCAGTTGATCTTTGAGAATTCGACTAAAGCTATGTCTTCCCCTCCTCCCCACAATATGTGTGCGTATATAAAAGTTTGCATATTGTTTCAGGCAATTGATTGCTTTGCCAGGAACCCCCAGCCCTCTGGTGCTCTCTTGACTCCAGGAAAGAACGCTTTGTTAAACCACTTCACACCTACTATCATATAGGACACATGCTATTTGAAAAGTAGGAAAAATATACATACTAATAGAATGTTTTAATAAAGTTAAAATGTTCTTTTAAGTGAATGTTATTTTCTTATGTTCAGTTTCTTCTTTTTTTTTTTTTTTACAGCTTGAAGGTTAAATGTCCATGGGAATATCTCTCCTAGACATGTCTGTAATATTTCCTCTACTTCTTCATTCTCTCTTTAACCCACTTCAATCCAGTTCAAGAAGGTTCTGTTCCCACCCTCCCCCAAAACAGCACTTCTCATGGTTATCAATTTCCTATATCTTGACACATGTAATGGTTACTTTTCTATCCACATCTTACATATTTCTTAGAAAGACTAAATATAATTCACTTCCCCCTCCATCTTAGAACACGTTCTCCTCTTTTCCTGATTTTTCTTACTAGCTATTTAATATCTTTTAACTGGTTCTTTCTCCTCTCTTCCACCTCTAAATGTTGGAGTGGCCTGGGCCCTGTCCTCTTCTCTGTCTACACACACACTCTAGCTGAACTCATCTAGTTTTTTGGCTTTAAATACCATCTGTATGCCCTATTTTTATGACTACCATAATTACATCTCTAACTCTGAACTCCAAATTTGGATATCTACCTACCTTCTGGACATATATAGTTGAATGTCTAATCAGCATTTTAAATTTAACTTTCCAAGACAGGACTCAACTTACATGTCCCATAGTCCTCTTTATCTTAGCAACAGGAAAACATAAATGTCCACCTTTGATTCCTTTTTTTTTCTCACCACCCTCCTTACACCTAATTCAGCTGCCCTGATGGTCATTCTAATACCTGGATTTTCCTTCTTGCCCCTTTATTTTTCTTTTCTTTTTTTTTAATTTTTAATTTTCATTTTATTTAATTTTTTATACAGCACGTTCTTATTAGTCATCCATTTTATACATATCAGTGTATACATGTCAACCCCAATCTCCCAGTTCATCCCACCACCACCACCACCGCCCACCGCTTTCCCTCCTTGGTGTCCATACGTTTGTTCTCTACATCTGTGTCTCAGTTTCTGCCCTGCAAACCGTTTCATCTGTACCATTTTTCTAGATTCCACATATATGCATTAATATACGATATTTCTTTTTCTCTTTCTGACTTCGTTCACTCTGTATGACAGTCTCTAGATGCATCCACGTCTCTACAAATGACCCAATCTCGTTCCTTTTTATGGCTGAGTAATATTCCATTGTATATATGTACCATGCCTTCTTTATCCATTAGTCTGTCGATGGGCATTTAGGATGCTTCCATGACCTGGCTATTGTAAATAGTGTTGCAATGAACCTGGCTATTGTAAATCGTGCTGCAATGAACACTTGTGTGCATGTGTCTTTTTGAATTATGGTTTTCTCTGGGTATATGCCCAGTAGTGGGATTGCTGGGTCATATGGTAGTTCTATTTTTAGTTTTTTAAGGAAGCTCCATACTGTTCTCCATAGTGGGCTGTATCAATTTACATTCCCACCAACAGTGCAAGAGGGTTCCCTTTTCTCCACACCCTCTCCAGCATTTGTTGTTTGTAGATTTTCTGATGATGCCCATTCTAACTGGTGTGAGGTGATACCTCATTGCAGTTTTGATTTGCATTTCTCTAATAATTAGTGATGTTGAGCACCTTTACATGTGCCTCCTGGCCACATGTATGTCTTCTTTGTAGAAATGTCTATTTAGGTCTTCTGCCTATTTTTGGATTACGTTGTGTGTTTTTTAACATTGAGCTGCATGAGCTGTTTATATATTTTGGAGATTAATCCTTTGTCTCTTGATTCATTTGCAAATATTTTCTCCCATTTTGAGGGTTGTCTTTTTGTCTTGTTTATGGTTTCCTTTGCTGTGCAAAAGCTTTTAAGTTTCATTAGGTCCCATTTGTTTATTTTTTTTTTTATTTCCATTACTCTAGGAGATGGCTCAAAAAAGATCTTGCTATGATTTATGTCAAAGAGTGTTCTTCCTATGTTTTCCTCTAAGAGTTTTATAGTGTCCAGTCTTACATTTAGGTCTCGAATCCATTTTGAGTTTATTTTTGTGTATGGTGTTAGGGAGTGTTCTAATTTCATTCTTTTACATATAGCTGTCCAGTTTCCCAGCACCACTTATTGAAGAGACTGTCTTTTCGCCATTGTATAGCCTCGCCTCCTTTGTCATAGATTAGTTGACCATAGGTGCGTGGGTTTATCTCTGGGCTTTATGTCCTGTTCCATTGATCTATATTTCTGTTTTTGTGCCAGTACCATACTGCCTTGACTACTGTAGCTTTGTAGTATAGTCTGAAGTCAGAGAGTCTGATTCCTCCAGCTCTGTTTTTTCCCTCAAGACTGCTTTTGCTATTCGGGGTCTTTTGTGTCTCCATACAAATTTTAAGATTTTTTATTCTAGTTCCTTAAAAAATGCCATTGGTAATTTGATAGGGATTGCATTATATCTGTAGATTGCTTTAGGTAGTATCGTCATTTTCACAATATTGATTCTTCCAATCCAAGAACATGGTATATCTCTCCATCTGTTGGTATCATCTTTAATTTCTTTCATCAGTGTCTTATAGTTTTCTGCATGCAGGTCTTTTGTCTCCCTAGGTAGGTTTATTCCTAGGTATTTTATTCTTTTTGTTTCATTGGTAAATGGGAGTGTTTCCTTAATTTCTCT
The DNA here is from genome assembly GCF_965194805.1 of Balaenoptera borealis. NCBI lineage: Eukaryota > Metazoa > Chordata > Mammalia > Artiodactyla > Balaenopteridae > Balaenoptera > Balaenoptera borealis. The sequence continues at coordinate 58,401,480 of NC_138860.1, read as the reverse complement.
TTCAGATTTTTCATCATTAGTGTATAGGAATGCAAGAGATTTCTGCATTAATTTTGTATCCTGCAACTTTACCAAATTCATTGATTAACTCTAGTAGTTTTCTGGTGGCATCTTTACAATTCTCTATGTATAGTATCATGTCATCTGCAAACAGTGACACTTTTACTTCTTCGTTTCCAATTTGTGTTCCTTTTATTTCTTTTTCTTCTGATTGCCGTGGCTAGGACTTCCAAAACTATGTTGAATAATAGTGGTGAGAGTGGACATCCTTGTCTTGTTCCTGATCTTAGAGGAAATGCTTTCAGTTTTTCACCATTGAGAATGATGTTTGCTGTGGGTTTGTCGTATATGCCTTTATTATGTTGAAGTAGGTTCCCTCTATGCCCACTCTCTGGAGAGTATATATATATACTATATATACTAGTATATATATATATATATATCATAAATGGGTGTTGAATTTCGTCAAAAGCTTTTTCTTCATCTATTGAGATGATCATATGGTTTTTCTCCTTCAATTTGTTAATATGGTGTATCACACTGATTTGCATATATTGAAGAACTCTTGCATCTCTGGGATAAATCCCACTTGATCATGGTGTATGATCCTTTTAATGTGTTGTTGGATTCTGTTTGCTAGTATTTTGTTGAGGATTTTTGCATCTATATTCATCAGTGATATTGGTCTGTAATTTTCTTTTTTTGTAGTATCTTTGTCTGGTTTTGGTATCAGGGTGATGGTCGCCTCATAGAATGAGTTTGGGAGTGTTCCTTATTCCGCAGTTTTTTGGAAGAGTTTGAGAAAGATGGCTGTTAGCTCCTCTCTAAATGTTTGATAGAATTCACCTGTGAAGCCATCTGGTCCTGGACTTTTGTTTGTTGGAAGATTTTTAATCACAGTTTCAATTTCATTACTTGTGAGTGGTCTGTTCATAGTTTCTGTTTCTTCCTGGCTCAGTCTTTGAAGGTTATACCTTTCTAAGAATCTGTCCATTTCTTCCAGGTTGTCCATTTTATTGGCATAGAGTTGCTTGTAGTAGTCTCTTAGGATGCTTTGTATCTCTGTGGTGTCTGTTGTAACTTCTCCTTTTTCATTTCTAATTTTATTGATTTGAGTCCTCTCCCTCTTTTTCTTCATGAGTCTAGCTAATGGTTTATCAATTTTGTTTATCTTCTCAAAGAACCAGCTTTTAGTTTTATTGATCTTTGCTCTTGTTTTCTTTGTTTCTATTTCATTTATTTCTGCTCTGATCTTTATGACTTCTTTCCTTCTACTAACTTTGTATTTTGCTTGTTCTTCTTTTTCCAGTTCCTTTAGGTGTAAGGTTAGATTGTTTACTTGAGATTTTTCTTGTTTCTTGAGGTAGGCTTGTATAGCTACAAACTTCCCTCTTAGAACTGCTTTTGCTGCATCCCATAGGTTTTGGATCATCGTGTTTTCATTGTCATTTGTCTCTAGGTATTTTTTGATTTCCTCTTTGACTTCTTCAGTCATCTCTTGGTTATATAGTAACATACTGTTTAGCCTCCATGTGTTTGTGTTTTTTACGTTTTTTTCCCTATAATTCATTTCTAATCTCATAGCGTTGTGGTCAGGAAAGATGCTTGATATGATTTCAATTTTTTAAAATTTACTGAGGCTTGATTTGTGACCCAAGATTTAATCTATCCTGGAGAATGTTCCATGCGCACTTGAGAAGAAAGTGTAATCTGCTGTTTTTGGATGGAATGTCCTATAAATATCAATTAAATCTATCTGGTCTATTGTGTCATTTAAAGCTTCTGTTTCCTTATTTATTTTCATTTTGGATGATCTGTCCATTGGTGTAAGTGAGGTGTTAAAGTCCCCCACTATTATTGTGTTACTGTCGATTTCCTCTTTTATAGCTGTTAGCAGTTGCCTTATGTATTGAGGTGCTCCTATGTTGGCTGCATATATATTTATAATTGTTATATCTTCTTCTTGGATTGATCCCTTGATCATTATGTAGTGTCATTCCTTGTCTCTTGTAACATTCTTTATTTTAAAGTCTACGTTATCTGATATGAGTATAGCTACTCCAGCTTTCTTTTGATTTCCGTTTGCATGGAATATCTTTTTCCATTCCCTCACTTTCAGTCTGTACGTGTCCCTAGGTTGGAAGGGGGTCTCTTGTAGACAGCATATATATGAGTCTTGTTTTTGTATCCATTCATCAAGCCTGTGTCTTTTGGTTGGAACATTTAATCCATTCACGTTTAAGGTAATTATCGATATGTATGTTCCTATTACCATTTTCTTAATTCTTTTGGGTTTGTTTTTATAGGTCCTTTTTTTCTCTTGTGTTTCCCACTTCAAGAAGTTCCTTTAGCATTTGCTGTAGGGCTGGTTTGGTGGTGCTGAATTCTCTCAGCTTTTGCTTTTCTGTAAAGCTTTTGATTTCTCCATTGAATCAGAATGAGATCCTTGCTGGGTAGAGTAATCTAGGTTGTAGGTTCTTCCCTTTCATCACTTTAAGTATATCATGCCACTCCCTTCTGGCTTCTAGAATTTCTACTGAGAAATCATCCGTTAACCTTATGGGAGTTCCCTTGTATGTTATTTGTTTTTTTTCCCTTGCTGCTTTCAATAATTTTTCTTTGTCTTTAATTTTTGCCAATTTGATTACTATGTGTCTCAGCATGTTTCTCCGTGGGTTTATCCTTTATGGGACTCTCTGCGCTTCCTGGACTTGGGTGGCTATTTCCTTTCTCATATTAGGGGGGTTTTTGACTATAATCTCTTCAAATATTTTCTCGGGTCCTTTCTCTCTCTCTTCTCCTTCTGGCACCCCTATAATATGAATGTTGTTGCGTTTAATGATGTCCCAGAGGTCTCTTAGGCTGTCTTCATTTCTTTTCATTCTTTTTTCTTTTTTCTGTTCTGCAGCAGTGAATTCCACCATTCTGTCTTCCAGGTCACTTATCCGTTCTTCTGCCTCCGTTATTCTGCTATTGATTCCTTCTAGTGTATTTTTTGTTTCAGTTATTGTATTGTTCATCTCTGTTTGTTTGTTCTTTAATTCTTCTAGATCTTTGTTAAACATTTCTTGCATCTTCTCGATCTTTGCCTCCATTCTTTCTCTGAGGTCCTGGATCATCTTCACTATCATTATTCTGAATTCTTTTTCTGGAAGGTTGCCTATCTCCACTTCATTTAGTCATTTTTCTGGGGTTTTATCTTGTTCCTTCATCTGGTACATAGCCCTCTGCCTTTTCATCTTGTCTGTCTTTCTATGAATGTGGTTTTTGTTCCACAGGCTGCAGGATTCTAGTTCTTCTTGCTTCTGCTGTCTGCCCTCTGGTGGGTGAGGCTATCTGAGAGGCTTGTGCAATTTTCCTGATGGGAGGGACTGGTGGTGGGTTGAGCTGGCTGTTGCTCTGGTGGGCACAGCTCAGTAAAACTTTAATCTGCTTGTCTGCTGATGGGTGGGGCTGGGTCCCCTCCCTGTTGGTTGTTTTGCCTGAGGCAACCCAACCCTGGAGCCTACCTGGGCTCTTTGGTGGGGTTAATGGCAGACTCTGGGAGGGCTCAGGCCAAGGAGTGCTTCCCAGAACTTCTGCTGCCAGTGTCCTTGTCCTCATGGTGAGACAGAGCCACCCCCCAACTCTGCAGGAGACCCTCCAACACTAGCAGGTAGGTCTGGTTCAGTCTCTATGGGGTCACTGCTCCTTCCCCTGGGTCCTGATGCACATACTACTTTGTGTGTGCCCCCCAAGAGTGGAGTCTCTGTTTCCCCCAGTCCTAAGTCCTGCAATCAAATCCCGCTAGCCTTCAAAGTCTGAATCTCTAGGAATTACTCCTCCCGTTGCCAGACCCCCAGGTTCGGATACCTAACGTGGGGCTCAGAACCTTCACTCCAGTGGGTGGACTTCTGTGGTGTAAGTGTTCTCCAGTTTGTGAGTCACCCACCCAGCAGTTATGGGATCTGATTTTATTGTGATTGCGCCCCTCCTACCATCTCATTGTGGCTTCTCCTTTGTCTTTGGTTGTGGGATGTCTTTTTTGGTGAGTTCCAATGTCTTCCTGGCGATGATTGTTCAACAGTTAGTTGTAATTCCGGTGTTCTCGCAAGAGGGAGTCCCCCCTTTATTTTTCATAATACTCCATCACTAAGTTTTTTTTCAGCCTGTTCTTCTTTTTCTAATCATTCCTTCCAAAGTCATGGATTTTAATTCACATTAAAAGATGCTTATAGTTCCTAAAATTTTAAATATAAGTAAATAAATATAAAATATAATTTCTTGTAAGGAGAACTTATTATTGAGGCCTACTGTAATACCAGTGTATAACGTTGTAGTAAGGAACAGAGAGGTTGCAAAAATGGTTTATAAACTCTTACACACTAAAAAAAAAATTGTAATGTTTTATTAATTAAGAAGTTGATATTATTAGCACTACTGAAAATGAAGCTAATGTATCAGTTAAATTCAATAATTATGGAACATGTGTCTTCTACAAAGCTGGGTGCTGTAAATACTGAGAAAAATTAGAGTTAAATAAGTCACTGCCAAGGAGGGTAGGCAGACAGATAAGTAAATAAATATGATAGTGAAAGAAGTACAACAACAAAGACATGTAGAAGATAAAGTGGAGGCAGCCAGGAGGATGTGATTGACTGCAATGGAGAGGGCGTGTCCATCACCCAACTGCTTAAGCTAAAAACCGAGGTGCTTTCCTTCATTCCTATCTTTACTTCATTCCTCTTTCTATCTGATTCAGGTTCAAGATTTGCTGACTCTACTCCAGGGACTGTCAAACCTTGTCTGTAAGAGGCAGATAGCATATATTTTAGGCTTCGTAGGCCACATGTGTTTTCTGTCACGTATTTTTCTCCTCTTTCTTTTTTTCATAACCATTTAACATAGTAAAAATCATTCTTAGCTATTAGGGCCATATGAACATAAGCTAAGGCCAGATTTAGCCCTCTGGGCTGTAGTTTACCAAGAACTGCTCTCCTCTAAAACCTTTTCCCAAACCCAGTCAGTTCTCTCTTCCACTGCTATCCTAGCTGTAAAGACCACTGTCTCTTTCCTGCACTACTGCATTAGTCTCCTATTTGGTTTCCTGCTCCTACTCTTGACCCTCCCTAATTCACACTCCACAAAGTGACCAAATGATCTTTTAAATCATACATATCACTTCCCATGTCAAGGAAGGCTTCCCTGATGAACCTATAAAAAAATAATGTCTTGCAACATTTCTGTTATACTTAAAGAACTGAGGTTGCTTTTTTTCTTTTTTGGGGGGAGGGGGCGTGGATCCTGGTATTTTTAGAAAAGCAATATAGTTTTCATCACTCTAATTTTATTTTAAATATGTTAACACAGTTAAAATAAGAAGGGATCTGAGATTTATCTTTTTATATATTGAAATATAATTATTCTGAATAATAAAAGAGTAATTAATTAAATTTAATTATAAGTAACCATTAAATCTAATTGTAAATAACTCAATAAGTATTTAAGTTTAGCAAGAGTAAGAAAAGGAGGAGGAGTGGGAGGAGGGGGGTAGGGAGCATGGGGCAGGAAAGAGGATGACACACTGTCACCTAAAGTTGGATAAAACTCAGTATTTGTGTTTATGTTGTTTATCTCTCTTTGGGTTGCTCTGGGTCTTTATTTGTCTGGTCCTGTCTGTGTAAAACTTTTTCTATGTTATTAATGAGGTCTAGGTGTGAAAATCTCCATAACCCCCACTTACTTCTATTACTTTCTACCAGCTTTTTGATGATGTCTTTTCTTATCCTTAGCACCAGCTTTTTCTGCTGTGTTCTCCCTTCCTCTTCCTTTGATTCACCCATTCTTCTTTTGTTAAGGGCCCAACCTTATTTTGTCTTTCCCAGGTATCCCTAATTCTTCCACAGCTCTATTTTTGAACCATACAACTCAGCATTTTACCAACCGGGCTTCTTAAAGGAAGCAGATAATTTGCAGCAAAAATTAAACATAGGTTCAATTACACATGTCAGTATGAATTAGACACATATTATTGAGATATTTTCAAGAGTTACTCTTTTAAATAGTACCTTCTTTTTCTCAAAAGATGAAAATGCTTTTTTCATCTATTGCCTCTTTGTTCCCATAACGTTAAGTTTATTTGTTTTCATTTTTCAATTTAAGGATTGATTTTGTGTATTATTATCCCTGCTTTACATATAGTGAAAGTGAAGTACAGAGCAGGAAAACAGTCCCCCCAAGGACCCTCAATGTATGCTCCAGCCAAGGCTGGGCCTCCCAGGTTCTGAGGGCCAGAGTGTTTTTTCTCCTGGTCCTGCTGAGGGCAATTAGAAATTAAAGCAATTCCTAAGCTATGCTCCAAGTTATTTATAAGTCAGGGTCATTTGTTTGTACCTGTTTTGACCATGTCAACCCTTTTAAGAGAATTCCAAATACCCTTTCCCTAAATCAGTGTTTCTCAAACTTGGGTAATGTCCAAACACCCTTTAAAGAAAAAGAATCCTTATCAGTTATAAACATATGCAAACTATTTTTATTTATAATATTATTTATGTATGAACACAAAATTATTTTATTTTAAATATCTACAAATATATAAGTACCTTATGCTTATCATTCTACTTTAAAAAAGCGAAGAAAGTCAAATTCAAACAGAACTATACCAAAAAACTTCGATTGATCAACAACATTAATGGGAGAGATGGGGGTCAGGAGACTCTAATTGCAGAAACACTACTCTAAGCATACTGCTTTAAGATATGGAGAAGCAGTCAGGGTTTTCTGGTCCAGCCTTGGACTAGACAGCTACATACTGGGATGATTTAAGGGCAACCCAAGGATCTCAGGCCTACCACGTGGCTAAAGCACTTGAATGACTCAGTCCTTTCAGGTGAAAGGATTGAAGTACCCAATTTAAATGCAAAAATATTACCTGGGAGGGACTTCCCTGGCAGTCCAGTTGTTCAGACTTTGCCTTCCAATGCAGGGGGTGCGGGTTCGATCCCTGGGCGGGGAGCTAAGGTCCCACATGCCTCGTGGCCAAAAAAAAACGCAAAACATAAAACGGAAGCAATATTGTAACAAATTCAATAAAGACTTTAAAAATGGTCCACATCAAAAAAATCCTTGGGCTTCCCTAGTGGCGCAGTGGTTGAGAATCTGCCTGCCAATGCAGGGGACACGGGTTCGAGCCCTGGTCTGGGAAGATCCCACATGCCACAGAGCAACTAGGCCCGTGAGCCACAATTACTGAGCCTGCGCGTCTGGAGCCTGTGCTCCGCAACAAGAGAGGCCGCAATAGTGAGAGGCCCGCGCACCGAGATGAAGAGTGGCCCCCGCTTGCCACAACTAGAGAAAGCCCTCACGCAGAAATGAAGACCCAACACAGCCATAAATAAATAAATTAATTAATTAAATAAATTAAAAAAAAATCCTTAAAAAACGTTTCTAAAAAAAATATTTCCTGGGAAGAATAATTAATAACAATTGATTTCCTAGCGACATTAATTTATTATAAATGTAATTATGCATGAAACAAAGCCTAGCAGAAGGAGGCATAGTAGAGGTGAGTTTGATATCATCATAAATCAGCGTGTATTAAGTATCTACTAGTATCAGCGATCTACGGAGATAAACAGATTCCCTACTCTTGGCTTTTAAAATCTAGTTGGTAGTATACAGGACAAATGTAGTGAGAGGGGGAGCTTTCTTGGGACATAGCAGGGGGAGAAATTTACAAACTAAGCAGCAGCAAAGCAGCCAGCCCAGGCCATCTTGGTGTGGAATCCACAGAGAAGAGAAACTGCCTAAATGGAAGATGTTTGGAGAAAGAAAACAAGCCTTTCCTACTTTTTAGTTTCCTAGTCAGTCTTGAGACTCCTGCTTATTTTTTTTTAAGTATCATAATATATCTGTAATAAAAAGTAGATGATTCTTCAATATTGAATTTCATTTTCGTATTTCCTTCAGAACTTGTACTCCCTCTAAGTAATTTCCTTGACCTATTTGGTACAATCCATCGTGGGAGTGAAGGAGAGGAATTAGTATCACCCCTTAGCCTGTAGTCACATTTCCTCTCTCTGGATATGGACATAGTCCGACAGTTTTGGGTTTCTTACAAACCTTCCTTGAATAAGAACGCAGAGTTGAAAGTTGTTGATATTGTTTCACTGCTTGTCACCCTCCTGGCTTGATATTGTTCATGTGATAAATACAGTGTTTAATGTGTGTTTATCTGCTGGGCATGTAATTATCTCATTTCCCTCATAGTTCTATAACTTACAAGTGTAAAAGCTTACTATTGTAAGTATGTTGAAGAAACACCCACCTTACTGTTTTTCTTGGTGGGAAGATGATGGCTAATAAAGTGTCCCCCAAGGAAAGGTAAACAGACATTAGGAATCCCTAAATGCACAGACCTCTGCATGATCTCATTTAATCATCACACCCCCTATGAAGCAAGAATTATCACCTCTATATAGAGATAAAATAAGGCTTAGAGAAATCAAGTAATTTGCCTGGGTTCACATGGCTAGTGACAGAGCTCATATGTGAACCCTTATGTCTTAATTCCAAACCATGTGCGTCCTTGTCCTTGACTCACTGGTCGTTGTTTCTCAGAGACTGGGGATAGGGCCACCTGTGCATGCAGTGAAAGCAGAGAGCACTTCTAGCTTAGGTAGCTTTTGGTTTCTTTTGATTCCTTCTACATGTCACTTCACTCTCCCTTTCTCTGTCTTCCCTCCACCTGCTCCTTTCTCTTTCTCTGTGCTACTTTTGTTCTTCATCACCCTTCCCCAAGAAAGCAGTGGGCAAGCTAGGATTAGGATTGATGGAGAAGAACTATTGCACTTCTTTTTCCCTTGTCCAAAGCTTGTTTCTGGGTGGACATGTGTTTGAGCCAATAGCAGTACACAGACCACCAGCTGTGCTCAGAGCAATCCAGCCAAATGTCATTTTAAGTCCAGGGCTGCATCTCAGAAGGCACATGGAAGGGGCCCCTTTTTCCCTGTTCCCATCTTGAGCCCACACTCCCTGGAACACAGGGAGAAGGGCTCTCAGTAAAGTACAGAGGGCATGACACTCAGGTCTCCTTTTCAAACAGTTGTTTCCCTCTCAGAAGGAACCTTATTGAATTATGTTAATATCAGCAGAGGAGTGGGAGGGGTAGCTTAAAGGTCAATTCAGAGGACTTCAGAAAAGCTCACTAGTTTGGTTGAATGCTCACTCCTGTTGCTTTTTTCCTTAGTGCTGCCTCTTTTTGAATGTTTCTTTGCTGAAATGATAGGGGAGAGAGGGAAAAATTGAGCCTTGATTTTTGTCTGAAGCTTGGTGACAAATGATGGGAGTAAAATTTAAACCGTTCATCTACTGAGTTCTGGGAATTGTCAGAGGATTTTATTTGTACATGCCTTCCTGACCCCCACTTTTCTAAGATAAGTAAAAATTATGCTGAATTTGTAAACAAGTTACTTTTATTGAGTTGAACTTTTACAAATGTATGGTGCATTTAGCCAAAATAACACTTTTATTTAATACAATTATACTCAAAGGGCTATGCATGTAGAATTTTGTATGATTAATATGCACTTGAAAGCGTTACAAAGTAAGCATAATTTCAGAGTTTGTGGGATCTCTTAAATTCACTTTGTAATTTAATGTGCAGCCACAGAAGTCAAAATTGAGGGATATTACCACCAGGAATTCGTATTATATCACATACCTTTTCATGTAAACTAGTCACCATTCCAAACTTGAAACTTTCTCTGTTAAAAAAATATAAATTGTGTTGCCTTGGAACACAGAAAGAAGTGAAGAAATGAGACCATTAAACATTTGAAATATGCTAATTTTAAAGTGCTTGCAGTATGTTTTGCCATGCTAAGTAAAGTCCCTATACTTAGCTTACTAGTAGAGAAAATTTAACCCATGAAGTTCACTGTGATTATAGAGGTAGTTGGTAATAGTTTATGAACATACATGCCACCAGGAATTTTTCTTTCTGTTTTATTCACATCATTTGCCTTATTTTGTTTCTTATAAATCTGCTCAAATGCTGCCACCTACCCCTTGAATTTTCAATTTAAAATTTCTCATACAGGTTATTTCTCATATGTATATAATTTTTCCTAGCTAAAGACTCTTTCCTTGAGTGAAAAGCCCTGGAAATTCATAACTGCATAGCTTTCTCACTCTCTCTCACTCACACACACACACACACTCACACTCATGCTCACATTCACATACTTGTTAATAATCAGTTCATGTAGTTTTTTTTAAATGACTATTAAAATGGGAAATGTTTATTCTTCTGCTTTACTGGCTATTCATTTTTGCTAAGACATAATAGTACATGATGACTAGATATTGCTACTGTATTTTCAGAGTTCTTAATTATCAACAACAGAATCTACTCTAGCTACTTTAAGTAGCAAAACATTAATTAAGGGAGATATACTGTTCAAAGAACCTTTAGGAGGGAAAAATTACAGAAATAGGCTGAGTTTCCAGGAATGGTTCTCCAAATTAAATTTCAGAACCTGGGTTGCCAGGGAGCTGTTTCTTCCACCAATCTGGAGGCAACACAATCAGGAAGCCACCCTATATTATATAGCCTCTGGATCCAGAGCCATACCACCTCTGCCATGATCCAGGCCAACAAAACAGGTGCCACATCCTCTGTCTCTTTTCAGTGTGTCTCACTTCTGAACCAAAGTCTGGCATGAGCACATCAGATTGGCTGAAACTATGTCTCCTCTGGAGCCCTCACTGTAAGAGCAAGATTGGGAAGGGAAGGGGAGTTTTGAATTGAACTCAAACTTTACAAGGAGGTTGGAATGGGTGTTGAGATAATCCATCCTCAGAATCCACTTCAGTTAATAGCTGTGATATATATAATCAATGGTGATTCTGTGCCATTCAGCTACTTGGAAATTCTATGTGTGAGTGGGGCTTGCGAAATATAGGATCTCCTTGTAAGGTGATCAGGTAGAAAGCTGGCTTTTTCCTTGAAATGTTAGGATATGGGGCATTTTCTCTGAATCTGTTTAGCCTCCCAGAGAACAACAGTCCAATATCCTGCCTGACAGAGGAATAGAAATCCATCTGGTTGCTGGCATTCTGGGGGAGGGCAGGAAAGGGGGCTGAGGGACAGCATTTCAGTATAAAGGCTTTCACTAAGTTCTCTTGTTTTTAACCCATGTTTGCTGTCCACCCTGCCTGGTATCTCTGGGTCCAAAACTTCTTTTGTATAATCTTTTCTCTAGGGAAAAGCCTCTGGTCTCCTGCTGGGGTTAAGGAATGGGCTGCCATACTTAGAGGGAAGGACCCTATGTCATCAGTTGCTCTGTGTACTTCTGTGTATGGCTCTATCTCATCCTGCCCTTTCACTCCCACAACTGTATCCCTTCATGTGAGGTACCAGGTGCCTCCAAGGGGAAGACAGGACCCAAGTGGAGTGGCTTCTCCTCCATTCTCTCCCCGTGTAGGTGTTAGGAGGTGATAACTCCTATCTGTATGCTAAGTTAATGAATGTTCCTCTATCTGCTTTCCCTCTTCCAAAGCTTTTGGGAAATCTCTTGTCCACTGTTTTCTCCCCTCCCATTTTCTTTGTCCTTGTGAATCAATATCTTTTTATTCCTTCACTGTTATCATAGTGGGTTTGGAGGAGGGAAAGGCTATATATGCATGCAATCAATCTACCATGCTTAACCATAAGTCCTTTAAATTTATTCTTTAGTGCACTTATTATATCTGTCTTTTACATTGTCAGTGTATGTACAAATATTCATGAATATTGCTTTAAATATAAGGATTAATATAGAGATTAAATATAAACATTTAAGAATAAAATCATTACTATTCTCACTTTCAAATTATAAAAGTACCTTTTTAATCGGGGGTAAGAGGAGTCCACATTTTGAGGGTATCAGATGTACCTGAAATTATAGGGCAATATATATATACTAAATGAAAAAAAAAAAAAAAGTGGTATTGCCCAAGAATGCCATGAGAAGGGAGGAGGGAGCCCTCCAGTGGGCTCTTATGGCCAGACAGGCTTCCTGGAGGAGGTGGAGATTTAACTGGACTCTGAAGAGAGAGAAGGAGCCAGGAAAAGAGCAGTGTCTCCGGTTGGGTAATGACAAGTGTGACTGTATTTCCCTTACCCAGTAAAGATATGCCAGTGTGTAGCTCCATTTAAGGATCTGAGTGAGTGCAGAGGGGGTAGCCATGAAGCCAATAGCATATAAACCATGGAGTTTTCTTGGGCCTACTAGGACAGCCCATCAAAGGCACACATAGACAGTTTCTTCAGTGCCCAAGAGGAAAATCTAAAGAAGTACTATTTACTAGCAGTGTGCTGGCTCACAGATGCTATTTACTACTCAAAATGTAATTCTGATTAAAGCAGGGTATTAAAGCCCAGCTAAAAAGATGGGTAGTTTATGAGTTTCATACTTGTACATCTCTATAGTTATAACTTTTTAATAGCAATAAACACCAGATTTTAGTTTTCAACAGCAAGTGGAACTAGTAATCTGGTATTCTCAATATTTATATAGGCTCTTTTTTCTTTGATATTTTGATTATTTTATAAGTCAGTCATCATCTCTGAGTCCTTAATCTAGGCAAAGCACCATGCCAGCCTATGAGGGAACTCAGGCATATGTGCATTCAACACTTTGTAGAATGTCAACTATGCAACCAAAAGTAAGAAGGAAGCAGTTGCTTCCCTCAAAGACTTGACGCTTTGATGGGGAAGTCAGGACATAGTTATAGTGTAGCAAGGGAGCAAGATACATCAAATAAAAATAATTTAAAAAGGTAATAATAGTAATGGATTCGCTCTTTCCCTTAGGAGTTTACCTGGTAGTTGGAAAGGCAGAGCATACACACACTTAGATGAAACATTTGGACACTTAGAAAATAAGGCAAAAGTACAAAGTAATGTAGTACAAACCAAGCACACAAGTTCTGTCAAGGGATCAGACTTGGGTGGGAGGAATCCCGGAAATGATAGACGAGGCCTGAGTGCCATACCTGGCCATAGCAGGAGCTTGTGGTGGTTCAGGAGCACTGCATACTTGGGTGAGTTTTTGGTGGGCACATCAAAGTGCCCAATCAGGCCGGCAGAGCATGGCAGGAGTGGTTTGAACTGGAAAGATTTGCTAGATTGTATCCATGGTTCTGAGAGATGCGTTTGCTCAGTTAGAAGTCACAGGGAGCTAGATGGAGCTGCTTGGTGTAGTGGACTTAAAGGGGTGAGGCAAATCAAGTTCCAGGCAGACTGGAGGTGAGAGCAGAGCCCTGGCACTGTGGGAACATCTGGAGAATAAGACTAGCAGGTGAACCAGACTCTGGAAGAGGGATCCGGAGATCCAGGCCTGTGTACTAGAGTCCTTAGTCATTGCAACTGCATTTCTTAGGGCGAGAGGATGAGTCTTAATGGGCAGGTTTCTCATATCCCCACTCTTGCTTCAATTGAGGACCTACACTTTTTAATCTACTTAATGTAATGGGCTTCGGTGTCAGAATTTTTTTAAAGGATCCCACTGATTTGAAAATATAAGTCTACGAATAGGGTGGGGAAGGAAAAGAAGACAGAAAAATGAGACCTATAATACTTGAAGAAAAAATGTACATTGAGCTAGATGGAGTAATCTTTTGCAGGAATTTTGAGGGAAGAGAAACAGAGTGGCAAATAGGCAGCAGTATTTCTAGTGGAGGAAATAGTATAGATGAAGACAAGATATGATTGGATGTGTTCTGTGTGGAAAGTGAAAATGCATTGACTTCCGGGAAAGCAGGAGTCCCGTGGTTGGTGCAGTGGGTATGTGGAAGAATTAGAATTTACTCTAAAGGGCAATACAGTGTCATCTTGGAAAATGAGGTGAGGTGAGGGTGGAAGCATGATGAGTATGTATGCTTTCATAATTCTTGTGTCAGTTATTCAAAGCATGAAAGGCTTATATTAATTTATGAGGGCATCACATTTTTCTTGGCCCTGATCCCCACCCAGAAACGCAGGATAAAGTCTCCAGTTTCCCTGTTTGCAAACATTCTGGTCATAGTGTATCAAGGAAAAAAGAAAACATTGTCAGGGAAAAAATATTGATCAACATCATTGTCTCTTGAGCAGCAAGCAAATTATAATAATTGAGTGTCCCACAGTATCTCATGAGTTTTCAGGATTCTGCAAAAGCATTTATAGCCCCTGGACGAGGGATCTTTTCAGCTTGGACTGATCTGTGGGCTACTGCCCTGTTTTTGGACCAGGTTCTCAGTCGCTTCATCATATTGTCTCCTCCTGTAGCTGGCAATGCCGTACCCCCTCTGTGCCCTACACACATCGTCGGTGCTGTTGTGTCCTACAAATGCCGCATTCATTGCTAGCAGAATGGTGCAGCACTGAGGGAGGACAAATAAATGTCAGGTTCTCAATAGGAGAAGAGACATTTAACAGATTAGGAGTATACAATATGGCAAATGTGATAATAGAGAATGCACATGAAATATTATTGAGTATGAGAAGAGGAGTGGTCAAAACCAGGAATCTTTGCTCTTGTGAAGCACAGCTATTCTCAGCAACATGGTATATTCTGTTAGTCTGTCATGGAGTCTGTTTCTAATCTGATTATTTATTAGCCTGAGGAATTGCCATGATGTTTTAAAATGTTAGAGCAAGGCAGTGAAGAATTATAACAAATCTCACATATTTAAAAAATAAATTTGGAACCATTATTACATATTTCAAAGATATATTTGGTGCCTTTACTGGCTTTTTAAAATAATTTTCTCTTGTCTTTTATAATCTAGTCTCTTTTATGTTCTGTCAATTTTTAAAACTTTATAGCAGTTCTTACCTCTTAAGAGTAGCGTATCTGCTGCATTTTGTTTTTTGTACTGTTTTGAAGTGTATTGGATTGTCACAGTATATTTATATGTTTAGGCCATGAGATTTTTTTATTAATCAAATCAAGTATGTTGGTCTAGGTTAGTAAAATTTCACTTAATAAACCATATAATACTAAGCAAAACACTTAAATTAATTCAAAATCAATCTTTGAGGAATTTAAAATAAATTTTCATATCACATCTGGTTAGATCATTTTTAACATAATAGTATAGGTAGACATAATAGTAAAAATAGTATAGGTACACCATAAGAGTAAAATTCCATCATGTTGGTATTTTATTTGTAATGTATCATCAACAATCAAAGGTTTGATAAGCAACATCTGTGTATGCAGCAGTGTAATAACTGTTAAATGTAAACACAAAAGAATTATAACACAGTCCTTGCCCTCAAGGAGCTTCCAATTTGCTTGAAGAGGCAAACTGAACATAAATAAGAAATGGCATTGTATATAGCCTATGACAAAAATTATGGGAAATTTGAGAGCTATACAGAGGTCTATGATTTGCTGTAATCAGAGTAGACTTCATGGAGGAGGTGGCAATTGACATAAATTTCAAGGCCACTAGTATTTGCCTTCTTGCTGAGAAGAGGCATTCCTAGCAAGTAGAAGCAATACAAACAAAGGCAGAGGTAAAAATAAACATGGCAGTCAGCCTAAACTTTATAAAAGTTTAATGATCAAAAGCAATGCCAATCAGTTAAGTATCTTATACAGGTTTTTTTTCCCATAGAATTTTTATTTGATTCTCAAAATATATGTGACTATCAACATTTTTATGCAGTATTTGGCTTTGGTCATCAGACATTCTAAAGTCAATTCAACAAATATCTATAATATATGCTATGTAAATTTCAATGACCACTATGCTAGGTATTATAATATGTGGAAATGAGGAAGGATTTGTGATCTTATCCTTGAAGATTTTGTTGCCTTATTAGTGAGAATGATGCAGAAATAAAATGATTCAATATAGTCATCAAACCAAGGCCACTCAAATATTCCCCAAGTTGTAAAACTCTCTACCTATGAGTCACCAATTGTTTGAAAGACTTTCCAATCCTTTGCATATGCAGGAGCTATTCCTCCACACACCAAACCCTCTCCTCATACCCACTGTAGCTCCTTCCAGCAACCAAGTTTTATTGATGGTGCTCTGCCAGCTAAAGGTTATCATTGGGCACTTGCTGACCCCACATCTGTCCCTCATTGATCCTTTTGTTTCCTTTCAAGGTCAGTGAACACATACTGTGGGGCTATATCTTAATTCCTGCCTCCCTCCAACTTGATTCCTCTGCTTTTACCACTCATAGTTTAGTTACTTCCACCTCAGACCACACTCTTTCACACATTAATGCCTCCTTATTTTGGCCTATTCTATTTCTCCTCTTTCTTCTAACTCTTACCAAGTTATTGCAAGGAAAAAACACACTCTCTCTCATATTCCCTCTCTCTTTGAACAAAGAATCCCTGTCGTCTTTGATGCCTCCCATACAAATAGTGCTGGTAAAAACCTTATATTGAGAAAAGGAAAGGTACCATGTTTCAAAATGAAGAAAATAATGGTGTTGAATGAGTGACATCAGCTTCTGAAGCTTTTGAAAATACACAGAAATTTCTTTCTGAATCTCCATTAAAAAATCTTTCTCTAGAATTTTGCAAATGCTTCCTCCAAAATGTCTACTAAAGATAAAATGTTTAAAATATTAAATTCTATTTCTTGTTTATTTACAAATATTACAAAAAACATTCTCTACTTTTCTCTTTTCTTTGCAAATGTAACCTACTTGAACAATAAAATTTACTGAACATTCTGAGTTCCAAATGAACAACTTTGACAGAAATTTTTTAATGTAGTGCATTTACAAGATGAGGGTGTCTCATATAAGGTATACAGGCATACCTCATTTTATTGTGCTTCACTTTATTGCTCTTCTCAGATAATGTGTTTTTTTACAAATTGAAGTTTTGTAACAACCCTACCTTGTCAGATGATGGTTAGTGTTTTTAAGCAACAAAGTACTTTTAAATTAAGGTAAGTTCGTTGTTTTTTAAGACATAATGCTATTCCACATTTAATAGACTACCGTATAGTGTAAACATAACTTTTATAGCATTGGGAAACCAAAAAAAATCATTTGACTTGCTTTATTGTGATATTTGCTTTATTGCGGTGGTCTGGATCTAAACCTGTAACATCTCCAAGGTATGCCTATAATTTAAAAATTAATAGAATAAACAATACCTATTGTATGAATTGAAAGGAGAGAGATGGGGAAGTGACACAGACAGACAAATAATTAAAAACCTGGGAAAACTTTTTGCACAGAATATAGAAACTTGAGCTGGACTCTAAATAGTGAACTGGTATGACAGGGAGAAGTTGACAGGGTGTCTCAAGCTGGGAAAAGACTGTTGGCAAATGTGTATTTGGTTGAAATGGAGACTTCCTATGGAAGAGTAAAGGAGATATTGACAAATAAGGATCGGACCAATTTGTAGGTGTTTTTCAATTTCACATTAAGGAGTTTCATGGAATTTCTTCCGTAAGTAATGGAGAGCTATGAACGTTTTGAAGGACTGTAATGAATTTGACAGGGTGGTTTAAGAAAATTGCCCTCCCTGGTGATGTTAGAGGAATTAGAAGACTAGAAGACTAGATAGGAAGCCATTTATAACTGCATGCTTGTGAGATGCCAAGGACCTGGATTAATGTAGTGGGAATGTCAAACAATGGGAGCTCTGACAAATGCTTCAAACACAATGCAGCGTAGTCTTGATGTAATAAAGGAGGTGAAGGAAGACAATACATCATAAATGGCAGTGAGGTTTCAGACTGGGTGACTGGGAGAATGATAAATACACCTGATGGCAGAAAGGTGTATTTATCAATTTTCAAGAGGAAAATTGAATGGATGAGAGGAAGGAAAGTGATGATAGGTACATGGGCTCATCACTGTCAATAGAAAGTTAATGTGAGTCACGTATGCCATTTAAAATTGTCTAGCAGCCACATTCAAAACAGTAAAAATAAACAGATGAAATTATGTTTAATAATACTTTATTTACCCCAATATATTCAAAGTATTATCATTTCAACATATAATCCATATAAAAGTATTGATGATATAGTTTGCATTCTTTTTTCATACTAAATCTTTGAAATCTGGTTTGTAGTTAACACTTAAAGTACATCCCAATTTGACTAGCTACATTTCAAATACTTGGTACTCCCCTTAGCTAGAGGCTACCATATTGAACACTGCATTATGTTTAGGCAGTTTAATGGAGTTAAAAAGAATATGTAGCAAATGTCTCAGTTAAGCTGGTGCTCAGATTCACTATATTTTGGAAATTATAATTCTATTTTTCCTTTCTCCTCCTCTATTTCTTTTGTTTATTTTAGCTATTTCATATTCAAGATGTTCTTTTAGCAGAATGTCATACTTTCCCAAAAACACCAAGAATTTTAGAAATATCCACGATATGTCATTTCATTGCTCTCTCATTTAATTCTCCATTTGACTTATAACTTTAATTAAGCAAATCAGTCTGAATCTTCTTTTTCTTCTATTTTTGTCAGTCTTAAAACTCTTCTAGTGGGAAGCAGCCGCATAGCACAGGGAGATCAGCTCAGTGCTTTGTGACCACCTAGAGGGGTGAGATAGGGAGGGTGGGAGGGAGACGCAAGAGGGAGGAGATATGGGGATATATGTATATGTATAGCTGATTCACTTTGTTATAAAGCAGAAACTAACACACCATTGTAAAGCAATTATACTCCAATAAAGATGTTAAAAAAAAATACAGTAGTGTACAGACATTTTTCCAAATAAGACATACAGATGGCCAACAAGTACATGAAAAGGTGTTCAACATCACTAATTATCAGGGAAATGCAAATCAAAACCACAAGGAGATATCACCTCACACCTGTTAGAATGGCTATCATCAAGAAGACAAGATAACAAGTGTTGGCAAGAATGTGGAGAAAAGGAACACTTATGTACTATTGATGGGAATATAAATTATGGAAAACAGTATGGAGGTTCCTTAAGAAATTAAAAATAGAACTACCTTGGGGCTTCGCTGGTGGCGCAGTGGTTGAGAATCTGACTGCCAATGCAGGGGACATGGGTTCGAGCCCTGGTCTGGGAAGATCCCACGTGCCGCGGAGCAGCTGGGCCCGTGAGCCACAATTGCTGAGCCTGCGCGTCTGGAGCCTGTGCTCCACAACAAGAGAGGCCGCGATAGTGAGAGGCCCACGCACCGCGATGAAGAGTGGCCCCCACTTGCCACAACTAGAGAAAGCCCTCGCACAGAAACAAAGACCCAACACAGCCATAAATAAATAAATAAACAAATACTTTAAAAAAAAGAAATAGAACTACCTTATGATCCAGTAGTCCCACTTCCGGGTATATATCCAAAGAAATGAAAACAGAATCTTGAAGAGATACCTGCACTCCCATGTTTATTGCAGCATTATTCACAATAGCCAAGATACGGAAACAACCTAAGTGACAGCTGATGGGTGAATGGATAAAACAGATATGGTATACACAGACAATGGAATATTATTCAACCATGAGAAAGAAGGAAATCCTGCCATTTGCAACAACATGGATGGACTTTAAGGGCATTATGCTAAGTGAAATAAGTCAGAGTAAGAGAAAATAATATAGGATATCACTTATTTGTATAATCTTAAAGAGCGAAACTCAGAAACAGAGAGTAGAATGGTGGTTAACAGGGATGGGGGTGTGGAAAAAATAGGGAGACATTGGTCAGAGGGCACAAACTTCCACTTACAAGACAAATAAGTTCTAGCAATCTAATGTACAGCATGGTGATTATAGTTAATAATACTGTATTCTTAACTTGAAAGATGCTAAGACAGTAAATCTTATATATTCCCACCACAAAAAAAATGGTAATTATGTGAGATGATGAAGGCATTGGCTAAAGCTATGGTAGTAATCATTTTGCAATATATGTTTATCAAATCAACATGTTGTATACCTTAAAGGTACACAATGTTGTACGTCAATTACATCTCAATAAAACTGGGAAAATAAAATATAAAAATAACTCTTGATTATGAAATAATTTAGCAATATGTCCTCAGAACTCTTAGATAAATGACATTTAGTCCTTTGGAAATGAAACTGCATTTTTAGTATTTCTCTCTCTGCATATGTGTGTATTTCTCCAGTGTTTAATATCTGATGTAAACTTGCTGGAGTTTTGGTCTTCACTATATGCTAAAGAATGCAGTACAAAAGGGAGCCTACTTCTATAGAAAACATGCCAAGGACATTGTATTCCATCTTTACAATGAGATGCAGATTTTCCATTAAAGGCGAATCCATCATTTCAAAAGGTTGAATAGGATGATGCATTAAAAAAATCCAGCTGCTTAAATTTAGGGCATTGAAAAACAACCAGTAAAAAAAAATGTTCCCTGCGTCTCAAACATTTTCATTTGATTATGTATTGGGTAGCTTTTCATTCAGTCTATGATCTTGCCTCTTAGAATGCTATCCTAAAATAGTCTGACAAGTCTTTCAAACAAGTTAGACCCAACTATAATGCTTCATTTATGTAAATTATGTATTTTGCTATTTAGAATATCCTTGTGTTTGCTAATATACTGTTAATTTTTGTACAAGAAACATTGGAATCTTCTTACAGTGCTTTGCTTTTTCATGTTTATTCTTGGGCTCCTCTCACTGCCATTCAGTTTCTTTTATGTTTTTGTTTTGTTTTGTTTTGCTATCTTCTTTGAAGACCTTGTCTGCCAGGACAGCCATTTTGTTCTCCAACCAGCTTCCTTCAACTTCTCGAGTCATCTATTTCTCTCTGCCTCACTATTCTAAAGTGCTCTGCCCAACTTTCCCTGATTAATTTAGGAGTGAGAAGTGGCAAAGCCAGTGATAGTTCTTGCAATAATACTTTCTGATGTCTGCAGAGAGTGTGGTCCCCACAAGCAGGCTAGAGGCATGGAAGAGTTCTGCCCCACACAGCTGAGCCTAGACCAATTCTCAAGCGAGAGCTGGAGGAGCTTCAGGAACAAAAAGGCTTATGTCAAACATATCTGTACATTACATGTATTTCCCACAGACATTAATAGTTGTTTATTAAAAGTCATGGCTAGGTCTCCATGCTCTCCTCCTCTGGGGTCTAGGCCTGGTTTTTCTCAGGACTGTCACCCGAGATATACAGAGGACTACTGTTTAACAAGGACTGTGCTAAAGTGCCCCAGGTAATAGATATCGACTAGGTTTCTTAAACTGAGTATTTGGCTCTCTTCTATTATACTGGTTGTTAGGCATTTATGCATATGATAATATTGTCCCTGGGCCAATCCTTAAAAGTAAATGTTTCTAATAATTCTTTGGCATCCAGTATGTTTTGTTTTACCAAGATTAGTTTGGTCCCATTTGCAGACCTCCCCTCTCAAATGTGCATTTTCTTCCTAAAGTGTTGTTAATTTTAAGAGAATTTGTTCTAGTTAATATTAGTTCACTTCTAATGGGTTCTTTTTTCCTCAAAGAGTTTGACAATTTAATGGAATCATTTCTTTCTGGACCCACATTTTATTCTAGACTCAAAGGAAGGAAGTATTTTCTGTGCTTTATCATAGTTTATAGGGGGTATTTCATACTAGGGTCCTTGTGCTTCCAGTCTCTTGCCAGCTCTGGCTATCAAAACTGCTTAGGCTGCAAATAAAATATGAAATGAAATCCATCTGGCATTTCTCATTGAATTAGGACCAGAACATTTTTGTTAAATATTAACAGATGGCTAAATTTTTAATATCAAACTAACATTTTAAAACATCTAAGGGGACCCACATGAGGAAGAAAGGATAGAGGACCATGTGTTTTCTCCATCCCTGAGCCCTTCCTTCCTCTGCACTTTCCCTCCCCTCATTCTTCTGACCCACGTGTTGAGAACCATTGGAGTCTCCTATCTCAGATAATTTTTGTTCCTTGGTAGCTGGTATCAAAGTAGTGTGTAATGGTATCAAAATATTCTAATTAAATGTTGACCAACTCAGGTGATGTGTTGCTATGGGCATGCTTCAAGATCTTTTATTAAAGCCAATTCTCTCTCTCTTTCTCTCTTTCTCTCTCTCTCTCTCTCTCTCTCTCTCTCTAGGAAAAAGAAAAGAAGTATATGCTTCCCTTGGACAACCTGAAAGTTCGGGATGTGGAAAAAAGCTTTATGTCTAGCAAGCACATCTTTGCACTCTTTAATACAGAACAAAGGTAAGAAAATGAAGCAACTTTTGTCTTCACATTTTCTTTCCTTGAATTTCTACATGATCCAGAGACCATATTTACAAGATTTCTTTTGCTCCCACCTTGAAATTTGTCAACTCTTCAGTTTTCCTTTCATTTATTTTGTATTTTTAGCTTTTACCATAGGTTGTGGATTCAGAAGATTTAAACTTAGAATAAGGAGGATCTTAAAGTATTAATTAATTTATTTCCTGCTTTTCCAACAGGCACCCATGTCATGCTGCTTCCATTCTTAAATTACATTTTGTTACTTTAAAGTCTTCCTTGTCCTGAATGTATTGTTTACATACTTATAAATAAATTGCTCAGCTATAATTTTTAATAGTCTCTGTCTAGCATGGATGAATATCACTTAAGACCTTCTCCTATGTATTATGACTCAATTCTTACATTGGTGAATAAAATTATTCAGTTAATGTGAATATAAATATATTGTTCTTTACAGTTGTTCAAAGCACTCTTTACTTTCATTGCCTGGTTTTTGTAACAATTGTCTGTGAGCTAAAAGATAGAGTACTGTGGTTACCATTTCCTAAATTAGAAATGTAGCTCGGAGACTTTCTTAAGATCACAAAATTAGCCCTGAATTTTGGGCTGATTTTCATGGAGTGCCATGGTTGTTCACTGAAAGTAAGCAGTAAAGTTAAGTAAACAAATGGGGAGGCGACAGAGAATTGGATAGAGAGATGTAAAAAGGCTCCAACTAGGCAAAAATAATAAAGGAGATCTTTTCCAAATGGAATTGTTATAGGAACAAGCTAATTAATTTCTATGAGTCAGTTATTAAGAGACTGAGTCAGTAAGTGGCAGGATCTAATTTTAACCCATCTCTCAAAGCCTTTTATCTTTATTTAGCAATGAGTGAAGTTCCTTGATTAGGTTCAATGACTGGTCCAGGGTCAATCACACAGTAAATCAAAATAGCAAAAAAAAAAAAAAAAAAGCCCTTCTTCCTACATTCCCAGTCAGTTGCTCAGAGTGACTCATTATACAAAAATACTTAGAAAAACCACAAGAGCAAGCATTTAAAGAATCAAGGGAAAAGAAAATTAAATACAACTCCCTACCAGATACTGTGATGGGATTTTATTAAAGACCTAGTATTGTTTTTGAGAGCAGCTTGTAAAAAGACACTGAAAATGATAAAGAATAAAAAGGTTTCCTGGAGAGAGCAGTAGTGTGTCTTCCACTAGGGCAAAACTCAGTACTGTTTACATACCTTCCTCAGAGCAGCAGGGAGTTGGGAGGTCCTAAAGGAATCTTCAGGGGTATGCTCAGCCTTCTTGTCTGGATGCAGAGTTGGAAGTATGATTACCACACAGGAGGTCAAACTAAATTTGAATCCTTGATCAACCTAGAAAGTTCAGGTTATAAAAGGGCTGAGTACAAAGTAAAAAAATCAGACAACGGTAAAGCATCTATTTAGACAAATACAACTATGGATTTTAAAGACAGCAAAAAACACAAATATAAGAAAACTCTGGGCTTCTAAAAATCTAGGTATCCTGGAATTCTAGACTTGTCAGAAGGTATTGAACTCTTCAACCACTTCTCAAGACCTCTGTGTGTGCAAGAATGTCCCACCTACAGGCACATTTGCCATTTGTCTTTTCCTCTGAAATCTTGATTATTTTCAATTATTTTTGTACTGGCTAGGCCCTCCAGTACAATGTTAAGTACAATTGGGCATCTTTGTTTTGTTTCTGATTTTAAGGAAAATTATTTCACAACTTTATGGTTAAGCCCTTTCTTATAGGTACCTGATATCAGGTAAAGATGATCCCCTGGGTTCCTAGTTGCTAAGGTTTCTGTTTTAATCATGGATGGGTGTTTAACTCTTTTAAGTGCTTTTTTTGCCTCTTTGATTTTCTTCTTTAATCCATTCATGTGGTGAAATACATTAATAGACCTTCTTATTGTAAACCATCCTTGATCTCCTGGGATTAAACCTAAATTAAATTATGATGTATTATTATCTATTATGTGTTCCTGGCTTAAGTTTGCCAGCATTTTATTTAGACTTTTGCATCTATGTTCAAAAATGAAATTGGCCCATAAATGTTCTTTTCTCTACTTTCCCTGCCTGGTTTTCATATCAAGGGTTCTGTTAGCTTCATAATTGAAGTGGAAATAAGTTCTTATTTTTCTTTGAAACACTTTGTGTAAGGTAGGGATTAACTGTTAACTGATTGGTAGATCCCACCTGTAAAATCATCCAACCCTGTGGACAGTTTTGATAAGTAGACTTTTGACTAGTGATTTAATAATTATAGATTTGTTCAGGTTTTCTGTTTTTTTCCATGAGTCAGTTTAGACAAATTATATAATTTTTTAGGAAATTGTCCATTCTGTTCATTTTAACATATATTAGCATCAAGTATTTCTTAATGTTCTATTTTTACAAATCTCTGCTGTATCTGAAATATGACCCCTTTTTATTTCTGATATTAAGCCTCATTTTTTTTAACTTGATCACTCTTTCCAGAGTTGTATCTATTTCCAGAGAACCAGATTTTGATTTTGATCCTCAATTGTATATATTTTGTCTATTTCAAGAATTTCTGCTCCCTTCTTCATTTCCTAACTTGTATTTTGTGTTTACTTTGTAGCTCTTTTTTTCTAACTTCTTAATTTAGATGTGTAGCTCATCAATTTTTATCCTGTTTTTTCCTATATATGCATATAAATGTATAGATTTCCCTCTACATATTTTTTTGCTGCTCATCACAAACTTTGTAATGTAATACTTTTGTTATCATTAAGTTCTATTTGCTCCGATCTTCTGTTTCCATAATCTTCATTATGATTTTTTCTTTGAGTTGTTTAGGACTGTGTTTTATATTTTATAGTGCATGGAATTTTATTGTTTTGTTGTTGATTTCTAACTTAATTGTATTCTCGTCAGAGAATATGGTCTGAGGGCTGTCTTTTCGTCTTGTTTAAGGTTTCCTTTGTTATGAAAAAGCTTTTAAGTTTCATTAGGTCCCATTTGTTTATTTTTGTTTTTATTTTCATTTCTCTAGGAGGTGGGTAATAAAAGACCTTGCTGTGGTTTATTGTCAAAGAGTGTTTTTCCTATGTTTTCTTCTAAGAGTTTTATAGTGTCCAATCTTACATTCAGGTCTTTAATCCATTTTGAGTTTGTGTTTGTGTATAGTGTTAGGAAGTGTTCTAATTTCATTCTTTTGCATATAGCTGTCCAGTTTTACCAGCACCACTTATTGAAGAGGGTGTCTTTGCTCCATTGTATGTACTTGCCTTCTTTGTCATAAATTAGGTGACCATACGTCTGTGGGTTTATCTCTGGGCTTTCTATCCTGTTCCATTGATCTATATTTCTGTTTTTGTGCCAGTACCATACTGTCTTGATTACTGTAGTTTTGTAGTATAGTCTGAAGTCAGGGAGCCTGATTCCTCCAGCTCCGTTTTTCTTTCGCAAGATTGCTTTGGCTATTCGGAGTCTTTTGTGTTTCCATACAAATTGTGACTTTTTTTGTTCTAGTTCTGTGAAAAATGCCATTGGTAGTTTGAAAAGGATTGTACTGAATCTGTAGATTGCTTTGGGTAATATAGTCATTTTCACAATCTTGATTCTTCTAATCCAAGAACATGGTATATCTCTCCATCTGTTTGTATAATCTTTAATTTCTTTCATCAGTGTCTTATAGTTTTCTGCATACAGGTCTTTTGTCTCCTTAGGTAGGTTTATTCCTAGGTATTTTATTCCTTTTGTTGCAATGGTAAATGGGATTGTTTCATTAATTTCTCTTTCTGATATTTCATTGTTATTTTATAGGAATGCAAGAGATTTCTGTGAATTAATTTTGTATTCTTACCAAATTCATTGATTAGTTCTAGGAGTTTTCTGGTGGCATCTTAGGATTTTCTATGTATAGTATCATGTCATCTGCAAACAGCAACAGTTTTACATCTTCTTTTCCAATTTGTATTCCTTTTGTTTCTTTTTCTTCTCTGATTGCCATGGCTAGGACTTCCAAAACTATGTTGAATAAGAGTGGCGAGAGTGGACATCCTTGTTTTGTTCCTGATCTTGTGGAAATGCTTTCAGTTTTTCACCACTGTGAGTGATGTTCGCTGTGGGTTTGTTATATATGGCCTTTATTATGTTGAGGTAGGTTCCCTCTATGTCCATTTTCTGGCAAGTTCCCTCTGCCCATAAATGGGTGTTGAATTTTGTCAGAAGCTTTTTCTGCATCTATTGACGTGATCATACAGTTTTTATTCCTTAATTTGTTAATATGGTGTATCACATTGATTGATTTGCATATATTGAAGAATCCTTGCATTCCTGGGATAAATCCCACTTGATCATGGTGTATGATCCTTTTAATATATTTTTGGATTCTGTTTGCTAGTATTTTGGTGAGGATTTTTGCATCTATGTTCATCAGTGATACTGGTGTGTAATTTTCTTTTTTTGTGATATCTTTGTCTGGTTTTGGTACCATGGTGATGGTGGCCTCAAGGAACGAATTTAGGAGTGTTTCTCCCTCTGCAATTTTTTGGAAGAGTTTGAGAAGGATATGTGTTAGCCATTCTCTAAATGTTTGATATAATTCACCTGTGAAGCCATCTGGTCCTGGACTTTTGTTTGTTGGAATACTTTTAATTACAGTTTCAATATCATTACTTGTGTAGGTCTGTTTATATTTTCTAATTCTTCCTGGTTCAGTCTTGGAAAATTGTACCATTCCAAGAATTTGTCCATTTCATTATGGTTGTCCATTTTATTGACATATAGTTGTTTGTAGTAGTCTCTTATAATCCTTTGTATTTCTGGGGTGTCAGTTGTGATTTCTCCTTTTTCATTTCTAATTTTATTGATTTGCGTCCTCTCCCTTTTTTTCTTGATGAGTCTGGCTAAAGGTTTATCAGTTTTGTTTATCTTCTCAAAGAACCAACTTTTTGAGCAACTGCATTGCTGTGCGCAGTTTTATTGATCTTTACTATTGTTTTCTTCATTTCTATTTCATTTATTTCTGCTCTGATCTTTATGATTTCTTTCCTTCTACTGACTTTGGGTTTTGTTTGTTCTTCTTTCTCTAGTTGCTTTAGGTTTAAGCTTACATTGTTTATTTGAGATTTTTCTTGTTTCTTGAGGTGAGATTGAATTGCTATAAACTTCCCTCTTAGAACTGCTTTTGCTGTGTCCCATAGGTTTTGGGTCATCGTTTTTTCATTGTCATTTCTTTCTATGTATTTTTTTATTTCTTCTTTGATTTCTTCAGTGATCTCTTGGTTATTTAGTAGTGCACTGTTTAGCTTCCATGTATTTGTGTTTTTAACAGTATTTTTCCTGTAATTTATTTCTAATCTCATTGTGGTCAGAAAATATGCTTGATACGATTTCAATTTTCTTAAATTTTCTGAGGCTTGATTTGTGACCCAAGATGTGATCTATCCTGGAGAATGTTCCGTGTGCGCTTGAGAAGATAGTGTATTCTGCCACTTTCTGGTGGAATGTCCTATAAATATCAATTAACTCTATCTGGTCTGTTGTGTCATTTATTTTTTTTTTTTTTCTTTTTCTTTTTCTTTTTTTTAAAAATTTTTATTGGAGTATAGTTGATTTACAACGTTTTGTTAATTTCAGGTGTACACCAAAGTGAATCAGTTATACATATACATACATGCACTCTTTTTTAGATTCTTTTCCCATATAGGCCATTACAGAGTATTGAGTAGAGTTCCCTGTGCTATATAGCAGGTTCTTATTAGTTATCTATTTTATATATAGCAGTGTGTATATGTCCATCCCAATCTCTCAGTTTATTCCTCCCCACGAGCCCCTTTGTAACCATAAGTTTGTTTTCGATATCTGTAAATCTGTTCCTGTTTTGTAGATAAGTTCATTTGTATTGTTTTGTTTTTTATAAATTTATTTATTTGTTTATTTTTGGCTGTGTCAGGTGTTCATTGCTGTGCGCAGGCCTTCTCTAGTTGCAGCGAGCAGGGGTTACTCTTTGTTGAGGTACCCAGGCTTCTCATTGTGGTGGCTTCTCTTGTTGTGGAGCATGGGCTCTAGGCACGTGGGCTTCAGTAGTTGTGGCACACAGGCTTCATTGCTCTGCAGCATGTGGGATCTTCCTGGTCCAAGGCTGGAACCTGTGTCCCCTGCATTGGCAGGCGGATTCTTAACCACTGCACCACCACGGAAGCACTTGTATTGTTTTTTAAAATTAGATTCCACTTATGATCGATATCATATAATGTTTGTCTTTCTGTGTCTGACTTACTTCACTCAGCATGACAATCTCTAGGTCCATCCATATTGCTGCAAATGACATTATTTTGTTCTTTTTTATGGCTGAGTAATATTCCATTGTATATATATATATATATACCACATCTTCTTTATCCATTTCTCTGTCTATGGACATTTAGGTTGCTTTCATGTTGCTGGCTGTTGTAAATAGTGCTGCAATGAACATTAGGGTGCATGTATCTTTTCAAATTATGGTTTTCTCTGGGTATATGCCCAGTAGCCGGATTGCTGGGTCATATGGTAGTTCTGTTTTTAGCTTTTTAAGGAACCTTCATACTCTTCTCCATAGTGGCTGTACCAATTTACATTCCCACCACTGTTGTGTCATTTAAAGCTTGTGTTTCCTTACTTATTTTCTGTTGGGATGATCTGTCCATTGGTGAAAGTGGGGTGTTAAAGTCCCCTACTATTATTGTGTTACTGTTGATTTCCCCTTTTATGGTTGTTAGCATTTGCCTTATATATTGAGGTGCTCCTATGTTGGGTGCATAAATATTTATAATTGTTATATCTTCTTCTTGAATTGATCCCTTGATCATTATGTAGTGTCCTCCCTTGTCTCTTTTAACAGTCTTTATTTTAAAGTCTATTTTATCTGATATGAGTATTGCTACTCCAGCTTTCTTTTGATTTCCATTTGCATGGAATATCTTTTTCCATCCCTTCACTTTCAGTCTGTATGTGTCCCTATGTCTGAAGTGGGTCTCTTCTAGACAGCATATATATGGGTCTTGTTTTTGTATGCATTCAGCAAGTCTGTGTCTTTTGGTTGGAGCATTTAATCCTTTTGCATTTAAGGTTATTATCAATATGTATGTTCCTATTACCATTTTCTTAATTGTTTTGGGTTTGTTTTTGTGGGTCTTTTTCTTCTCTTGCGTTTCCTGCCTAGAGAAGTTCCTTTAACATTTGTTGTAAAGCTGGTTGGTGGTGCTGAATTCTCTTAGCTTTTGCTTGTTTGTAAAGCTTTTGATTTCTCTGTCAAATCTGAATGAGATCCTTCCTGGGTAGAGTAATCTTGGTTGTAGGTTTTTCTCTTTCATCACTTTAAGTATATCCTGCCACTCCCTTCTGGCCTGCAGAGTTTCTGCTGAAAAATCAGCAGATAACCTTATTAGGGATCCCTTTTTATGTTATTTTTTGCTTTTCCCTTGCTGCTTTTAGTATTTTTTCTTTGAATTTAATTTTTGTTAGTTTGATTAAAATGTGTCTTGGTGTGTTTCTTCTAGGGTTTATCCTGTATGGGATTCTCTGTGCTTCCTGGACTTGATTGACTCTTTCCTTTCCCATTTTAGGGAAGTTTTCCATTATAGTCTCTTCGAGTATTTTCTCAGACACTTTCTTTTTCTCTTCTTCTTCTGAGACACCTATAATTCAAATGTTGGTGAGTTTAGTGTTGTCCCAGAGGACTCTGAGATTGTCTTCAATTCTTTTCATTCTTTTTTCCTTATTCTACTCCTCAGCTGTTACTTCCACCATTTTGTCTGCCAGCTCACTTATTCGTTCTTCTGCCTCAGTTATTCTGTTATTGATTCCTTCTAGTGTATTTTTCATTTCAGCTATTGTGTTGTTCATCTCTGTTTGTTTGTTCTTTAGTTATTCTAGATCTTTGTTGAACATTTCTTGTATTTTCTCGATCTGTGCCTCCATTCTATTTCCGAGATTCTGGATCATCTGATCTATCATTACTCTGAATTCTTTTCCAGGTAGGTTGCCTATTTCCTCTTCATTTATTTGTTCTTTTAGGTTTTTACCTTGCTCCTTCATCTGTGACATACTTTTTTGTCATCTCATTTTTTTTTTTTTTTGATGGGTGGTATTGTGTTCCTGTCTTACTGGTTGTTTAGCTTGAGGCTTCCGGCACTGGAGTTTGTAGGCTATTGGGTAGAGGTGGTCTTGGAGCTGAGATGAGGACCTCTAGGAGACCTCACTCTGATGAATATTCCCTGGGGTCTGAGGTTCTCTGTTAGTCCAGTGGTTCGGACTCAGAGCTCCTACCACAGGAGCTCAGGCCTGACCCCCAGCTCATGAACCAAGATCCCACAGGCCGTGTGGGGTGGCAAAAAGAAGGAAAAAGAAAAAAAAAAAAAAGCAGAACAATAACAAAGAGTAAAAAATAAAATAATATTAGAAAACTAACAGATATGTTAGAGAGAATTAAAACAATAAAAATAAAAATGAAACAACAACCGGAAGGTAAAATAGAACTACAATAGGAAAAAAGAGGAGAAAAAAAGAAAAAGAAAAAGCCAGAAAATGCCTTGGCTGTGGGGGACGGGGCTTAGGCAGAGGCGGGGTTTAGGCAGTGGGCAGGGCCTATGCTTAGGACCCAGAGGGCCAGAAAAGGCCCTGGCGGGGTGGGAGGGGGAACTTAGGCTCAATGCAGCAGGATGGGCCCTGGAGTGCCTCTGGCCTTGGAAGCTGGAGGACCGGGTCCAGGACCTCAGCAAGTTCCCTGGGTCTAGTGGGCAGGGGAAATGCTAGACGCATTCCTCCTGATCCTCCATTCCTGGAGGGTTCCTCCCCCTTGGCCTCTCTTCTTCCCCCTCTCCATCCCTCCTATGCCCCTAGGACCCATGCGGCCAGAGGGGGCTCCAGAGAGCAGGGGACCAGACCTGGAAGCCCAAAAGGCTTCACTGGGCCCGATTGGGTGGGACAAACACCCTTTGCACCTCCCCTGATCCTCTGATCTCAGAGGGCCCCTCCCATCTGCCTCTCCTCTTCTCTCCCCCTACCTCCCTCCTATGCGCGTAGGACCCATATGACCAGGAGGGTCCTCAGAGGGCAGAGGACCAGGCCCAGGAGCCCAGCAGGCTTCCTGGGGCCCGATATGGTGGGGGAAATGCCCTCTGCACCTCCCCTGATCCTCAGAACCCCCAAGGGTCCTTCCAGGTGTAGGAACCCCTCCCCTCTCCCAGCCACCCCTCAGGGGCACTGGTCCTGTCTGGCCTCCACTTCTCCTACCCCCTCACTTCCCCACACATCCTACCCGGTCGCTCAGAGGTTCCTCCTGTCTCCTTGGGCATCAAGGTTCCCCACCAGCATCCAAAAGTTGCCCTAGTTGTGGGGAGACGCAAGCTCCACATCCTCCCTTGCCGCCATCTTCTACCCTGCCTTTTGTATACTTGTTTTACCCCCTTCTTTCCAGACTCATTTTTCTTCATTTCAGGTTAACTTATTTTTTTCCTTGGCTTGGAATTTACAATATACACCTTATTTTTATTCTTTTTGGCATCCCTTTAATATTTTTGACTTAAAGCGTGAAGTTAATCATTCTACTCTTTTTTCATAATGACTTCAAAACACTTTAGCTCCACTAATTCTTTCCTGATTTCCATGTTACTTTTACCTGGTATTGGAGTTCCACCTTACTTTTTACCACCTTACTCAATATTATAATTGATTCACAAAGTCAGTGCTTGTTTAGATTTATTGATGTGATCTCCAATTTCTTTGTTTACTTTTCTTCTTGCATCCCAGTGTTTAATTTTGTTTCATTCTCTGTCACACTAAAGTATACCCTTTAGAAATCCCTTCAGTGGGTGCTACTTGATTGTAACTCAGTTTGGTGGTGGTTTTTATTTTGCCCTCAATTTTGAATAATACTTTAGTTGGATATTAAATTACAGATTGATAGTTCTTTCAACTCATAAATTTGAAGTCATTATTTCCTTATCTTCTGACTTCAGCTCTGCTTTTGAGAAGTCAACTGCCAGTCTAATTATTGTTCCTTTCATAAGTTAATCTGTATTTTCTCACTGGTTGATTTTTTTTTTTTTAATAATTTATTTATTTATTTATTTATTTATTTATGGCTGTGTTGGGTCTTTGTTTCTGTGCGAGGACTTTCTCTAGTTGTGGCAAGCGGGGGCCACTCTTCATCGCGGTGCGCGGGCCTCTCACTATCGCGACCTCTCTTGTTGCGGAGCACAGGCTCCAGACGCGCAGGCTCAGTAATTGTGGCTCACGGGCCCAGTTGCTCCGCGGCACATGGGATCTTCCCAGACCAGGGCTCGAGCCCATGTCCCCTGCATCGGCAGGCAGATTCTCAACCACTGCGCCACCAGGGAAGCCCTCACTGGTTGATTTTAAGATCACTTTTCTCATTGATATATTGAAATTTTGATACAATGTGTTTATGTGTGTGTGTTGCTTTATATTTGCTTCTTGGGATTCATTGTGTTTAGTAAACCTTATGATTCATGACTTTCATAAAATCTGAAAATCTGTATATCATCTCTTTGACAGTTTTTTTAAATTGAAGTATAGTTGATTTACAATATTGTGTTAGTTTCCGATGTATAGCAAAGCGATTTGAATATATAGATGTATACACACACATACACTTTTTTTTCTATTCTTTTCCATTATAGGTTGTTGCAAGATATTGAATATAGTTCCCTATGCTATACAGTAAATCCTTGTTGTTTATCTATTTTATTTATGGTACTCTGTGTCTGTTAACCCCATACTCCTGATTTATCCCTCCCCGAAGTCTGCTTTGGTAACCATAAGTTTGTTTTCTATGTCTGTGTGTCTGTTTCTGTTTTGTAAATAAGTTCATTTGTACTATTTTTTACAATCCATATATAAATGTGTCATATAATATTCGTTGTTCTCTGTCTGACTTACTTCACTTAGTATGATAATCTCTAGGTCCATCCATATTGTTGCAAATGGCATTATTTCATTCTTTTTTTATGACTGAGTAACATTTCATTGTGTGTGTGTGTGTGTGTGTGTGTGTGTGTGTGTGTGTGTATTATATACACATACACCACACATTCTTTATCCTTTCGTCTGTTGATGGACGTTTAGATTGTTTCCAAGTCTTGGCTATTGTAAATAGTGCTGCAGTGAAAATTGAGGTGCATCTATCTTTTCAAATTCTCATCTTTTCTGGGTATATGCCCAGGAATGGGATTGCTGTATCATATGGTAACTATTTTTAGTTTTTTAAGGAACCTCTATACTGTTTTTCATAGTGGCTGCACCAATTTACATTCCCACCAACAGGGTAGGAGAATTCCCTTTCTGCACACCCTCTCCAACATTTATTATTTGTAGACTTTTTGATGATGGCTATTCTGACCAGTGTGAGGTGATACCTCATTAAAGTTTTGATTTACATTTCTCTAATAATTAGTGATGTTGAGTGTGTTTTCATGTGCTTGTTGGCCTTTTGTATGTCTTCTTTGGAGAAATGTCTATTTAGGTCTTCTGCCCATTTTTTGATGAGGTTGTTTGTTCTTTTGATATAGAGTTGTATGAGCTGTTTGTACATTTTGGAAATTAAGCCCTTGTTGGTAACATCATTTGCAAATATTTTTTCCCATTCTGTAGGCAATTTTTTCATTTTGTTTATAGTTTCCTTTACTGTGCAAAAGCTTAGAAGTTTGATTGGGTCCCATTTGTTTATTTTTGCTTTTATTTCTTTTGCCTTGGGAGACTGACCTAAGAAAACATTGCTACAATTTGTGTCAGAGAATGTTTTGCCTATGTTGTCTTCTAGGAATTTTATGGTGTCCTGACTTATATTTAAGTCTTTAAGCCATTTTGAGTTTATTTTTGTGTATAGTGTGAGAGAGTGTTCAAACTTCATTGGTTTACATGTGGCTGTCCAGCTTTCCCAACACCACTTGCTAAAGAGACTGTCTTTTCTCCATTGTATATTCTTGCTTCCTTTGTCAAAGATTAATTGAACATATGTATGTGGGTTTATTTCTGGGCTTTCTATTCTGTTCCATTGATCTATATGTCTGTTTCTGTGCCAGTGTCATGATGTTTTGATTACTGTAGCTTTGTAGTATTGTCTGAAGCCTGGAAGGGTTATGCCTCCAACTTTGTTCTTTTTCCTCAGGATTGCTTTGGCAATTATGGGTCTTTTGTGGTTCCATATAAATTTTAGGATTCTTTGTTTCAGATCTGTGAAAAATGTGATGGGGAAATCAATAGGGGTTGCATTAAATCTGTAGCTTGCTTTGGGTAGTAATGCCATTTTAACAATATTAATTCTACCAATCCAAGAGCATGGGATATCTTTCCATTTTCTCGAATCATCTACAATTTCCTTTATCAGTGTTTTGTACTTCTCAGCATATAACTCTTTCACCTCCTTGGTTAGATTTGTTTCTAGATATTTTTCTGATGTGATTTTAAAGAAGATTGTTTTTTTCACTTCCTCTTTTTGATATTTCATTGTTAGTGTACAGAAATGCAACAGAAATGTGTGTATTAATCTTGTATTTGGTTACCTTGCTGAATTTATTTATCAGTTCTAATAGTTTTATTGTGGAGTCTTTAGGGTTTTCGGTATATATTATCATGTCATCTGCATATAATGACAATTTTATGTCTTTCTTTCTGATTTGGATACCATTTATTTCTTTTTCTTGTCTAATTGCTGTGGCTAGGACCTGCAATACTATGTTGAATAGAAGTGGTGAGAGTGAACATCTTGTCTTGTTCCAGATTTTAGCTGAAAAGTAAGGCTTTCAGCTTTTCACTGTTGAGCTTTATGTTGGCTGGCGGTATATCATAAATGGCTTTTGTTATGTTGAGATATGTTCCTTCTATACCCACTTTGGTGGGAGTTTTTATCATGAATGGATGTTGAATTTTATCAAATGCTTCTTCTTCATCTATTGAGATGATCATGTGGTGTTTGTCTTTTCTTTTGTTGATGTTGTGTATTGTATTGATTGGTTTGGGTATGTTGAACTATCCTTGTGACCCTGAGATGAATTCACCTGGATTATGGTGTATGATCCTTTTTATGTGTTGTTGGATTCAGTTTGCTCAGATTTTATTGAGAATTTTTGCATCTATATTCATCAGAGATATTGGCCTGTAATTTTCTTTTTTGGTAGTGTCTTTGCCTGGTTTTGGTATCAGGGTAGTTGTGGCTTCATAGAATGACTTTGTGAGTGTTTCCTCCTCTTCAATCTTTTGGAGGAGTTTGAGAAGGATTAGTGTAAGTTCTTTGTATGTTTGGTAGAATTCCCCAGTGAAACCATCCTGGACTTCTGTTACCAGGGAGTTTTTTTAATTAAAAGTTCTATTTACTTCTAGTGATTGGTCTGTTCAAATTATCTATTTCTTCTTCTTTCTTTTTTTTAATATTTTTTAATTTATTTGGTTGGACCGGGTCTTAGTTGAAGCAGGCAGGCTCCTTAGTTGCAGCTTGTGGGCTCCTTATTTGTGGCAGGCGAGCTCCTTAGTTGTGGCTCAAGGGTTCCTTAGTTGCGGCTTACTGGCTCCTTAGTTGTTGCACATGGGCTCTTTAGTTGCAGCATGCAGGCTCCTTAGTTGCGGCTTGAGGGCTCCTTAGTTGTGGCAGGCAAACTGTTGGTTGCAGCATGCATGTGGGATCTAGTTCCCTGACCAGGGATAGAACCCGGGCCCCCTGTATTGGGAGTGCTTAGTCTTAACCACTGTGCCACCCGGGAAGTCCCTCCATTTCTTCTTGATTCAGTTTTGGTAGGGTGTATGTTTCTAGAAATTTGTCCATTTCTTCTAGGTTGTCCAGTTTGTTGGCATATAACTGTTCATAGTATTCTCCCATGTTTTTTTGTTTTTCTGTGGTATTGGTTGTTATTTCTTCTCTTTCCTTTCTTATTCTGCTTATTTGGGTCCTTTCTCTTTTCTTCTTGGTGAGCCTGACCAGAGATTTGTTGATTTTGTTTATCCTTTCAAAAAACCAACTCTTGGTTTTATTGATTTTTTTCTATTTTTTAATCTTTTTTTATTATTTCCTCTCTGATCTTTATTATTTCCTTCCTTCTGCTCACTTTGTTTTGTTTGTTCTTTTTCTAATTCTCTTAGATGGTAGGTTAGGTTGTTTATCTGAGATTTTTCTTATGTTTTGAGGAAGGCCTGTATCACTATGAACTTCCCTTTTATGACTGCTTTTGCTGCATCCCTTAGATTTTGTATGGGTGTGTTTTTATTGTCATTTGTTGCAAGGTATTTTTTTATCTCCTCTTTGATTTCATCATTGACACATTTTTTTTTTCTTTTAGTAGCATGTTGTTTAGTCTCCATGTTATCGTTTTTTCCTTGTTTCTCTTTCTGTGGTTGATTTCTAGTTTCATGCTGTTGTGGTCAGAAAAGATGCTTGAAATAAGTTCTATCCTCTTAAATTAGTTGAGGCTTGTTTTGTGTCCTAGTATGTGATCTATCCTAGAGAATGTTCCTCATGCACTTGAACGCAATGTATGGTCTGGGTTTTTTTGGATATAATGTCTTGTAGATATCAATTAAGTCTAACTACGGTGTCATTTAGAATCTCTGTTGCCTTACTGATTTTATGTATGGAAGATCTGTCCATTGATGTCAGTAGGGTGTTTGTTTCCTACTATTATTTTATTCCCATCAATTTCTCCCTTTAAGTCTGTTAGTATTTGTTTTATGTATTTGGGTGCTCCTATATTGGGGGCATATATGTTAATGAGTGTAACATTCTCTTCTTATATTGATCCTTTTATCATTATATGGTGTCCTTCTTTATCTTTCTTTATGGACTTTGTTTTAAAGTCAGTTTTGTCTGATGTGAGTATTGCTACCCCAGCTTTTTTGTCATCTCCATTTGCATGAAATATCTTTTTCCATACTCCCTCACTTTCAGTCTATGCTTTCTTTACCCTAAAGTGGTTCTCTTGTAGGCAGCATATTGTAGGCTCTTATTTTTTTTTTTAACATCTTTATTGGAGTATAATTGCTTTACAATGGTGTGTTACTTTCTGCTGTATAACAAAGTGAATCAGCTATACATATACATACATCCCCATATCTCCTCCCTCTTGCGTCTCCCTCCCACCCTCCCTATCTCACCCCTCTAGGTGGTCACAAAGCACCGAGCTGATCTCCCTGTGCTACGCGGCTGCTTCCCACTAGCTATCTATTTTACATTTGGTAGGGTATATGTGTCCATGCCACTCTCTCACTTTGTCCCAGCTTACCCTCCCCCCGCTGTGTCCTCAAGTCCATTCTCTATGTCTGCGTCTTTATTCCTGTCCTACCCCTAGATTCTTCAGAATCTTTTTTTTTTTTTTTAGATTCCATATATATGGGTTAGCATACAGTATTTGTTTTACTCTTTCTGACTTACTTCACTCTGTATGACAGTCTCTAGGTCCATCCACCTCACTACAAATAACTCAATTTTGTTTCTTTTTATGGCTGAGTAATATTCCATTGTATATATGTTCCACATCTTCTTTATCCATTCATTTGTCGATGGACACTTAGGTTGCTTCCATGTCCTGGCTATTGTAAACAGAGCTGCAGTGAACATTGTGGTACATGACTCTTTTTGAATTATGGTTTTCTCAGGGTATATGCCCAGTAGTGGGATTGCTGGGTCGTATGGTATTTCTATTTTTAGTTTTTTAAGACACCTCCATACTGTTCTCCATAGTAGCTGTGTCAATTTACATTCCCACCAACAGTGCAAGAGGGTTCCCTTTTCTCCACACCCTCTCCAGCATTTATTGTTTGTAGATTTTTTGATGATGGCCATTCTGACTGGTGTGAGGTGATACCTCATTGTAGTTTTGATTTGCATTTCTCTAATGATTAGTGATGTTGAGCATTCTTTCATGTGTTTGTTGGCAATCTGTATATCTTCTTTGGAGAAATGTCTATGTAGTTCTTCTGCTCATTTTTGGATTGGGTTTTTTTTTTGATATTGAGCTGCATGAGCTGTTTATATATTCTGAAGATTAATCCTTTGTCAGTTGCTTCGCTTGCAAATATTTTCTCCCATTCTGAGGATTGTCTTTTTGCTTTGTTTATGGTTTCCTTTGCTGTGCAAAATCTTTTAAGTTTCATTAGGTCCCATTTGTTTATTTTTGTTTTTATTTCCCTTTCTCTAGGAGGTGGGTCAAAAAGGATCTTTCTGTGATTTTTGTCATGGAGTGTTCTGTTTAGACTCTTATTCTATTGTCCAATCTGCCACTTTATGTCTTTGATCCATTGATCCATTTAGTCCATTGACATTTAAGTTTATTATTGATAGATATGTATTTATTGCAGTTTTAAGCCTTGTTTTCCAGTTGACTTTGTATTTCTTCTTTGTTCCTTTCTTTTTTGTTTTGTTTTTTCTTTTGTGGTTCGATGATTTTCTTTTGTATCATGCTTGAGCTCTCTTCTTTTTGTTTTTTGTGAATCTATTGTATGTTTTTGATTTGTGGTTACCCTGGGTTTCAAGTATCTTAACCCATTACTAGATCTACTTGCTTTCGACTGGTAGTCATATAAGCTTAAACACATTCTTAAAAACCTGTATTTTTTTACTCCACTCCCCCACATTTTATGATTTTGATGTCCTCCTTTACATCTTCATATTTATCGTTTTGCTGTCCATTGTAGTTATAATTGCTTTCAAAAAGTTTTTTGATTTTTTGTTAAATCTGTGTACTGGTTTATTTAAGTTATTTACTTTCCTATTGTGAGTTTCTCTTTCCTATAAATTCTTGCTTCTTTTTTATTTAGAGAAGCCCTTTCAGTATTTCTTTTTGGATAGGTTGAGTATTGCTGTATTCTTTTTGTTTTTGTTTGTCTGAGAAATTCTTTATCTCTCCTTCTGTTCTAAATGGTACTCCTGCTGGATAGAGTATATAAGTTTGCAGATATTTCTCTTTCAAGACTGAATATATTTTGCCACTCCCTTCTTACCTGCAACATTTCTGTAGAGAAATCAGCTAATAGCCCTATGGAGTGTCCTTGTAATTAACTCTTTGTTTTTCTCCTGCTGCCTTTAGGATCCTCTCTTTATCTTTAACTTTTGTCATTTTTATTATAATATGTCTTGGTGTAGGTCCGTTTGGGCTCATCTTCTTTGGGACCCTTTGTGCTTTCTGTACATGGACATCTGTTTCCTTCTTTAGGTTTGGGAAGTTTTCAGCCATAATTTCTTCAAATATATTTTCAATCCTCTTTTCTCTTTCTTCTCCTTCTGGGATTCCTATATGCATAGATTGGCACGCTTTATGTTATCCCATAGATCTTGTATGCTGCTTTCACTTCTCATTTGTCTTTCTGTCTGCTCTTCTGATTAGGTGATTTCCATTATTCTATCTTCCAGATCCAGATCATGTATTTGTTTTTCCTGCATTATTTAATGTGCTATTTATTGCCTTTAGCTTGGTTTTCATCTCTGCAGTTGAGTTGTCTAATTTTGATTGGCTCCGCTTTATAGTTTCTGGTTCCGTGTTACAGTGATCTGCATTTCTTTGATAGTCTTTCTTAATGCCTTTAGATGTTTTATTACCTTCTTTTTGAACTCGTGGCCTGGTAGAATGGAAAGGTCTGTTTCATTGTTTGTTCTTTCAGGAGATTTCTCTTGTTCTTTTAATTGGGAGTAGCTCCTCTGCTTTTTCATTTTACTTATATTTCTCTGACCCTATGAATTTAAGAGAAACAGTTATCTGCTGTGGTCTTGAAGGGCTTTTTTTTTTTTATGGGAGCGACCCTGTGTAGTCTGTGTGAGTCCAGAATTTTTGGTGCAAAAGTTGCTTTTGGTATGGATGCTTGCCACATCTTTCCTCAGGGTGTGCTGGCCCTTGTCCACTTAATAGGGCGTGTGTTTGGTGTTGTGGTGTCCAGAGCCCATACTGGTTGTTAGGCAGGGCCTCCTCTTTGCTCTGTGGTTATCACAGCCCTGTCTGGGGCAGGTCTGCTCTGCAGTTGTTGGTGTAGAAGACCCCAGATCCATTTTCAAGCTGTGGTGTGAGGTAGGCAGGACTGGAGCGCTCCCTTTGCGGAAGGAGCTGCTTCGTGTTCTTCCCCAGGAGCTGTCTGCTATGATTCTGTGACACCACCGTCCACAAAGATCACTGTTAATGGTGCTCCTCTCGGGGGCCAGGTCCTCTGTGGGAGTGCTGGTAATTGACTCGGAAAACCCTCAGGTGTGTATGCAGGTCCACAAACCTGCTGGCACAAAAATCCACTAAAGCCATGTCTCCACACCCACTGTGAGAGAGCAGGCAATTGGCTCAAATTTCAGCCCCACCTATGCATGTGTGCACCCACAAAGTTTTATGCTGCTGGTGCCTGGACCCATATCTGCTGTGGGAGCACCTATAACTTGCTCAGATGTCCCTCAGGTATGTGTGTGCTCACAAAGCTGCCAGTGTGGAAAACCCACTGAAGCCACACCTCCAGGCCCACTGTGAGAGCCCAGGTAATTGACTCAGATTTCAGCCCTGCCTCTGCACGTGTGTGCCCACAAAGTTTGCAAACCTGTGGCGGCCGGAAACTTGCCCCGCTGTAAGCATGCTGATGATGCGCCTTCTATGGCAGATCCACATCCCTCCCTTCCCATGTTGACAATGGGTCTCCTATGGCAGATCCCCGCTCTGTCCTGCAGGCACCCCCAGTTGTGACCCAGACCACAGTCCAGGCTCTTCAGGCTGTTTCTGCACAGCCAAACCAAGTCCTCTCTCTGGGTCTGTGTGCTGAAGCCCAAGTTTCACACCCAGTCACTGCACGCATCTGCAGGCACACGCCTCAGGCTGGGAAGTGCAACGGGGTCACAAGAACTGTCTGTGCTGGTGTCTCTCTGTCCTGCCTACTGCAAACTGGGTATTGTACTCTCCTCTTGAGCTTCTAAAGCTCCCTCTCTGTCCCGGCGGACATCCCAGCTGGTGAAGGAAGTTCCCAGGATGAGGGAACCTTTCCTTTTTCACAGTTCCCTCCCAGGGTACAGGTCCTATCCCAATTCTTCTCCCTTTTCCCTTTGTTCTACCTGGTTACATAGAGATCTTTCTTGTAGCTTTGGTTTATGAGATCTCCTGCATGCTTTCAGTAGGTATTCTGTGAGAATTGTTCCACATGCAGATGTATTTTTGATGTATTTGTAGGGAGAGGTGAGCTCCACATCCCTCTTCTCCACCATCTTGATCTCTCTCCATTATCTCTTTGACTTTTGTCTCTTCTCTGTTCTTTCTTGTTTCTCCTTCTAGAATTCCTATTAGACATATACATACTAAAACATTTACTCCTGGCCTTCATGTGTTTAACTCTCAATCTTATATTTATCTCTTTGTGACTTGTTTTGGGACATTTTTTTAGTTCTGTCTTCTAGTTTCTCATACCTTCTTCATCTGTGACTAGGCCAGAACAAACTTGCCTGTCATCTTTCTTTTCTAGTGGACAGATTTCTTTTTTTCAATCTATTCTTTTTCTGAGGATGAGGCCTTTGAAGAGTCCTAGTTCTCACATAAATCCCAAGATTGTGTTTCCTATTCTTTTGTGGCCACTGAAATCCAAGCCTTTTGGTCACTAAAACTGACCCAGTGGCCAAAGAGATAAAAGATGTAGTTCCTCTTGGCTTGTTTTTCAGCACTTCTAGCTGCCTTGTAGGAACGAATTTTGAAAGTTTCCATTCTGCCGTTTTCGTTGAAATGAAAAGGTTTTTTATTACCATTAGATTATTGAAACAAAAAGCTATGTCCCTGACTTCCCCTAGAAGGGAGGATTGTGATAAAAGTGAACCAGGAAGGTCAACCTAGGAGTTCTCTGTGTTTTCAAGCATGAATGTTTTATAAACCAAGTAGGGAAAAACAACTGTCATCCTCCTATTCTCTCATTCATTTTCTCAATAAATAAATGTTTATTCTGTTATTCATTCCAAAATGTTTATTAGACATTTCAGCATTATTAGCCCTGCATATCAGTATCGGTACTCTAAATGAAATATAAGGTGTGATCTTGTTGTGATCTTGTTTTGCATGACTTTTGTAATCAGCGACTGTATATAACATTTGTTTTCCCAATCTTAAGATATAAAATTTAACAAATCAATGAAGAGATTAAAAAGGAAGAAAAGGTAATCTAGTTGACAGGATATTATACATGAAACAAATGGGTTATAGTGTAAAAGGTAACATTTAAACAGACTATATGATAGTGTATTCCATTCCAGTACTTAAGTGCTGGAGCAGCAGAGAGCATAGGATCTAGCCACAGCAATAGTTAGCATCGTAGAAGATGACTCTCATTGGGTTTGGCACAGATTGATGGAGAGGAAACAGAAAGGAATATCCCAAAGAGGGAATAGTATTAGTCAAAGCAAATGGGTGGAAAATGTTGCTTAATCTTTTGCCAGCCTTTTCTGGATGAGAAGTTAGTTTCAAAGGCAAGATGGCCCTAGTTAAAAAAAATAAAAACATTCCTTTGTCTTCCATAGGGTTTAATGAACTGTACTTACCCGTGTAAGTTTATGTATTTAATATTTCAGGTAAAGGGAAAATCATGCATCTATCAAAATCCCATATACTTAGCATAATTCTTTTAACTGCACGTGAATGATATTCTTTTCACCATTTACATTGATTCTGAGGTTATGTTTCTATATTCTTTCTTCTGAGACAAGATCTTAAAAGAAGTGTTCTCTTTCCTTGCCTTTAGATGAATTTATCCTTGATTAATTTAGAAGAGATTTTGTAAATGCTTGTGTTGCTTTGTGTTCCTCATCCCTGTGTCCTGCTGCAGTGTTTCAGATCAATTTATTTAGCCATTCAGCTGACCCATGTAAGGTGCACTGGCCTAGGACTTAGAGTTTCTATGTGAACATCAGGGTTGGCACTAATGTAAATGTAAAATATCATGGCTTTTTAGGGTTCTCTGAGACCTTAGAGATAATCTTGTCTGCCCTCCTCACTTCACAGATTAAGGAGTTGAGAGCTATAACAGTTCAATGCTTTCCTCATGTCAAAAAAAGTAGGTATGACCGAGCCAGGACTGGAACCCAGGTCTAATGTCTCCTTGATCCAGGGCTCTTTCTGATACTGTAATTTTGATATTAACTATGGAAAGGAAATTCCACCTAATAATTTAATTGGAATTGTTCCTAAAAGAGCAACAGTGAAAAGATTTTTACTTTCTTGTGAAGGTATTTCAATTTGCTGTTAGGTCTTACAGATTTCCATGGAACACTTTTGAGTCTCATTTGCATAGCCTGACATGGAACTGACCAGTACCCTTGCTACAGTTCTTGAAAAAATATATTAGCCACTGCTACTTGTATCACAGCATTATTCCTAAGAGTTCATTCAGTTGCTATTTCAACTTTCCACCATAAAGTTTAAAACAGTTATTCTGTAATTCCCAATCATCAGGTGTGTGGGAATTGATACATTTAACATCCTTCTTTAAAAAGCCTTCAGTGTCCTGGTGAATTAATATGATCTTTATGAGTCTGGTGACCAGATTTTTGAGCCATTCTAAACAGAGTTTTAGCGCTAAGATTTTTATAAATGGAAGGAATTGTTACTAGTTGCAGTAACTTCAGTGCTTGAAGAGAGTAAATTTCACACCTAGACTGATTTAGCCTACAAAAACTCCAGGTAAGAATATGCACCCTCAGCCCTCCTCTGAGCCTTTCAAAGAGGGCATCTTAGATACCTGGGGAGACTGATAAGTTACAATATTTAGATCTCACATTCATTGCATCACCATATCATTTACAAAATCTAAGTTAAAAGATTCCTTAACTTCTTTGTGGCAAGGTCTAAACTGAAGATTGGAATATTCCCCCAGGTTTTTGTTCCATTTGATTTTGTTAGAAATGCCATGTTTTCTCTGGTAGAAACACCTCTAGATAATGGCTCACTGTGCTGGTCTTTGCTCTCCCCAGGCAGGCATTGGCTTTTAAGGTCATGCTAAGGCCCATTTGGTCCCAGGTATGTCAGCTCTGGTAGCCAGCAGAGATCTGTGCCTGTCCAGGGGGTTTGTAGAGCAGCCACATGGTATTTTCAGAGCACCCCTTGGGGTTGTCCAGCTCTGTTTTCTTTTAAATTAAGGCATTCTTTCTTTGACACTGCTTTGTAGCTTCAATTCAGGATACGGTTTATCAGTATTACCAAGTGTTCCAATTCACCGCTCCCTCCTTTTTCCTACAGAAAGTGATTTCAGGATGTTTCACTACTCTGCTCAGTCCCCAGCACATTGTCGACACTCAATAAATGTCAAATAATGCTGCACTATAGTGAGTGTGGGCTCTTCAGGCATTCTGAAAAGAATGGCTCTTTATTCTCATTGTTGAGTGGTGTATTTTTCCAATTGTTAGCTGGAAAGGAATTGGAGTCAGGTTTTCCATTTATATACCTTTATGGC
This sequence comes from Balaenoptera borealis, assembly GCF_965194805.1. Lineage (NCBI taxonomy): Eukaryota > Metazoa > Chordata > Mammalia > Artiodactyla > Balaenopteridae > Balaenoptera > Balaenoptera borealis. Next base: position 58,356,874 of record NC_138860.1, on the reverse strand, counting down.
TATATTTCTATATTCAGACATGCTTGGAGTTTAAGTTGTTTGGATTAAACAAATATGCTGGGCAAGAGGGAGTATGCAATGCATTGCCTAAAAGGTTATGTCTAACTTGGGTGTGGTGGTCAAATCTATATTAAAAGGGAAGCAATTACTCTTCCATAAATATGGATGGCAGAGGCTCATATTTATTGGAAATCCAATAGAGTAAAAAACATATAGTGTTTGGTACTAGGAAATGACATATTGTGTAAAGAATACAATGAAATTAAGCTTGTGTTTGGAACATAAACAAGACACCTGGAGAAGTTATTTTATTTCATTTTATCCTCCACTGTTGTCAAAAGAATGTTTAAGACATTTCTTCTTGCTTCATAGAATACTGAGGATTGTTTATCTTCTGAATATTCTGGTTCAAGAAGATTTTTCTTCATCAGATGAAGATTCAGGTAGTAACCAGTCTTTCAATCCAAGCTGAGTAATGAAGTATGTATCATCCTTCACTTTCTCATGGAGTGTAGGTGGGTTATCTTTCCACAGAAGGGGTCTTTATAATACCCTCTAACTATGAGTACCTGGTGGAGGAAAAAAATCAGTTTGAGAGTAAAAACTTTTTATCACTCTCAATTGACTTATCCATTTCATTGTACCCATTCTGTAACTTCTATAAGGTCTGATATAAAGATGTGGTTTTCCCCATACTTTATTCTTGGTATAAAAAAATTTCTGCTAGGTATGAGATCAACCGGAGTCTGATGCGTTGTCCTGAGGAACACATAAGTAAATTGGTATTAATCAGGTGTCAGTGGTATCGCTGTGAGAAACACTTAAACAATGTGTTTAAGTAACAGAATGTGTTTCAGTAACAGAATGTGTTAAGTCAACATTTTAATACCTTGTACTTCCTTCTAGTTTTAACACAATGGTAAATTAATTAATTAATTAATTAAAAATGTAATTCATATCATCAGTGTTTATCTCCACTGCTAGATTACTTTCCATGGGGCAGAGGCTGTTTTTTTTTTTTTAAAACTTTTATTGGACTATAGTTGATTTACAGTGTTGTGTTAGTTTTAGGTGTAAAGCAAAGTGAATCAGTTATACATATACATACATGCACTCTTTTTTAGATTCTTTTCCCATATAGGCCATGACAGAGTATTGAGTAGAGTTCCCTGTGCTGTACAGTAGGTCCTTATTAGTTTTTGGTCCTTCTTGTTTCTGCCAGAACTATTAAGTTCATGGAGTCAGACAGAGATTTGAGGACTTTTGCAGAGTTATTGATTATAAGTTCACACTATGACAGTAATGTTTATTTCCCTTTACAAGTCTATAAAGATAAACCCTGTGCTTTCCCTGTCAAGGAGTTGGATAGGAGTACATGTTTAGCAAGTCAATAAAAGGACACTTTATATCTTGAAAGCTGTTAAATCCATATCTTTGAATCAGAGAACTCTGTTTTTGTTTCCACTATCTTCTTTGTTCGAGACTCTCACTGCAAAGATATTTGTTGTCATATGGTTCTGATCTTGCATATTATAGTGGTTTCTCAATTCTTGCTACTGCATCTTTTCCCTTTAAGAGTGTCTCTTTGGTTGTGAAATAGCATCATTAGGAAATCCTAGGTACATCAAAGAGGAGGGGTAAAAATATTTTCAAAGGGGAGCCTGGAGGGAGATGGAATGGAGAACCAAAATTGTCTGCCCATTTGATTTATGTGATTCACCAACCACACCAAGACAGACATCAAATATAATTTGGTAATATTTTTGTGGACTAAGTCTGTGACAATTGATTTCACAGCTAAGATAAATTCTCATGAAAGTCAACATGATTGCTTGGGTATGAAATGTCTGTGGCTTGAAGCAATCAATTTAAATTCTTCTCTTACTGGTTTTCAAATTAAACTCTGAAATGAAATAGGAGTCTGATGCCCTACTTGGATGACTGTTTCTGCCTTTTCTGAAGGAAAAAATAGCAAGTTAGTGCTTTTCAGCTTTTTCAAATGTCATTAAAAGGCTTTGGAGAAATTCTTCATGCTTAAAACACCTGTGTGTAGTCCGTATCCATTTTTTTAGGGGAATTAGGCATTGTGCTCTCTGGGAGCCCTTGCGTATTTCAAACAAATAGATTGATAGGATAGACTCAGCAACTTAGATTCAGTTCCTTTCTTCACTAGAATTTCAACTGGAGTTTATCTTAAGCCAATGGGAGCGCCAGGAAGGATTTTGGTCAGTTTTTGAGGCATTCATGTTCAGGAGGTTTCCGTTCAAGGGCTATCTTGATGAATGAGCCCAGCACGGCTGTGTAAAGTTCAAGAACAAAAAGAAATTATGTCCTTCACAGCAAGTTTACTTTTCTTCTAAGATTTCATAACAAACACATTGCCTGCTCCCCACCTACTTCCCAGAACAACTATTTGCTGATGGTCAGTCCTCTCCCCCTACCACCCCCTGCAGACAAACACTGTGGCTTGGGACAGACGTGCTCCTCCATTTGGGGACCGTAAAACGGCCCCAACTGTGTTTATTAATGCTAGTTGCAAACATACTATGGAAAAATATATGCTTGGTTCAAAGATACAGTCTTTAAAAGAGATGCTGTATATACCCTGAGAAAACCATAATTCAAAAAGAGTCATGTACCAAAATGTTCATTGCAGCTCTATTTACAATAGCCAGGACATGGAAGCAACCTAAGTGTCCATCATCTGATGAATGGATAAAGAAGATGTGGCACATATATACAATGGAATATTACTCAGCCATAAAAAGAAACGAAATTGAGTTATTTGTAGTGAGGTGGATGGAGTTAGAGTCTGTCATACAGAGTGAAGTAAGTTAGAAAGAGAAAAACAAATACAGTATGCTAACACATATATATGGAATCTAAGGGAAAAAAAAAAAAAAGGTCATGAAGAACCTAGTGGCAAGACGGGAATAAAGACACAGACCTACTAGAGAATGGACTTGAGGATATGGGGAGGGGGAAGGGTAAGCTGTGACAAAGTGAGAGAGTGGCATGGACATATATACACTACCAAATGTAAAATAGATAGCTAGTGGGAAGCAACCACATAGCACAAGGAGATCAGCTCGGTGCTTTGTGACCACCTAGAGGGGTGGGAGAGGGAGGGTGGGAGGGAGGGAGATGCAAGAGGGAAGAGATATGGGAACTTATGTATATGTATAACTGATTCACTTTGTTATAAAGCAGAAACTAACACACCACTGTAAAGCAATTATACTCCAATAAAGATGTTAAAAAAAAAAAAAAGAGATGTTGTAGTGGTTAAGTTGCAAGTGAAAGTAACAGATCATCATTATAAGAGACTGGTACCAATGACCCGATATCTTTAAATATGTGATTGTTTATAAATAAGATTGTATTGCTAGTTTTTATTAAAAAATTAATATTCCCTTTTGAAAACTAGTTAGTCATGCTAAGGAACTGTATTCAAGATATTAACTAGCTTGTCTCAGGCTTTTATTTTTAAAGGATGAGTGAGTTTACCTTCTGGTTATTCATGATAAGGGTGGAAATAAAGTGAGTTGTGTGCTACGGCTTATGCAGTGTGGTGGTGATTTTGTGATGGCTGGGCACCCCCAATAAAGTCAGCAGGGGGATAGCCAAGTGTGCAGGTATTTCAGTCAGCAACCTGCGGGGAGAGCTCTTAAGAAATGAATAAGCAGGGGTGTGAAAATTTCCCTAGCTGGGTCTAGCCTGAAGGAAACTTCTAAACACTTAAATTTCTTTGGCAGTCTTAGAGGCCTCCCAAGAACAAAAATAAAACTATGGGCATGTTTTACTATTGCAATAGTCAGGTTTTTAGCGATGACCTGTAGAATATTGTATAACAATCTACCTGTTGAAAAAGAAACTTATATCAAATAGAAGAATAAACAGAAAAAGTCCAAAACGGTTATTATTCAAACCTGTTGCTGTTGAAATCCAGTTACACTGAACAATGTATCCATGGTTCTCATTGGCAGACATAGTGTTTTCCATTATTACCAGTGTTACCATATACTATCCTGATTATTAAAGCATTTACTAAGCAGTAACACCTTGCCTACTTCTTGAGTTTGAAGGGGAAAAAAATCCTTTAAATAAAAGTAACACACATATATATAAAGCTCTCTAAAGATCACTGAGCTCCCTCAACTCATGCACTTAAGAATATTAATTATAAGCCTGTTTTTTTTATAATATCAATTTATCAATCAGAAATCTTTTTGTGACCTAACATTTCATGTTTAATATACTTTTATTTTTCCTCAGTTGATTTACTGTGAAACCAACTTATCCATAAAGAATGTCCTTAGTGACTATACCTGCTGAGAGAAAATATTGTGAAGGTTTTAATTATATACCTTGCATATAAATTATATTATTCTGCTTCAATTTGCTGCATTCAGAGGGAAACTATTTACTGGCATGTGTAATTAACTTTAATTAACACACATAGGCTTAGTAAAGGAAACTGACACGGCACAAGCCTTGGTAGGAAATGTTAGTCACACGCTGCAACTAATTCTGAGTAGATGCATGGTTTCATAAAGAAAATATTTGCAAAGCCTAACTGGATCAAGTTTTTTCCTTTTCTTTTCTTCTCCTAATTTTGAAACTGCCTATGTTTATTTCTTAGAACCTGAGGGAAATACTGTTCACTTAAAGGAACTGTCTCAAAAAATGCAATTGCAGAGAGTAGTTTTGAGTATTCAAACACAGAATCTGCTTTTTCTATCCGTGTGTTTGTTAAATCCATACACATTTATTAGCACACTGCCAATTATATCCATTGTTAGAAATTAAAAATGAAACATTAGAAAAAATTAACTTATTATATCAATTAAAAATAATAGTAATGAATCAATTTCATATTAACATAAATAGTAGGTTTTTATGGGAAAATATTTTTTTAAATATCAGTGAGAAGAGTGGCATTTTTTTTTTTGCAATTTTATAAATTTCTTTAATGTGTAGCTTAATAGAAGGTGGCTGGATTCTCATATCTGCTTCTGCTTTCAATCTGTTGGAATATGTTGTTTTGGTTGAAGTATATGAAGAAAATCTTGTCTCACACAGATATGTAGTTAGAAAGGGAAGAATATTTTAACAGCTTTTTCGCATTCTGTGGGTTTTCTTCTTTGATACCTCAGCAAAACACAACAAGTGATAGTTTCCAAAAAGTTAGTCGCAGTGTGGAATCTGAAATCATGTCAATGAACTTTTTATATTCTGTTACATTAATCCACTGGTCTACCATGCACTTTAAATGGATCTTTTACTTATGAGTGATTCTGTAGCATCACACATTTTGTCATTTGGAAAATATTGGTTCATTTATTCGTACAGATCTTCTCAATGTTTCACATTTCATTATACAGTATTTTCATTATATTCATTAATATCACCACCAATGTCATCAGAAACAGGGGAGCTGTCAAGCCCATGGTGGGAGATACAAGGTTTCCAAAATTTGAGGCTCAATTTTATCATTGGTTATAAATGCTGTCAGTTGTCTTCCTCTAAGTGATAGGCTCATTTTGTTCATTTTGAGAAAATTTCTGCCAAAACTCAAGTTTGTTAACCATAGATTGACTGTTGGACTTTCAAGTAAAAATGGCATCCCATGAAAAAACTAAGTACTTTAGCTTACAGTTTAATTGCACCCTTTGCTTGAGAAAATCGCTTCAGTATGCAGCAGAAGTGCTTATGCAGACCTCCCATTTTTGACATAGAATATTAGAAAGATGTATACTCAGGGTCTAGATTTTTAAAAATTAATGTTTTTACTACTTCATCAGGATATCCTTAAGTGAAACTGGCTTTTTTTTTAAACTGTAAGTTCTTGGCAATGAAGACTACAATGACTCTCAGTGCAGCTTCATGACATTGTCTTGACTGGTGCTAAGTCACCCATTCTTGCTCTTGCACCATCAGTGCAAATGTTAACACATTTGTTGCAAGATGAATCATGAAATTCAAAAAAATTTGTACTTTGACTATTTCAGCAACACTTATTAATTAATAAGTATTTCTATTAAAATAAAGGTCTTTAAGGATTAGTTGGTACTGATACCGGACAAATATAACGAAAACAAGTGTAGTCATTCTTTAGATTTGTCCATTTTAAGGCAAAAGTATAATTCTGCAGATGAGATTTTTAATTCATGCTCCATGTTAGCAACCAAATCTTTAATTGGACAAGTTACTCTATCATTGGAAAATGACAGTAATTTCTTTTTACTCACTTTTTATCCAGCAGGTATTCACCAATATCAAGTGCAAAATTTTTATTTATTAGCCTCTCAGCTACAGTGTGCACTTCTCTAGCTGTTGCAGTACAGTGACTTATCTTGTAAGATGCTTCAAGGGCTTTTTCACTGCTACTTTGAAAAACTCTTACAAACAATATTTGGATTTCAAAGAATATATCATATCTCTGTTTAAATTACGTGATTTCTTTTTTTAAAATGTCCAATAATTGGTCTTAACATGATGCTGTAACTTAACTGGCATTATAATGCTATTCAAAAGTGTTTAATTGCATAAAACAGTAAGGTAAATGATAAACGTTTATAAAGCCAAGGAAAAGGAATAGCTTTAATTCTATTTTTATTTCATATTTATACAAGACAAAAATGTATACATATAGGTTTGTGTGTCTCCACATAGGCATGAAGGAAACTTTAGGATTTCAAAATAACAATTTACTGGATCATAATGAGGTCACAAAGATTATAGCAGGTATAAATAAAAAATAGCTGTTAAGAGCACATTAGAAATACTGAGAACACATGAGTTAATCTCTGGAAAAGCACATACTTCCTCTGAAAATTCTAGATAACATGAGAGTACACCAGCTCATCTTCCATTAACTGCCAGAGTGATGACATCATCCCGTGTCATCACAGCTTCTAGCAAACTCCTCTGTACATTCATAGCAAATGAAAGTGAAGAAAATTAACTAATATTATTATAAAAATTGTTTTGACCTTGAAAACCCCCTGAAAGTGTCTTGGGGACCACAGAAGTCCCCAGGCAATACTTTGAGAACTGTGGCAGTTAGGCAATACGTGATATAATGATTTAGTGGTATGACATCAATTTAAGGTTTATTTCATGCTGTGATGGAGGTACTTGCTGCATAAATATCTCTATTAGTTGCTTCAAAACTAAGAGTTTTGAAGAACCAAGAATCCACTGATTACCAGATTAGACTTTTACATGTCCCCTACACACTGTATTAAAACAGTGTGAAAACATAACACGTATGGAAAGTCAAACTCATTTCAGGCCAAGTTGATAGAGAGATCTATTTTAGCAATCAAAGTCATGCCATTCAGTCTCCTCCCACTCACCCCCTAAGATAAAATCCAAAACAGTTATGACATTTCCAGAACATTTGTTTACTCCCCTTATCTGTCATTGATCTTTTACCAGTGATGACACTGAGGAAGATGGGTGACGAGAGAAATCATCAAATAGCTTTGGGTTGAAAAGGAGGTGAAGATGTTGGAAATGTGTTGATTTCCGAGAAGCATATGTGGAAATGCAGTGTGCCTAAAGAGAGTAGCCCTATCACCAAGAACATAGACATTTCCCCTGATCTCTAATTCTGTCCAAAAGTGAAAGGATCCAGGGCCTCAGTCTCAAATGAGAGAACTCCTCTGGTAATCTGGGGAAAGATATCAAATATATCCTTTTTCCTTCCCTTCCACTGTGATAGGTTTGAGAAGTGATGAAAGATAGGAAATATTGAGCTACTGTTAGGTGGGTTTTTACTAAATGTTGTATATTTAAAGGATTATTTGGTCAATATCCTTCATCTTAAATCAAAACAGTCAGAAATTTAAAGTAGAGAATTTTCTCCTAAAGCACAGCTTTTCAAGCTTTCTGTGGTAAAGAACTTTTAAAAAGTTTTTTTTCAGTCTCTTCAGAACAATACATAGTCCCATTGCACAGCGAATATTCAACTTAAACTGCATGTGACTCCCCTCATGAGTTTAACAACACCCAAACTGGTCTAAACCCTACTCAATAAGGCTCATCCACTGATCATGGCTTGGATGTCATGCAGTGTCAGACAACTACAAAAGCTTCCAGCTGCTTTTTCTCAGGTTCTGTACTTTAGATGTATTGTAGACCAGTAACAAGCAGTTCTCAGACCTCAAGTACTGCTCTGCTGTTGACCATCACAAATAGGGGGTTGAATTTGCCAAACACACTCCCTAGTAGAGATTAATTATTTCTAGACAGTTATGGCCTGTAATTTGTGTAGCTGTTGCTAGACACACAGTGGAGCTAGTTACAGTAATGTGGGCTCATCAGGTAGAATCATTCAAAGTGTATGTCATTTATATCTCGGATTAGTGCCCATGGTCCAGATACTGATTTTGGCTTTTCCTATAAAACACAAAATGATGTTAAATTACTGGATAGGTCAAATTAACTCATCTCTATTTAAAAAAAATTTTTATTGAAGTACAGTTGATGTACAATATTACATAAGTTACAGGTGTACAATATAGTGATACACAATTTTTAAAAATTGTACTCCATTTATAGTTATTATAAAATATTGGTTATATTCCCTGTGTTGTACAATATATCCTTGTAGCTTATTTTATGCATAATAGTTTGTACTCTTAATTCCCTACCTCTATATTTCCCCTTCCCCCTCCCCTCTCCCTGCTGGTAACCACTAATTTGTTCTCATGTGGCTTCTTCTTATACCTGAATTGTTAATGAGGAGAAAGCAACCTGAGAAAGATGCACTTACTGATACTTCAACTTTCCTGTTCTTTTTTATGCTGTTAATACTTTGTCCTGCTGACTTCTTTTGCCCCTCTCCACAGAGCTGTTTATTTTTTCTTCCACATGACTTGATTGGTGTAAAACTCTGAGAACAAATACTCGTTTCCAGCCCTTGGAAATCCAGATAGTGCATTCGAGCCAGAGGCCTGAGAAGGAAAACTGTCAACTGCTGTTAGTCCTTTAGATTTCCTGGCTCCATGAGAACACCTATAATATAGTTCCTTAAAAATCATATATTGTTATAAGATAATTTTCTTTTCCCAACAAACTTCTTCCCAAAGGCTATTTCCTTACTGAATCATTTTATGTTTAACCTGGCATTTTATGGTTAACCTTTTATGTTTAAGAAAAGCATGAAAGTTGTCTTATAGAGTTGAAGGATTCATGTTCTGTATTGCCTTTCCAAGAGTGTCAAATTAGTAATGGGTAAAAGTGACTCTGAAAAAAGATATAAGCTCATCATTAGAAAGAGATGTCTAGTATTTTTAATATTTTTATATATTGCATATATTTTTTATATTTTTATTATAGCCTTTTAAAAATAGAATGGGCAAGTTGTGAATTAGCAAGCCTCCCCCATCGCCAGAGCACTTTGAGCAGAAGCTAGATTAAAAACATATTGGTAGGGTGATCATAATGTGTCCTCACTTTTGGGAGTAAAAGGGGGCACTGTTAATAATTATGCTAGAATAATAGCTACCAATAAACCGACATGGTCTGGGGGAAAAAAAAGGATAAATGGTCAAGCCTACATGTTGATGATGTCATAGAGGAGAGTCCTGCCTTATCTATGGGGGAATTTGGCTTAGGTGACCTCTATGGTACATGCCAACTTAACTACATAAACCCATTTTATGCACAATTATTTTCCTATAGTTTTTTATGATTACTTATTTTGTTAGTATTCCCTAAATAGGATGGAGTCTGAAGTACACTATTAAGCATTAAAGTTTAAACTATGCTTGGCAAGATTTTTGTGTAAATTGTGTTGTACTTTTAAATCTTGTAACAGAAATTATACACACACATATTCTAATTTATATATAAATTAAATTACTTAGTATAATGGCCCATTCCCTAATTGTCCTTTATGAGTAAGAGTTCATGCTAATTATAATTTTCCAGTCTCGAAAGTGATATTTATAACTGATGCCTTCAACCTGCCCCTGGGATTCTTCTTATGAATTGGAGGATCAAAGTATTTCCAGAATCAGAAATGGGGATTCTCACTTTCATATTAGGTAAACTGGTATAAATTATAATAAATGGTGTGAGAACTAAAAGTTAAGACAAAAAGCAAGATAGTTTCTTTGAGAAGAAAGCATGCCTAACTATTCTATGAGCTCTTTGAGAAGCTAAATATATGGCAATAAAGAATAATCAATGGATGTACAATGTGGGGAGTATAGCCAGTATTTTGTAATAACTATAAATGGAGTGTAACCTTTAAAAATTGTATAAAAAATTAAAAAATAGAATTTTTCAAAAAGAATAATCAATGAATAACTACACATTTAAGTTTTCAAATAACCATTAGCAAAGTTTTACTATAAAGTTTATGAAATTGAGGGGTTTTTGTTTTTGTTTTTTTAATGTGGCTAGGAAGCTCTTCAAGAAAGTAAGTTGAGGGTGGAAATTAGCCAACTTATCAGCACTTTATTGACCACTTATAATGTGCTGGGATCTGTGGTAGGGGCTAGAAGAAACAAAAATGGTCCTTGTTCTCTGCATTCATGACTTTCATAGTGTATTGGGACGAGATGGGTATTTCTGTCAATGGCATAGTATAATAACTGAGATTTCCCAGCATCCTAATTTCCTACATTTCCAATGCACAAACTAGTCTTAACATCTGTGTAAATAATCTGAAATACATTGCGAAAAACTCAAATTCTGTAGATCCATCTCCCTTGGGCAGTGAAAAAACAATCTTTAGGAGACCTCACAGGGCTTTCGTAGTGAGTAAGGAAATGGCAGACTAATTGCAATGTGAGAAAACATGAGGTGTCATGTATTAGAGGAAAATTATACAAACTCTGTCTAAGACTCTTGGAATCTGGTTAAGTGCAGTGAGTGAAAAGGACCTAGGAATCTCTGTAGACTAGCCCTGAAAGTATCTAGCAACATGTTGATATGGTCAGGTGGATATCATCAAGAATTGAAAATGTCCTGCTTTTATACAAAACCATGGTGTTTTATAACCTAAAACATTACATTAAAAACTTTTCAGTCAATTGCAAGAAAAGGTATAATATAAAAAGATAAGATCCTGTGAGTGAAAATTAAAATAATTGATGAGATTAGGAGAATTACCTTGCATATCATAGCAAGAGGATTAGGGTGCTTTATTCTGTAAAAATGAGAAATGTTTTTAAAGTGTTGATGTCATTAGATTATGTTACTATGATTTTCCCCCATGAAATTTTAAACTACTAGAATTTGGATGGATCTTTGGATAAAAATATAGGCTGCACTACAGTCCTGTCAATTATAGACCTTAATAGATTACATTAGCCCCAAAAGGTGGTGCAGGTACATCTCAAGCAATTTATATAAAATTATGGCTGCATTAAAAATTAGCCTGTTCCTGAGGAAAAGCATCTCTGAGCTCAGAAACTGACGGCAAGGGAGACCTCTTTGCCTTTTCTGATATGTTTCCTACTTTCTCTCTCACATATGGAATACTCTTGTGGTGGATCCTAGATTTGACCCAGAGTTATGCTTTTCTTTTACTCTGTCCAAAGTACAGTAGACTTAAAATGGCAAAGTGCTTATAAAAATATTCTACGGTCTATTTTCCTTAGATGCATAAATGGCTCTTTTCCTTGCCCAGGGTCAATATTTCCTAAATTTTTATCACAATTTATAATTTATGGCCACTTTGCAGGAATGCATGTTACCATTACTGTTTCATAACAAGCAGCACATACAGTTGACTTCAGGGAAACGTTCACTACTCATTCTTTGACATGCTGTGGAGGAGAAGGCAAGTTTCTGTGATTCATTAGCCCTTTTCTTCATAAACATCCCTGCTTTATCCTGCCTTCAGTTACAAATCAGGAGCATCAGCATGTGAGTTATTGCATAAGTATACAAACTCAGCCTGTGTCACATTGCACCATTGGCTTCACTGCCTTTCGTGTTCTGCTGTGTTTCCATAGTGAACCCCAGCACATGCTGACTAGAGAAGAACCCCAGCAGCTCGGAGCACTTGATTTAATTTGGAGGTTAGAATGTTCTTTCTCTGGTAGTTTGTATTATCACTGTGGTTTTTCTGGGCTATGAGGTCAGTCTCCCCATGCTTCACCTGGGGAGGCAGGCCAGTTTTCTTGTTGCTGAAATTTGTTTTGCTTATTTTAACTAGCAATCTGGTTTTATAAACATAATCCTGCCAGACTGTGTATCATTTTTCTCCTCTCAGTATAGGAAATGAATGAGTGTGCATGTTGAGAGAAGGATTGATGCTTCATCACCTTTGGAGGGTGCAATTCATTTATGAGAAAGCTTGAGAATAATAATTTTACGCTGGATTGAAAACTAATGTGGGACATTTTAAATTACTTTCAATACACTGATGTTGATAGTAAAAGCTTATTCATTTGAAATACACAAGTTAAAAAAAAAAAGTTTAATTGATTAACTTTGGGTAGTAGAATAGTATAATACCCAGTGCAGGGGCTTTTATTTCTCTGCCTAGGCTCAGTATAGCATGTGAGTATTTGCACTTGAATAATTTCTAAATCAGCACAAAACCACTAGCAAACTCATGACCTTGGTGCATTTGCATTGCTGTTGTCCTCCTTACTGTTTCTAGAGTATGTTGAGCTTTATGCTGTCTGAGGGCCTTTGCATTTGTCTGGAATGTTCTTCCCCCAGAAATTCTCATGAGTCACATCCCCCTCTTCAATTCTTGGTTCTTTTCAAATGACATCACCTCATTTTCTGACTACCCTCTCTAAAAAGGCACTCTATCATTCTGTCCCCTTCTCCTGCTCTATTTTGTTCTTAACACATTACTTTTTGATATTTTTACTCTTTTTTGTTTTCTATGTTCCCCATTTGAGTGTAAGTTCTGTGAAAGCAAGAATTTAATCTCATTTGTTCATTGCTATATCCTCAGTGCCCAGAACAGTGCCTGGCATAGAGTAGTTATTCTGCAGTGAGTGAGTGAGTGAGTGAGTGAGTGGATGAGTGACTGAATAGATTTTGGTATTGCTTATTATTATCCTTGAGCTGCTGCTTGCTGGGTTTTTTCCTCAGTTTTAAGCATTAGTCAACATTTATTTAATGGTAACTGCATGTTCTGTGAGGATATAAAAAAAGGGTACTGAATAATTATATAGAACTTTATACTTTACAATTCATTTTCACATATATTCCTTTATTTTGTTAAACATTTAGGTAGCCATCCAAAAGAGATTCCAGATTAATAATCGAAGGAAATAAAACATTCATGAAAAGTTTGTAAGGAGAGACACTAAAACCAAAATTATTGAAATTAATAGTATCCAAGTTTTGGATACACACACATGCACACACACATGCACACGCACACGCACAAACACAGTGAGATATGAAAGGAATAGTTCAAACCAAGCATTATTAATTAAGTTTTCATGAAATACTTTTGTGAATGAGGTAAAAGGACGGACTGAAATAGAATTCCACATACAAAGACTGGAATATGGGAGTCTTGGTCAAAGATAGAAAATTGTGTTCTGAGAACAGCAAGTTTTGCTTTGATAGGAAGAGATATTTATAACTGGCAGTTATGAAAACTGAATATGTTAAGATTTTCTGTGTATGTGATGATGGAGAGGAACAATGTGTTAGCAGAATTAAATTATAGGAAGTTTTGAAGCTGATCTGAAAAAGTTTTGAAGCTAGGGAACAAGGGACTCCAGATTTTTAGAAGGGAGTTGACAGTAGTATGGAGGGGAATATATTTCTGATGAACCACAGTGTGGGCTGAAAGGAAGTAAGTTGAAATACACGGAAAGGAGCCTGGGATGTTGTTGGAATGTTCCAAGAGATGGTAAAATGACAGAGTTCCAGATGGACTATCCACTTGGAATTGGTTTCTTTTCTCCAAGGTCCACAAATTAATCATCATAACGGCAATGTCTCAAGAGGAGAGTTACCAGAAAAATGGTATCCCAAATAGAGATTAGGTAACCTGTGAGCCAACATCCCCATTTTCCTCAGTGTAAGCATGCTTAAAACTTTGCTTCCACAAAGTGTTTTAGAGCCCAAAGTATTGATGCCTATTGTTTAGCACTGTAAATTACTTTGTAAATAGCTATTGCGCTCAATATAAGTAATTATTACTCAGTTTTAAAGCATATTAACAAACTGGATCTTAGTATTTTCTTTATGAGTCAAGCTGATTTGCAGACCTAACTGTAATTTACTACAGTTCTGTTCTTGAATGTTAGCTTCTTTGTTTGGCAGTATTGTACTTGTTTCTTCTTCAGTGATACTTTGAAAAATATGATGTACTTTTGTTCATTCCATTTTTTTGCTCTGAAATTTTAGAATCATATAACATCGAGATTGAAAGGGACCAAGAGATGTCATATTTCATCTCTAGGCAAGACCATGTCTAAAATATATTAGCAAGATGAAAATCTATTATACTTCCTTCCATGACTGTTTTTTTTAATTAATTTTTATTGGAGTATAGTTGCTTTACAATGTTGTGTTAGTTTTTGCTGGAGAGCAAAGTGAATCAGCTATACGTATACATATATCCCCTCTTTTTTGGATTTCCTTCCCATTTAGGTCACCACAGAGCAATGAGTAGAGTTCCCTGTGCTATACACTAGGTTCTCGTTAGTTATCTATTTTATACATAGTAGTGTATATATGTCAATCTCAATCTCCCAATTCATCCCACCCTCCTTCCCCCACCCCCATATCCATACCTCTGTTCTCTACATCTGTGTCTCTATTTCTGCTTTGCAAGTAAGTTCACCTGTATCATTTTTCTAGATACCACATATAAGCGATATTATACGATATTTGTTATTCTCTTTCTGACTTACTTCACTCTGTATGACAGTCTCTAGGTCCATCCACGTCTCTGCAAATTGCACAGTTTTGTTCCTTTTTATGGCTGAGTAATATTCCATTGTATATATGTAACCATATCTTCTTTATCCATTCTTCTGTTGATGGACATTTAGGTTGCTTCCATGTCCTGGCTATTGTAAATTTCATGACTGTTTATCCCAGTGTTTTTACCAAGCTCAGGACAGAGAGCTATGGAGGAGCTGGAATTTGTGATTGATCTTGTCCATTGCTCATCCTCACTGCTCATTCTGTCTACCTTCTTCTTCAGTCTTTCTTTCTCAGTTAGCTACATCATTTAGATATTGCCTTGTGAGCTAATAGCTTTCTCCAGGAACATTTGCATTTTAATGATAATTACTGCCAGGCACCATGCTAAATGCTTTGCATACATTATTTCAAATCCTTTAAAACCCTCTTAGATAGTACTATCCTCAGTTATCAACAAGGAAATCGAGACTCTGAGAACTTGAGTAATTTGCCCAAAGTCACAAAACTAACATATGATTAACAAGTTCCAGAGTTAGAATTTCTCTGATTCCAAAGTCTGTGCTCTTTCTGTCACATCACACAATGATTCGTGCAGAAACCTAAAGATCTCAAGACTCAAAAGAATGAAACTGCCAGAAACAAAACTGGTTGGTGAAAGTTTTGATATGGGATAAGGATGTTATGGGTAGGATAAAACTGTTCACCTACTCCACATATTGAAAAGCCACTTTATTTATTTCTATCAGGAAGCATATTTTGTTAGACCATTGGAATGTTAGGCTTAAGTCTACTTGGAGATAGTCTCAGATTCCTTATTTGCAGATACAGTTCATCATTCTTGTCTGGTAACTTTTACAGCCAGTAGAAACCCATATGTGTTCCTCATATGGAGGAAGAAGAAAAGGACAGTCCTCCAGCCCAGGTACCTGCACAGCTTATGGGGCATCTCAGGCAGGTTTCACCTTTGGGTCAGACCTGTTTTTATGCCCACACAGCTCCAGCCACATGGCATCAACTTACACCTGTTTACTGCAGATCTTCTTCCTTCCCAGGTATCAACCACCTTATATCCTTCTAGCTACAGAGGGAGACCTGATTATCAGAGGTTCACTTGAATTACTGGAAAATTCTTCCTCATATCTCTGTGCCACATTTTCTCTCAGTATTTCCATCAGTGACAATGGCTAATTAAATGCAAGGGGCTTCAGAGTGCTGCAAAGAGTGCTTTGCCTGCTAGTTGCATCTTGAAAACATCTTCCCCTAGCCTTTTAACCTCATCTGTCTCCTCTTAATCACCTTGGAGGCTCTCTCCACCTCCCTAATGGATGGACTCCATTGCTTTAGTTGGGTTCCAAAACTGGGCACAGTGGTTGGCGGGACTTGACCAATGAAGTATACAAGGCAGCAATTACTTATATTCTTTGTTTGTGACTGATTCTCCATTGCTACTTCCTGCAGTTGTTTTAGTTATTCCTTTCCATTCTTATAGAAAACCAACTTAACCTTGATTTTACTGAGATTTAGAGGGGTAATTTTCTAAGTTTAGCAGGGAAAGAGGTGAACTTCACCAGGAAAGGGCTGTGTTTTCTTCTTCCTCAGCTAAAAAGAGATTTGGGGTTGCCTTTATGTTTTCCTTGTGGTTAAAAAGGAGCAATTGCTTGTTTTGCAATAGGTTTTCTTCTGTGTTGTATGCAATTTTCTCTTTTATACCTGTTTTTCCCCTTAAAATTAAATCCAGTGAAATGTGAAAGAAAGAGAAGTGAAATAATCGCCACAGCTGCTGAGTTTTCCTGGGAGGCAAAGACATCTCAATTTTAAAGTTACTCTTAAAACATGAAATCATTGTTCTTTCAAACAGCTGTCTGGTCAAAAACTCCTTTGTAGTGTTCATTTTTAAACAGCAATTTTTCAAAGCCACTAGGAGCTTTGTAAAGATTTCCTTTATCTGGTTATGAATTATTTTCAGTCTTTTGAGTAATTGTTAAATGATGAAACTTACTGGAATAAAACAGATGTCTGTTTTTTCTTTTGTTGTTTAGGCAGAAGAGGGAAATGTCATTGGGATATTGGGACTTACTTGGTACCTTGACAGTGAAGTCTAAATAAATGATTGTTAGTATCTTAGCATTCCATTCACCATCAATTTTTATATGTACTGCCAGAATATAAGCTTCATGAGAATAGGGACCTTGTCTGTCTTATTCACCATGTGTCCCTCAGGGCCTAGCACAATACCTGGCACATAGCTTCTCAACAAATGTTTATTAAACAAGTAAATCAATAAATGAATGCCACAAGAACCATTATACAGAATGACATGTCATGTAACCAGTTACATAATTCATCCATCCGTCTGTTATATTTTACGGAGACACTGGGTGTGGAAATCTTCCTTAATAGAAACTTGGAGGTTGAAGATGTACCTCACAATCTCTACTGTTTTTATTAGTCCTTTATGGATCTTTTACCCAGGATTTTTATGTAAATCATCTCTGACATTGTTTATATTTCTACCACCTCTAGAAGTAATAAATTCCTTAAACAGAAGATGTAGTTCAACTCAAATGATGTATAAGTAAGACATTAGGGGAACATAGAGAAGAGGATAATTTATGTAATTAATGCTACGTGGGGAAGATTCAGAGGAAGGAATATATGAGTTGAGGCTCTAAGGATGAGCAGAAGTTTGCCAGGTGGTAAAGAAGGTAGGAGGACATAGGCAACATTGAATGAAAAGGCCTGAAGGATGAAAAGGCATGCCGTGGGACCCCTGGTCATAGAACCACCATCATCATCATCAACACATTCTGCATAAATATTGCATTGCAACAACGACTTTTTTAAATGATATTGTAATATTGGCTAATTTGCCTGCTATTGGTTATGCCCAAGTAGACACATGACTTGTGGTTGTTTGGCTTGTCCTCCTATGGGAAATACTTAATGAGGCTAATAAGCTGTATTAAAATAAAATAAACAAATTCACATGGTACATAGCATCACAGCCACATGTAGTATGGTCATTATTTATTATCTTGAGACACCAGTCCCACATCTCCAGCTGCCTACTGGGCATTTTCACTCAGAAGGCCTACTTTCACTTCCTGTTTAACCCATCTGAAACCAAAACTATTAACCTCTCTTCAATGCTACCCCTCACTGTTGGAGTTTTAGGGGGCCAATAAATCACACTCTTTTCTCCCCTTCTCCAGTTCATATTTGTTGTTGTTGTTGCTGTTTTTGGAAGCACAGGAAACAAACAGATAAGTCATGAAACAAATGGATCTAGATCTGTGGCCAAGTGTCTTGCTAATACTTCAGCCCCCAATAATCATAGCCAAAGCTGAGCAACCACAGGCCTCTCCCACAAGGCAGAACTCACCAGAGCATCTTGGAATGAGAGAGAAATGCATGTGTCCTATGGACACAGGCTTGCTCAATTTATCTTTTATAACCCATCAATCAAATCAATCAGTCCTCCTCCTCTTTTGCAGGAGAAACAATGAAGTCCAGGGAAAAGGGGCCAGGAGCAGAAGGTCTTTCAAGAAACCAGGTCTTTCCAGTTCCTACTAAGGAATCCAAACTTTCTATTTTTATTTAGATTACCTTCTTAAATTGTGTGACATCAGATTATTTTAGCATTTGGATATGAGGAAGAATATTTAGATATAAAATATTCTATATTTTTAGAATTTCCACCACTTAAATTGTAATCTGCCTTCTTTATGACCTTTCTCATCATAAATAAGACCCCACAGTTATAACCAAAATTCATGCTTTCAGCTCTTTTATTGTGTCAGTGATTAACACTGACATGGACTTGGCACCATGGCCGTTGGCAGCCAGAGAAAGTCAGGAGTGGTGGTGACTCAGCTGATTCTGCAGCTGCACTTACAGTAAATGTGTTTTGCAATGCTCTTATATTTTAAAATATTTTTTATAAAAATTAAATTTTTTTTCATTAAAAATTTTTATTTCTTCACCTTTTCCTCTTCACTGTGTTAAGGAAAGGAAATAACTAAAGACTGACTATCAAAATTGGTGATCTTTATCCTAATACAGTGGGGAGCCATTGATGGGGTTGCGTTTGGCTGCAGAATGGAGGGTAGGAGAGAAGCAGGTCTAGGAGTTAGGAGTTTTGTGTAGCAATCCAGGTGAAAGATGATGGTGTCCTGGACTAGAATGGAGGCAGTGGAGATGAAATAAAGAAGATTCATTAGGGGGCTGTGTTGACAGACGGACTGATTGAAACTGAAGTGCGGGAAAAAGAGACGTCCAGAATGACACGTATCTAGCACAAGCAACTAGTTGGAAGGGGGCACCATTTACTAATATGAGGAAACTTTGGAGGAAGAGAAGATTTGAGAGTAAATCAAGATTTTGAAAGTGGAAATATCCAGAATTTAACTGTAGCTTGGAGGAGAAATTTGGGATTTGTGAGTGGTCAATTTATACATAGTACTGAATGCAAGTGGTCTCTTTACAGTATTCCTCACAAAAACTTCTCTTAGGAAAAACCCTACTTGGTAGTGGTGGCTGGATCTTTTTTTCTATTATTGAGGTATAATTGATGTATAACTTTATATTAGTTTCAGGTGTGCAACATAATGATTCGATATCTGTATATATTGTGAAACGGTCTCCACAAGTCTAGCTAACATCCGTCACCACACATAGTTAAAAATTTTTTTCTTGTGGTGAGAACTTTTAAGATTTACTCTCTTAGCAACTTTCACATATGCAATGCAGTATTATTAACTATGATCACCATGCTCTGATCACCATTACATCGCCATGATTTATTTCTTTTTTAACTGGAAGTTTGTACCTCTTGCCCACCATGCCACGCGCTGCTTTTGGCAACCAACAATCTGTTCTTTGTATCTATGAGATCAGTTTTTTGTTTTGTGCTTTATAAGATTTGACATATAAGAGAGATCATACAATATTTGTCTTAGTCTGTGAGACTTATTTTACCTAGCATTATACACACACACACACACACACACACACACACATGCATATAAATAACATTTTCTTTATCCACTCATCCTTTGATGGACACTTAGGTTGTTTCCATGTCTTTTGAGTTAATGTCTTACTTTTCTTTGGATAAATACCCAGAAGTGAATTGCTAGATCGTACTGTAGTTCTATTTTTAATTTCTTGAGGAAACTCCATACTCTTCCATCGTGAGTGCTCCAGTTTACATTCCCACCAACCGTGTACAAGGGTTACCTTTTCTCCACGTCCTCACCAACATTTCTTTCTTGTCTTTTTGATAATAGCCATTCTAACAAGTGTGAGGTGATATCTCATTATGGTTTTGATTTGCATTTCTCTGATGATCAGTGATATTGAGCACTTTTTCATGTACCTGTTGGCCATCTGTATCTCTTCTTTGGAAAAATGTCTATTCTGCCCATTTTTAAAATCAGATTTTTTTGTTGTTGAGTTATGTGCATTCTTTTTATGTTTGGATATTAACCCTTTACCAGATATATGATTTGCAAATATATTCTCCTTTCATTTTGTTGATGGTTTGCCTTTTAATTTTGTTGATGGTTGCCTTTTAATTTTGTTGATGGTTTCCTTTGCTGTGCAAAATCTTTTTAGTTTGATGTAGTTTTGTTGCCTTTGTATTTGTTGTCAAATCTAAAAAATCATCACCAAGACCCATGTTAAGGATATCACTGCTTATGTTTTCTTCTAGGAGTTTTATGGTTTCAGGTTTAAATTGAAGTCATTAATCCATTTTATATTTGTTTTTGTGTATGGTGTAAGATAGTGGTCCAGATTTATTCTTTTGCATGTGACTGTCTAGTTTCCTCAACACCATTTATTGAAGAGACTGTCCTTTCCCCAATGTATATTCTTGGCTCCTTTGTTGGAAATTAATTGACTATGTATATATGGGTTTATTTCTGGGCTCTCTATTCTGTTCTGTTGATCTATGTGACTGTTTTTATGTCAATACTATACTGTTTTTGATTACTATAGCTTTGTACTATAGTCTGAAATCAGGGAGCGTGATGCCTCCAGCTTTGTTCTTCTTCCTCAAGATTGCTTTGACTATTCAAGGTCATACTTTTAAACATTTTATGACTCTTAATTTCCTAACATATTTTTTAGGAGTTCTACATCTTTATTCATAGGTGAGATTGGTTTATAGAGAAATATCCCGAAGTTTGGTCCTTAAAGTACACACTAGCCCTGTGAGAAGTTCAAGGAAAAAAGAATCTAGGGTCAAATAAATGGGGAATTCTGCTTCGCATGTTCTTTTCTTGGAGATTTACAGTGTGTATTGGCCTATTAATGTTTCTGAGATGCCCTGCATAAAAGAACCTTTCCCTTAAAATTTGGAAAGAAAGACCTATAAACTCTCTGAGATCAGAACTATTTTGAAGAAAAGTTTTGTTTTCCAGTTTATCCTGTGGATATTGGTCAGTTGGGATTTTATGATTCTTATTTCATAATTTCCTAGAAATTGTATCCATCATTGATACTTATAAATTTGCTATCATAAAAGTATACTTAGCATCTCTTAAAATAATTTAATCTTCTCCCTGTTAAATCATGTCTCATTTCTGATTTTGATTATTTTTCTCATCTTTTATTTACTAGATATTACAGAGCTGTTTCATTATTTGATTCATCAAAGAACAGACTCTTAAATTTGTCAATGATAATTCAGTTTTCCATAATTAGTTCCTAATTTATTATATCCTGTATTTTGCTCTGCTAAGTTTTATCATTTTCCAACTTGTTAAATGCTGACAATGTATTTTTGCTTCTTTTTTTTTAAATAATAAGATGTACATGACTGTGATTTTGCCTCTGAATAGAATTTTGGCTGCATATCCTGAGTTTCAATCTGGTGTGTGGTATTGTTTTGTCTATTTAGCAAATAGTGTGTAATTACACCTTTAAGTTGCTATTTGACACAAAATTTGGCGGGGGTGGGGGGTTACTTTAAGTGGTTTTATGGTTCTTTTCTGTTTAACTTTTATCATAATTTCTAGTTTTATTGCACTGCTTCTTATTATTACAAGTACATGAAATCAGGAATATTCTCTGTAAGATATAAGAATAATTCATAGTCCTAGCTTATTAAATTCATATTGTTGAAATCACAGGTTTGGTTCTCAATTTATAATAATGTAACATCTTGGTATCATTGGTTCATTGTCAATAGTCTTTGAAGAATTTTGGATGCTGAGAAAAGACCGAAAGAGTAGTTAGTTAGCCAACAAATATTATTGAGCACCAAGCATATAATGTAAATGCTAGAAATACATTGATCAACATTTAGCACTCCATCAATGAACTTATGTTGCAGTTGGAAGAACATAAATGGAAAACGAGGTTGGAAAGGTAGATCATTCATGGCAAGAAGTTTGAATTTTTTTCCTGCTCATGGTGGGAAGTCACTGGAGGATTTTAAACAGGGTGGTGATATAATATATGATCACTGTGGCTTCTTTGTGGAGAGTGGATCAAGAGAGGTGTCAAGGAGGTGTTAGGAAGCTGTAACAATCAACCAGATGAGAGAAGATGGTGGCTTGGATATGGGAGTCTGTAGTTCAGTGTAGAGGTCTGGAGTTATCTGCATTTAAATGGTATTTAAGGCCACCAGACAGAGATCACCTTGGAGAAAGCACAGACCATGGAAGGAGCTTGGGGCACTCCCAAATTTAAAAGTCTAACAAAGGAAGAGGAGACAGCAAAGGAGATTAAGAAGCTGTAGTCAGTAGGGTAGAAGTGTGGAAAGCAGG
Organism: Balaenoptera borealis; assembly: GCF_965194805.1. NCBI lineage: Eukaryota > Metazoa > Chordata > Mammalia > Artiodactyla > Balaenopteridae > Balaenoptera > Balaenoptera borealis. Next base: position 58,334,222 of record NC_138860.1, on the reverse strand, counting down.
AGAGTGTGATATTGCAAAAGTCTTGAGAAGACAGTGACTGAAGAGAGGGAGTGGTCAACAATGTCAAATGCTGCAGTGAAGGCATGTCACATGAAGGCTAGGAATTGAGCATTTTCTGTGGCAACCTGTAGATCACATAAACTTGATAAGACCAGTATCTATAGAGTAGCAGGATCACAAATCTCACTGGGGTGGATTGACAAAAGAATGAGAGGAGAGAGAATGGAGAAAATTATTCAAGATAACTCAAGGAATTTCACTGTAAAAGCAAATAGAAATGAGGCAGTTCTTAGGGGGTGAAAGTGAAAGTGTGTGTGTGTGTGTGTGTGTGTGTGTGTTTTAAGATGGTTGCTTTTGAGGCATGCTAGTATGCCATATGAATGATCCAATAGTAGAAAGGAAGAAATTGTTGACATGGAAGAGAAAAGAAATAATTGCAGGAAGTTCAGGAAGACATTAGAAGAGATGGGACCCAGTGTATAAGTTGAGGGTTTGGTCTTCCATGGTACAAGAGGAAGGCAGAACCTGTGGTTGCTAATGCAGATAGTCTGGTGGATTTGGTGGAAAGAAGATAGATCATTCTCATCAGATTGTATTTGTTTTTCCTGTGTAGTATGAAGCAGAATTATCTGTTAAGTATGAGTGGCAGGTGGTGTATTAGAGATTTGAGGGAAAAAAAGGTATGAAGTAATCCTCTAGTACAGTGAGAAAGCATATTGACTGAAGACTTATAGTAGGGAAGTCTGGAAAAGTTAGGTGCCCATTTGATATTTGAAGTGAGTATAGTCATCACAATTGTATAGTTTTTCTCTTGGATTCTTTAGCAACTTGGATATATGAGCTGAGTAAGAAAGTAATTCAGTTGGAGTTTTATTAGGTAAATAAAATGGTGAAGGAAAAGACAGGAAAGGGACTCAAAAGTTTACAAGGTAGTAGTTATATTGCTAAACTGACTGTGCACAGAAGTGAAGACATAAACAGGGTGATGATGAGTGGGAATGTGGTAGGATCAGTGGATCAGTAAAAACAAAGTCCACAGAGGAGGCTGTTGTCCAGGCTTTCAAAAGGGAAAACAAAATGGAAATTTGATTGATTATTTTATCATCAATGCCCTGCTATATACATCTATAATTAATTATGAAATTGATATTTATAATTATTTAGAAAGGATATCAGTGATCAATAGGAACTTTCTTTGAATCTTGAAAAACAAGTTGAACCAAACTGACTCCAAATTTTTAATAGAGTGGAGTAGATATAATATACTTAGACCTTGATATAGTCTTTTGAAATATGCGTGAGGGGAAATAGAGAGACATAACTTGATAGTCCATTTATGATGGACTTATGATTAAATCTTAAGTCTTATTGCTGATAGCCAATGGGTAAAAGTTAATGGAACATGTAACTCTGGTATGGGATCCTTTGAGGTCTGTTTTAGGTCTATAATATGATGACCAATGACTCTGATAATGATATGGGAATATTATGTAATAAATATGCAGATAATGCAAAACAGGAAGAATTGTGAATATATTGTTTGCCAGAATTTGAATTCAGAACATCTGAGCAAACTGGTAAATGGGCCAAAACTAACCAGATGAAATGTAATAATGCTAAGTATAAATTTTACTCATGTTTTAAAAAGTCTATATGCATTCAGTCCAGGAGAGGTCTGGTTTTATAGGACGTCAAATGTAAGGGACCTAAATGCAGTGAAAGTAATGCATAATAATAATTTTTGTACTTTATATATTTTACTTGTGCATTTAGCCAATGCTGGGCATGGTGTGAAATAAGCTCTTCACGCATATAACCTTATTTTATTATCATAGTAAGCCTGAGATAGATAATGCTATTATCCCCATTTTATAGATGAGTAAACTGAAATTCAAAGAGGTTGCCCTCTCCAATGTCATATAAGATAATAAATGATAATAATAGCCAGGATTTCAATAGGTGTTTATGGTCTTTACTATATTCTACTGTGCTTTACTTAAACTTACATTAGTAAAAGTTTTCTGTCCAGAAAGCAGGCAAAAATTCTGCCAAACTTCTTCCTTACATATGAATAATATCGCATCTGGAGATTTGTGATCAGTTGCTGGCATCTCATTTTCAGAAAATCCATTTAAAATAGAGCAAATTCACAAGAATGCAAGAAGGATGCAGTGTTATCTAGAAACCTCTTCATATGAGAAACATTTGGAAGAGTTGGCAGAAGTGTTGGCTTGGGGACTAGAAGACTTGTGGGACACGTAATATCTGGTCTCAGATGTTTGAAGAACTGTCATAGGCAAAGAAATTAAACTTCACATTTTTAACACCCAAAGACATTCTTATGACGTGAATGAAAGTTATGTATATAATCAAAACATGGGCTCATCATGTGGTCATGTTCTCTACAGTGTAACACTTAAAAGCCTTTTACTTATGGGATAAAATTTCTTATGGTCATTTTTAATACTGAGATGAATTTCATTTTTTCAAACTGCAAAACATATAGTTCAGCTTGATTTCATAGTGAAATCATTCAGAAGCCCGTATCTGTGTGATTGCAGCTGACATAGACTAAACAACAACAAAAAATGCAGTCAGTACAAATTGCTGTGGGTTATCTATATAGCTACGGCATGTGGTGAGAACCTGGAAGCTGCATCCACAGAATTTATGAGACTTCCAGTAAATCAGCTCAGTTTAGTGTTTTAGACCTGTATCCAACTCTCCTTGGATGTCTAGACACAGCCTAAGACGAGGCTTCAAAAATGGGTAAAAATGAAGCAGCCAAAGCCACCAGAAGCCTTTGACCCTCTTCTAATGTTTCAACCAGATAATTATTTTCCCTCTCAAGAATTTGGCTATCCTTTGCAGGAAAAAAATCAAGATTTTCCATTTGAAGAGCCCCTGAAAGAAAATACTCTGGAGAAAGGTCAGTAAGAGTGGGCCAAAGCTGAATTCTTCAGATCTGCTTAGAGAGTGTGGAAAGTCTGTACCCTCTACTTTTCGTGCTTTCCAGCTGGCCAAGAGCTCCCATGGCATTTGTCCAGCTTTGCCTTCCCCATACCTTTACATCTTAAAGGAACTCATACTGTGCAGTGGAAATGCCTCAGATGGAAACCTAAGTGATAGTTAAAAGCTATTGTAGAGAGGTAATTAGAAAATTAAAAACTGATGAATTTTGATTCCATCAAGATAATCCATTACCCTTTCTGCTCTGTAGCAAAGATATGACCTTTCAAATTTTCCAACAATAAACTGTCATACTAGGAAAATATATTTCCTTTAAATATGTCCCACTTTAATTAAAATTACTCATTCTACTTATTATGGTTTGTCTCTTCAAACTTTTTAAATCTTAGGTTTTCTGTAGAAAGTTAAAGGTCCAGTCAAAAATGAAAAAGGTGGTTTTAAAAATAAGCACAGTCCAAGTTCATTCCATAGTTCATTTATTCATTGATTCCTTGGTTCGTTCATTCAACTAGTATTTGTTTTACAGAGGCTATATGCCGAGGAATGTGGTAGGCCCAGGTTGTGCTGTTAATTAGCTATGTGATTTGGGGAAAGTCACCTAATCTCTCTGAATCTCAGCTTCCTCAACTGTAAAACAGCTCTATAACCAACTTTGCAGGGTTGCTATGAAGGTTAAATAAGATGACCTCTTATAAGATGGTGAAAAATTAGAAGCTTCTCTTTTGCCCTTCTCCATCCATTGCTATATCCAAAAACTCATATACAACAGAGACGGAAAGTCTCAAAATCACTGGAAAGTGGAAATGTCAGTCAACTATTTGCAAGACTCACAGAGTGAACTAGATTGAAATCCTTTGAGTGACCATTGCGTGCATTACCCTGAATAAGAAAAACTGGGCTAAACAGTAAAAAACAATAAGAAATTTCTTCACTTACTCACTGAATCAATGTGAGAAATGTGGAGACTGCCCCAACCAGAAATTTAGATAGCTAACTCTAGTTTGAGCCAGCTCACAAAATGAATCCAAGTAAGAGTTTACAAATTGAGAAGTCCAGGTAGAAGATGCCTGATGATAAATCTTTATTAAAGTTAAACATGTAGAGTTCCATCTAAATAATTGCTTAAGTGTAACAAAATTGAATACAAAAGTAAAAAAAGAAAAAAGGAGCCTCAAAGACATGTGAAAACAATAATTCAGAAATAATATTCTAGGTTAATATTTCTAGACAGATTTGCAAATGTCATGAGATAATGTGGAAAGTAAAAGCTTCTAAATCCCCCAAGAAGCCAAAAATTATTATTTTATTCCTAAAGTTTATATACAGGAATTTTATATACAAAAATGAATTCAAGAATGATTTGGAAAACTTTAAGATGGTCATTTACCTGTAGAACTGAAAACCACTAAAATAATATAGAAACCAAAAAGGCGAGAAATAAACATGATTAAAACTTTCCTAATTGTAGGAGGTGATTTTCAAATTGGGATGAAAAATAAAAGCCTACTTTACAGTTAGCATTTATAACAGATATTTCTTTTTAAAAACTAAAACAAATGGATAAAAGCAAAAAAGTAAAAGAGACAAAGATATGTCAGGCAAAAGCAAATAAAAAATGAAAAATTATTACAGTAATATACAAAAAGTATGTAATGAAATCAGAACAGAGAACATCATTTCCATAAATATATAAAAATGCTCATCCTCCTTTGCAAAAATATTAAAGCTTTGATGGAGAATCACTTTTTTAAAATTTGTTTATTTTACTTATTAATTTTTGGCTGCGTTGGGTCTTCGTTGCTGAGCGTGGGCTTTCTCTAGTTGTGGTGAGCGGGGGCTACTCGTCATTGTGGTGCGCAGGTTTCTCATTGCGGTGGCTTCCCTCGTTGCGGAGCATGGGCTCTAGGTGCGTGGGCTTCAGTAGTTGCAGCACATGGGCTCAGTAGCTGTGGCTCATGGGCTCTAGAGTGCAGGCTCAGTAGCTGTGGCACATGGGCTTAGTTGCTCCTCGGCATGTGGGATCTTCCCAGACCAGGGCTCGAACCCGTGTCCCCTGCATTGGCAAGCAGACTCTTAACCACTGCGCCACCAGGGAAGCCCCAAGAATCATTTAAATTATAAAATTTGCAAAGATGTTTTAAAGATGATAGTCAATATTTTTAAGGGTGTGATGGTAGTCATTATTCAGTAAGTATTTATTGAATACCTAGTAGTGCTAGTCACTTAGTAAGACCTAGCAGTATAGTGTAATCAAATGAACACATCCAAATATGCCTTCCCATTTATGAAGATCTTATAATTTTCTTAATTTAAAAAAATTTATTTTTATGTATTTTATAGCCTTTCTCCTAGTGTGAATGGAGTGTTTTTTCCATTTCAAAGTTATTGGGAGTATTGAGGAAAGTCATTGATTTGTATTTCTTTAAACATCTTTATTGGAGTATAATTGCTTTACAATGGTGTGTTAGTTTCTGCTGTATAACAAAGTGAATCAGCTATACATATACATACATTCCCATATCTTCTCCCTCTTGCGTCTGCCTCCCACCGTCCCTATCCCACCCTTCTAGGTGGTCACAAAGCACCGAGCTGATCTCCCTGTGCTATGTGGCTGCTTCCCACTAGCTATCTATTTCACATTTGGTAGTGTATACATGTCCATGCCACCCTCTCACTTCGTCCCAGCTTACCCTTCCCCCTCCCCGTGTCCTCAAGTCCATTCTCTACATCTGTGTCTTTATTCCTGTCCTGCCCCTAGGTTCTTCAGAACCATTTTTTTTTTTTAGATTCCATATATATGTGTTAGCATACAGTATTTGTTTTTCTCTTTCTGACTTACTTCACCCTGTATGACAGTGTCTAGGTCCATCCACCTCACTACAAATAACTCAATTTCGTTTATTTTTATGGCTAATATTCCATTGTATATATGTGCCACATCTTCTTTATCCATTCATCTGTTGATGGACACTTAGTTTGCTTCCATGTCCTGGCTATTGTAAATAGAGCTGCAATGAACATTGTGGTACACGACTCTTTTTGAATTATGGTTTTCTCAGGGTATGTGCCCAGCAGTGGGATTGCTGGTTCATATGGTAATTCTATTTTTAGTTTTTTAAGGAACCTCCATGCTGTTCTCCATTGTGGCTGAATCAATTTACATTCCCACCAACAGTGCAAGAGGGTTCCCTTTTCTCCAGACCCTCTCCAGCATTTATTGTTTGTAGATATTTTGATGATGGCCATTCTGACCTCTGAAGACCTTTGAGCCTCAGCTCCCAGCCCCCACCCGCCCCAGTGGGTGAGCAGACAAGCCTCTCAGGCTGGTGAGTGCTGGTTGGCACTGATCCTCTATGCGGGAATCTCTCTGCTTTGCCCTCCGCACCCCTGTGGCTGCGCTCTCCTCCGTGGCTCCGAAGCTTCCCCCTCCGCCTCCCACAGTCTCTGCCCGCGAAGGGGCTTCCTAGTGTGTGGAAACCTTTCCTCCTTCACAGCTCCCTCCCTGTGGTGCAGGTCCTGTCCCTATTCTTTTGTCTTTGTTTTTTCTTTTTTCTTTTGCCCTACCCAGGTACATGGGGAGTTTATTGCCTTTTGGGAAGTCTGAGGTCTTCTGCCAGCGTTCAGTAGGTGTTCTGTAGGAGTTGTTCCACATGTAGATGTATTTCTGATGTACTTGTGGGGAGGAAGGTGATCTCCACGGCTTACTCCTCCGCCATCTTGAAGGTCCCTCCATGATTTTTGTATATTTGTCTTGCAGTCAGTGTTAGTCTTTTAAGCAAGTATCTTAATACTAGCAGTGTTTTGTAAAAGCAACTTGGGTTTTCCAATTCTTTCTGAGTTAATTTTGTTGATTTATATTTTTTAGGATATTAGTAATTACCTCTAGGTTCTTAGTTTTGACATAAGATTGCATAAAGTATTTGATTGTAATTTTCTCAATCACCTATATATTTGTGGGTATGTATTCTATCCTTTCTCATTTGTGATCTTGTATACTTTTGTTTTCTCCCCTAATTAGGATTATAAGTTTATTATCTATTACTAAAGGGAAGATACTCATGGATGTCTTTATCCTTTATGTTATCTTAATATTTCCTATTTCATTAGTTTTGGCTTTAATCTATGTTAATTTCCTTTCTTGGCTTATTTTGTTTTTTTATCCTAATTTAATACTTTCCATAGATGAATATTAATTTTTTCTCTAAGTGATGAACATATTTAAAACCATAAGTTTTCCTACAGCCTTTGCTGTGCTCCACTGGTTGGATATGATGTGTTTATATATTTTTTATTGCTTTCTAAATAATTTACAATTTTGTTTTGGTTTCTTCTGTAATACAAGGATTATCGAGGAGTGTGCTTGCTTTTTATTTTCTTTCTGAGTCTTTTTGTTTAGAAATTCATTTTTTCTTTTTCTTTTTTTTTTTTGTTTTGTGACCAAAGAATGGGATTCATAAAATCTCTTTTTTTTTAATTTCTTAAAGCTGATATTGTGTATGTGTGCAGATCCAAGTATATGACAGATTTTTGTAAATGGTTTGTTGATGATGAAAACATCTTTATCTTCTATTTAAGCGATAAAGGAATCTATTAAATTTACTTAATCTGTTGTACTATTTATTTCTTTTATGTGCTTACTTATTTTTTGTCCACTATATCTAATTTGAAAAATGCCATATTAAAAACTTTCCATATTTATATTTTAATTAATTATATGCAGTAGTTATGTCAAGTTTATCCTACATTTTTAAGTAACATTTGCTTCATTTACTTGTCTATTATATTATTTGGTACAAACAGGTTTATAAGTATTTTCCAGTCTTCATAAATTGTACTTTATATCATTATATAATATTTCTATTTGTTCTATTTAGTGCTTTTAAATTGTTTATCCTGTTCAGTACTTTTAAATTCTATCTTGCCTATATTAATATTGCCATTCATGCATTTTTTTTTTTTTAGATTTTTTAAAATTAATTAATTAATTTATTTATTTGTGGCTGTGTTGGGTCTTCGTTTCTGTGCGAGGGCTTTCTCTAGTTGCGGCAAGTGGGGGGCACTCTTCATCGCGGTGCGCGGGCCTCTTACTATCGCGGCCTCTCCTATTGAGGAGCACAGGCTCCAGACGTGCAGGCTCAGTAGTTGTGGCTCACGGGCCCAGTTGCAGTAGTTGTGGCTCACGGGCCCAGTTGCCTCGCGGCATGTGGGATCTTCCCAGACCAGGGCTCGAACCCGTGTCCCCTGCATTGGCAGGCAGACTCTCAACCACTGCGCCACCAGGGAAACCCCATTCATACATTTTTATTTCTTTGTTTTGTGTTCATCTGATATATCTTTACCTGTTCCTTTATTTTTGCAAATAACATATAACTGGGTTTTATTTTTTTAACCTAAATTAACTGTTTAGCTGAGAGAATTCAGTTCACTTTTATTAATTTAATGATTAATAATTTATTATTATATTTATATAATATTTATTTATTAATAATATTAATAATTAATAATTAATATACTTGATTTTATTCCTATCGTTAAAATTTCCTATTTTATTTTGTTGTTTCTTTTCTTAATTTTTTGTTGATTTGATCAAGAGGCTATTAATTTTCTTTATTTTTCTTTTTTAATTTGGGAGTTCTGTACTTTTTATTTTATTAATATTTACACTCATCAGTACATATCAAATATTTCTCTCCCAAGACACTTTCTTCTCCTACTTCTCTCCTCGCCCACTTCTTCCAACAATATGAGAACTCTGGGATCCCTTTGCTTCCCTACTCTTTGCTCGTATACCCATCAGAGGAGAACTTGTGAGCATCATTTTTTCCTTCCACCCTCCCCTGAGTCTTAGACTATTTGAATTTCTGTTTCAATGTGTCTCTTCTTCTTTAAGAGTTCTTATTTAGTACCTATATTGCAATTCTTAGATGATCTATCATTATTTATTTTGATTTGACTCTATGGATACAGCAAATTTTGTTGCTCACCACTGTTTTCTCTTCTCTTAGTTTTTCTTCAACCTTGAACACTCTCTGCAGGTTCATTCAGTGTTGTTGTAATCCTAATACTGCCTTAGCATCTCCCTCAGATTGGGTATATGGTGATAACCTGGCTGGATGTGGGACTCTGAGTCTGCAGTCCTCTTAAGAATCCATGAATACTATTTCATTGCCTTCTACCTTTTGAATGTTCAGTCCAGTGCCAGTCTAATTCTTTTTCCTTTGTAAGCAACTTTCTCTTTCTTTACAGAAGACTTTTCTTTATGTCAGAGCTCAAGATTTATACTAGCATGTGTGTATGTGATAATTTTTCTCATCAGTTCTACCTGAAACAGCACTTTCAATGTAAAGATTTGGATCTTTCTAAAAATCAGGATAAGTTTCTTTTTTAAAAAATAGTTTCTTTTTTATAATTATTTTTCTCCTCCCATCTTCCTTTCTTTTTCTGGAACTCCTATTATTTACGGGTTAGATGTTCTGGGTCTTTCCTCCACACTTCTCTCTTTATATTTTTCTAATTCTCCTACTGGATCTTAACATCTACTAATTCTAATCTCAAGATTGATCATCCTTTCCTTCAACTTATCTACTCAATATATTAACTTAAAAATCTTATTTTTCTTAGTTCTATAAGCCTTTTTTAATGCCCTTTTGTACCTCTTCAAATACTTATTATTCTTTTGCTACCCCCAGCCTTTCTCTTTTGTTGATAGACTGCTCTGATTGCCTTCTTTATTCTTTGTCTCTCTGGCTGTTAGACCTCTTTGGGTGTCCTTTTATTTTCCTTTGTTCATTGTGGCACAGGTGCAACTGCTGGGTACTTTAAGTGGACTGGTCCCATGAGTGTGGGAAGGCACAGGAGTTAACTGTGCGATGAGGGAAGGACAGATAGCTGCAGACAGAGAGAGAGCAGTATATTCAAAGACTTTGGGAGTAAGCATGGCATATATGAGGAAGTAAAAGGCCAGTGTGGCTTAAAAATCAAGGGAGAACAGAGTATGAAAAGAAGCTAGAAAGTAAGGTAATGTTGGGCCAGACTGTGCAGGGCTTTGTAGGCCATCATAGTGAGTGTGGTCTTTTCCTAAAAGCATGTAGTATTGCAGTGTTTTATACCAGGGGTTTTAACTGGTATAACCAGGTATATTTATGTGAATATCTGATTCACATTTTCAGAAGATAATAAGGATTCCGTGTAGAGAGCAAATTTAAAGTGGTCGTGTGATGCTGCGAGACTAGTGAAGAGATGTAGTAATAACCCAAAAGAGAGATGATAATAACATGATGGTCAATATACAGGAAGTACACTTTTAAGTGGTAAAATGTAAGGAGGTGTATGAGAGTGTGGAAGATGTCTAAGATACCTCCAAAGTATCTGCATTACACTGATGCTGCATGAAATGGGAACATCAAGTTGGAAATCACCAATTCAGTCATCCATGTCACAGTGCCTTTGAGATACTCAAGTGGAGAAGTCAATAAGCAGTATGAATCGAGCAGGTCTGGACAGGGGATGTAAATATGTAAGCCATCTGAGTTAGGTGTAAATTGAAACTCTTAGCCATGAATGAGAACACCTTGGGAGAGATAAAGAAGAGAAAAAGGTTGTTAATCTTGTACACTGCTAGTATCTGTCTAAATTGGATTATCTTTTCTGGAAAGATGATTGGAACGTGTATCATTGTCTTCAAAAGTGATTATAACTTTGATTCTGTAACTCTATCTGTAAGAATCTATCCTCAGAAAATAATAGTAGTAAATTAAAGTAGAAAGGCAAAGGCTTATGGATAAAAATATTTATTTGAGCATTATTTATGATGGCAAATAAAGTAAATTACTTATCTAATGTTAGGAGGAGGTCAAGTAAATTATCATACATTTATATTAATGAATATTATACCATTATAATTTGATGTTTATGAAGATGTAATAGCATAAGTATATGACCATGATATAATAGTAAGTGAAAAGGACACAAAATTGAGAGAGAGAGAGAGAGAGAGTGAGTGAGAAAGAGAGAGAAACTCAACTGTGGAAAAATGCATAGAACAAAAGAATATAAAGAAATAGGTTTATCTGTAAATAGTAGAAAATGGTTGATTGTATCCATTTTTATACTTTTATCTAGTTTCTAAATTATTCTAAATGGGCATTATTACATTTTGTGTATTGTTTTATTATTAAGAAAGGAAATACAAAATTATAGTATTATCCAGTTGTCAATATGCACTTCATAGGCACTTTACTCTGTTAAATATTAGTTAATGTTCTTTCCTTTTCACAATATTGATGAGCATTTGTGATTTGAATCCAGCACAATATTTTAGTTTTGTGAGATTATTGCCATAATTTTAAAGTTTTATGAGCCATTTAGACTTGTAAATTAGTTTCAAAAATTCATCTAATTACTAGACAATAGCAAATCCATTCCCCTCAGAACAACTCCCTGTCAGTTGGCACTCAGTGTGTCATACTGAGAACATTTGTTATTTCCTTCCCTTCTTATTGCTTAGCAGTACAGATAACTGTAAATTCTTTAATGTGAGGGTTTTTTAATTGTATAATACATACATATAGGAATGTGCTAATTATTTTAAATGCAATAGATTGTTTTTGTTTTTCTTCAGTGACTGTCAGATAACCCTTTATTTGGATTGTTGTTTGTATCATCATCTGCAGGGATATGAAATCATTTTGAATTTGGTTCAAAACTAAAAGCACGATTTTTTTTTTTGTTTTGACTCCAGGAATGTATACAAAGACTATCGCTTTCTCGAGCTGGCATGTGATTCACAGGAGGATGTAGACAGCTGGAAGGCTTCTCTACTAAGAGCTGGGGTTTATCCAGATAAATCTTTAGTAAGTTGGATATATCTCTTATTTTAAAATTATTAACCATGTTTAAGAAAGCATAATTCTACATACTATATGCTGGAGAATCTAGTTCTTGTTTGACTTAATTAATTTGCCATAGTTTTAACTGCTACTTTGCTTATATATTTTTTTATCCATTAGATTTCTATTATAAGAAGTTTATCAGTATATTTTTAAAGAAAATGCCCAACTTTGCCATAAAACATAACATATGTAATCTCAAAGCAAGAGAGTTTCTTTGTTTTAATTTAAAATTTTATTTTCCTTTATATGCTGTTCTACAGTATACTATTCTATAGTATTCATATAAGCAGCTTATAACATTCTTCATATAGTCATAGTATATATATCATCAATCATAACACTATTTCATATTCTTTAAAATGTACTTATTTTTATAAAAATCTACCTCCTTTCATTATGTCTGTAGTACCTATATCCAAAATTAAACTCTGGTTAATGTCATAGTGAGTATAAAAGAACAAAAAAATATTACATTGCTATATTAATAAAGATAAGTTATTCCCACTTATCTTTATTAATATACTTCAAGGGTCTTAGAGACACTTCTCTCATTCAAGTTAATAAACAGACCTTCTATTTGTGTTCTTTGGAAAATGTAATATTACACAGACTAGTCTGGATTTAAACTTCAGAATTCCCACCCAACATATATACACACATCATTAAACAGACTCTGCAGATGAGTGGCTCTCACTGCTTACTTGCTACCCCCGAGACATTGTACTATCTGGGTTCCCCCCCAGAAGTTAAGCAATGAGACTGAGCTTTAAGGATTTACTCCAGCTTGACCTTTGTGGTGCTTAGATTGGCTGTAGATTGTTTATAGGACTGACCGTGTATAAGTTGGGTTATTTCTATGCCCCAAATAGGGATAGAGTCTTCTCAAGGGAAAGTCTGAGATGTGAGCACATTGTGGGACAATTGAAGCATCTTGGGGTGGATTTCAGACCTGACCATATCCCTGAGGTTACACTGGAATTTAACAAAGTTCCAGGGGTAAAGGATAGAGGATTTGTGCCAAAACATTCTCCTTGTTGCTGTTATTTTAGTTCTCACGTAGACCTCTTAACCCTATATCAACCTCCACTTGTCTGGTTAACACCTAAAACAGTGAACCCCCATGACACACCCTGTGCCTTCCAAATGAGGTGAAACCAGACTCTTTCCAGGTGATATGCAGTACAGAGGTATCTTCTGTACCACTTCTATTTTTGTTGTTAATTCTAATCATTACTTATTACTCTTTCCTATCCATTGATGGTAGTGTGTTTAATTTCTATATTAAACATTCTATATTAAAAATGCACATATACTTAATGTTTTATTCATTCATTCCACAAAAGCCTGTTGAGCACGTGGTTTTTGCCAGCTACCTTTCCAGGCACTAGTGATGCAGAGGTGAACAGTGAGGTCCTGCCCCCCTCAAGGAACAGACGTTAAATAAATGAATGGATACAGTATAATTGTAGAGTGTGATTTGTTAGAGTGATAAGTTCTATAAAAAATTAAATTAAAGGGACAGATAGTGAGAATGAGGGACAAGTGAGCTTTATTTTAGTAAGGTGATTAGGGAAGTCCCCTTTGAAGAGTTGACATTTGAGTAGGCTCCTGAAAGAAGCGGGGAATAAGTAATATGAACGTCTGATGGAGAGTGTTCATAGCAGAGGGCTAGCAGGTACAAAGCAGCTCAGTGTCTTAGAAGAGCAGCAAAAAAAGTCAAGAGTGTCTAGACACAATGAAGGAGAACAAAAGTAGTTGATGATTTCCAAAAGTGGTCAGTAGCCAGATTATGTAGGCCTTGAAGGAGGTGGCCAGAATTTGAGTTTTATTCTGGGTGAGATGGGAAGCCATTGGAGGGTTTCAAGCCAGTTAGTGACATGATAAGATTTATATTTTTAAAAGATTGTTATGGCTGGATTGTTACGAGAACCAGCACAGCCTGTGGGTTAAATCACAGGCTTTAGCATCAAACTACATAGACTGAAATTCCTGAAGCTCACATACAAGCTGTGAGATCTCGGGAAGGTTTTCTAGCCCTTTTATCTTTCAAGATTCCCACATCTAAAATGGAGATAACAAGAGTCTGCTATAGCGTGGTTGACAGGATTAAATGAGATAATGCAGGGAAAGCACTGGACAGGTTAAACACAAGTAAGCACTCTATTTTTATTTATAATGATGATGACGATAATAATAATTATCATTTTCATCACAGACTACTTACTTAAGCAAGTAGAAGAGAGTTTAAAACATTGTGGATATTTATAATACAGCCCAATGAGATTGTAAATACTTTATGATATTTTTTGTCTTCCAAGTAAGTTTGGTTATATAAAATGTCAGTGTGTTTGTGTGTGTGTGTGTGTGTGTGTGTGTGTCTTCCTTCCAAGGAACTGTAATGTTTGTGAAAATGTTTTCTTACATCATGATTTTGTCAACTAAACTTATTTTAAATGCACTACACAAGTTTGCTATTTTTAAACAAATTATGTAATGCATCTCTTGTGAGCAAAAAACTGTCTTGGAAAAGCAAAATTACCCATCCCTCTGTGAACTCTTTTTATAAATCTGAATTTTCATGTATCCATAGCTCTACACAAAAGAAGATGCTCAATGAGATATTTGCTATTTTTTTTTAATTAGGCTGCTCAATTTGAAGCAAATCTAGAGTTGTCCTACACAAACTGTTTTGATTCTTTTCACATCATTTTTATTTGCTTATTAACATACATTTGGTACAGTTGCTTGGAAAATCGAGACAAAGGGGCTTTTTACTACATGCCAAAGACATGACAGGAAATTAAACTTGGCAGTGTGCCATGAGCATCGCTTTTCTCAGTTTTCATCATAAACAATATTTGCATTTCTTATGCACCATGTAGTTCTGCAGGTTATATTACACTATTACTTGACTTTCAGATGTTTAAATGGAAGCTAATTACTGAAAGCAATCTAAGTAGAATGCTTATCTAAACATTGCATTTCGTGAATACTCTTAAGTTTGGGGGAAGCGATACTTTTAGGTAGAGTTATTCCTAATTTAGAAAGATTTGATGAAGAAGTCAGAGTAACCTAATAACAGATGTCTCTTTCTAAGTAAATTTTTAGGACTTCTGGTGTTTTTGTTTTTGTATCAATAAACCATTGAGTCAACAGCAAATCAGTCAATCCCTACACTAATAATGAAACATTTATGTGTCATACATGGATATGAGTCTAGATAACGTTCTGCTTTCTACATGAGACATCTCTATTTTAACTCTACATGAGACATCTCTATTTTAACTGGAAAAAATTCTACATAGGTCATTTTTCTAAATTGTATAAGTTTGGCTTCATTTAGATAAATAGCCATCACCCAGATTTGAATGAATTGACGTTTTGGATAATTTTTTTGTCCAAACTAAGGTTGCATACTTTTTTATAACATGTTTATCCTCATCATATCTTTTTCTATCGTGTCCACGTGGTGGAATGTTTTTATGTCACTCATATAACAGTGTTCTGCTACCTTGTTCCTTCTGTCTCTTAGGTCATTTCTCTTGGAGTATTCTACAAATTTTTCTTCTTTCCTTCCCTTCCACCATCTTCTCCCACTTCCTTCCTTCCCTTCATCTATCACTATTATGGTGGACTCTAAAGATTCAAAGATTAAAAAGGAGGCAATTCTTACTTTATAGGAGTTCCAAGTCTAGTGGAAGAGAGAGATGCAAATAAATAACCACTCAACAGTGTGATTAAAAAAACTATAGTAGATATCTATATAAAGTACAACAACCCAACTATATTCCCATGTGCATTTTCTAATTACCTTCATTCCCTTAAACTTTCTGGATCTAATGCTAAATGTAGACTTCTTATCTGAGCATTGTATTGTAATAGTATGTGGCCCTAAAATGGAAATGAGGAGTCCTGAATTTTGTTTCCCACTATGCCACTGACTTACTCAGTGAAATTAGACATAACATCTCTGAGCCACAACTCTGGCACTCTACCATCACCTGAGCTTTCTGAGCAGCCAGAATATTTTTAAAATATATTTACATCTGAATTTGGATTAGGCAGAATTTTATTTTTTATTTCTATTTCCTTTGGCCATTAAATTGAAATTATAGTCAGTATAAAATTGTTAAATAAGTGTGTAGGATTTTACACAGTTTCAAAGTAAAGATGTTTCTAATGGAATTAATTAATAGTTTTCTGGTTTTGTTTTTTACTGATGAGATATTCCCTCAAGGATTTGGGGAAAGTTGAAACAGGAGTGGGGACTGAAACCGAGTCCCCCTGAAACTGAGTTCCTCTGCTAAGTTTATAACTAACCTCTCTACCCAAAACTTTATTCCCTTTCTTGCTCCACACCATTTCCCCCTCAAGATTAAGGAGCATCAAAAAGTGTGTGTGTGTGTGTGTGTGTGTATCAATAGCTAGGCAGGTCATAATTTTAAAACTTTTAAAATATTATTTTATGACACATGTACATAAATTTTTCCTCTAAGTGTGAACACAAATAAGTGCAAATTTAATTAAATATCTAAAGAATGTGGTATAACAAATGACTGATTTTTCTGACACAGTTTTGTCAGCTCACAGTATGACTTAATTTATATATAAACATGAAGGAATTCCAAATTCTTTGGAACATTCTGTGTGCATTGAAGTTAAGTAGACTTTAAGTCAAATCCACTCGCGTTGGAATCCCGACCCTTCCATTTATGTGCAGTGTGGCTCAGGCAACTTACTTCACTCTCTAGTTGTTTATTCTTTTTTAAACACAAAATAATAATCTCTTCCTCTGAGTGATTTTATGGGACTAAATGAATGCTGTTGCACATCACATCTAGCTCAGTGCCTGCAACTGGATGAAAGCATTCAATGCCATGTAACCTTTATTATTGTATTGACTATCATTAATGCGTCCATGAAGCTGTACTTCTCAGTTTAGTAGTTCCCTTTTCTTTGGAAACTATCAGTGAGACCTGGGGAGAGTTTCCCCAACTGTTGTCTCAAGATACCAAATTGCTGCCCTGTGGACAGGCGGGCCTCAAAGGCTCCATCAGTTAGTCAGGAGTGAGCCATAGAGGCTGTCAGGGGAAGTGAGAATCCACAAGCCTACCCTCAGCTGCTGGTTGACTGGCTATCTGAAAAAAGCAGCTTGCAAATCTGTGCATGCCCTGAAATAAATTTGGTGCAAATTCAGTTTTGCATATTTGTTAAGTCGTATACCTCAGAACTTTTCACAAGGGTTTTTTTTAGCTATCTAGATAGATGGTCCTCCCCTCTAGTATATGATTTAAGAGATGAAACATGACAGTAGAAAGTGAAGAACCCTGGAACTTCACTATACCTCTGAATTCAGGACTCTCCCAGGACTCTCCCACTCATAATTCATGCTTTTAAGGACTGCCTTGGAGGTTGAAACCATCCAGTAATGAAATCTTTTGGGGACATCAGAAAGTCCTTTTGGATAGACCCTGCAACTGAACTTTTCTCTGTGGCAAATGACAAATAGGGGAGAAGAGGGATGGACACAGACCCCCATAAATATTTATTAATATGGTGATGACCACTCCCATGCGTTTACTCAGCAGTCTTTTGTACAAGACAGAAAATGCCCATGTTAGTCCAGCTGTACATAACTTTATTCTTAGCCTATCCAACAGTGCTTCCCACAGAAATTAGAGCAGCTCCATGACCAATTTTGAAGAGTTTAGTTTTTCTTCAGTGGAGGTACTTTCTAAATATAAATGCTGCCATACAGAGTGGTGGAGGAATTATAGAGAATTTACAATTCACCAGTCATGACTGTTATGCCTCTCTCAGAATAGACAATTGGGAAATGATTGAAGGAAACAAGAAATCGCAAAGCCACACCACGTCCTCCACTTGTATGTTTCTCATATTTAAGGATTAAGACCCCCTACTCTGTGACATCACTGTTGCCACTACAAACAGAACCATCTGCCACCGAGCAGGGAAGCCAGTCATTCCCTAATGTGCAAAAATACTTGGTTGAACTCCTGAAACTTATTTGGTAGATCAAAAGCTGCACTGCTGTGGAATGCAATAAACCCCATCTGTTTGAGGTATTTTCAGCAATACTGCACTTCTTTGGAGAACCGAGGTCCCATTATTCTCTAAAAAATATTTTACTCCTGATAAAATTCTCTTTGGGGATCTTTAGTGCCTTATTGAACCACTGGCATATTCTTTTACAAAAGGCTCTTTTTCTCCCCCAATTTCATTCATTCTTGTACCGTTATTTATGTCTCACATAAGCCAGTGATGTTAACGGTTATATCACGGCAACTCACAATGTCAAGAAGCTTCTCTACACTATTTTACCAGTGTCTTTAAATTTATGCTTTTATTAAATATGATGGCCTCGATGGTCCTTGAATTAGACATTTCCCCAGTAACAAATTGGCATTGTTTTCCAGAAAATATACTCTCCTGTGATGGTTCCCTTACTGCTCTCCAGAAAATTTTTGTATGTATTACTTCCCCGCACACACTTCCTCTCTTAAAACTAAATGCCAGATCTCCAGCTCAACCTGTTACTCCACCCGTGCTCAGGCTCCTCCACAGATGCACACACTTCACTTGCAGCTCTCTTCCACTCTGCATCTCAGCAGAGAGAGAAATTCCTTCTGGGCCCCTTGTGAGAAGAGTTCAGATCTGTTCCCTGCCCATATCCCATCACGTCTCCCTCACAGGATCTGACCTTGCAAGGACTTGGGCTGCCCTGGGAGTAATGAATCACCGTTTTATTTTTTTAAGCCATATGTGAGTTAAATTGTTTGATATAAATCATACTCCTGCAGCTCCAGTTTGAAACAGGAGAGCCATTTGCCTGCCGCCTGTGGCTGGCGGCTCTCTGTGTCTCTATCCAGAGTGTCCCTTTTAGAAATGACTACATTTTTGTGACTAACCTTTCCAGACCCATTTTCTTGAATGTGGACCAGTGTTTATTTTGGCTGCATCCCCACTATACAGTTTTCGCTTCCCATGCCAACCCAAGACAAAAGTCATAATTTACGAAGTAAAGGAATGGTACAGATGGAGGTCGTAACTTGGTCTGCTTACCCTGTCTCCCCAGAGCCACCCACTCTTTTCCTCTACTCATTTTTTTTTCCCCCACCTTCTTTGAAACCAAGGATGCAGTGTTTGTTTAAAAATGCATTGGCTGATGAAATTTTCCACTGCTTGGCACGTTGGAGGAGGGGCTGTCAGGAAAGGGCAAGCTGACATACTAAATACTTTGCCTTTCATGCTAACAGTTCACTTATTACCAATTCAAACCAATGCTTTTTGGCCAGGTTCCCATACTTCAAGTATTTCAAGTAGAAAGAAAGGGGGAAATCTCTGTCATAATTTTCTACAGTTATAAATGTATGATTTCACTTAATATAAGCAGAATCTCTGACTTGTCCATGAGCTTTGGGCGCTGTATGTGTATGAATGGGATGTCAGTGAAGAGCTAAGTTATTTGTTTGGATTTTGCTCTAGCATGAAAAATCTCATGATTTTAAAATAAATTTATGTTTAACATATTTCTTTTTTGTTTCTTTTTCCTTGCGGCTACATGCACAGGGGAACAACAAAGTAAGTTCTTTGTCCTACTGCAGCTCCTCTCTCTCCAGCCCCCACTCCCCTCCCTCATGTGCCTTGGCGAGAGTGTTTCTGTGCACTTTGAAATGACCGATGTCTGTGACAGTGCACAAATGATAGAGGGTGTGCAAATGTCAGAGAAAACAGAGCTTGGACTACCATCATGGCTGTTCATTTTTGACCTTTTGGAAGGGAAATATTATGTTCCTCAGGGTTGGTTATTGGACAGTTCAGAGAGGTTGTTATTATAAGGAAAGAGAGCAACACTGAGAGCAAAGATTATGAAGATTTAATAATGAGGACTCTTCTGCAGAAAGGGGAAGACAGTCTGATGAAACTCAGTGCAGCTGAAGTTTCTGACCAAAAATCAAAGCTCTCATGTTAATGTGTAGTTATAAAAACCCCAAACTGGTGTCTTAAATAGCAGGATGGCTGGCTTTGCTGGTGAAACTGAGCTAGATCAGTGCTCTGGCTTTGAAGGTGCCTTAAAATGGATGGAGGAGGGTGGGGTCAACATTTGCCTTGGCTTCTGCACCCTTGATGTATTCCAGCTGGATGGAAACAGGAGGGTGTGGGGAATGGAGGGGGAGACTGAAATGTGTATGATAGATTTGTGAAACCAGGCAACGCACACAAATGGTGGAAATTATTTTAATGTTGTTATAATAGGTAAATGAGTAATTTAGTAGTTCATAGGGTGGCTAGATTGTTAAAACTTTAATTCAACTTTTCCAGAAGATTAGAACTACTTCTCACTTATATTAGGTATGTAATAGTAATGTAGTTGGGGAAGATGGTCTTAAGTTTAGCAGGGTGATTTGTTTTTCTTTTTTTTTCTGTGGAGAATTATTAGTGCTTTATCCTACCAGGTGGCCCACTTAAAATAGGCCTCATTGAATACAATAAGAATTGAAAGGATTCTGTTATAAAGGGTCTGCCTGCATATTTAAACCAGCTGGAATTCATCAAAATTGCTATTCATAAGCCATACATATAGAATTTAAAACAAATGTGGGAAATCTTGGAGTTTAATTTGATGGAATGTGCTATTATGGAATAAGGTGATAGAGATGGTTGGTATTGAAAATGTGTCACTTTATAAATTTATATCTTGCTATAATTGCTTATGACCCAAGTAATAATATTTAATAAAGTTAAAAATAATATAAGAAAAGTACAAGATAGACATTTGTGAAGGACCAGAGGGGCGAACTCAGCCCACTAATAGTTTACTTTTTAAAACAGAAGGTAACTTATGAAATCAGTTAAAGATTTCTTCTACAAAGTAAAAGATAATATTTCTAACTAATATACCACTATTGGAAAAAACATTTTTACAAAATTTTAGTTCTTATACCATATAATGTATTTTGATTCTTGAATAGTAAGTATCTCTGATCCTGGTCACTTACGTTACACTGAGTCGCTGTCTAGAATTGCATGTGCTGCATCTCTTAATCGTTTAAATAGCCTGAGCTATGTGAGTGCACTAATAGCAAGCCTGTACATGCTGAGGATGAGGGAATCAGCTGCTGACATTTTAGGGAGGTGCTAACCCTTAGGCCATTCAAAAAGCATTTATGATTTGCCTCTTTCACTAGTGATTCATTGATGACTTAAAAGCATTTGTAAAATTCCCCAAAGAAAACTCTTCTTCATAATAGGAGTCATCCGTTTGTTGTGTCTTGCTTGGTCAAGTTCTTCTGGGTAATAAAATGTTCAGTTTAACAGAATTTACTGATTTTTCAAATAATTATACAATGAGCAATAAAACTCAAACATTCTAAGCTGCTACTCCTCAAGGCTACCTCTCGGATGATGCAGAAGGCCTTCCAGGGTCTCCTGGCACCTGGAGCCCCCGTCTGCAGTGTAAACACTTGGTACAATGCTGTGGGAGATATTTGGGTGCCAGTTAGAGTGTTGGTTGAAGAGTGCCAAAGATGCAAGCACTTAACTGCTTTGATTTTTAATTAAAGAGCAGCTGCTTTGGAGGGGCTGATGTTTATTGCCCCTATGCCTTAATTCTTAGTTGCTTATATTATGAATAAGTAATAGTTTGTGAAAAAATAGAAGGCTAATACTTTCAAAATATGATCATTATACTGACCATGGACTCTGGCACAAAAGAGCCTCCTCAAATCACAAGCAGCACATCTGCATGCTATTTTCCTTTAGCTTAGAATTTCAGTATAAATGGAAAACACTGGAATACAAGCTGTGCTGTCTCCAGAGTATAGATCTGGAGTCTTCAAAAGGATAATATGAGATTCGCTTTTCCCTCTCATGCTAGAATGCTTGTCTGAGTTGTCCCCAAGGCAACATACCTGACTTGTTGCCTGCCATATACATGAGCCAGCTATAAAAGGTGACTCATTTCAGACTCACGAAAGCTAATTGTTTATTTAGTGAATGGTATTTCATTATTTATGATAACTAACCAGACACTAAAGAGAATGAAGCCTGCTCAATTAATGTTTCTTTAGATGAGCAGGATGAATGAATTCATCTTCCTACATACATTAAGTATAGTGCACATACACACATATACATACACACACGTATATTATAAGGTGTATGGAGCAACCCTACTATTCATGTTCTCAATGACAGCTAAATTGATCTGCTTCATCCACCTTTAGATTATGCTTAGAGTGTGGGAGCTAATTCTCTAAACTCCAGAAAGAAAAAACTTCTACAAGAGACACACAGATTTATATTATAACTGCATGATGGGGCAAAACACCAAGGGTCACATTCTTCCTTGAACAATTATATGTATTTTATTTATCCTTAAAAAGCAAATTTTCCTTTTGTGAGGAGATCACAGTTGCTCAGGAAAATTTTTTTTTCCTTCCAGGCCCATTACTTATTTTTCCTTTGCAAATGTTTTTCTATTGGCATAGTGATATCCTAAGTTGCTTCGGGTAGAGTCTGTCTCCTCCTTAGAGGGGTTTCCCTAGACCTTGTTTGGTTGGCTGGTTAAACACAAATGTAAATCAGAATGTCATTTTCAGAACTGAGGCCTTCAGGTAAAAAGTAATCTCCATGCTTTGTCCTAGAGAGAAGACATTTAATTTCCTTCTTTAATTTGATGCCCTTGCTTGGTAGGCATGTCTAGAAATTTAATAAACATTTAGTGTTATTTTTTTGTTAAAGACTTTGAGTTTCAGTTAAGTATCTTTGATATATTAGGCAAATTGAAGGTAGAAAAAGCCCTTAAAATATAAAGAATAAAATACTATAATAAAAACTCTCAAATTTCTTAATGATGTTGGTACAGAAACACAAATGAAAACTGAAAAGAACCCTAGGTTCAGAAATGAATACTTCAAAAACTTTTAAGTTATACAGAAATGCTACATTTACTCTCTTATGACTCTTTTATTACATTTAAAAGAGAAATTTACTATCACCTTACTTAATTTTAGTCTAAAAACTTTAGTTTTAAAAACTAAAGGATTCTTGTATGCCCCCCAGCAAAAATATGAAGTTGACTGCCTTGATTGGAGAGGAGCATTTGAAAAGGAGAAATAGAACTGAAACATGCTAAAACATGTTAAAAACATGCCATGTTAAAAATAACTAGGCTTGGGCTTCCCTGGTGGTGCAGTGGTTGAGAATCTGCCTGCCAATGCAGGGGACGCGGGTTCGAGCCCTGGTCTGGGAAGATCCCACATGCCGCGGAGCAACTGGGCCCGTGAGCCACAACTACTGAGCCTGCGCGTCTGGAGCCCGTGCTCCGCAACAAGAGAGGTCGCGATAGTGAGAGGCCAGCACACCGCGATGAAGAGTGGCCCCCGCTCGCTACAACTAGAAAAAGCCCTCGCACAGAAACAAAGCCCTAACACAGCCTAAAATAAATAAATAAATAAATAAATAAATAAATAAATAAATAAATAAATAAATAAATAAATAAATAAATTTATTTTTAAAAAAGTGACTTTTGAGGAAAAAAAAAAAAAAAAAAAAACTAAGCTTTTACTAAGTTCCAGTTAGGTTAAATGCAGTAATTTATAGAGAGTAGAGGGCTTTGATATTTAAGAAAAGAAGAAGGAAAGAAAATCTGATTTGAACACCTGTTTTAACAACATTTAAAAAACACTTTGTCTAGTAATTTTCTAACACATTCAGCAAGACAAGTGTACATTGTCAGTCTCCATTAGTGGGAAAAATAATTATTACCTAAAGTACTGATTTGGCAATCCATTGGATTCTGGCCATCATTTGCAAAGACAGAGTGTGCCAAATCGAATGTCACCAAAATATATTACACTGAAGAACACAGATGTTAAATCCATGTTAATTTGTTTTGCCTCTTATGCCAGATCTTTAACCCTAAATTGGTCATATGTGAGAGAGTATAAGTAGGCACTGAATATCCATTATCAAACCTGGAAATGTCTTATTGATGTTGTGTGTTAAAATCTTGGTAGATGAAGGAGCAGACAGTACAGTGTCAGAAGGTATAACATCTTACAGAAAAACCTGAACGAGCTTTTTGCTCAACCCAATATATTTCCTCTCTAGTATTTAAAATGACTGAAAGAACATTGTATGTAGTTTAGGTATAGTCAACTCCATTAGGGTTATTTATTTTCTTTGAATAATGTACATTCTTTCCTTGATTTTCCTAAAGAAGTTTAGTGAATGTATTTCCCTGGGATTTAAGGAGAGCCCATCTGGTTCCCTTAATATATGCATAAACTAATAAGAATACCATTAAAGTTAAAAGAAAAGATGAAAACTCACTGGCCTCAAAGTGTTATTTTAGTTCTATGTGCATATAAAAATGAATTGTCTGTTTCAATCACTGCAACACCAATAAGCCTTTGGTTCTTTTTTGGCAAACCAGTCTTAAAAGAGCGTTGCTAATGAATGCTTAGTTTTTGAACCCCCAACTTTAATTTTAAACAGTCGGAAAAAAGGATAGTTCAATTGAAGGCAAAAAGCTTTGATAAATGAGGTGGAATCTATATTGTGTTCCCAAATTTATGAATCTTGCCAAATAGACTCTATAAGGAAGCAAGAATTGATCTGCTGTTTAGAAAGCTCACAGTGGGTGATAGGACAGGGACCTCTGAAGGATGTTTGGGGCTTGTTTTATATTTTTATTTTCCCTATTGTATCTAAAAAGAAGTGACTTCTCTCTAGTTAATGAGAAATAAGAGAATAATGATGTCTTATGTCATAGCTTTTTTGACATATTTTTTCTCACAATATTTTAGACATCTTTTTGTATGCCCTATGATATTTTTCAAAGGAATTGGTTTAAGACTGCCCCAAAATAAAAGGAATTCTTTATGATTCTGTTTTGAAAACATGTTGTCATCAAGTATGATTTTAGAAGTTTCATTGTGATAAGTTTTATTTTGAAATTTAAGCCCTCACAGAAGCATTTTTAATCAAAAAAGTAGAAATTTATTTCTTTTGCTAATTTATCGTAATGTGTTTATCACACTGTACAGTGAAATCATACAGAATCACTGTAGTTATGAGAGTTTAAAATCCTTCTCCCTATTTTTACCAGATCAGCTGGGCAAAAAACAAAATGAAAAAAAAAATGTGATTGGTATAAGAAAAAAGGTGGATTCAAAAGATATGTATGTGTATATTTAAAATATATGTAAATACTGGATATCTAATAAGCTTTAGAAAACTAGAGACACATAGCAAACTTTATTTTTTTAATTTTTTTTTATAAATTTATTTATTTGTTTTTGTCTGCCTTGGGTCTTCGCTGCTGCACGCCGGCTTTCTCTAGTTGCAGTGAGTGGGGGCTACTCTTCCTTGCGGTGCACGGGTTTCTCATTGCAGTGGCTTCTCTTGTTGTGAAGCACGGGCTCTAGGCATGCGGGCTTCAGTAGCTGTGGCTTGTGGGCTCATTAGTTGTGGCTCACAGGCTCTAGAGCGCAGGGTCAGTAGCTGTGGCGTGCGGGCTTAGTTGCTCCACGGCATGTGGCATCTTCCCAGACCAGGGCTCAAACCCGTGTCCCCTGCATTGGCAGGCAGATTCTTAACCACTGCGCCACCAGGGAAGCCCTACATAGCAAACTTTAAATGTGAAAACCTATCTACTTAGAAATGAAAAAATACACTCCAAGAATGGATCCAAATGGAAATCAATGCTTAATTTACAGACTATTTGAAATATAATAACAATGAAAATACTATACAGGAAATATTATAAAATATACCCAGTGTTATTCACAGAGAAAAATTAATAACATTAAATAGAATTCTTATTTTAATAGAAGTAAATAAACTTAAAAGGTCGGAAGGAGAGAAAAAAACTAAGGAAAGAAAGAAATTAATGATTAAAGTAAAAATTAATGAATTAGAAAATAGGAAAAGAAACGCAAGCTTAAACTACATGCAAATTTAAAGCTTTTGTATGGGACAAAAGTTAGTAAACAGTTAAAAGGCAAATGACAAATTCATAAAATATTTGCAGTATGTATGACATACAAAGGATTAAATGTCCTCAAAATAGAATTGTTTCTATTCAGTTCATTTAAAACATAACAAAAACCAGCCAATCAATAAACATAATCATTTAAGACCAAAAAACAGAAAGTAAAAAGACTGATAACTAGATGAGAAAAAGTTTCAATTTCACTAGCAACCAGGAATTGTAAATTAAAATAGCTGTCCAGACATCCTTTTTTTAAAAATAATTATTTATTTATTTATTTATTTTTGGCTGCATTGGGTCTTCGTTGCGGTGTGCGGGCTTCTCATTGCAGTGGCTTCTCTTGTTGCAGAACACAGGCTCTAGGCACGTGGGCTTCAGTAGTTGTGGCACGTGGGCTCAGTAGTTGTGGCTCACAGGCTCTAGAGCGCAGGCTCAGTAGTTGTGGCACACGGGCTTAGTTGTTCCTCGGCATGTGGGATCTTCCTGGACCAGGGCTCGAACCCATGTCCCCTGCATTGGCAGGCAGATTCTTAACCACTGCACCACCAGGGAAGCCCCAAACATCATTTTTGAGCTTCAGATCATGAGAAATGTGAAAGAATGGTCATGATAGGTGGTAATGAGGAAGCTGTCCTTCTTATGTACTGCTACATGTGGCAGAGTATACACACAGCCTTCCTGGAGGGCGACCAGTTTGGTGATGTGCATCAGATGCCTTGGTTATGTGCCAACCTTTTGGTCAAGCCATTCCACTTCTAAAAATTTATTTTTATCAAATAATTTGATAGTTGTGCAAAGGTATTTGTTCAAAAATTATTTGGAAACATTTTTCATAATTACCAATGTTTAAAAACTGTATCAATATCCATCATAGATAACTGGTTGAGGAATGTGTGGTACATCAATGAAATGCTATGAAGCAAATTTTTTAAAATAAAGATATATATATTTTATATATGTATATAAAGATATAAATATATCAATTGCAATGGAAATTTTCATGATAAATTAACTGAAAAAAATCACCATGAATAACATAATCCCATTTTTGCTTTAAAATTTTGTAGAGGATGATATTTATATGTATATATTTACACACAGAAATCCTGAGAAGATACACACCAAAATGTTAATTGTATGGGCAATTTTAAATTTTGTTCCCATGTCATTTTCTCATTTTCTTAATAACTGTCTTTTGTGCAATTTTCAAAAAAAGATTTTAAAACACACAGAAAAATGAAAAAGAGGAAGATATTTAAATGGAGGAAGGTGAGAAAGAAACAAATATAAAATGATGAAAATAGTATTCAGAAGGAGAGATATATTACATAAATGGATTAAACTTTACATGAAAGTAAAAGATAATATAAGTAAATAGTGGAAATTAATCATCTGAGATTATAAACTTGGCATAATTATATAATCTTGTTTATTATTATTTTTTTAATTAATACACAGATTTTGTCAACTCCTTTCCCTTTACCCTGCCTGTGTTGTTTTCCTCACTGAATTACATATTGTTGAAGGACCATGTTATGAGTCTCTGAACGCTCACATTCCCCCCGTTGCCTATGAGTCTCAAATAGTGTCATTGTTTCAAATGCTCAAATTCCATAGTATCCAGCCTCCCCATCTTCCTGGACCAATCATTCTTCCTGAAGTTGCAGTTTTGTAACTGTCAGCACTATCGCCCTCTATGACTGAGTTGTGCATAATGTACAAATAATGTATATTATCTAAGGATTATCAGCCATTCCATGGCCTAATATCTGGCCCTTGATCTTCCGCTATTTAAAAAAATCTAATTGAGATTTAAAGATGAAAACATATAATATTAGGCTAATGAAAAGAATTCTGTAAATTTTAAATTTAAAAGTTGATTCATTTGCCTTGAATCCATTCATTTATGTAACAAAATGTATAATCTGAAAGTTGAAAAACAGATGACAATTGAAGTACTAGGATTAGCATTAGAGTCCCTACTAAGAAATACTCCCCTTGAGGGGAAAAATCATCCTTTTGGTTTCAGAGAGTTATGTTGACCTTTGAATATTTACTCTGTGTTGCTAGCTCCCTACCAGACACCTCCAGTTTGAACAAGAACTGAAAGGTTTAGAGGTATAAAGTATCTGGTCCCTCTGTACCATACTTAAGCACAAAGAGACTAAGGCTGATGGTAATAAAAGCCAGTGACTTAATCTGACTCTAAAAAATAAACAGGGTAAAAAAAAAAAGTTAAAATTGGAGGAAACATTTGCAACACATATGGAAGGTAAAGAATTAATATCTTTGCCAAAATTAAAGAGTTCTAAGAAATCAATAAGAAAAAACAGTAATAAAGATGAAAGAGAGAATTGGTGTTTAGAGGGAAAATGGGGAGGCTGCTGAGTCAGTGCAGAGGAGAGATGATGATGGCTTGGGTTAGGGTCACAGTAGTGGCAATAGTGAGAAGTAGTTGGATTCGGGATATATTTTGGTAGTAGAGCCACACCTTTAAGATTTACTGATGGATTGGATTTGGAAAGTGAGAGAAAGAGTAAAATAAAAAAAGATTATTGGATCTTGGATGATGGGTGTGTGTTAGTGCCATTTAATAAAATGAGTAAGATGGGGAAAGGAGAAAATGGAGTGGGTCGTTTCCTTCTGACCATGTTAAATTTGGGATCCTAGTACACATCGGTGGTTAGTCAGGATAGGTTAAGTTATACTGCTGCAACAAACACTCCACAAAGTCTGGTGGCTGCAAACTACAAAATTTATTTCTTGCTCATGCTGCATGTGTATCTCAAGCTGCCTGGGACTCTGTTCCTTGTTATTCCCACTTCAGGACTCAAGCTGATAGGATTATTACTGATCACCATGGCAGAGGAAATGGGTGGAGAGTCATACACTGACTGTTAATGCTTCTATCTGAATGTGACATGTAATTTCTGTACCCTTTTCATTGTCCAAAGCAAGCCACATGGCCACACCTAAATTCAAATGGACAGGAAGTACCATCTTACCAGGTACCTTGGAGGGCAGAATCAAATATTTGAATGTTTGTTTAAACATCCCAATGGAGATGTCTTCTAGGCAGTTAAATATATAAATCTAAGCTCAGAGGAGAGGCCTTTAGACAGAGATTTAGAAGTTGTTAGATATTTAAAATCTTGGCACCTAAGGAGAAAGAAGCAAAGTATAGAAGCAAAAAGAAGAGAGCTGAGGACAGAATTATCTATTCTTTAGAAAGATAACAGAAGAGGAGAAATCAGTAAAGGAGACTGAGAAAGAACAGGTGTGTGTGTGTGTGTGTGTGTGTGTGTGTGTATACACGTACATACGTACACATACATGTTTCTGTATGTGTTTATAAGAGCATAGAGAAAGGTGTAGGAAATGGGTTTGAAGAAAAGTTAAGAATTATTTTTAACCTCTTTAGACATCCATATGTTAACTTGTTACAACACTCATGTATTATCTTTATAAACTTAGAAATACAATAAGATAAGAAAAAAATTTATACAGAAAGTGTATGGGGGGAAGTTGAGGAGAGAGCAGTAACTTTTAGGTAGACTGAGCAAGTGAGTATGAGGCAATTTGTAGGAAGCTAGAAGAAGGCCAGGTGAGCATATGCCTGAACCCAGTTGGTAATGATAATTACTACATGGAAGCCATACACTTGCATATTAAAAATTAAGCATTCTGAATGGATGGAGCAGGTAGGCAAGTATCCCAGAACAAAACCTAAAATAAGTCACTCAGGACTCTAGTTTTTAAGAAAGGATAAAAAGGACTAACATATTTTAACTTAAAACCATGTTCTTTTTCTAAAGCATTTGCATTTTGTTTGCCTCAACTTGATACATGCTATTTTAGTCCAGAATTAGGAATACATTTCCCTTAATTATTGGGATAAGCAGAATCTAGTAAAAGTTCTAAAATGAAAACAAAATAGTATTTAAATAAGAATTTAGAAGATGTATTCAATTACATGCCAACTGATTGAATCAGCCCTAAAATAGAAAAGGCTAGTGTTATTTGGGGATTTAACGCAAAATGGAACACTAAAGACCACCTTTACATAGCGACAACACACATTCTTCAGCAAAAATTATTATTATTGACCAAGTTTTAATTGAAGAAAGGTTCTAATTTGGACATTTTCATTTTCCTCTTTGAAGTAATTAGCCATTAGTCTCAAATTTTCTCATTTTGTGTCACATGGCTTCAAAGGAAGAATTAGTGACACTTAAAGGAATTGGGCAAAAAAAAAAATGACAATTTGATACAAAGAGCAAAATAGAGCTTTAAAAAAGGATCAGCTTGTTGAAATTTTTCTATCACTGCAATTATTCCCTCAAGTAAGAAATTGGAAAAAAGTACTGTTTCCACTTAGATCAGTCATTCTCAACTAGGGGTGATTTTGCTCCCCAGGTACATTTGACAATGTCTGGAGACATTTTTGATTGTTGGACTGGGGAGATACTTCTGAAATCTAGTGGGTGGAAGCCAATATCCTATTATTTACAGGATAGCCTCCTCAATAAAGAATTATTTAGTCATATGTGTCAATAGTGTTGAAGTTGATAAACCCTGACCTAGCTTGAAATAAGTATGCAAGGACCTCTCATACCCAATTTAGCCTATGAAGATTTGGACCTATAACCTTCATTAACTGAGTCAAATTCACCTAAAATTGGTTGAAGAACTGGAATCTGTTCAGACTACAAACTCTGGTTTATAAGCACTTTACACTTCCCATTATGCTTCAGCAGTATCTGCTTCACATGAAAAATATTCCTTACCCTTTGATTTGATAGGTTGCCTTAGAAAGTGTGACAATAACTGAAAAGATTTTCAAACTTGAGCTTATATACCTAGACAAGTGGTATGAGGTCAAGGACTGTGAGTGTTACAAAGAATTGCCTTCACCAACACTTTTTTGTGAACATATGTCTTTCATTAAATAAGGAAAGCCCGGGACGTCCCCACTGGCTCAGTGGTTAAGAGTCTGCCTGCCAATGCAGGGGACACGGGTTCGAGCCCTGGTCCGGGAAGATCCCACATGCCGCGGAGCAACTAAGCCTGTGCGCCACAACTACTGAGCCAGTGCTCTAGAACCCATGTGCCACAACTACTGAAGCCCGTACTGCTAGAGTCTGTGCTCCACAACAAGAGAAGCTACCACAATAAGAAGCCCACACACCGCAACAAAGCGTAGCCCCCAGCTCACCGCAACTAGAGAAAGCCCACGTGCAGCAATGAAGACCCAAAACAGCCGATAAATAAATGAATGAAATTTAAAGAACAAACAAAAAGAAAAGCCCAATTTTTATAAATTTGGGTAACTTTTATGTGCTACCACTAAAAGCCTATTTCAAAATTGGAATTCCATGAAAACAGAAAAAAAAGTCAAAATCTTTCTATATTTGAGCATTAGAACGAGACATAAAAAGAGACTCAGTAATGTATGGTTAAAATCTGAGTCTTTATCAAGAAAAACGTTTCTAATGTTCTAACCTAAGCTTATTGTTCCCTTTCCATGTGGTCCAACAATCCAACTCATGGATTGTAAGCAGAAACTTTTTTTGGGTAAGGTATGGAATGTATTGTCTGCCAATAAAGATTTTTTTAAGTCACTTTAAGATGGCAACATCCAGACCCAAAGATAAAGCCAGTCATATAAATTTGCTCAGCCCATATAAAGGTAGAGTTTGTCAAGCATTGAAGCATAACTTTGATACTTTGGTTTTCTTAAAATGTGACAAAATTACTGAAGTCGGTTATAGAAGCCAAGTTTTATGAAGGCTATTAACAGTTTTACATTTCCAATTCATGTGAAGTGCTGAGAGGGTTATAGTTATAATGAATTACAGAGGGACAGAAGTATAAAGATTATAGTATTATGGATTTGTAGAATACAAATGTCACATCAGAGAGTGGCAGACATCTAAATTTCAGCTTGGGGACTTCCCTGGCGGTCCAGTGGTTAAGACTACGTGCTTCCAATGCAGAGGGGTAGGTTCGATCCCTGGTCGGGGAACTAAGATCCCACATGCCTCGTGGCATGACCAAAAAGTAAAATTAATTAATTTCAGCTTGGATTCTATAAAATGACATAATGACATGGTGGTTGTGGTCCAGGAATAGTTCTTTAACAAAGACAGTGTATTACAACTGCTACTAAATAGAAAGGCCTCCCAAATCGTGAAAAAGCAGTATTTAAATTTTAAGTACTAGACAGGGAACATTAGGCAGAAATTTGGCAGAACAGCATTTTGTATATTGGTTGATTTGTGTGATATTCTTCTGTGTTACATTTATTGGTTTATTATTTGTTTACTGTCTGTCTTCTTAACTATACTTCAGACTCTATGAAGACAAGATCCCCTCTCTGGTTCTGTTAACTTATTATATCCCTAGAACTTGGGACATAATAGGTAGTGAGTAAATATTTGTGCAATGATTCAATGAATGGACATAAATGATGGAAGAAACAAGTCACACACTGTGACCTTAGACATAGGTTTTGAGGGAAGAAGTAGGTGAAAGTGCAAAGGAGGGAAATCAGGGGAAAAGTAAGAATAGATAAGGAAAGTTAGTGACACAGGCAGAAGTAGCTTCCAAAACCTCTAGCCATTAGCTTGGTCACCATGATTCATTCACCTGAAATTACTCCCATGTACGTTAAATTTTTTACTTTGCCAGACTATTTACACACCTCATTCTTTAGGGCTAGGCACAATAAAATGCTAATGAAATAAATTACTAGGGGTTTTTTTTTTCCAGTATGTATAAGTTAATTGTGTTTTATTCCCAACTCTATCAACATATTTTGTACCCTGAGAAAGAGAACTTTTTTTGTCTTAATTTTTCTCAAAATGGGGATAATAGCATTACTATAAAAAGGAAAATCCTCAGAATTCTTTCATTTCTTCATCCTTTCTTTCTGTACTCCCAGGTCAGAGGATGTTCCTCTTCTTTGACAAGGCCATCCCTTCAGCATATATTTGGGGCTTTGCTTTATCAGTTATTTCCATGTCTTGGATTTTTATTCTCTCTCCTACTGGCCTTTTCTTCTCTAGATAGATAGATAGATAGATAGATAGATAGATAGATAGATAGATAGATAGATAATCTCTATCTATGTCTTTGTCTATAGATATATAGACTTTTCTTTCTTCTACCTGGTTCCCCATTCAAAAACTGTGTATTTCTCTCTTTCCCTTCGCCACTAGATGTCTTTAAATTAGCTCATTTAATCCTCACAACAGTCCTGTAAGGCAGTGCTTCTCAGCTGGGGGCATTTGGCAATGTCTAGAGACATTTGTGACTGTCACAGCTGGGTTGGGGGGTGCTACTGGCATCTAGTGGGTAGAGGCCAGGGATGCTACTAAACATCCTATAAGGCACAGGACAGCCCTGTACAGCAAAGAATTATCCTGCTTAAAATGTCAATAGTACTGCTGTTGAGAATCCCTGCTGTAAAGTAAACACTATCTTCTCCATTCTAGAGATGAAGAACATGAGGCTTAGTAAAGTTTGCAAACTAACCAAAGATCACATATCTAATAAGTGAAGGAGTCAGGATTTAATTCAAACCCAGTTTTGAATTTAGAGTTCATGAACTTTCTGATGTACATAATCAATTTCAATATAATTTTTATTATTGTATGTAAATTTAGAGTAAACATCTTAGTGCATGATTCCTCGTATTCATTTCTGATTATTTCCTTAGGGTAGACTTGTAGAAGTGGAATTGGTATCAAAGGGAATGAATAATTACAGAGTTTTTGATTACTTGCCTCAAAGCTAGAGTGATTCACATTCCTAACATCTCACTTAACCGTAACCTACAATGAGTATTACAATTTTCTTTTACCTTCATATTTAATCCTTGCCAATTTGATCATCTGCCTTTCGCTTAAAAAAAAAAAAAATCCCTTCTTCTCAAATAGTTTCCTTTAACTGAAACCTATTGACCCTCCTGATTAGGGCAACAAAGAAGTGCAGAGTTTTAAAGCTCCAGTGTGAGCTGAAATCCCAGCTCTGCCACTTAATAGTGGGGTGACTTTGTGCAAGCTGCTCAGAGCCTCTCTCTTCATTTGTTAAATGGAGCTTGATGACAGTCTCTACCTCACAACGACCAAGTGAGCTAATAATACTTGTGATGTATGTAGAACAGTGCCAGGAATAAAGTCAATTCTCAAAAGGTGTCGGCTGTCTTCAATATTGTTTTTTGTACTCACATGGTTTTTTAAGCTTTGTTAAAGTGCTATGGTTCTGGACCCAGTAGTTGCGCTGACTCCCAATACCATCCTCTTTCTCCAAATATCATCCCTTTTCTGAGCTTACTATTTACCAAAGGCTTGCTATTGCTAACGCCCTGAAAAGCATCAGCTGGGCTACTATTGCTGAGCTACAGCTTGGCTTTTACCTTCAGAATTTGTTCATAGCCTCATCTTTGCTCCAGGGTATTCTCATATGCCCGACTATAAACCATCTCCGTCTAGGTATTACGGATTATCCTACTCAGTAGTTCTCTACTTTTATGTATTCTTACATGAAAGTTCTATATATTGAATAGCAGCATTTCCCAAAGTACGCTCAGCCTATTTAAAGGAGAAGGAAGTGTTTTGATGATCAAAAATGTTTTGGTTACATTGTATTCTTTGTCTCTCTTCTGGTGAGACACAGAGTACATTCGCATTTTTTAAAATTTGAGAGTCCTGGCATAAAGAAACACGTAAATGCGTTTCACTGCAATTCTTGAACTTATCAAGTAACCTCCCCACCCCACCCCCATTTTTTAAAACATCATCTTGTTTGATGGGGAACGCTGTTGCAGAGTAGGCAGCAGGACGAGGAGCAGCCTCTGACTCAGGGTTTCTCAGCATGGTCCGTCTGACCTGCACCAGACACCCCCAAGTTTCTTATTAAAAATGCAAACTCCTGGGCCACTCCCAAGTCTTCTGAATTTGAATATTTGAGGATGTCACCTGGGAATATGCATTTTTAAATAAGCTGCCAGGGTAATTTTATAGCATCTAAAGTTTTAGAATTACTACTGTAGGTACTAACAGCAGCCATTGTGCAAGGTGCAAACGCTATTGATATTTCCCTTCTGTCACATCGAGGAAGATTTTTTACACTCATAGCCTTTGATTCTACTGTGAGGTATATTGATGTAATGTTAAGAATCGTGCCCTAAGCCCAGGTTTACCAGAAATTTCAGCTTTCTCATCACACCCCATCCCAAGTCCCTGTCAGCTGTGAGCAATAGCAAATCAGTTTGCCAGTAGCTAGAGAGGCTGTGAACGGATTCTGTTCACAGCTCTGACACTGATGGTGAGGAATCATTACTTTTCCTCGTTGAAAATGACCGTTGGCAGTCCCCAGACTGGAAGGAAGATCTAGAGAGGCCCAATACATTTCTTCATGGCGCAGGATCAGAGCCTCCACCGGGTGTGCCTGAGAGCTCAAACTAGCTCACTCTTTTCTGTATATTTGTTTGTTCAGGGAAGTCATTACCATATCTCTTTGTACTTCTGTGCTAAGAAGCTCTGAAAATTTCCAGGGAGTTTTCCAGATGAGCCGAAGTGTATAACTAGTACTTCATTTTGGTTTTAAGTCCAGAGTGAAAGTGGATCTGAACTTGACACACATAAACAGCAGAAAGTTTATTTGTACAGGTTTATAGTTTTCGTTTTTTCTTTCTTTCTTTTACCTTTTGCTTATTAGAACTGTTCTGCTAAATAATATTAACTTGTTAAAAGGTATGTCCACATTTTCCCTCTTTTGGTGATTTCCACACTTTGTACCCTGCCAAGTTTGCCCATGATGTTCATTGACACTTGTTTTTCTAAATAGAAAACAAAGTTTGATTGATTTCAAAGGAGAGTTGAGATAACCTCTGGTTATGAAATATTTTGGTTGTTAAGTTGTTCCTTTTCAATGTGTAAAAGACTATTCCATTCTTGGTATCACTTTGGAGTCTACCTTTAACTAAATTTCCTTCCTGACTTCTGACAGTATTGAAAGTTTGCATTTGCTGCCCTTGTAAGACAAGGACAGGGTGATGCTATTCTTGAAAATGTCAACTCAAACTGTATTATCTGTTTCCATCTATGTTTCCACCAGTCTGTTTCTAGACATTTGCAGTGGCTTATATTGCCTTAGAACTTCACCTCTGTCAATCACTCTTGCCCTTGACCTGTTGTTAGCATTAGATTGTCATCTGCTGAGAAACGAATGGTGCCCTGGCCTGGCAGGTTATCTGCTCCATCAAAGTACTGCAGTCTGAAGTAGTCTTTGCATGCTACGCTTAGGGGTCAAAGCACCCAGAGGTACAGCAAACACTTGGTGTTCAGCCATATTTCAAGGCAATAGCTTCCTGAATCTTCCCCCTAACTTTAGGGAGCCAGTGTACTTGCCTAGACTTCCCCAGGTAACTTCCTAGTCTCCGATAGGTGAGGGCAACCTGAGAGCCAGCCTTCTTTTATACATCATTCCTGCTTGTCCTGTCTGTTGTAGTTTGATGTGATTTATTGTTTCTCTCATTTCACATCAGTTCAGTTCACTAAACCTTTATCGAGCACTTGCCAGATGTCAAGAATACAAAAATTACTAGGTCCATGAGTTCTCTCCTTAAGGAGCTCACCACCTGACAGAAACTTACAATAGAGGGTGATAAAAGGTATATTCAGGGTTCAGTGGCTCCTAAGGAGCACCCAGTAACCTGTGGGAAGGGAGGGGAAGGCATGCTAATGGGCAACACCTAACTGTTGAGGTCAGGCGTGGCAGGACTGATGCCCTCACAGCAGGCAGGGGATCAAGTCACTGAGGATAGTGTACTTCATCCTGTGCCATCGAGAAACTATGAAAGGTCAGAGTGGTGTTTTAGACTGTTTAGTCTAGCAGCAGTGTGAAGGATAAATTTAATGGGAGCCAGGAGACCCGTCAGGAGATTCTCATAGTAGTCAAGGAGAGAGGATGTGAGGGCCTGAACCAAGAAGAGTTTTAAGGAATAGATGATGATGTAAATGAAAAATATGCCCCTTCCAAATCTTTGGGGTTAGATTTATTCTGGGAATTTAGTATGTCATCAGAATCAGATATAGGTTAACACATTTCCTTATAAGTTGTGGATTGACAGCCTCCTCTTCTCAGAGGAAGCACCACTCTGTCCCCATTGCTGGTCCCAACTTCTGTTTGTTTGTTCCCATCTCCCATACAGGTCCCCTGCCCAACTCTCACTGGGCTTCTCTGCAGCTTTGACCATTAAGGCTTATGCTGACCACTCTTAGGAGCTTTTCCTAATTACAGTCTCTGACAAACATTGAGCACTCGGCATGAGTTCTACCATCTGTATGACAAAAAGTGAAAAATAAATTAGAATATATAGTATTAACCATTGCTCATTGTTTGGGCGGGTAGGGTTTCCTCTCACTCAATCAATGCATTGCAACATTTCTCTAGTTAAAAATAAAAGCAAGCATGTTGTAGAAGTTGTGATCTGTTACAGTCTTGTTCTGTGCTTCATTTGTTGCCGCTCAGTAATCTGTAAAGCTGTTTGGTTTTTTTTTTTTCCTGATATGAGCCAATTCCTTTGTTCTTTTCCATTTACATTTCTTCTTCTTTTCTGCCCCTTTTCCTCTTTTGAGATCCTGAGAGAGTGGTTTCAAAGGAAATTCTTTAAGAGACCTGCAAAATGTATTTTCTACATTGAGTTAAAAAACTCCATAGCAATAAACTTGGTTTAATGTGGTCAGTTTTATCACAGATCAGGCCTGCCCAAGGCAAGGGAGCTCAGCCAGTAATTTGGGAAGCCTTTGAAGCCACATGTACATGTATACATTAACCTCCGAAACTAACCATAATTTTAATTAACATAAAATAATCTAAAGACATGCTGATTAGACACCATGTGGCTTGAACAAAGCATTCTGGGCAGGGGGTTGGGGAATAGAGAACTTTGACCATTCCTATCCCCAACAGACAGGGTTTTCTTTAATCATTTAGAAACACATTTTATTTTGTTCAACCTTGTTTTTTTCCTTGCACGATGTTCTTAGAGACCAAAAACAACAAAATTCCAAAAGCTTTTGCTAATTAAAAAGAGAGGAACTGAAACTGTTATAGATTATGTCAGTTAAACCCCACATTAGAAAAGAAAAAAGTAGAACTCCAGATCTCTTTTAAAGCACATGATTTACACCATATTCCAGGAAATTGAAGCAGGCCGAGAATTTTTCATTCATTTCTCTTGTGTGTCATGTGGGCCACACTTCGAGCTTTTGGTTCTCCTAGGGACAAAGCAGGAAGAATTAACTCGAGCCAGTGCTGCTTTTTATGATATGTGGTTTTGAGTTTCAGAGCAGTGGAGTGCAGTGTGAATCATGGAAGCAACCAACTGAAAAATCCTCAACCCTATAACAAAAAGCAGATTTTTTTCCACATTTCTTCCAAGTTTTTATTTCACATGCAAGTCTGAGATACAAAATATTCTGTAAAACTGAAAGGAAGCCACAGTAGTTCTTGCTGTTTAGGGGTTTCCCAGAGAGAATCGGGTTCAGAATGTTCCTTTTTTTGCCAAAAGGTTTGTTATGTGGACTGAACGGCCCAACAAAACAGACAACACCATCTCCATTTTATTACACATGTTATTTACTGGGGTTTCCCTGAAGAAAGCTTAAGAATTCTTTCCCCATGAGTCACTGACCAAGTGATTGTTTTTTTAAAATATAAACTTTCCTTCAGCTGGTCAATTTGGAACACAGTCTTCCGATCTTCTGTTCACTTCAGGGCTGCTTCGCCTTCATCTGTAAATAATCACGTCTATAGCCAAATCGAGTGGCTTGAATGTAGCCAATTTCTTTCCGTTTAACACTCAGGTTTAAGAAATCAACAGCCTGATCAGGCAAGATTCAGAGGACTCTATCCTCTGAATGTGACCTGCATAATTATATTTTCATTGCTTTGGCAAAATGCCTCTCCTTGGTTTAATTTCTGCTGGAATTAATGAAATGGGGAATTGCACCCCTTTTCACCAAGAATTGGTGGTGGTCGCTATGCCCAGGTGACCTTACCTTTTTACCTTTGTGTGTGGGTTAGATGATGTTGACTTCTACTGTCGTGTTCTTATTGTATATGACACTGTAATGATTGTCCTTGCTAGTAGTTGAACTTTCTAATTAAATACTGACACCTTAACAAATGTGTCAATATGAACGTTAATCAAAGTTAACTTTTTCTCCATAAAAATAGCCCTATAATTGCAATCATGTATTCTAAAGGAACAATATTATTTTAGAGAATATTTCTGAACCCCTTCCCACCCACTTTCCCAGTGGCTATAAGAAGCCTGCTGATGCCAGCTGAGTGGTCTAGAGTGCCTGCTAATTACCTCCTTCCACAGCTTTTGATTTTGAGCCCAACTGATGGCGCCAGAGGCTGAACCACAGTCAGATCTACAGGCCCCTGATTTGCCAAATGGAATCTATGCAGTTTGTTTCCTTTCTCACAGTGTTTTTATGATGGACTCAGCTCAAACTAGAAATAGACTAGGAATTGCTTCAAAATATTAATGGATGATGGTTTAAATTTTGAGAAAAATAGCCATCAGAATTCTAATTCCATTGCCTGTGTGTGTGTGTGTCTGTGTGTACACAAAAGGATACATGTAAACATATCACGAAATTTATTTTTATGAAAACATTGACATTCTTTTAATTATTTTCCTCTAAATACACTAATACCAAAGGCTTTCAGAATACTTCACATTTTATAGCCCGATAAAGGTTTTAATCCATTGTCTGTTGATGACTAACAGGTAAGGTCTCATGTCCAAATCAGATGTGCCTAGAGTTTTTGCTAAACTGGCATCCTTTTAAAATATACCTTAGAAAAAAAAAAACATTATTGTATGCATAGAGGGAATAAGGATTCCCTTTCTGGGAGTTTCAGAGGAGTTAGCCTGAGACCCTAACAGTTATCTCTCCATTTCATAGAAAAAAATTCAACACAAAGCTTTAGTTTCATGACCTTTAAAAATGTTTGTTTCTCTAAAAGTACTTTTTCAGCTGTATATTGCTTTCTTATTTGAGGTTCCTTTGGAAAGGGAAATTGATTATGCTAAAGAAAATAATGTTTGAAGCCAAGCAGTTCTCTGACACTTGGGAGTTAAAGGTTTCCTAAGTGAACTAATGGCTTTTCTCCCTATTAATTTAGCCCCAAACACATTTGGGGTACGATGGCAATAAGTCAAGTATTTCAAACTCTGTAGGGCAGAGTGAATGGAAAGTTAGCTCTCAGTTTTCTTTATTGATGGGAAGTTGGAAATTATGCAGATAATTTTAAAGAGCAGATAATCTAAATCGCACAGCAAGCGCGCACATGCTCGCGCGCACCCACACACACACACACACACACACACCCTGTTATCCATTAGAATAAGTCTTCCTCATCACATTTACCAAACTTGTAAGTGTAGCTGTACCCACTTGGTTCACTGATTCATCCCACAGACATTTAGTTAGCCCCTTCCACGCATCCGGCTATGTTTGGTGCTGGGTATAAAGCATGAAAGTATTCCTCTTCTCAAAGAGCTCCCAGCCTCGTAAGGGAGGCTGATAAGAAAATCATTTATCATCACCTTTTATGATCATCACGGTAATATTTCTGTTAGAGAGCATAGGTGAGAGGTGCCTAATTATGTTTTCCTGACAAGCAAGGATGTGGATCAGAAAATGCTTTGAAAAGAAAGTGACTTTTGAGATGAGTTTTGAAGGGTCCAAGTAAGAATCTGGGAGAAGGCTGGGGAAAAGGGAGTAGATCCCGGACAGAGGAACAGTATAAGTAAAAATTCAGAGGAATGAGAATATACTGGGGGAACCGAAGGTAGATGGCTATGACTGCATGAAGTTTGAATGACGAGGTACAAAGGAGGCTGAGAGGCAGGGGAAGTAGACAGAGGACAAATCTTGCTGGGTTTTGTATGCCATGGGCAGGAGTTTGGACTTTATCCTAAGAGCACTATGCAGTCATTAAAGAAATTTAAACATGGGATCATCTTTATATTTAATAAGAGTGTTATACTAGGAGTGAGTATTAGTATATCTAATCTATTAAGATATAGGACTGGAGACTAAGAAACTGTTGCAATAGAAAATGAATGTTGAAATGGGGACAGACAGACTTCTATTTTAAACAGAATGACAAACAGACCAGATACCCTGATGGACACCCCAACACAATTATAGTTAAAATGCTGAATGTAATACATAAAATTTGTTTTTAAATGCATTGCCAAATGGATTGAAGGAAAGAATTCACAAAGACCATAAAATAAGGTAAAAGCAAGAAACCTGGGAGGTGAGCAAATACTAGAACTGGTTTTCATTCTGAGGGTTTCACCCAAACTAGAGATCCTGAGCCTTCATCATGGTGGCCAAAGAAGGCCTGGGGAACAGGTGTAAAGCTTAGGACATTACCATTTCTAAGGAATCTAACAGGAGACTGTCATACAGGCTGGTATTACAAAAAAAACCCCGGCAACCTTAGTATAAGAGCATAACTAGAAATAGACCCAGTGTCCAGAAGGGTGAAGCAAGGAAATGATCCTTTATTGACCTTGGCACTAAATGGAAGGACAGTGGTGGTGGTGATCTGCCTTTAGACTGTACAGCACCAAATCTGCCCTCATTTGGGTGTAAGGTCTGAATTGACATTACATGTGTGTTGTGGAAAACCTCAAATACAGAATTTAATTTTCCTGGGTTAGTAGTACCCCAGAGAAATTAGCAGAAGCAAACATAAATCATCTCTGGAAAAATGCAAGTTTAACCCAGCTCTTAAATAACTCCCTCAGATAGAGTTCCAAGGAAAATGAATAGTTCATAAGGAACAAAGAAAGGAATGACATAAGGAAACAAGCCACTACTGAGAACCAAGAGAAACAACAGACAGGGAAATCAGACCATTAAGTAAAGAGATTGGAGTTATTAGGCACAGAAATAAATTTAAATGTTTAATATGTTTAAGAAGTAAAAGAGAAGCTTGTAAGTATAAGCAAGAAAGAGCAAGCAGATTGGTGGGGTGGAAGGAGTAACTTCTAGAAATGAAACACAATCATTGAAATGAAAAATTCAATCAAAAGATTCAAAGAAACAAATTAGATATAACTGAATAAAGAATTAGTGAACTGGAAAATCTGTAGTGACATGAATACACTGACCAAAATAAAGTTCAGACCAGAATAAAACCCACAAAGAAAAAAACTGAGATCATAGATTGAGTAGGTCTAACATGTGTCTAATCAGAGTTCTAGAAGGAAGCAGAGAATGGAGAAAAGGCAGTATTCAAAAAAGGAATAGCAGAATATTCACAATAGCACTGTTTATAATAATGAAAATCTGGAACAATCTAAATGGCCATCAATAGAAGGGGAAATGAATAAATTGTAGTATATTTTCACAGTGGAGTACTATACAGCATCCCAAACAAGTGAACTACTAGTACATGTAATAGTATGCATGAATTAGCAATGTAAATTTTAAAAATTATGTATAGTGTATTCCTTTTATGAAATTAAAATAACTGATAAAAAGAACTCTTTAAAACCACATATAGATGCAATAAAACAATAATGAAAAGAAAGTAAGGGAATGATGATTGTTTTCACAGATGGTTAACTTGGGTGACAGAGACAGGGAGATGAGTTGGTGGAATGTCCCCTATGAGTAGATGCAGTTATTTAAAAAGTACTAGCTTTTGTTTTGGGTAATGAATTCACAGGTGCTAATTACATTATAA
This sequence comes from Balaenoptera borealis, assembly GCF_965194805.1. NCBI lineage: Eukaryota > Metazoa > Chordata > Mammalia > Artiodactyla > Balaenopteridae > Balaenoptera > Balaenoptera borealis. Next base: position 58,291,547 of record NC_138860.1, on the reverse strand, counting down.
AAATAACTAATTTAAAATCTAAGTAAATAAATAAAATTGATTCATACATTGACCAATGATGAAAGTGTGCCATGAACCAAGAATTATGGTTAATCCAATTCGGTATACTAGAAGTATATTGAGGGAGATGGGAGGAGAGAGAGAGAAAAAGAGAGAGAGGAGAAAGAGAAAGGCAGGAAGACAGAGAATTTCCTAAAATTGTTGAAGTCCACCAATTCTCAGATTCAGAAAGCACAGCAAGTCCTAAATAGAATTAAATAATAATGATAATAAATATACACTTAGGTGCATCATAATGAAACTATAAGACAAAGAGATCTTAAAAGAAGCCAGAATAGATCACCTACAAAGACAATGGAATTAGCTTGACTGTTGATGAATTAACATGTAAATATCATTGGTTAGGTAAATGGTAGAGCCAAGACTCAAGTCCAGAGTCTACCAAAATTTGTCACACATCTATGTATAGAATATTTTGTTTACCATAACGAATGCAAACCAGAAAAATAACAGAAAATAGAAACCCCAAAATTTGAAAAGCTGGGAAAAAGCTTAGTAATAATCAGTTTAACATATGAAAATGTCTGTAAAACTTATGTAAGTACAAGAGAGAAGAGGGAAGTAACATTTGTTTAATGCCTAGATATGTGTCAGGCATTGTGCTGGTGTTTTAAAAATCTCATTCAGTCCTCTCAACAAATATTTATGGGTTGCAGTTCTTATTTCCATTTTGTGGTAGAAGAGACCACTACTTGGAGAGATTAAATAACTTACCCAATTTCACAGAACTGGCAAATGGTAAATTCAAATTCTGGAGAGGTGCCATCAGCCCTACCCAACCTCCCCATCTTCCCAGTAGCATTTTCAATAAATGAATAATGTAATTTGTATTAGCTAAGGTGTCACACTTTCTGGGTAACCTTCCAATACTCCACTCCCAATATCAAGGGTTCCTGACCCCAGAGACATGCCTGGGAAGATCAGTTCTCCCTTCTCACTTCTCTAGACTTTTTTCCTTCTTGGATACTCTACCAATTGCTCCACTACATATTTGGTCATCCATTTAAAAGTGTATTCACTATTTTCTAATGGTGCAAGCATTTTGAATCCTGGCTTACACACTTAGACAAATTATTGAATCTGTGTGAGCCTCAGTTTCCTCATATGCAAATTCAGAAACACACACCCCTCAAGGATTATTGTAATGACTAAATGAGAAAATAAAATCAGTAAAGCCCTTAGTTCAGTTCCTGGCACTTAGAAGTTCTCAGTAAGTGATTGCTGCTGCTATTATTATGTTCTGTGCAGGTACAGAAATGGCTTTTATGGTCAGTGGTACTCATTTTCCTTTCCTAGTTTGCTTCAGAGTAAGTGATCCATCTTTAGTCAACTGGTTGTGGTCTGATATAGTCTTGACCTAGTTGTCATTAATTTTATATCATTTTAATAAGAAAATAATTATGAAATATTCTGTTCTGAATTTCACATTGAGGTAATATTTATACAGTGATATATTACAAATAGCTATTTTCTAAATTAAGATTTTTTTTAAATCCCAAAGGTTCATCCCCTGAGTTGAATTCACTAGAATGGAATAAATGAAAACAGTGTTCACTAAGCTTCTAAAGAATATACATGTTATTTAATTTAGTCTGGCCAAAGAGTAATTTTGCCTCCAGGATTTATTTTTCTGAATTAAGTGGTTATGCACAATCATTTTAATGATACAGTGATTTATGAAGAGGATTGCTATACTGTGGAGAGTTAGAAACAGAAAAGCACCAAATCCACATGTATATAAATAACTCATCCTGAGGCCAGAAGGAGGAGGAGAGGCAGGAAAAAGAACATTAAAATGAATCAGTAAATATGTACATTGTGTGATGCATGTCTGTGATACATACAAAATGCTAAATTGGTGTCAATTTCTGGAAATAAAATGCCTATTGTTTTTTTCAAATTGTGCAAATTTGATAAACCTAACAGGCAGAGAGTGTTATATTTTACCTTTCAACTAACCATTCTATCATTTTTTTCAAAGAGGATAATAAATGCTATTATAGAATATCTTCTTTCTACTTGATTAGTGGCAGTTGACTTGGCATTTCTGTTCTCCTTTATGACTTTTTGGTATGGTAATAACATCATAAAGTTGCTTACATTTTTCATACCATTCCATTTTATCTCATTAGTATATTTCTTGTAGGTGGACTCTTCCTCCTCCTAATGACTTAATATGCTCGTGAATCCAGAGAGGTGGACTTTTTTCCTTTGCAAAACAGCATTCTGTGCCACCTTATGTAGTATTCAGACTTTTAGAAGATTGCTTAAGTATCATGGTATAGCTCAAGAGGATGAAAGGATGTACTTAGCTTTGGAGAAAAATTAGTGTAAAAACAGTTCTCCAAAGAGCACAGTAATACAATAAAATATCTAGATAATCTATTAGGCTATCAGAGACCAGGGTATGCTAGAGGACCAATAGGAGAAGAAAAAAGCTTCGGTTCTTACTCATGTTATACTTACTTTGTAAAAAGAATTTTGCTCTCTTTTACACAAGATGTAATTCATAAGACCTTTTTATATCAGCAGGGAACTCATCTATCTGCATAGCCATGGAACCTGATGGCTGTTAACAGCATGACAAAACACTGCTGAACAGTTCAGGATGCAGGGATAAGGAATATCATTCTATCATTCCCAACTGAAACAACATCAGAAAATGTAGGCAGGCTAAATAGAATTATCCAAAATGGAGCCTGTCTGAAATTCCAAGTCTCCCGGAGACAAAAGTACTATTCACCTCTTCTCCCTTCTTACGGCTGAAATTCATTTGCATCCACTGACATCTTTTAAATTATTACCCTCCTGGGAAAATCTGAACCCCCTGTAGAGTACTTATAAACATTCAGTTGTTTCTGATCAGACCTGTGTTGTTTGTAGTTCCCCTGACTCATATTTTAGTGTCCCAGCAAAGAAAAATCACTGCCAGAAATATAGCAAATGTTTACCATCTAGATTCTCTTGGTTTTAGGGACTTCCTGCAGCAATTTAAAAATTTTAGATATCTACTTTATGCTTTAAAGGTCATAATTCTAGAAGTCTGGCTTTTATCTGACCCTTGAGAATGATAAATCTAATAGAATTTCTTGTGCCCTGAGAAATGCAAAATGGGAACTAGCAGGTTCCAAAAATTCAGCTACAGAGTAATGGATGGCTTTCTTCAAATATCTGTTAAAATCTTACTATAAGAAATGCTAGGATTTTTTTAAGTAAAATTGTTTGGCAACAAGAATTTAGCACTTTCAAAGCAGCCACATGGTCTGTTACCCAGGACTCCCTTAAAGATTGCTTTGCTGAGGCTGTTCGACATCTGTCAGCATTTTCAGCATAAACCATCGGCTCAAAAAAATGCTTCAGGCTGAAACTTGATATATCAGATCCCAGCTCAGGAGTTTTTATGTGTATTCAGGAAAATAAGTTCAGCTGTTTTTAAGTTAGAGCTATAGAAAAAAAAAAAATCTAATATACCATTTCAAGATACACTTTTAGTTTATACATAGGTAAAAAGAAAACGGACTTCTGCCCAACTAAAATGAATGGGAAACATCTAAACAATTTGATAGTCGTGAATTTTTCTTCACACTGTATTGCTGAGACAGGATGTCTTTACTGGAGCTTGGTGACCGCATTCTTAGTAGGGTGGTATATGGAACTCTGCCCAACATTAATTCCAGAGGTCAGAATATGCCCACCTCTTGGCAGCTGAGGATGAATGGCCTAAGTGACAAATTCCAATCTTTCAGTTTCCCAGATCATTGTACAGCCAGAGACTAATACAATAAACAGCAGTTTGCCAAAAGGGATCCACTGGTGGATTGTGCTTTTGCACAGCTTCAACATACATTATCTTGACATCTAAAATTACTTCTCAGAGTACAGCTGTGTGTGTGATACTGGACTTCATTCCACTGAATGATCCCATGCAGTCCATTTACAACAGGAATGCACTTTTGAACCAAAAACTGTCACCACAAATCTCACCGTGAGTGCAAGGATTCATGAAGAGTTCCAGTTTATTGGTTTGCAAGGATTTGCCTATGAAGTTAAAGAGATTGTGTCTTAAAATTGTTATCGCGTACAACATGAAAAAAATCATTTCAGTGAATGAACTCCTGATATTGATATTTTTTAGTTGACTCTTTGTAATGTGAACATTTTTTTTCTTTCTATATGAATGTTAATTGGAAATAGAAAGGCAAGGAATGAGCAGTCCTTCAATGTACCAGTCCTCTGCACCAGGGTCTATATTGCAGAACTTTTTTGAATTAAATGTTCCTTAAATTTCTACAGCATAACCCTCAGGAAAAGAAAAAAAAAAAAAATCTCAAAAACATAAACAATTAAAACTGTACTAAAATTGAGCCACTCTTTTATGTATATATATCCCTCTGCCCTGATCACAGAGTCTTCTATTCCAATAGGATTTTCTTCCCCGTGGCAATGGGAAAATGCCCCTGTTTTTCTGATTGATTTGTGCTTATTGAACACTGAACTTAGAGCTTCGAAAGCTGCATTTCAATTCTAGCTCTTCAACTGATATTGTATGGCCTTGGAAAAGTTGTGCATCTTTTTGACTCTTAGTTTCTGAAAAAGGAGATAAGTCTACCTATGTTACAAGTTTGATCAAAAGCTCAAAACAAATTACGTAAGTAAAACAATTTCAAAATTGTGTACCTCACATTTATACAAAGTACATATTCATATTTCTACAAATAGTACATAGTATTGTTACTAACATCAAAGGAAACTAGAAGTCTAAATCATGTGGACGCCAAATAAAATTTGACAAACAAATGGTGGTTAGGATTTAAACTGCTTTTAGTATCAACCTTTGATTCCACTTATTCATGGTTTACAAAATGTTTTGTAAGGATCAATAGCTATTCTGAAATAGCTAATAACAGTCAACACATAGTAGTAGTAATACGTAATATGTTGATGTGTGTGTCTTTGTATCTGTGGTATATAAAACATTTTTGCTATAGAATATTCTGAAGAAAAAGTGAAGACTTAGCACTAATCAGAGCTCTCAAATGGTTATTATTTTAAACTATACTAATCTTAAGATCTTTTTGAAAGACATGTGGCCTTTATTTCCAGCAGTTTTTTAGACTAGTTATCTTGACTTCAAAACATCCAGAAATATTGAGGACAGTGTGAGAATTGCTCTTTTTATTCCTGATTGAGCTCACAAGAAAGAGGAGAAAACCTGGGGTGCAGAAATAAAGAGGAGGCTGGGAAGCAGAGGGTTAAGCCTGTGGTGAAGCTACAGCTGTCTGTGGGGCATTTGCCATCACTGCACCCAAGAGCTTTGGGTTTACATACGTATAGGGGGATAGGAGAAAAGACTTCAGCCAGAACAAATTGGAAAATTGAAACCAAGACCCTGGCAGTAAGCAGGGTACTCAAAGAGATACACCTTCAATGAAATGGTAGATCAAGAAAAATTTACCTGCCAATAATGGAAGAAAACAAAGAAAATTATTTGTCTCAGCCTGGGTTCTGGGTAGAAGAAAAGTCTTCCCTGAGAATCCTTTTTATCACTGTCATGTGATTTGGGGTTCAAATTTGTACCACTCGCATGGTCAAGCAGATCGAAAGCTGAGAAATTAACTTAAAGTGGACCCTGGTTAAAAGCAGTTCTGGGAGCCTGTAGAAACATGAATATCCTCTGGAGGAACACAGCCTCATATCAGACCTAATAGGATTAACATGAATAAAAAAATATATAAATGCACAATCCAACATTTAAAAGGAAGCCATCATGAGTGAGTCAAGGGAATAGCAAACAATAGAAAAGTTGTTGGGCTATGTTTAAAATGTTTACAGAAATAAAAAAGCAAATCACAAACTTGATAAAGGAACACCTTTTTTTTTTTAAAGACAATGCCATATTTTTAAAAAGAACCAAATAGAACTTTTAGAAATGAAAAATGCAATTATTGAAATTAAAACTTTCTGAGTGAATTAAACAGCTGAAGAAAGACTAAGTAAAATGGACTGTATACAGTGGTGTGCTGATAAATGTTTAATAAGTGGCTCTCCAGGGGGTGGAAGAAAACCCTTTTATGTAGTATTTGCCAATTCCTATGGTACACCTACTCCCCCCATGGCCCATTTTAAGCTACCAATGTGATGACAGTGAACACAGACTTGGGAAAAGATATGCCCAATTTGTTATTGTAAGCTTGTACAAGCCAGTTCCTACACACGACTGGATGTATAACTGAATAAGTTACCTGGAATACAGCATAGAGAGGTAGAGAGATAGGAAATGTGTATGAGACGTAAAGGATAGCATGAGAAAGTCTGACATAAGTTAATCATTAATATGCGTCATGAATTCTAAGATCTTGGAACACTACAGATAACATGCAGAAACACATTGTAATGAAATTGCAGAACACCAAAGACAATCTCAAAAGCATCCAGAGAAAAAAGAGAGATTAACTTCCAAGGAACAAGAATTAAGACTTCTTCTTAAGAGCAACAATGGAAAAAACAAATAATGGAATAATCTTCAAAGTACAGAGAGAAACACTGTTAACTAGAACTAGTTAACCTAATTATGTTATATAAATTTATTATTATTTAATATTAAAGTGAAGGTATAATAAAGGCATTTCAAACAACAAAAGTAGAGAGTTTATCACCAATAGATGCACACAAAAGGAACTTCTTAAAGAAGTACTTTAGGAAGAACTAAAATGATCTGAAAGGAATATGGACAAAGAAATAGGTAAACATTTAGGTAAGTCTAAGCTGACATAAAAACAATAATAATAATTAAAGGCCATGTGAACAGTGAGTTTTATTTTCCCACAAATACTAAGCAGCTTTTTATGCATTTAATTTAATTATATTACCACTTAGAAGTTTTAATCATCTTTCGTTCACTTTGACTTATTAAAAAATCAGGAAAAAATGTTAAACATTGTGGTAAAAAATTTACTTGTTTTAGTCCCAGTTGCACTTTGCTAAACATACTATTTAGGTAGGTTTTTAATATGTAATGAAAGATCCATCAATATCTGTAGGAAGAGAACACTCTCTTTTGTGTGTTTCTTGTACTCTCACAATATTCTGTAGACGGTCCCCAACTTATGATGATTCACTTATGATTTCTCGACTTCAGGATGGTGGGAAAGCGATACACATTCAGTAGAAACCGTATTTTGAGTTTTGATCTTTTCCTGGGTTAGCGATATGCTTTATGATCCTCTCTCATGATGCTGGCAGCAGCCACAGCTCCGCATCAGCCCCAGGATCATGAGGGTAAACAACCAACACACTTACAACCATTCTGCACCCACACAGCCTTTCTGTTTTTCACTTTCAATACAGTATTCAATAAATTACATGAGATATTCAACACTTTATTATAAAATAGGCTTTGTGTTAGATGATTTTGCCCAACCGCAGGCTAATGTAAGTGTTCCGAGCAAATCAAAACTACAATGAGGTATCACACCGGTCAGAATGGCCATCATCAAAAAATCTACAAACAATAAATGCTGGAGAGGGTCTGGAGAAAAGGGAACCCTCTTGCACTGTTGATGGGAATGGAAATTGATACAGCCACTATGGAGAACAGTATGGAGGTTCCTTAAAAAACTAAAAATAGTACTACCATATGATCCAGCAATCCCACTACTGGGCATATACCCTAAGAAAACCATAATTCAAAGAGAGTCATGTACCACAATGTTCATTGCAGCTCTATTTACAATAGCCAGGACATGGAAGCAACCTAAGTGTCCATCAACAGATAAATGGATAAAGAAGATGTGGCACATATATACAATGGAATATTAACCATAGAAAGAAATGAAATTGAGTTATTTGTAGTGAGGTGGATGGACCTAGAGACTGTCATACAGAGTGAAGTAAGTCAGAAAGAGAAAAACAAATACCATATGCTAACACATTATATATGGAATCTAAAAAAAAAAAAAAAATGGTTCTGATGAACCTAGGGGCAGGACAGGAATAAAGACACAGACGTAGAGAATGGACTTGAGGACATGGGGAGGGGGAAGGGTAAGCTGGGACAAAGTGAGAGAGTAGCATTGACATATATACACTACCAAATGTAAAATAGATAGCTAGTGGGAAGCAGCCACATAGCACAGGGAGATGAGCTCAGTGCTTTGCGAACACCTAGAGGGGTCAGATAGGGAGGGTGGGAGGGAGACGCAAGAAGGAGAGGATATGGGGATATACGTATGCATATAACTGATTCACTTTGTTATACAGCAGAAATTAACACAACACCATAAGGCAATTATACTCCAATAAAGATGTTAAAATATATATATATGTGTGTATTTATATCTTGTTGATCTATAGCAATCAGTTTTGTGAGTCCTATGTCATTATCTAGCAAGGATTTCCAATTTAGAGTGAACTGGGAAAAGCATATTTTACTGAAGTTTATGGCTGTGAAAAAGTTTATCCCCAGAACACTGGAAGTTCAGAGCCTTTGTTTCTTCCTACCCGTGTGCTGGTGACTTTTTACCACTAGGAGAGTTATGTACTCACTCCAACTCACCAAAAAAGGGTTATTTTATACTAGTCTCCAATAAAAGGACCAGGACTCCTTGGAGAAATTCTAGGACTGGAGCATAGAAAGTACAAAACGAGCCTGGAATACGTATGGTGCCAGAAAGTAAGTACTCAAAAAATGACGGGGGACATCTTAAGGATACAGGAGGCAACTTGAAGGAGGCTTCCAATGACTAAATTTGGGACAATTACAGCAAAAGAATAATGGTAGTAATGGATTATATCCTGTACAATCCATATTTATATAAATAAATATTTGACTAAATAATTAAATGAAGGGGAAGGGAAAGTTGTTCCTTACAATATAATTCCAATTAATACATTTAGAAGAGAAAGTAGAAATAGAAAATCACCATTTGCAAAACACCACAGTAATATTTGTTTCTCTCAAGAATCATCAATGGATGCTGAAGTTAGTTGGTGAAAATGTGATGAGAGACAGGATATTTACATACCCTCAACATATCACCCATAAGATACTTACTAATTCCAAAAAGGCAAAACTGGAAACTTTACAGTGGAGAAACCCGGTAGACACCATCTTAACCAAGTGCTCAGAGTTAACCTCACTAGTTAACGGGATAGATCGACAACATGTGTCTCCTGATGTAATTCACTGAGGCCGACATCTCATTTATGTGGTTTGCTTGACAAAAATGTACAACCTGGAATAATAATGAAGAAACCTCAGATAAACTCAAACTGAGAGACACTTTGCAAAATAACTGGTCAATACTCTTCAAAATTTCCTGACTGATTTTCAAGATGAAAATTTATTTAAAAATCAAAGATAAGGTTACTTTTTTAATTTTATTTTTTAATTTTTATTGGAGTATGGTTGCTTTACAATATTATGTTAGTTTATACTGTACAGCAAAGTGAATCAGCTATATGTACATATATCCCCTCTTTTTTAGATTTCCTTCCCATTTAGGTCACCACAGAGCACTGAGTAGAGTTCCCTGTGCTATACAGTAGGTTCTCATCAGTTATCTATTTTATACATAGTATCAATAGTGTATATATGTCAATCCCAATCTCGCAATTCATCCCCCCCCTTCCCCCTTGGTATCCATACGTTTGCTCTCTACGTCTGTGTTTCTATTTCTGCTTTGTAAATAAGATAGTCTATACCAGTTTTTTCAGATTCCACATATATGTGTTAATATACGATCTTTGTTTTTCACTTTCTGACTTACTTCACTCTGTATGACAGTCTCTAGGTCCATCCATGTCACTACAAATAACCCAGTTTCGTTCTTTTTTATGGCTGAGTAATATTCCATTGTATATATGTACCACATCTTCTTTATCCATTCCTCTGTTGATGGACATTTAGGTTGCTTCCATGTCCTGGTTATTGTAAATAGTGCTGCAGTGAACATTATGGTACAGGTATCTTTTTGGATTATGGTTTTCTCAGGGTATATGCTCAGTAGTGGGATTACTGGGTCACATGGTAATTCTATTTTTAGTTTTTTAAGGAATCTCCATACTGTTCTCCATAGTGGCTGCATCAATTTACATTCCCACCAACAGTGCAAGAGGGTTCCCTTTTCTCCACACCCTCTCCGGCATTTATTGTTTGTAGATTGTTGTGATGATGGCCATTCAGACTGCTGTGAGGTGATACCTTATTGCAGTTTTGATTTGCATTTCTCTAATAATTAGTGATGTTGAGCATCTTTTCATGTGTTTGTTGGCCATCTGTATGTCTTCTTTGGAGAAAAGTCTATTTAGGTCTTCTGCCCATTTTTTGATTGGGTTGTTTGTTTTTTTGATACTGAGCTTCATGAGCTGTTTGTATATTTTGGAGATTAATCCTTTGTCAGTTGCTTCGTTTGCAAATATTTTCTCCCATTCTGAGGGTTGTCTTTTTGTCTTGTTTATGGTTTCCTTTGCTGTGCAAAAGCTTTTAAGTTTCATTAGGTCCCATTTGTTTATTTTTGTTTTTATTCTCATTACTCTAGGAGGTGGGTCAAAAAAGATCTTGCTGAGGTTTATGTCAGAGTGTTCTGCCTGTGTTTTCCTCTAAGAGTTTTATAGTATCTGGCCTTACTTTTAGGTCTTTAATCCATTTTGAGTTTATTTTTGTGTATTGTGTTAGGGAGTGTTCTAATTTCATTCTTTTACATGTAGCTGTCCAGTTTTCCGAGCACCACTTATTGAAGAGGCTGTCTTTCTCCATTGTATATTCTTGCCTCCTTTATCAAAGATAAGGTGACCTATGTGTGTGGATTTATCTCTGGGCTTTCTATCCTGTTCCATTGATCTATATTTCTGTTTTGTGCCAGTACCATACTGTCTTGATTACTGTAGCTTTGTAGTATAGTCTGAAGTCAGGGAGCCTGATTCCTCCAGCTCCATTTCCATTTTTCAAGATTGCTTTTGCTATTTGAGGTCTTTTGTGTTTCCATACAAAATGTGAAATTTTTTGTTCTAGTTCTGTGAAAAATGCCATTGGTAATTTGATAGGGATTGCATTGAATCTGTAGATTGCTTTGGGTAGTATAGTCATTGTCACAATATTGATTATTCCAATCCAAGAACATGGTATATCTCTCCATCTGTCTGTGTCGTCTTTGAAATAAAAAAAAAAAATCAAAGATAAGGTTATGATAGTTTCCTAGGCCTCTCCAACCTCCCTCATTCTCAGAAGGCCCATCTATTAGGTGTCTCCCCTCCCAGCTCTATCCAGAGAAATCAATGCATGGCTTCAGTAGAACGGGGCCAAGTGCAAGGCTAAGAAGGAAGGAAGCAGTTTGAGTATGAAGCACAAGGTCACTACTGTGTTGAGTCAGCATGGTCGAGGCTATTAAAATGCCATCTTTTTCTCCCTCCCACTCCTCTCTCTCTTCCTCTACCTCAATACTCCACATCCCAGACTGCTTTTAATCCTATTGGGAGGATATACAGCGAGAAAGAAAGGAAAAATAATGAACGGCTGTATTCCTTGGCACATGAATAACACTTTCCCTTTTGGGGCTTCAAGAATAAAAAATGAGAGGCTTTTAATCTTGCTAACTTGTGCAAGTGTGTGTGTGTCCATGTGTGTATGTGTGTGTATAAAAATGTAAACTACCACTGTGGGAAGAATAATGCTGATTTTGAAAATCTACTAAGGCAAAAGAAAGCATTATTCCAGAATAAGGTGTGTTAGAGGCCAGTGGGAAAAAGAACAGCAGATGATTTTGTTTAGGGCTGGGTGAATTAGGAAATACCCTTTTCAGAGCTAACTCTAAAGAGATGAGATGTTGTTGCCAAGATGTGTTTATCAAATGTCTAAACCGTCTCACAGGATGTGAAATTTGGTTCAGCTGTGTAAAATAGCTCTGTATTTTTATTTTAGCCAAAACTCGGCCAGACTCACAGTCAGTTCCCTCCCCAACAGAGTAAAACAGCAACAAGGACAACAACAAAACACACTGAAACAGCAGAGTAAATGTTGGCAGGAAGCCTGTTGTGATCCAGCCTTGCTTTTTAGAAGGAGTCTCTCAGTTTGATGCATTGCTTCTCATAACTCCTGATGGCTTTTCTTATGATAAAATAAATTGAAGTGAAAAGAGAATATTGCCATTGGTAATTCCTTCTACTTTAAAAAAAAAAAAAGCAGGAAAAATTTCCATGCTCCTGTCGACTTTCTCGTGGCTCTAACAGGCTATGGAAATGGTGCAAAGCAAAGCCACAGTTAGAATAGTCGGGTGTGAATACAGACCACATGCCTCGCTACTTGTGCTTCTTTCTGGAGCAGTCTGTTTTGAGTGAGCCGGCCTCCCTCTGGTTAATCATTTGGCCTGGTGAGATTCCACCAGGTTGCATCTCTGGTGACTCAGACAGAGCCTGGGGCATCACTGAATTTACATTAAAAATCAGATTGGCGTCTGGACACCCCCCCCACCCCCCACCCCCCCACACACACACACTTAATAAGCATCAAGTTGTGCACTTCCCTCTATACTGATGGCGCTGCTGGCTGTTTGTGTTGTTTTTGGCTTTGAGGTCTTATAGACCAGCCAGCTATTGTGTAAGCATGGTCTGTCTGAGCTGCTTCGGGGCTAGCTGCCTTCTTAGAAGTCCTCTTGCTGTTCATTATTTTGCCAGCAAGCTGTTACTATTGTGAATTTAAAATTCCTCAGTCTATAAGATGGTTAAGTGTAGAAAACAGAAGTGCTTTAAATCTTCAAGATTTTTTGGGATCTTCATTTCTATAATTTGGGATAGGGGTTTTAAGCCAGTGTAGAACTTGTAAATTTGCTGAATGTAATACAGAATTTGGGGATGGGGGTTAATACTAAACTATTCTGCTCATGTTGTTTTAAAAACTTCTGGTGTGTGTGCCTTTTTATTTTTGTTCATCATACAGTCTATTCAGAAAAATTAAAAAAAAAAAAAAACATTAAGTAGCTCTTGGCAGAAGGTCAAAAACCAGCATTGCAGGGAAGGTATTTAAAAGTCTTTTAAGTGTGGCTATTTGTATAAGCAATAACCGAACATTTCTTATGACTAGGGAGGACTATTTTCACAGTCTTTCATGGAAATATTTCTAGACGATTTCTGTGGCTCTTTTCCTTGAGCTCATTTATTTGCTTTTGCTGTAGAACAGAGCATTTTAATGAGCAGTTTTATGAGCCTAACCTGCGTTCTGCAAGCTCCACATGACTGGATTCCTGTTACACATAACCTTTGCCCTATTTTCCATTAAAACACAAGACTTTCCTATAATCAACTTTGTACTAAGACCTTAAAGGAAAGAATGCAACAAATACTTTGGTCTACTATTCAGCCCACTAAATATGTTTTTTAATTATTTGTTGTTTCCTTGTTGTTTTAAAAATTATACATATTAATATTTTAATCACAAATTCCTTTCTTTTCTAAGATGCTTATATCCTCATTGGTTTCATACCTTTACCTAATCCAATATTGCCATATCCCTCTGAGTAAAAACCTATTTAGCTGTCTTTATAATCCATTGAGGCAGGTATAAAGGCAAGATGAACCCCAAATCATTTTGGAAATAGGAACTTTCAAGAAAAATAAACCACACAGTTTTTTTAATCTTATGTATAATTGCCGGTGCCAGAACTTTCCTTCTTATGGCAAAGCTAGATAACCATCTGATGCACCTTGACTCCTTCTCTTTGTCTTTTAATTGAAAGGTCAGACAACTATTTTCCATTTTATACATAGTATCCTAGATACTTTGGTATAGACTGACTTTTTTTCTCTAACCTGAAAAATCCAAATTTGTTTAATTTTTCTTCCAAGTCCACTTTCAGCGTTTTAATCCGTTTTATTGATGTCTGCTAAACATTCAAGTTCTCCCTTTCATTTGAGCAGGCTGCAGAACCCCTGGAAGGGTCTAACCATACTAAGAACAATGGAGCCGTTGTTGTTTGGCACACTCAGCTCCCCTCTTGGTCATGCATTCCAGCCACGTTTTGCCTTTTAAAACTATACTAAGAATTTAAGGTAGTCTGCGGTTCCTTATAACACCTAGCTCTTTTTCTCCCCTGCTTACTTCAGTCAATCTGTCCTCATCTTACAGTCTTATTTACTTTTTCTTTTTAGAACAAGGAGGGCACTCTTTAAAACAGAGTGAAGTAAGTTTAGGGTAAACGAAAGGAAATCTACTTCACATAGCGGGTTATAAACTTATGGAACTCGTTAGTTCCCAAAGGTGGTGCTGGCAGGAAAGGTAAATGAATTTAAAAACCTCTTAGCCAAATTTATGAATGAGAGCCACAAATGGCTACTTAGAAAACCAGGGCTCTGCCTGATTTTTACAGTTGAAGTCAGAGAGTTGCTCCAAGCCTGCCCACAGGAGGTCACTTGAGATCTGTTGAGTCGGCTGACCTTGGGTCTGGCCCATGATGGGATTTCCCAAGCATCCCGTGTCCTCTCAGTACTTGTCTCTCCTTGGTCTCACTGAGGCTCAGAAGGACCCTACAGGCCTGTTCTGGGATCGGCAACTTTCTTTTTGAAATAACTTTTTTTTGGTAACTTTTCCTTTACCGTCCACCCTCTGTCTACCACAGTGCCAATTATGACTGTCAGGGAATGGTGACGTCTGTCCAGTGGAAACTAGCTGAGATCACATTTGGATCTTAAAACATAGATACTTTCTTTTATGTAAAGTCAGACCTTTCTTTTTCCTGGGAATTTTCAGGCATCAGACCATAAATAGCATTTTTACTTCATCCTGTACTCTATCCTCCGTAGAACCTTCAATCCCCTCACCCCTTCTGCTTTTCCCAGATCTATATCTGCAGGGGTTCTCAACCTAGGACAATTAAAAAAATCGCAGGTGCTCCAGGCCTCATCCCAGACCGAGTAAGTCACAATCTCTGTGGGTGGGGCCCAGTCAAGGATATTCTTCAAAATCATCCCAGGCTATTCTCAGCAGCCAGATTGAAAGCCTGGACTGACGGGTTACTTTAGGTTTTCTCCTCCACCTGCACACCCTGCTCATCATCTCAGTGCCATCTGAGGCATCATTCGGCCACACCCCCCACCTCCCCACCCCACCCCACCCCAACCCCCCTGCCACCCTCCCATGTTAAATGTTCGTTAGTGATTTTGGTGAAGCTCACTGCACCAGTCAACAACGCTGGACCTTTATGCTGTCTGCTTTCTTTGTCCTTCCAACTGTGAACTCCTAGGAAAAGAAAACTTGCTGCAAAAATATGGTCCTTTGCAAATTTATGATACCCAACACGTATAGGACCTTCACCTCCTTTTACTCATCTCTTTGTTGACTGATGTGGTACCTGCTCCAAATATGATCTTTCTTCACATCAGTCCCTCACATGCCTCTAGGCAGGCATGTCTCCTCTGTTTTTGGGAGAACGTTGAGACCAACCAGATGAAGCTGCCCAATACCCTTATTTCATCCTTCCCCCCATTCTATTCTTACCCTTCCCTTCAATCTACGAGAAGAAAAATTCCATTTCCATTTATTAAACACTATAGAGTACTAACCATGTGCAATGAATTATAATACAGTGGAAAAGACCTACTAGAAAGCAATTAATAATAATTCATAGGAAA
Source organism: Balaenoptera borealis (assembly GCF_965194805.1). NCBI lineage: Eukaryota > Metazoa > Chordata > Mammalia > Artiodactyla > Balaenopteridae > Balaenoptera > Balaenoptera borealis. Next base: position 58,275,869 of record NC_138860.1, on the reverse strand, counting down.
AAATGTAAATTATTAAGAAGAAGAAACATTTAAATAAGCAATAAATGTGTAGGAGGGAGAGATAAATTCTGATGGTCGAGGGAAGGTTATCATATAGATAACCATCTCACAGTCTTCTACGCTGGATATAAACTTAAAAAAATTTTTTTCAAAGACAACTGGGGAAATGTAATGTGAACACTGAATATTTGTAATGTTGAGAAATTATTAGTATTTTTAGGTGTGATAACAGTATTGTGGTTATGATTGTTAAGGGTCCTTTTCTTTTAGGAATACACACTGACATATTTACAGATAAAATTATATGATGTTGGAGTTTGCCTCAAAATAGTTGAGGAAGATAGAACAAGGATGTCCATGTGGTGAATTACTGAAGCTGAGTAATGAGCACCTCCAGGTTAATTTATATTATTCTCTCTACTCTCTCTACTTTTACACATATTTAAAATTTCCCAAATAAATAGATTTTTTTAAGAATCACTGATGTTAAGAAATTCTTGTTAAATATTTTTGAGGTGACAATGGTACTTTGGTTATGTTTTTTTGAAAAGGAGTCCTTAATCTTTTAGAAATACCAATTGAAATATTAATGCATGAAATGGTAAAAAAACAAATGGAGTCATTGAGATCATTGCAGTTTTTTTAATTATAGTAAAGCAAAAACACAAAATTTTTACTTTGTCATTGAAAAAAATTTCTCCTCAGGAATATATCCACAAACCGCAAGTTGAAAAACAATGCTTTAGAAAGTTATGTAAATCCTGCTCTGTATTTTACCTGTTTTTACCTAAAGATTATGCCAGTTTCCAAGTACAACTGTGAGTTGTACATTCTGTAGATGAGTGCGTACAGAAGAATAAAAACCACCAAACACCGGGTGTGAGCAGTTACAGTCCTTAGCGATGTAGCGTTTATCACAAGAGTAGTAGCTTTAAAAACCATTTGGTTATATTCCAGTTAACATCAGCCTTCAGTAGATATGCATTGAGATGTACGAAAACAGTCCTGGATGAAAACAAAATTCCACAGGCTTTCCCCATTATCAGTTTAATTAGTAAATTCAATCTTAGCTCTCTGACAAATTTTTCAGTGAAACACTGATGATTAACAAATTTCTCTGATTTGGGGAAGAAGGAGAGTCTTGGCTCTGAGATTAGGATATTCATGAGCAACAAAATGGTCATTAAACTAAAATCAGATACCAACTGACTATCTGGAAAATCCACAGATTAGAAAATTCTCATTCATGGATGAATGAGAATTGAGTGTGATACCAATACCTTCATGATTTCAAGTGGATATCTGTAAAGCATATTATTCTCTATTCTTGTCACCTTAAAGCGGTAAATGCTCATTAAACTCCATCCCCATACTGACGGTATCTCAATAAAAGTTAAAATTAAGTGCACAACTGATTACCTTAATGAGATCATTTTATGCTCTCTCAAAGTCTCACTTGACACTATAACCAAAAGGAAATAAAACTTTTGTACACTTAACCAGGAAACATAGGATTTATCAGGGAGCCATTCTGAGAATATCAGTCTAATGTGAATATTTTTAGCAGCATGAGTCAGCAATATTGTTTAACAGTGGAACTGGAACTTAGAACAGGATTGTTACTGTGTAACCATTTATAAAGTTTTCTAAATGAGCAGAATTTCTTTAGAACTTAAAAAGAAACCTTTATTTAGAAAAATATAATACCATGTACCTACACTTGTGTCTACACTGTCCAATGAGGTAGCCACTATGGTTACTGAGCACTTGAACTGTGCCTAGTCCAAATTGAGATGTGCTGTAAGTGTAAAATACACACTGGATTTCAAAGACATGGTGGAAAAAAAACAGAAAAAGAACTAAAGAAGGAAGGAAAGAAAGAAGTAAGGAAGGACGGAAGGGAGGGAGGGAGGGAAGAAGGGAGGGAGGAAACTATCTAATGATGTTTATATTAATTATACATTGTATCAGTTTTCTGAGGCTGCCATAACAAACTACCACATACTAGGTGGCCTAAACAACAGAAATTTATTTTCTCACAATTCTGGAAGGTAGAAATCTGAGCTCAATGTGTCAGCAGAATTGGTTTCGTCTGAGGCCTTTCTTACTGGCTTATAGGTGGCCATCTTCCCTCTGTTATCATCTGGTCTTCCTTCTGTGTGTGCCTATGTCCAAATTTTCTCTCCTTAGAAAGACACCAGTCATATTGGATGAAGCATACCCTAATGGTCTCATTTTAACTTAATTACCTCTTTAAAGACTCTATCTCCAAATGCAGTCCCATTCTGAGATACTGGGAGTTAGGACTTCAACAAAGGAATTTTGAGGAGATCCAACTTAGCCCATAAACATATGTCAAAATGATAATATTTTGGATGTATTTTGTTAAATAAAACATTGTTCAAATGCACTTCACTTATTTTGCTTTACTTTTTTTAATGTGGCCACAGAAATGTGGCTTGCATTATATTTCTATTGGTCTGCACTGTATTTTATATCTTTGGAGTGTTAAAACACTGTATCCATCACCTGTTGGAGGAGTAAGAAAAAGTTCTAATTATGAATAAATTTCTCACTTTCTATTTAATTCCACTTTTAATACTCAGTTTTTTGTTTTGTTTTTTTTAATTTTATTTATTTATTTATTTATTTATTTATTTATTTATTTATTTATTTATTTATTTATTTATGGCTGTGTTGGGTCTTCGTTTCTGTGCGAGGGCTTTCTCCAGTTACGGCAAGTGGGGGCCACTCTTCATCACGGTGCGCGGGCCCCTCATTATCGCGGCCTCTCTTGTTGCGGAGCACAGACTCCAGACGCGCAGGCTCAGTAATTGTGGCTCACGGGCCTAGTTGCTCCGCGCATGTGGGATCTTCCCAGACCAGGGCTCGAACCCACGTCCCCTGCATTGGCAGGCAGATTCTCAACCACTGTGCCACCAGGGAGGCCCAATACTCAGTTTTACTGAGGTATTGCTAATGAGCAAAAGCAGTGAGATGGTATATAAAGATCATGAAATGCACACAAGGAAAATTAGGTCAGAGTTCCATTTGGATCTTCCTCTCTTTATGATCTCAGGTACATCTTTTTCCCTCTCTGTGCTTTAATTTCTTCTTCCTTAGTGAATAATAATGGCTAAAATTTATTGAGGGTTTATTATGTGCCAGGCACTCTTCTGAATTCTACCCTAGTAATTTATTTAATCCACACAACAACCCTTTGAAAGGTAATAATGATAATAGGTACCATTATTGCTCTATTTGACAGAAAACTGAAGGACCCAGAGATTAATTAACCTGCCCAAGGACACAGAATTAGTAAGTGGTAGAACCAAGTGGTCTAACTTGATCACCTCCTTTATTCCTTCCCATGCTTCTCTCTCATAAGATTGTTTTGGGAATCAACTGAGATGGTGTCTGTGAATGCATTTAAAAATTATTGACAGTTATTTTTTTGGTCTGTTTTCCTAGAAATGATGCAGATAAAGCTATTGTGTTTCTCTTTTGATCAGCAAATGTGTATATCTTCCTTGACTGCCTGGTCATTTCAGAGCTAAAAGAAGTGACTGTGTCTGTGTTTTTAATACATTATTGAACCACAACTCTTTAATTCAGAAATCATTATATCTATTTTACTTTGAAAGTGTTTATATGGATTGAGTAGACGTAAACAATTGGCAGAGGGAATATCATAGTACTCACTAATAGTAACATTTCTGGGAATTTTGAAGCCATGGTTAGGAAAAAGGGAAATTCGGGGGAAACTGTGAATACATGCATTAGTACATTTTCTTAGCAATATTTACATCTCTAATCTAAAGTTACCTTGTTATTCTGTAAAGGAACAACTTGATCTGGTCATAAAAAACATTATTTGGAACTGTAGATTGATTGATCAACATCTGTTAGTGGTTGTAGTCTGATATCTGCTCCTAAACTACTTTTAAAACAGTCTAGGGGAAGAAAGATTTTAAGAAACCACATCAATTTTTCTCTTATACTTCAAGTCATGTTTACAAATTTTATTAACACAACCCTCAGTACAATCTCATGTATACAAACTTTAAAATACTATAGAATTTTTCTAATAGTAATTGCACCTTTTCATAAATTTACCTTAGAAGAGTTTTAATTTTTATTATAAATGAAACCGTAAGTTGCTGATCTTTAAGTCATCTTGTTTCTCTTAACTTTCACCACTCTGTGAAAAGTAGACAGAATTTGATAGCTGAAGCAAGTATCAGTATTAAGGTGAAGCAAAGTAAGTTTTGTTTTAAATATATGTTCCATCCTCCATATTGGTAAGCAGGCAACACACACACACACACACACACACACACACACACACACACACACACACACACACACACACACAGAGTTTCAGAAGAGGGATGGAGAGAAGTAACAAAAGACAAACTCCAGACTCAATGGTTATAACTTCTGGTATATAGCTCTTTGTCCAATCAATCTTACTTTCAATATCAGTAGTTTCAGCATCTACAGTATATTTTATTTTTATCATCTTCATGAATTTCTATTTTCTGCAAACTGAAATTTTGCCTAAATTGAGACAAACTTCCTTACATTTTAGAGTATTTGTTAATTGGGAACGACTATCTACAGAGACAGGAGTTCTGTTTTTGGCAACTTTGGAAGTAACTTTCCAATTCCAATGTATGTGCTGTCTATTTTATGACCCAGACAGATGGGGTCCAGTGCTGTCACCAGAAATGTTCTACCTTTGAACGTTGGAAACAAGAAATTTGCAATATCTCAACATGGCGAATTTCTTCTGATTTTACTTTCATCTCTCATATTAACAGAAACTAATCTAAATTGTCTAAAACAGCTTTTAGATGTTTTATCTGGATCATCTGGTAAGGCTGTTGGGCCCTTAAGGTGTATTCACTAATTCATTTGTAGGGATGGATGAAAAAGTTATCTTGAGGCCTTTGGGAATTCTGCAGTAGAATTCTGTGGTTGACAGCTTTATCAACTACAGTGTTCAGTGGATCTTGGAGAAATTTAAAACCCTTGACTGTAGCTGCTTCTTTAAAGGCTTCGTTTTTTTCCCTACACTCTTGAAAGAAGTAACGATTCTACCTAAAGCGTTTTACCATTGTGTGTTTTTAATCCACTGCATTCTTTTTCGTTTGTTTTTTACATGTTTTTGCATGTAAAGCAAGTGATACTGTATTTATATTGAACTTTTAAGATTATTTACCTCATAATATAAGGAAGAACTAAATTAATGCTTTCATAATACTTGAATTTTATTGCCCCTGCTTTCTCTAGGGCTTTATTAACTTTACTGTGATGCATCAGTACTCATCCATGTAAACATTTCTGAAGAACGAAACAATAGATAGATTTTGTTTTATAATATTTATGATTTTTCTTTCACATCTTTGTCCATCTTTCAGTCTTTATAACAAGACCCAATGTTTCATTGCATAGACCTTATAATCCCTTAATACCCTGATTCTAAAATGAATGAGCTTTAAGAATATCTGTTAAACAAATGGTATGATGGATGTAATAACTTGAAATTTCCCTGCAGTTATGCATTTTAGATAAGAAAAGTAGAATTCCAAAAGCATAGATTACTCTTTTGTGATGGTCATTTTTGTTCCTAGTCTTCAGGTATTATCTTCTTACAAATGAAACCACTAAGATTTTTCTTGTGATCATAATATTTGGTTACTTGAGTATGAAACATTTGTGATGATAGTGATGTTATAGAATTAGCAGCACCAAAAGAATCACTCTGAATCACAGAAGGGCTTTCATTGTGACCAACATCATGAAGAATTGTTTTACGTCTATAAGGCATTTCTCACAGGACTATATTTGGTCATCCTAGTAGCATTTGGAAGTACATCTTTCATTTCAAGGTATTTGTAGATCACTTTTGTTGGTGGGGTGAGTATCAACCCCACCCTAATCAAGAATGGATAAGAGGTAATATTATATAGCAGTTAAGAGAATACATTCTGCAATTGGAATATCTGTATGGAATCCCCACTCTACCACTTATTAACTAAGTGACTTTAAGCAAGTGAGTTTGCTTCTCAGTCTCCTCATCTGTAAAATGCAAATAACAACAATAGCAACAATAATAATAATATCTACTTCATAAGGTTGCTGTAGGATTAAATGGGTCAGTGAATGTAAATCAGTTTGAAAACTATCTGACATTTTACTGTCATTTAGTGAGATTTTTTTTTCATCATAACTTTCAATGTAGAAATGTTTCCATATGGTAGAAGTCAGTCTACCAATTTGGTTGAAGAAAAAAAGAAAAATATAGCCCATTAACTAGTATATGTAGTAATGTAACACGAATGCATCAATGTAGTAATGGTATCCTCTAAGGATTGTCTGAACATCATTTTAGCCCTATAACTTTCACCTTTTTCTTGTGGATTTGCCATCAACCATTATGATCCCTGCCTTCAGGAAACTTTCATTTTGGCTAGGGAAATGGACATTTACATACCTAACAAAGATACAAGACAAAGGATAAAAAATCTAAACTGGATGTTCAGAGGGTGTTGTGCTTTACCTGCAGCATTCAAAGATGTGTTACATTCGCGCTAAACCGTGAAGGACGAACAGGTGGAGGTGTAAGAAAAAAGTTTTAGGCTGAGAGAACATCATGAATATCTAAGTGTTTTATTCATTTGGACTCTTTAGGGCATAAGTAACAGAAATTAAATTCAAGTGTACTCAACTTTTTAAAAATAACAAAACCGTTTACTGACTGGTGTAACTACATAATCCAGAGGTAGATAGAGCTGTCCCAGCTGGATCCAGACATTCCAATAATGTCTTTAAATATCTGCCCCTCTCCATGTCTCAGCTATGCAGTTCTCTCTGTTGACTTCATTCACTGGCAGGTTTGACCCCTCTTCTCTCTGAGGCAGGCTAGCCCTCAGGCTTACATCTTAAAAAGTTTTCATCCTAACTGAAAAGGAACGTCTCCTTCCTAACAGTTCTGACAAATGTGCTGTGATTGGCTTTGCTTGGTCACGTTGCCATCTGTCATCGCAGAGGCCAGGCCAGATGGGTATCTGGGGGGACCTGGCCCTATCAATGAGGTCCCATCTAACCACCAGAACTGAAAGTGGAGGAGAGGAGGCTTCCCAAATTTATATTTGGTCTACCAAAAGAGGAGGGATGGCAAGACCTGTGATAGAATAGAGAGGATGAAGATGGATTATTTTTTGACTCATCTCTCTCTCCCTTAATCTAATTGCATTAGATTTCTCAATTATTAGAGAATGTTGTGAAGTAAAGTTAAATCATTAGAGTGGGACCATTGTAACTCCCCATCCCAGCCTCCCTGATCTTCTGCTTCTCTGAATTCTTACAGCACCTATAAACTCCACTAAGCAATGTAACACTGAATCACATACTATTTTATAATCTTTAGTGAGACTGTGTATTAGCATTCTCCAGAGAACAGATAAGTTCATAAATATGAACTTATTATGTTGAAATAATAATGAAATACGTGCCTCAAAGTACCAGACTGTAGCCTAGACTATCCTCAAAGGCTTCCTGGAACATGTTTCTCCCATTTTTTTTTTTTTTTTTACAAGTTTCATTGCCTGCCTTTCTGGCCTCTGCAAATTAGAAGTGAATGACTGGGAGTGGGGAAAGGTTCTTAGTGAAACATTCTCCATATTGTGGGGCTAGAAAATTCAAAGCAGCATTACCATGGAAACAGTATTTTCAGAATGACAACCTGCTTCACTAAGAAAAGTTAAATGATATTTTTTACCCTTTTTTTAAAGGGAGTGGAGAATTGTATAACAATAATAAGATGCTTTAAAAGGGGCAAGCATTGGCTATCTGGAAAAATCACTTGTGTAGATCTGTAGATTAACTCCCAAAGTTCTCCACTGCTGAGAAGAGATGCAGCAAACTCCCCTTTAGCTCAATAGTATGTTTATGTGCATATTATTGCCAGGATACTTCAGATTTCTATTATTCTACTTTTAAAGAGTTGCAGTCACCAGCCTTATTTAGATAGTTTCAATGATCCTCAAAGAAGCCTGTGACATAATTAAGTAAGAGCTTTAAGGAAAGGAAGGAGACAGAAACAGAACATATGAAAAATAGATATCCTGATCAAGCCCAGAGCTTCTATAGTGGATGCTTTGAGGTATCGTGGGAATTATTTCTGATTTGGCTCTATCATTCTTTCACCTGTTAAAGTTTCAAGTCTTTAGGAGAAAGCTTTTAAATTAAAATTTTGTAAAGCAGCCTGTTTCTTGAATACTGTGAAATTAATATTAATTTTTATAAACAAGTTTACATTTATAGTGCTAAGTTGCTATTTTTGATTGTTTAAATTGCATTAGATTTCTCAAAAGCTATTTAGAAAAAATTTACAATAGGAAGGCTGTCCATTGTTATTTTTCAGAAGAAAGCTGGTTTTCACAATATTATTCACATTTTGTAAACAGCATCAATGAACCTGCACATAAAAGGTTAAATGTTTGCAGACCATTCTTTTTTGCCTCAAAGATCAGAGACAAATTACTATTTTTATTTTACATTCCCTTGATGAGGATAATGATAAACAGCTGTCACTTCAGTGCTTAGACTGCAAAGAATCCTATTGCAATCCTATAGTTTAAACAAAGAAAATAATACATAGTCATACTCAGTATTCATACAGAAAAGAGAATGAAAGAGAATTTGCTTAAGACTGGAGTTAGAGAAAAGGGAGTATTTGCTCTCTGCAGTTACTCAGTTAAAAGAAAAGTTCCACATATGTACATTGTCCCCATTCATCTTAGACATACTGGAAGGGGAAGTTACTCCTTCTTTCTTTCTAAAATGAGAAAAGAAATTAAATTTGCATTTTGAATTCTATGAGTCCCCATCATGCCCATGGTATTATCAGAGTAGTTAAGATTTGCATGTGACTACATGCCTACTAGTATTTCCAAAAACTAAAGAGAATTTCTAATTGTTTTACTGGTTATTCTGGAACGTTTCTTTTTTTTTAATGTTGAGAATTAAACCGTTCAGTGTTCTCCATTCACTCCAATGCTTTGTTTATTATTTGCATCTGATTTCAAAAAGTGAATGTCAATGTCTTTTGCATATTTTTATATGCAGAAATTAAAGCAAGGCTAAATGTTAAGAATAGTGTGAAGTGGGAAAATTCAGTGTTTCTATATGAAAATAAGAATGGTGGTATAATTTTCCTGGTGTTTCATGTTCCTAGAGGTTCTTTTAATAAATGCTGTTTATTCTGGTTTTCTCTTCTGGCTCAATCATTTTTTTTTTTTTTAACAAATATCAGTATTTAAAATGACATCTTTTTCCTAGAAACTCTTTCTACATTTATTATTTTATCTGTGAAACTAACTTGATATATTATAGATTTTCCCCTGTTTCATAATACTTCTTGATTTTTTTATACCTAAGGAAAAACAGAAATTGGATTCACATTATATTCATCTTACACTTATTGAACACGTTTCAGCTCTCAGAGCCTCAGCATGCTCTTAGGTTGACAATAACAATGGTACCCACCTCCTAAGGTTGTGGTGTGGATCTTCTATGTAAAGTGCTTATCACAGTATCTAGAACACAGTAAGTGCTCAATAAATGTTCCTAGGAGAGGTAGTATGTTGATGTTGAAATGCCATCACCCCCTTTTGTTAAATACAACAGCAAAATCCCAGTATGTTTCAGATCAGAGAGACAAACTGAATTGTACTTTATCCATTATGGAGGTTTATATTGCTTTATGTAAAAGATGTTTTCATCACAAAGCTGTAGGTCATGTGGTCTCACTTATATACATAATTTCATCATCATTTTATCATCCTCACTATGATCAAGTAGTAGTGGATCCTAACTCATCAACTTGAGGTTTCTCTCATCTCCAATTTTTGTAACAAGTAGGCACTCTTGGAGATCCTGAAATGCACTGAGGCAGCTTTCTTGATTTAGGTAAACCCTTTTGTAGTGTCAGCTCCTCCTCCTTCTCCTCTTTCTCTGGTGCATCAAGCTCTGTTCTAGGTGCTGAGAAGGGAGAGATAAACAAGACCTCAGAGTCTAATAGGGGAGAAGTATAAAACTAGGCTGGATAAAATAATAAACAGTAGTACAAGAAAACAGATGAAGTACAGTATGGGGAGCGGTGGAGGGTCTGAGGGCCATCGGGAGTTTGTCTAGAAGAGGTGATGGTGGAGCTGGGTTTTGAAAGATGAAAGATCTTCACAGATGGGAGGAGGGGATTCCAGGCAAAGGGACTAGCTTGCAGAAAACATGGTGGTATAAAAAAATACAGTTTGCCATTTTTATATGGTTGGAATTGAAAATGTCTTGTGCTCAAATTTTTCAACTTAAATTTCCATAATGTGTGTTGAGAGTCAAGCGGCTCTCTAACTCATTCCATGAATATTCAGAAAGGAAAGAAAGAAACTAACGTTATTGAGCACCCACAAGGCCCTTGGCTAGGTTGCTTCATATGCATTATCTCATTTAACTTCCACAAGTTTTCCAGAGAAGTGTATTCCCATTTTAAAGATGGGGAAGCTGAGTCTCAGTTACATTAAATAAGTGAGGTGTGGCCACACAACTACTACATGATAAAGCCTGAATTTGAACCTAAAGTTTTTACTTTCAAATACAATACCCTTAAAACAACATCGCAGTTACAACTGATTCTTAGAATTTGGGCTCAGCATGGAACACAATCTGCAGTGGTTTTTATGCCCTGGAAAGATGTTTGGGAAAACAATTGGTTTTTCACTGCCATGGCTGACTTTCCCTCTATCACTTTACCACTCTATGGCCTTAGCTTTTTACCTATTTATCCCAGATCCTATTGTGCTTATATTACAAATTAATAATAAAAGTAAGAAACTACTTGATTTAATTCTTTCAGTGACCAAAGACCATTTAAAAAGAAATGGTATAGGGAAACAACTTTCATTTTTGAAACTTCCAATCCTCTCTCTTGCTGTAGTAGCAGTAAGATGCCACAGAAATGCCCTCCACAGTATGGTACTGGCACAAAAACAGAAATATAGATCAGTGGAGCAGTATAGAAAGTCCAGAGATAAACCCACACACATATGGTCACCTTAGTTTTGATAAAGGAGGCAAGAATATACTATGGAGAAAAGGCAGCCTCTTCAGTAAGTGGTGCTGGGAAAGCTGGACAGCTACATGTAAAAGAATGAAATTAGAACACTCCCTAACACCACACACAAAAATAAACTCAAAATGGATTAAAGACCTAAATGTAAGCCCAGACACTATAAAACTCTTAGAGGAAAACATAGGCGGAACACTCTGATATAAATCACAGCAAGATCCTTTTTGACCCACCTCCTAGAGAAATGGAAATAAAAACAAAAATAAACAAATGGGACCTAATGAAACTTAAAAGCTTTTGCACAGTGAAGGAAACCATAAACAAGACAAAAAGACAACCCTCAGAATGGGAGAAAATATTTGCAAATGAAGCAACTGACAAAGGATTAATCTCCAAAATTTACAAGCAGCTCATGCAGCTCAATATCAAAAAAAAAAACCCAATCCAAAAATGGGCAGAAGAACTAAATAGACATTTCTCCAAAGAAGATATACAGATTGCCAACAAACACATGAAAGAATGCTCAACATCACTAATCATTAGAGAAATGCAAATCAAAACTACAATGAGGTATCACCTCACACCAGTCAGAATGGCCATCATCAAAAAATCTACAAACAATAAATGCTGGAGAGGGTGTGGAGAAAAGGGAACCCTCTTGCACTGTTGGTGGGAATGTAAATTGATACAGCCACTATAGAGAACAGTATGGAGGTTCCTTAAAAAACTAAAAATAGAACTACCATACAACCCAGCAGTCCCACTACTGGGCATATACCCTGAGAAAACCATAATTCAGAAAGAGTCATGTACCACAATGTTCATTGCAGCTCTATTTACAATAGCCAGGACATGGAAGCAACCTAAGTGTCCACTGACAGATGAATGGATAAAGAAGATGTGGCACATATATACAATGGAATATTACTCAGCCATATAAAGAAACGAAATTGAGTTATTTGTAGTGAGGTGGATGGACCTAGAGTCTGTCATACAGAGTGAAGTAAGTCAGAAAGAGAAAAACAAATACCAAATGCTAACACATATATATGGAATCTAAAAAAAAAAAAGGGGGGTGTTCTGAAGAACCTAGGGGCAGCACAGGAATAAAGATGCACACATAGAGAATGGACTTGAGGATATGGAGAGGGGGAAGGGTAAGCTGGGATGAAGTGAGAGAGTGGCATGGACTTATATATACTACCAAATGTAAAATAGATAAGCTAGTGGGAAGCAGCCGCACAGGGAGATCAGCTCGGTGCTTTGTGTCCACCTAGAGGGGTGGGATAAGGAGGGTGGGAGGGAGACGCAAGAGGGAGGAGATACAGGGATATATGTATAAGTATAGCTGATTCACTTTGTTATAAAGCAGAAACTAACACACCATTGTAAAGCAATTATACTCTAATAAAGATGTTAAAAAAAAAAAAAGAAATGTCCTCCAGTTGTCACCCTGAAGTATGGGGCCAGACTCTCAGGATTGGAAAGTGACCATTGTGTTTTAGAGTGAGCACATATTATTTTAATATTTTTAAGGTGTTAGAAGAGCAACAGAAGCCTTTATAAATGTTTAGAATTTCTACCTTTGTTATTGTTGATTTTTGTGGCCTACAAATATGCCTTTCACCCATGCATATTGATCGAAAGTTAACGGTTATTTATAGATCTCTTTAAGCGATTCAGCACAGTGCTTTGCCGAGAACTGATTGGATGATTAAAAACCCAGCAGATCAAAGTATGTACATTTCCAAAGAAAAGTACTTCATGTCCACATTGGAAGCAATAAATTATTTCCCCCTTTTATTTTTTGCATTCATAATTAAATCTTTCCAAAACTAGAAAGTAGCCAGACCACTAACAATATTTGTATCATGTTCTGGGGCTTAGATGGTTCAACCTGACTTGAAATGGAGACCATTTGTTCTAAGTTGATTTCAATGCCAAGCCAATAGGTCAGTCCTTAATGATGAAGATGCCATTCCAGCCCAGCCTCTGGTGGATAAGCCAAAGTTAATTAACTCAAGTCACATAGTATAGAAAACAGATGCTTCTCTCGTGTTGCAGAAATAAATGCTTTGTGTATGGATGTGTTCTGTTTTATTCAAAGAATAACAAGTTAGAAGTTAAAATTGTAAGTTTTTCACAGTTGAGCCAGCCTTTAGTAGTGATGACAGAAGCATGAATTTATATAACAAATTCCAGCAAGAGCATGGAAAAATGAATTATCCCCTATATCTCTTACCTTGGCTCCAGGCCAGGCCTAGGAGATTTAGTTTTAAATCTGGACTGATCCAAGTGCTGATCCATTCCAATGCAGACCTAGGAGTTCCAGAACAACACCAAGGTTATTTCTAATCTATAGGATCCCTGGAGACGCCTCCCAGAAGTGTACATCTGCATCATATGTTTGGATTCAGTTCTTTGGCCAGCTTGCAAATGGCTTAAGATTAGATTGTTCTCTAGAGGTATGTTGTTAGGTGCACTGTTTATCTGGTCATCCATCTAAACATTCATTCAGAATTACAATCCTTGCTTTTCCTCAATTGTGGCAGGCTAAAGGTAGAATAATTGCATGGTTCTGATCTCTTTTCAGAATTAATGGCTGTTTGATAAGATAAAGATGTTACCATCTAGTAGTACAACTACAAATTCAGTAAACAGAAGTCTTTCATCTGATAATGTCTGGTATTTTTCTCTTCTGAATAAATGTGAAATAATCCATGTTTGGCTTTCCTTTCTGTTAGACTGAAAATGATGAGAATGGCCAAGCAGAAAACTTTTCCATGGACCCACAGTTGGAGAGGCAAGTGGAGACCATTCGCAACCTCGTAGACTCCTACATGTCTATTATCAACAAATGTATCCGAGACCTAATTCCAAAAACGATAATGCATCTTATGATCAATAATGTAAGTGATTATAAACTGTCTCATTTTAACCTCTAACCCATCCTAGTGTGGAAATTGCTCACATTCTCTTCAGCTTCTTTGTGATATTTTCTGGATGGTCGAAATACCTATCACCTAGGCTTATCAATTTCCATTACAAGTGGTAAGTGAATGACGAGTGTAAGAGAAGTTAAGAAAGAAAACATAAAACTTCTAGCTACAGTACAGTGGTATTCCCTATTGGCTGTCTCCTCTAGAAGGGTGCGAATTTGCTTACAATAAAGCAGAGCAAAAATACTCTAGTCAGGGTATAAATTAGTTGCAAAGCCAGCAATAAAACCAGATACCCTGGCTCCTAGACTTTGAGATTAAAGGCAAAAGATATTTATTCTCTTCTACATATACACACATACTGAATATGGTAATATGATTATTTTCACCTTCTAAAAACTATGGAATGCTATTTTAACCTGGGAAAGGGCTTTTTGCCCTGTCTGCTTGGCTACAAAGTCAGTTACCTTTTCTAAGGTAAAGATGATAGAGCCACGGATCTCAAAGTGCCTGCTAGACTAGCCATCAGTTGATCTATATTGCATAGAGTCTCTCCCTTTTCATGGTTATTTTTATAGCAGTCAGAAAATGATACTTAAATTACATGGTCTGGTTTGGTCCTTTTGGTAGCTACTTTGTTAAAGCATAAATAACATCACAATTTGTTTGAGAACTTATCTTTTAGATAAGATAGGCTATAATGAGGTGTTTTATAGCAGGCTTTTCTGACTCTTGAAAAGTGAGACACCAACGATTTTATTCCTAGTTATCTTCTAAGGACACCTTCTTATTTAAATCAATGATATATTATGAGCATTTGCTTGTAACAAATAAAAATTAGATGGTAAAGTACTGAAAAGAGCCCCACACTAGAATTTAGGAGAAACCTGGATTCTATGCTTGGCTCTGCTACAGACTCTGTTAACCTAAGACAAATCCTTAACTTCTTTCTACCTATTTCCTCCATATGTGAAATATGAATCATAGAAAAAGTACCTGGCTTAGGGATTTGTTCCCCAAGACAGTATATATGGAAGTACAATGAAAAGTATAATTGTAAGAAACTAATATGGCTGCCTACTTAAGAATTGTAAATAGCCATTATCCATATATAAAGATTCCTTTCAAAATTCTAAGTATGACAGTCCATTTGTTGTTCATGATCTATGAGTTTCTTGACTTTAAGAAGCCCCAAACAGTCACGGGAGCAATCTTGTTTTTAACTCACTGTATTTTTGTACACATTTCATTTATTCAAACAAGGTTAGTAGGATGCCTTGAAGCATCAGCAGCAGGTAAGGAATGTATTGCAAATATATTGGAAACTATAAATTATATACTTAAGCTTGGTCAATGGCCTACTGTGTGACCTGAAGCAAATCATTTGGCCCCTCTGAGTTGAACTCAGTCACTTCTAAAACTACAGTAAGAACCCTGAACTACCCCACAGGGTTGTCAGAGAACATCATAAGTGTGACTATATGCCATTTTGAAAAATATAAAGTACTAAGCAAATAGTCTATTTTTTAAATTACCCTCTTAACTTCACTTAAATGAGTTCAGGTTGTTCTGCCATGGAATCCAGGCACTTGCTTATTTAAACATTTTCCTGATTAAGTATCATTTATCTTTTCACTGTTTTACTGAGAGTCATTAGTGCTGCCATCAGTTCAAACGCTGCTCTGCTCTGCACTGTATTAAATCATCAGCACAGGAAATAGCACTTCCTGTCTATAGCTGTGAGGAGTGGCTTGACATAAATTAGTTAAAAGGAAAAAAAAACCTGTTGCAGATCTAACCTACTTTCACCTTCTCAAGAAACACACACACACACACACACACGCACGTGCGCGCGCGCGCGCGAGGGTAATTGCCCTCACTCCTCACTGGTGTGCTCACTTGCTTCATGAAATGGCGAAAGCCCCACCTACAGGGTATTACCCATGGAAGTAAAGTTCTGCTAATTGTCTCCAGGGAGACCTCACATAAGAGTCATGAGAAAGAAGACTTCAATTAAGATCTGATCTCCAAGGTCAAACCTTGAAGTAGAGATTAATAGGAATAAGGAGAAAGCAAAAACATTATGTAATGCTGGATTCTTATGAAGTTATGGTTATCTTTGTTTGAATTTAACTTTTCATATCTACCAGAAAATAGTTTTACACATCTAGGATGACTGCTTTTCTTTGGGTATTATTTTATCCACTTTTTTACTATATATATAAGAGTATATAGTTTTATATATATAATATATATTTTAATTTTATATATGTAATTATGTATATGTAAAAATACAAATCCCTTTTTAAAAATGTACTCATATTCTCATGGCATGTTATTGTACAGAACGTCTGAGCCCTTTTTGTTCATTCCAGAAGAATTTGTTCATTCCCGTTGAGTACAAGGAACAGAAACACAGTGAACACCCAGCACTGTGTCATGCATATGTGTTGACTTTTTTTTTAATTTAAAGTGAAGAGATCTTCAAGTGAGAGAATTAATCATAGAATCACAACAAGAAAACAAATACTTTGACTCCTTATTCTGAATTCCATCCACTTAACCCTGCTGTTTCTATAAATGGTTGTGGGTGAGAAAGCTAGCTGTTCCTCTAGAACCAATAAATGCCTAAAACCGGGTCCTCTATTTGTTGACTATCACTACTGAAAGTGGTGCTGTGGCCTTTCCTCTCTGAAATGGGAGTGACTACTCTGCCTTCTGAAAAAGAATATGTTTCAGCCAACTTTCATAAAGTTCAGAATTTGGTGGGCAGTTTCCTTTGAAAGTTTACATTAAGCGTTCTGCCACTCAAGTCTCCATATGGAATTGTTTAAGAAATTTAAAGCCAGCAATAAATGCCTCCCCTCAGACATACTGTAAGCCTTTGTCTATTGAAATGCAGCAGCTGTTTCATTGCTTAAACATACCAGGTAACAGCAGCACAAAGAAATAGCAAGTTTACGACAGGCGGTTGTTCTAGACAGGCTACGGGCAAAGAAACAGAGTTTTGTTCGGTACATTAAAGAAAACACACATATAACGCCCCACAGCAAGCATATTTTGATGGCCTCTTCTCTGTAGCTCACACCACCAGAAGTTCTCCATCAGAGAATCAAGAAAGTGGATCTAGTTTTATTTGAAAAGTATTACTGGCTAAGTGGCACACACTTCTGTGTTTGAACAGAATAGCCACCTGCTGGGTACTCATGATTTTGTCCAGTTTCTAAATGAAGAAATTGAGGCCCCAAGAGGTTTAAGTGACTCACCCAGAGGGTTCATTTTACTTGAAGATTTAATTAGGGTTTGTTTGAATATGAGAAACAATGTTTTGTATCTTAACTAGTAAGTAGTTTAAAACATCTTTCCTCATATTCAAACAAACCCAGATAATACAAAATAGAATGTAAAGTTTTTTATGAAACATTTTAAGAACCAAACTTGAAACCTAGAAGCATTTCACACTTGGAGCCTGTGCCCCTGGACCCCTGGAGGTCCATGTTCACTCTCCTTGGCCATTGATGCTTTGGTGGAAAATTAGTAACATGTGCCCTAGTTTCAAAACTTACTGTAACTTTAATGTGTGTGAAGTAGAGTGTTATTTTAAATTTCGTTATTTGAGGGAAAAGTGCATCTTAAATGCCAGAGCACTGATTTGTTTCCACGGGTCAAGAATTCTGCATCCTGCTCAAGAAACAGATCCTGACTAGGACCCAGAAGCCCCACTCTTGCTCCCCCTCCCCTATCACTCCCCACCAAGGGTAACACTCCTGCTTTCTTACACTGTAGATGAGTTCTAACTGTTCTTGAACTTTGGAATCATACAGTACGTACTTTTTTGTGTGTCTCTCTTCTTTTCTCGACCTTTGTGAGTCAAAGGATGTTACTTTTAAAAAAAAAAAAATAGAAGGAAAACTTCGTTGGGCTTTAGCAAAATGAAATCCCTCGGAAATGTAAAGCAGCCTTAAGCGGAAATGAGAGAATTGTGAGATCTCAAAGAATCACAAAATTCTACCCAAGTCCCTCTCTAAAACTAAACAAAATTAAACTTCTCAATTAAATTTTTATGTGCGTATTCATGTGAATGAGAGTTAATCACCGTCCCATTCTGTAGTTCCTACTGTCTCAAAACAAAGATTTTAAGGAAATGGTCTCCTTAGTAAACTGAATGGTATGAAAACTCTATAAATGCGTCTTCTATTTGTGAAGGCTTTAAAATGGTTTTAGTAATAAAGACAAAGAAAGTTAAAGATCCAAAAATACTGCAGGTTGCTAGAGAAGGGTTAAAGTAAGAAAGAGAGGAAAACATGTGGAACGTTTTTAATGACCTCACATTCCTTTACACTGAGCAGAACGACATGGTGCAGTAATGCCTGTTTATCTAGCCTGTAGAGTTTGAACTGGAATGAGGTTTTGTGTGTGAGAATTTTTTGGTGAACCACACAAAGATGTATAGGTTATAAGGTGTTATAATTAAAGGCATAAATATTATTTCAAATCTCACATCCAAGTATAATTAGTTTATGTCATGTTCTGTGAGGTATTTTCTAAATGCTATCATGTAAAAGGGATCCACTTGCCCTCCAACTGTGCAGAATCCTTGGTTTAAATATTTGTACCATTGACATACAAACTGCTCAGAAAGTCCCTGAAGTGTCTGGAAACTCCCCGAAGTCCCCCACCTTTGTTCCAGTTGTAGCATTAGAAAGGGAGGCTAGCAGGAGGAGAAGAGTCTTTCTAGAAGTTTTCTTAAGTGCAAAATAAAACGTTAACTTATGCTTTATGTTGAACTATGTCACTTGACGCCAGCACTGTTGCACTAGCTTCCTACCTCTTCATACCTAACGCCAAGTTAGACTATGTACTGTAAAAAGAATAGCTTTTGTTGATGGAGCACTGACTAAATGCTAGGCATCATGCTAGGCAATTTATATGCACTCTTTCACTGAATCCTTGTACCAACTCTTTTATTTTTTTTCCTTCCACCAACTCTTGAGGCAGCTCCTACCTTTAACCTCATTTTACAGATCAGGAATCTGAAACTCAAAGAGGTTAAGTTATTTGTCCAAGAACAATAAGTGTTAGAGCTAGGACTCAAATTCAGAACTGTCTGATTCCAAAGAATATGCCCTTAACCACTGTGCTATATTGCCATTTTCTCTCATGCTAAAATTATTCATATTATTTCAGAACATTGCCAAATCTTTTGGATAGTAGGCAACTATCCAACTATCCATCTATGTTACAGTTTTAGTGTGTAACATTTTGATGTGGAAGAGTTGATTCAAGGCAGATCTTTGATCAAAATGCTGAAGCAGGCTCTTACTATTTTATTTCGTGGTTTGTTTGACAGTTGCTTCTTAATTCAGATCTGCTTTAAATCTATTCTTGGAAGGATCTTCTTTTAAATTGTGTTTAATAGATTCTAAGTGATACTCCAGGAAGATGTAAAGCTTCAAAAGAGCTTAACCCAACTGATGGTCAATGCCAGGAAACTTGTCTGGTTTTGAGTTTGGAGTTGCACCATCTCTCCAAGTGGATACACACACCTCACAGTGGAAGATTTGTGCAAGCGTGCATGACTCCTTGGGTACCTGCAAGTGTGTTTGGCAGTAAATAAATCTTCAAGGAGGGGAATGAAATATTTCTTAAGCCAAATTTACTATCTTCTCTAAATCTGACTTTCCTTGACTTCCCCTCACCCAAACCTCAATGCCTGAGGTGTCTTTGTTCCTTTCTTTGTTGCCCTTCACATCCAAACAGCACCAAGTCCAGTTGGTTTTTCCTTTATAATGTCATTTCTATCTGCCCATATTTTCTATGCCACTTACTAAATTAAACCCTTATCATCTCATAAATGATCTGCAATGGCCTTCTGACAGATTTCTTTATCTCTACTACCACACTTGCAAATTATTTTCCAATCACAGCCAGATTGATGTTCCTAAAACTCTCTTTTATTATTTCACTTACTTGTTTTAAAAGCCTTCCATGGCTTCCCATTGCCAAGTGGATAAAGTTCAAACACTTTTCCTTGACATTCAAGGCCTTGACATCTGGTCCAGGGTTATCTGGCCAAATTTACCTTCCACAGCTATCACACATAAACCTTCCCTTCCACCAGACAGTTGCCCAAATACGTCTTGCGTATTAGATTGCTTCCACATTTAAATCACTCCTGGTTTACAGAACATGTGCAGGGAACACTTTTTATTTCACCACAACAAAGCTGTGATTTAGCTGAATTTTCTGATTAGTAGAATTATCTACATGGTTTGATACCTTTAAAAAATAGTGAAGCTATGTGTTTTAGAGTCTTGTCATCTCTGAGTTACAAATGTAACTACAACCCAGGAATTTTGAGCATCTGACAGGTGTTCTGTTGTCTGCTTGAATTAGTAACAATTAAATGTACTGGACTTTGGCCTTTCTTAGAGCCAGTGACTCTAGATAAGCACTAGCTTTCTCATTTAACAGAGAAACTGAAAAATCCAAGTTGCTTTATTTTTCTAGGCTTAAGTTAATTGGCATACTTGTGCACCACACTAAAATAATGATGCTTAAACATAAATTATCATTTCTAAGCACTCAAAGTGAGGTAAGGGGGTGAATGGAAAGAGCACTGGACTTCAAGTCAGAAGATTTGGGGTTCAACTTAATGTTGCGTGACCTTGGGCAAGTTACTTAAACTCTCTGAAGTCCATTCAGTTCCTTCATCTGTAAAATTGGGACAATATACATTTCATAAGTATGCAGTGAGAATTAAATCAGATAACTTGTGAAGGCACATTGGATTTCATTGATTCTCACATTCACTTTTTTTCACATTTAACATTTCTAACATGAAGATGCATGTTACACTCAATGACATCTCGGCATTCTGTTGTAGTTTAGTTGATGGTGTTTTTTTCTTTCTTAGTGGCACATAAAAGACTGGTGTGTCTTAAAATCAGTGGTGTCTTAGACTTGACGAAATATAACGATTGGTTCTCTCTCCCTCAGGGCTGCACAACATATGCATCGTCTCCATTCTCATCCTGCCACAAAATGCCCCTCCCCTGAGACTCACACGAATTGTTCGTATTTTAGTTTGTTTTCATATATCTGTTAACTATGGAACCTTATGTCAGTCCTCATCACTGTTAAGCTCTAGAAAGCAGAGAATATATCGCTTTTTCTTTTTGTAAATCAACTTGCATAATTATATACGATTCTGTATTTAATAATAAATATTCACTTATTGGTGCTAATTCCACTTTTGAGACAACACTGAAACCTGGGGTCTTAATAGTATTCCAGTGATTTTGGTAAAAGCTAGGTAAAGAGCTGGGAATACCAAGGAAGGCATAACTTGTGTTATTACATAGTTTTCTGTGTGTCGTTGTTTCCTGTTGAAAATACCACTGCTTACCTCCTGGTACCTTCCCTTGTCTATATATAAGCCAAGCAGCCTCAGACAACATTGCAGAAATGCTTGTACAGCCAACAGGCCCTATTCTGGCGATGGTGAGGTTTGGCCCTCTTTTCAGCTAATCTATGTTTTTCTTTACTGTCAACAGCCATAAAACAGAGAGGAAAACTGTTATTGGCATTGGGAGGTTAATGAAGAAAATAAGCGTAAACAGATGCACGATGCATCCCTTTCCCCAGAGTGGACTTTTGTGGCCTTTGTCCACAGGCTCTGAACCAGTTTATCATTCAATCGCTCATTCATTCCCATTTTTTACTTTTCTGTGGTGACCTGGCAGGTTAAAGATTTCATAAATTCTGAGCTCCTAGCACAGTTATACTCTTCAGAGGACCAAAATACTCTGATGGAGGAATCTGCCGAGCAGGCTCAGCGCCGGGATGAGATGCTTCGAATGTACCAAGCCCTTAAAGAAGCCCTCGTGGTCATCGGCGACATCAACACAGCCACGACGTTCACGCCCGCACCGCCGCCGGTGGACGACTCCTGGATCCAGCATTCCCGCAGGTAAGAAGATGGCTCCACATCACCGGAGGCCTCCCAGCTTGTCCAGTGTCATTTTCTGAATGTGCTCCCCTAAACCAGTATGAACCTAAAGAAAGAGGAAAAAAGATATTTAAGTCCAGGAGCGAGAGAGAAGGTCAGATGATCCCAACCGCTTTCAAAATCAAGCACAAAATCGTTGGAGACGCCTCATAGATTAACTGTGTGGTTTCCTTTACTCATAGAACTACCTGTTAGATCTGTGGCAAAGAACTACAAGACAGAGCTGCCAAGTAAACTATGAAAAACCTAACAAACTTTTTATCTTAGGTATTGGCATATCCCAATGATCTGTACTGTTCTAGGGTGTGATGGCTTAGGAGTGAATATGATTTGAACCTAATACATTTTTAGAAGGTGTCAAATTCAGAACCAGGCAGATCCATCTCCTGACCCTAAACATGGTCCTAAAGTAAATCGCTTGAGGAAATTGGATCCCAAAGATTACAGGTGGGGAATTCTGAAGTGTGTCCATATTCCATTGGAGATCAAAGAAGCCCAACTAAGAGAATTGGGGGCTGACTCACATGATAACTTCTTTTTGAAAGGGCTATTTTATCTTGAAGATTATGAGTTTGGAGGAACTAAGTAATTGGCAGTGGAAAGAATCAGAACATGAGAAATTCCTTAAAAATTTATTGACTTAAATAACTTTGTGTTACACATAATTAAAAAAAAAACCTTTACACTTAAAAAAAAAAAATCAAGCGCAATATATCCTTACATTGGAACGTTATACAGCCATTAAAAAGAGTAAGTTCTTTAAGTAGTGAAATGAAAACACAGGCCAGTTAATGTGAAGCTTAAAAAAAAAATGTTAAGTTGTAGAACGCTGTGTACAAAAAAGCAATGTATGTATATATATATATATATATAGAGAGAGAGAGAGAGAGAGAGAGAGAGGGGGAGAGAGAGAGAGAGGAAAGGTATTGCAGAATATAGTTAAAAAGGATACCCGGGAAAATATGTTGGTTGTCTCCACAGAGCAAGGGGGGAGGGGAGGGAAACTTTCTTTTCACTATTTACCCTTCTACACCATTTAACATCCCTAACGCGTGTCTGAGTTAGTCAGAAAATACTTTTTAAAAAGCAGTCAGTTATGAAATATTTTTTAAGGATGAATTCCAGCGGAAAGGAGGATGGGCAAACTGCTGTCGGTCTCTGCCCCCAGGTCCCCGCCTCCAAGCCCCACCACCCAGCGGAGGCCGACGCTGAGCGCGCCCCTCCCGCGGCCCACGTCCGGCCGGGGGCCCGCACCCGCCATCCCCTCCCCGGGACCCCACTCGGCGGCGCCTCCAGTGCCCTTCCGGCCTGGCCCGTTGCCTCCTTTCCCCAACAGCAGCGACTCGTTCGGGGCGCCTCCACAGGTTCCGTCTCGGCCCACCAGGGCCCCTCCGAGCGTCCCAAGGTGAGTGTTCTGCGCGAGGCCGAAATCAGGGCCACGCTCGTCGGTTCTCTTCTCATAGCCTGACAGACAAAATTGATTTGGAAAAGAAAATGGTAAAGATACTGTCATACACGTTTTCAGCTTTCCCTCCGGGAGGGGGATCATGGGAAGATTGCTGAGCCCGTGACACCATTTAGAAACCAGTATATGGCCTAAACCTCTCCTTTCTCAACTGGCACAAACTAAATGGGACCAAAGAAACCTGGGTCCAGATGAATGACGTTTTGGCAGCTGTTTGTAGAATTTGACGGAGACCTTTGAAATGAAGGAGCCGTGGCTGGGTCGCTGCAAGCTGTGTGCTCCCTAGGTCACTGGGGCATCACCAGCTAAGGCCTGGCCTTCTCTATTACCAGAGGAGTTCTAGAACACCACTGACTTCAAGGAATATTATCTATCTGCCCTCTGAACTTTGACCCTTAAACCCAATATTATTAACTTTAATGTAGGCTGAGTAACATTCTGGCTGGTTAATCTGTGATTGTTTTTTAAAAAGCTATGCATAGAAATTTTAACACAGGCATATAATTGCTGTGCGCAGTCACTGATAATATATATAAGATAGAACACTGTACATTTGAATAATACATTTGGCATTTGTAAGCAGATTGTCAGGCTTAACTGTGAAACAAAATAGCTAATAAATAAGTAGAACTTGAAATATGTATACATATAGTTGAAGCTATATTCTAACCTTCATACATTTATGGTCAATATACTAATAAGAGATTTTGAAAATAGAGGGAATTAGGGTTTTTTCCCTCAACATCAGAAATTTAAAAATGAAAGAAAATAGCCCATACAGAAAGTTAGTTTTTTAGAAGTTCAATTCAGAGGATTAAAATATTTGTATACTCCATGAAGGAAAACCTTACTATGCAGGTACCATAAAAAGAGAAGTGAGTTCTGCCCACCCATGAAGCCTGAGTCACCTCACCCTCTGATTTCAGTACTTACATTTATTTTGATCTTCAGGCTGTTGGGTGTAATGAAGAGAAGAAGGGGCATCTTAACCCACTAAACAAAGGGAAGTGTAGAAGGAATAGAAGGAGATGTGGAATCAGAAGACCTGGTTTGCCACAGGCATTGGGCCACTCATTTAACTGAGCCAGGAGTTCCTCATCTATGAAATAAAGACATAACAAGGATGTGGCCCAAATCATATGAGATGAGGTATTTGAAAGAGTCTCACGAACTGTAAAGCGCTGTGGTTGTTACTGCCATCATGATTTTGGTCCCCATCAAAGAGGATATATGTACTCTCAAACCTATGTATTTTTTTTTTTCTAACCTCAATAGGTTTGGCTTATAATTTATTTGGAACTGAGCTGAATTTCTCGTAATAACAGTAACAACAGCTAGTATTTATTGAGATCTCAACGTATGCTAGGCACTGTCCTAAGAGCTTTGCAGGTACATTTTTGTTTAATGCTCACAACAACCCCATGAGATAGGTTATTATCCGTTTTACAGACGAGGCACAGAGGTTAAGCACCTTGCCCAAGGCTGCTCAACCAGGCCCGAATCGAGCTGGGCTTTAATCCCAAGCAGTCTCCTAACCATGTCGGGGTTTCTCCACCTCAGCACTACTGACATTTTTGTTGTGGACGTTGTGCTGTGCGTTTTAGGATGTTCAGCAGCATCCTGGCATCTACCTAGTGGATGTCAGCTGCACTCCCCCAGTTGTGACCACTAAGAATGTCTCTAGACATTGACACTGGGGGTGGGGGGAGGGGCGGGTGGATAAGGGGAGAGGTTAGGGTTAGGGTTGAAAAGGCTTGAGAACCCTCCCCTGGAGAACCACTGCACTGCAGTATTCAAAAGACTGTCCCTTCCATGTAAACAAGCATAAAGGTCAGCATTGAGCTTCACTACACACAAGATTAAATTATTGTTTTAGGAAACTTAAAACTGACTGGGAAAGGGTCTGCCGTTGTGCCAAGAAGGTGTGGAGGCCATTGGCGGGGCTGGTGGGGGCGGTGGCGGGGGTGTTGAGCGTGGGAAGATGGGAGTCCCATACAGGGGCCTTAAAGTCGGCTATTTTGTCTGTTTAGCTATAAGAAGGAACTAGAGCAACCTGGTGGTGCCTGCCTTCAAGAATGAAAGTGCATGTCTTTGCCTGCTCGCTTGGCTGCTTTACCTCTCGGTTTCAGATAAGCTGGCTTGCCAATACCCTTCAGAGATAACTGTTGAATGCTAAATTGATTTGTTAAGCCAGGTGGAGTCACCCTTGGTATTTCCCAGCTCACACGCACACAAGGTAGCCAGCAGGAATCGGGCTCTGGAGCCTCTGCTGGAGAAGGGAAACTGCCAGGTTTCAGGCACCTGCTTTGGGGAATTTATAGGACAACAGTGTGTTATTCAAAATTTCTGGATTATTCTCAGGTTAGAGCCAGAGTTAACTTGATCTGGCCTTGCAAAGAGTCTCAAAAGTAAAACAGAAATGAGGGTTCAGAGTAAAAGAGGAAAATTGGTGGTTTTTGCTGAGCCTTCCAGTTTCAGCGCCGGTTCAGCGCACTGGGAGGGAAATCCTTGGGGG
Source organism: Balaenoptera borealis (assembly GCF_965194805.1). Lineage (NCBI taxonomy): Eukaryota > Metazoa > Chordata > Mammalia > Artiodactyla > Balaenopteridae > Balaenoptera > Balaenoptera borealis. Next base: position 58,249,808 of record NC_138860.1, on the reverse strand, counting down.
GACCGGGGGGGGGGGGTCACCTGAGAGAGAGCAAGAAAGACTTTGTTAGGATCCTTATGCCTATTAAAGTTTAGCTTTAGATGGAGAATTCTGACCACGTAAAGTCTGTTTTTAATAAAAGCCAGGGCAGGAATCCTACCAAATGCAAGCCAGAAATGGGGTTTAAGATTTCAAAAAAAGAAAGAGAGAGAAGGAAAGGGAGACAAAGATAGAAAGAAAGAAAGAAAAAGTTGAGAGAAGCTCTTGTTGAAACTTCACCTTGTTCCATTTATTTATATACTCTCTTTTCCCTCCATGACTTGCCTCCATTTTCTCTATTAAAAACTAAAATAACTCGAAATGCCATTATCCATCATCTCCAGAAAAACAACCCTTAGGTTTCCGAGAAGGAAGTTTAATTTTTTCTCCAGTTTTTTGCTTTCTTAAAGGCCCTTTCTCCCCTTTTATCTGAAACCAGAAACTCATAACGTGACAAGACAGCACAAGCAGTGTCCTGCCGGCTCCCTGTTGGGCTTTAATATTACAAACGCAAAAACTGAACTTTTAGAGGCAAAAGATTCTGCCACTCAGCGTGTGCCTGCGCATAGTTTTCTTCTGGATAATTTGTGATTTCATTAGCAAGTTGTGATCTTCACTTTTAAGAGCATAGATTTATTGTAACCCTATTCAGATGTAATGAAAGCACCTGCGATTGTACAGAAACCATGAGTGTTCTGCTTTTTTTAAAAAAATGATTATTATTGTATCTTTCCATTCCAATGTAAAGGAAGAGGAAGGAGAGAGGCTGGTCGAGTGGTTTTTGGCCCAGTTTTTCTCAGCTGCTCAAGCTGTTCTGGTTTATGTGCATGGAGACTTTCAGTGAGGGCTAGAAATATCGCACACTGCATGCCTGTTTTAATTAACTCCTCCTGAACTAGGGGAGCACCTCTATCCCAAAGAGCCTCACCAGCACGGATGCTTCTGCCATTAGAAAGTTAACTGTACACAAATCTGATTTGTGGAACACTTTCTGTTGCCAGAATGTTTGGTGTGTCCCCTCCCCTCTCACCTCTATCAACTTCTCTGAAGCGGCTGAAACCCAGTTGGAAAATCCCAGCCAGTCGTGTCCTTGTTGAGCAACATGATGTTAAACAGACATCAGTACCTCTTTAGGGACCCTATTCTCTTACTTGAAGATTCTAATCTTCACCAAACACTAACTTTAGGGCTGATGTAGCTATTTTCGGTTACAGCTTCTTAAAATTAGCTAATTGGGAATCACAGCCTTTGACATTAACAGAACAAATTAACTGAATCAGAGTGTGTTTTTCCTGGCAACAGCCCGACTCTGGCATTATTTCACTCATTTGTCTTCTCCCCTTTCCTTGGACTAGGCTATTTTGCAACGGTCAAAAGGAGATAAGGGTGGGAGGAAGGGTCTCTATCCAAGGAAAAGCAAACTTCATTTACCTCATCATCCAGTCTCCTATTTAAAAAAAATTTTTTTTCTGAAAAATAGAAGTCCTTTCTTTTAACCAGCCCTGTCACCAAGTCTGATGGTGTCTTTTAAAAATGACAAAAGTGAATCAGAGGAAAGGACTTAGCTTTTACTCCAGCTCATTCACATGACAGAAACACAGCATGGAAACCAAGAAATGCTCCACAGAAAGAGTCTCTGGTGAGGCCCATGGTGAAACTGGGGTCCCTGCACTGCAGAGACAGCCCTGGAATAGCATCAAGGTTATCCCAGGGCCTCCCACTTATGCTCCTTCCATGACTTATAAAGTTTCCCTGACTTGACATGCACACTTTGAGAGTCTCATCACAGCCCCACATTCTCAGTAATTTACTACTCAGCCAACCATGGCAAAAGGTACATCAGTTTCTCTACATGAAGAGACAATCCATGCACTCATGTTCTTTTCTTTACAGAGGTAAAAGCCATTTGGTTCTCTTTACAATTTAGTTTAATCTGGTTTTAAATGTTTGACCCTGATGCTCTTCTGTACCATATCTCTTTTACGTATTTTATATGTTGATTTAATTGGCAGCTAACACAGAATCCCTTTCACCTAGGGATAAGGTCTCCCTGTTTTGTTTTGTTTTGTTTTGTTTCGTTTTGCTTTGTTTTCAGCCAGTCCCCCGAATTTTGAGTAAGAGCAAACCCATGATTCTTATGAGTGTGTCTTTGCATCCCTAATATCAAGGTTTGGTGCCATGAAGGATGAAGCTGCCGAGCCTTGAAGTTGTGGGCTCAGGGTTCACGGACACTTAAGCGACTTGTGGGACTAGCCTGTCTGACTCCCCAACAGTCGTGTACTGGAAACACCCTGACTTACTTCCTCCTCAACAGCCCTCTAAAAGTACGACTTCTTTTAGCAGCTGAGTGTCTTTGGACAAGTGATGAATTCATCTTGTGATTTCTGATTTCAGCCATGAGCTTTCTATTTTCCTCGACATCCTTCTCCTTTAAAGAACAAACAAATAAAAATATGATTAGGTGTTCTGATTTTTCAGGGAACAGTTTTTATATTTAGCAACTGGATTTAAAAGTCAAGCAAGGATTTTTACAAAGTATAATCGCTGAGAATAGAAACAACTTTGAGGCGTTCTTTCTGATTCTTAATATTTAAGGCATCTCATGAGGCTACTATGTAACAAAATTAGTTACAGAAATCCCAAATGTAATTAATAATTTGTTGCAGGTTTAACATGAGTTGTCACGATGCTTAACATATTGTAATGAAAATGGGAATTTGGCCACAAGCTGCTCACTAAAGAAAAACGTGCAATTTAATCTGAGCCCCACAATTAGATATTTCATCAAAATCATTCAAATGCCACAGTGATTCTGGTTGTAACATAATAATTCACTGAAGTGAATCAATGGTTAATGTCAAAGGTTTTCATTCTTCAGGTCTTGGTTTCATTCTGGTTCAAGTGGAAGTAAAATTAGCCTGGTGGTTTCCTTCTTGGGTATAGCAAACTTGAGTCTACTTTACACAAACATCTCCATCCCGCCACAGTCCACAATGACTGGCAGTCTGTTTAGGCAAGGCCCAGGAATTTGGGAGCTTTGCAGATGTGTCAAGGTAGATTTCAGATTGCCTTTCAGTTTTCAATGTGCCCCTTATCTTACTTTTCCAAACATCTGATGGTGCGGGAGGGTACAAGAACACGGAAAGTAAGAAAGGATCTACATGAGGCAAAGTACAAACAGCAGAAATGCAGACAGGCAGCAGGGCAGTAAATATAACAATATACCATATACCATACCAGCCCCATGCTAACTTGCATTGAGTTAAGGGAACAACTGCTTCCATGTCCCACGACCAATAATAGCAAATAGCTCTGTCATTGTTCTCGTTTGGCGCTCTAAATTGCTAAACTTCAACAGTGTAGGGAAAGCCTTTCTGAGTTTCAGGGTACCTAATCCTGCCCCTGGTTTCACCTGATTGAGGAAGACAGCCAAGACGGGAGTCTGGCACAAGAGCCACTGACCAGTGAAAAACGCACAGCCAATAATTATTATTCTTCCTGTAGCCGGTCAGCAGCAAACTGTCACCAGTTGGAATCTGCTGAATGTTCCTATATACGAGTTGATGTCAGCTCAGAGAAAAGAATTCTGCCCAGTGTAAGCAGACCCACAGTCTTGTAGACGCACACAAGCTAGTACTTCTGTTTCATCACTGCCCTCTTTTGTCTCCCTCACTGTAAGAAAAGAATGATTTTACAGGGAAAATCTTCATTTTCAGGCAGTTGTGGTCAGATGGCATGTTTTTCAATGACTTGAGAGATTCGTGGCACAACATGATCCATGGCTCTTTCACCTCTAAATTTTATATAAGCAGCAAACTCCAAGAATGAGCTGCTGGACACCTCTTCCTCCCTGTGACTTATCAGCTACGAGGAAAAATTAGAAGTAAAATTTAGCTTACTAGAGCTGCTTTAGCCGATAAATAGCCAGGAAATTAAACATGAAAATGTAAATGCTGCATCTTTCACTCAGAATGTGCTTTACATGCCTCCCTCCAACAGAATGAGAAAGGAGTTGAGGATTTAACTGAGGGTTTGATGGCTTTTGTCTGCTTGTCATAACTTTATTGCTGCTTAAACATAGAATTTTTAAATGCCCAATGTTAAAACCTTTAGCTTACTCTAGCCAACGTATTGTAACCGTTGTCTAGGGGAACCTCTGAATCTAAACATATTAATACCCTTTAGTTGCCAAATGAAATCCACCTGGCTTACCAAATGCTGTTTCCAAAAGAATATTACACTTTTGGTCTGGCCAGTATTTTTAAATGCAGGGGATGGGGGGCGGGGTGTTGGAAATGCATTGGGTTTGCAAGAATCTGCATGTGTACTGATGCCGCATTACCGGTATTTAGGTGAAGTTTAGATCGTGTGGCAACTCTGACCAGAAATACAATTCCTACAGAGGCCAAAGTCCAAAGCCACAAGGAACTGAGGCAGCCTCAGCATGGCACAGTACTTTCTTTTCTTTCTGGCTACTTTTCAGGCATCAGAGCCACATGATAGGCAAACCTGCAAATAACAAGTGCTCTAATTTCTGAAATTATTTTTTAACCATTCCCATAAACACCAGGAAATGTCCACTCCTGTTTTCCAGTCAAAATTATCTGCTCACGTGAATTGTAGAAAGAACACATTCTGTCCAAGGATCAGGAAAAAAATCCTTAATCAAAATGGCAAACAGCAAAATTCTCAATCATTCATGGTCAATGACAAGGCCAGGCCTTCTTGATTTTAATTGCTCAGACACGTGGAGAATTCCAGATCTTTATGAAGTCAACATTTTCCCCCATTGGGATTAGTTTAAACACTGAAAAACAGGATAATACTGTTCTTGCTGCTATTATGGGAACCCAGTAAATATGCAAGTTAATACAAAATTTAGAAATATGCTTCATCCCTTTCCTATTTTTTTTGTTTGTTTTGTTTTGTTTTTGTAGAAAGGCTAATGAACCAACTGAGACAGAGAATAAGCTAAAGACTAGATAACCACCAGCTAGATATACCACCACAAGTGAATCCCCAAGCTTCTATGGCAATGTTGAAAACCAAGAGAAAGGAGACCTCAGGTGGCTTTGAATATGATTTGGAAAATAATCTTATTTTACAATCAAATATACCAGTTGCCTCCACCATGTAAATACTACCTGTATTAGGCTTCAGATTTTCATGATCAGCCTTATCTAAATTTCATTATATTTTGCATTCATCTAGAATGAGACCTTTTATGAGAGTAGGAGATAGGAAAGCCTTTTTAAAGGTATTTTGCAGCCCAAGAACCTAAAATGGAATTATTCCACTTGGGAATGGGTAATTATGTAAGATATATTCTGTACCACGTGTATTTTTTTAACTTTATATTAGGATTACTCTCAAAGCCAGTTTTAAAAGTGAATGAAGTTTTTCCCTCAAATAAATCTCCTCCTAGTCTCGTGTTCAAGGGTCTCCGCCAGAAAGTCTGCACACTGCTTTGCCTTTAGACCACCATTCATGGAGGAAAGCTATAAAAACTGAGGAAAACGTCTACTTATTTTTAAAACAACTAGAATTTCTTCTTGCTTCTTAGTAGTATTGGAAAATATTTTAATAACTAAAATAATAAAACTTCATGTGAGGCCAATTCTACATTAATTATTGCCTCTTGGGGTGGAAAATTAAGGAAACATGAGTAAATGTGTTAACTAGAGAAACCACTGCAGTAATTTCCCTGCACGTATCTGGGTCTAAGGTCACAATAAAATCCATACTGTACATAGCCCTTGAAAGAAAGCAAACTCACAGTTTTAGCTCTAACAGTAGTAGTATCAGAACACTCAGGACTGAAATTAATGGACCATAAAAATCCCTGTGATTCATCAGTAGAATTTGATTAACCTACTTAAATGCTCTACAGTTCAGTTTAGGGATCTGTAATGAGGATTGTTGATATGATTGCTTGATTTGTTTTAATATTTCAAACACTCTACCCCATTACCATCTTAATACTCGAAAACTAATGAGTATTTGAAAACTCATTTTAAAGCACCGTATCTTTGAATAAACGTGTTGAAATCGTGTTTCTTGCTTTTGCTTAAAACTTTGGTGTGTGATTGATGCCACCTTGTAGATTTCCCTCTTTTTTTTTTTTTACTGTACTCACCTCCTTCCACCCGGGACCTTTTCTATTTGATACATAGTGTTTATCCAGTCTTCTAGGTGTCCGAACAACACATGGGGCACTCATACCAATGACCATTGTTACTGTGTTGTTCCCTTCCCTGTAGAGCAAGAAATTTCAGCAAAATATTCTTGACAGTCACAAGGGATCTTTGCAATTTACAAATACTTTCACAGTCTCCAGAGACTCTTCAGGTTTCTGTCAAAATGATGTCATTTTTATCATTAGAGTTAACTTTTCTGTTTTTTCTATAGATTTCATACCACTTATTAAAGTGCATTTTGAGGTACAAAAATATGAAGCTAGAATAAGGAAGGTAGCACTGAACGTTGTCTCCAGTCCAGAAAGCAATGTTAAATCCGAAAGGCAAGGTTTTAGGACGTTTCTCTTTACTGCATTCTCACTGCACTCCTGCATTGTACCCCAGTCCTTCTGATTCCCCTTGTCTGTCAGTTGGGCCCTACACCCAGTTATACAGGACAGTCTTCCTTTGGTTGCTTCTGTCTGACACCTGCCTTCTAGCTGTGTTTGGCAGGCCAGCAGGATGAGGTAATAATCAGAAGAAAATGTTCTGGTTCTTTGGCCTCATCCATGTACAACATTATTCAAAACAGTTTTCTGTGAGTGAGAATAGAGTTGCTTTGAGGTCCCTTGGTCTAACATTCTGTGGGGATGTGGAGGAACAAAACTGTAAACTTTTTTGATCCCTTCTAGAGTAGTGGAAATATAAATTATACCTGCCTTTGTCCATTCTCTCAGTGATGTTTACAGACAGATATATGTAGAAATGAGAGCCTTTCATTTGTAAACATTCTGGCTTTACTCTCTCTAAGTCCAGCCATCTTCTTAAGCACAGCTCCCATGGTTGTTACAGTAGTGTTTTCCTAAAAGCATATTTTGTGAACTATTTCTCCAAGATGATGGCAGTTTTTGTAAGACAGATGCCTAAAAGACATATGGTTTTCATAGATTTTTCCGTCTAGACTAGCTTTATTTAGTGACTTTTGGTCTGAATTGGTCTAGTTAAATTTTCTGTAGGAGCTTATATAAAATTTTTAAATGTGGGCATACCACTAAGGTGTAAAACAAAAAGTTTGACTTCTTGTTGGCGAGCGATTAAAAGGGATTGGTTGAAACTTTCCTTCAGGTTAAGTAATTCTGATCGTACTGTACGCCCACTCATCCATTCTTCTCCCACAACACTGTCCAAAATGGAAAGGCTTACCCTAAAAATCCGGTAACTGTTAAATTCATATACTTCTCACTGTTTTCCTGAGTAAATTCTTTGTATTCCAGTTGATGTATGTGAGTGTGTTAGAAAGCTCTAATTCTTTCTGCAGACTCCTTACATGGCCCAGGGGACATATGATTCCTTGCCCTTTTAGCACCAGTTTTTACAAACACAGCATTTCCCTCATTTTAAAAAAACACCCAACAAGCCACTGAGTAAAGGAGACGAACATACAGGAGTTTTCGTAGTGCCTTCAGACACCAATGAAAATTACATTTTAAAATGCGGTTTTTGAGCCGGCATCAAAGACTCATTTAGCAACAATATGACACTTCAAGAGAAAAAGAATAACTTCTAGACTTGCCCAGAAAGCAGCCTTTCGCTCCCTCTTTTGTAAGAGCTAACACCGCAGATCCGTTCCCAGTTTAACTGCATCAGAACGAGGAGACTCGTGGAAGGGAGAAAATGTGGGCCGTTCTCTCTCCACCAGTGTCATCACTTGGCTTCGCACTAAGCATTTAATTGGACTCGGTCACATATTTGTTCACTGACATGGCAGCTTGCAAGGCACACCGCCTCTCTGTTTTTCTGTTTGCTTTCAACTTTTTTGTTTTTAAAATTTGAACTCTAAGGCATGTTAGAGCTCCTCCTGCTGGAATTTTTTTTTTTTAATCACTGGGATTCTAATTAGTAAACGGTAACTCGTCTCCATTTTTTCCACTCGGACTGATATGAGTGACTGGAAAAATACCACGTGGTGCATTTAAAACTGGCCTTTTAATTCACCGGGTATCACAGGTCAGGCAGAAATGAAATGCTGGCACAATGTAAATCTTCTGTAAGTCTTCAAATTCCCTGTGCTCAGTTTTCCCTTGTTGTTGTTCTTACAAAAATAAGAGGAATTGGAAAGTTAACTTTTGCATCAGTATTCCTAATTACATATTTACCCTCTTTGAGATAAGGCCCCAAGTCAGATATCATGCCCGAAAGCTTCTTGCTCTCTATCAGAAAGGGGCAAAAGGTCTTTTCCACCTTTCCAAAGCAGAGATGAATTTTACACTTTCTTATAGAGATCCAGTGTTGCCTTTTCCCTCCCCATCCTTGTTTGTTTTGCTTCTTCTCCCTGACTTGAGATGACAAAGGAATGTGCATCTCAGAAGTAGAAGTTTGCCTCTCCCAGTAGCTAGTTCTTAGCACCTCCTTCCCAGCTTCTCCTCCTTCCCCCAAATGTCTGAGTTGGCCAACCCCTTCCCCTGGTGCCTGGGGTGGGAGTGAGGGGAAGGGCAGGGAGAAGAGGACAGAAGAAGATGAAGAGGGTTAGAAATAGTTTTACCCCAGCTACCATCAATGGGAGTAGGTTTCTACATACAGCATGTAAGTTCTTAGATCTCTTTGGGCATTTCTTGAAAAAGAGAGAGAGGGAGAGAGAAGGGAGGAAGGGAAGGAGGGGGAGAGAGAGAGAGAGAGAGAAAGTCTTCCGAGGGGACACTGCCTAACTTCATTCAATAGCCATGTGCGTGTAAATCTCTTTAAAAACCACATCCTCTCTCTCTATGTAGTTTTCTCATCACTATATTCCTCTTAACCGTCTGCTTCTTTGCATACCTTTTAGTCTTTTTCTCTACCCAACTTATCTGTCGTCAGTGATACAGTACAGAGGCTAAAATATAAAAATTAATCTCAGAAGTAATGCTTTTTAGGAATCATATTTTAAAACAACTAAAAGCCCTCCAGAAGTTATTTGTTTTATGAATTAGGACTTGGAGCAAAACAAGTAATTTTGCCACTTGTGCTAAAGAATAAGATAATACTTGATTTCTCAAACTGACAGTACGTTTTCTAGCTTTTTTTCCCTTCATACATACTATCTCCTATTCCTGGAATGCCAGTCCCCTCCACTTGTTTTGTTTTCTTCAAGTCCTTCCAACCCTCCAACCTCTTTCCATCCCCAGGCTAAGACTCCAGGTGTCCCTGAAACTCTTGAGGCATAATCCTGCCGTAGCACTTACCCAACTGTGGACACTGTTTACTTGTCTCTCTTCCCAGCTCAAGTAGAAACTCCTGGGCAGCGACTGTCTTTATTTCTGTACGTCTAACTCTTAATACAGCACCTAGCACATAAACAGGGCTTATTGAGGTAATGAAAGAAAACAAAATGTGTTGATGCTTGGTGTTTAATCAAAGTTTATTTTTAGAATTAGCCCAATATTTAGTGTATTTTAAGAAGCAATTTAAACACACTTTCTCTCTTGTTCTGTTTTGTTGAAAACCTTGCCTGGCTAATTCTTTTTACAGCTCATAAACTGAGCAGATTTAATGTGGGCAAATCATCCCTTAAGCTGCCTTTTTGCTGCAGCCACAGAAGTGGGTTTATCAGTACCATCCTTACGGGTGAAATCCAAGTCAGATATGTAAAATAAAGTAAGGAAAGTGTGGCAAGGTAGGTTATATTAGCACTTATCTCAGAGACTAAGTTATACTGTATATTATATGTTTGCATCATCAAATAAAAACTGTGGACTGTTTTTCTCCTTATGTTCTTATTTCAAAGTCTATCAATTGATTCATACTTTCCCAATAGCATACATTATAAAATCGTGGGTTCATTTTCACAGGGGAAAGAAATGCTGGCTCTAAAATGTAGCAAGAATCATATTAGAGAATTTTTTGAATCCTTTAAATGGACTCCAAGTTCTCTGTTCTCTCCAACATCTACTGTAAACTATTCTTGGACAGTATCGGCTTACTCTGTTACTAAAGCTAAAAGGCCAAAAATATGCTGGATAGCATCCTATAGTATTTTTGATAATAAATTACAAAATATTATCTTCCATGTGGACAAAATCATGACTGTTTATAGCATTTTTCTGAACTTATTAGCCTTAGATTTTTTAGACGTGTAAAACCTGTTTTTTGAATAAATGCTCAAATCAAGAAGCAAAGCACAACACAATGCTGAAATTTAAAATGCTGTGTCCCATAATCTGTTCTCTTAGAGCAGACATTAGCAAGAGGAAGTCCTGGGTCATAGTTAGTTGCCTTTCCATTTCACCGGGAGGTGTGCTCCTGTCTGATTTATCCTTGGGGATGTTAACTCATTCATGTTCTTGAACTTCTGGTTGGGACACTGCCCCCTGCAGGTGCTGTGGAAGGCTGAGGCAGGGTAAGGAGTAATCTCAGGTTTTAGGAAAGTTTATAACGTTGTTCAGATGCCTTAAACTTTGAAAAATGATGCAAGGATTAAGTAATTCAAGAGGGTCGTGGAGAAGTGAGGCGTTTCAATTCCTGGGAAGGAGATAACTATGGGCATCTCCCAACTCAACTGATTCTAACGCCACCAGAGCCATTTTTGCCTGGAGCCACTCTAGAGCCGAATGCAGCGGAGTGCACTGTGGGAGGCGCTCTTCACAATTTTAGAAAACTCAGAAGCAGTTTTTGCTTTTGTTCTCTTTTGTTTTCTAAGAAATTCATCCAATGTAGCCCTCAAAAAGGAGGTGCCTTACTTCTTGTGCTTAGGTAGAGAAAACCCTTCATTTTTTTTTTTTTGATCTGTTTCATCAATAAGATTAAAAAGTTGTGCAAGTTGATATTAGATTCTCATGGCTCCTAGAAACCTGAGATGTATAACTCTCTCATGATCCTAAATGCAATTATCTGTAAATTAAATTTTGAGACAGTTATATCTTAAAGCTTCACCTATATCTAATAAGTAGAACTTACGGTATAAATGAAGCCTATTGCATATCCTTTTTTTATGCAAATAACTATCCTCTTAGGCAGATAGCATTCCCCTAGAAGTATCAATCTTTGAATATTTTTTTGAGGGTGTTCCTTTTTTTTTTTAAATTTGGGTCCACCTAGCTAACTAGGTTGGATTTCAATCATACCCTCTCCAAAGATGAGAGTTTGGAATGCATGGTTAGATGTGCTTAGTTTCTATACCTACTGCCATTTTCATGAGCAAATACAAGCTTCCCTAAACAAGTAGTTATTCTTCTGATGATGACTAACAAGAAAACTACCATAGCATAATATCTTTGTCTTTATAAAATAAACCTAAAACTGACCCATGCTTGAGTCTAATTTCCAAAGGTATCAAAGTATTTCTACAACCATTTCTTCATCTTTCTTAAGATCTTTTTCCACCACTTTCTCTTTTTGCTTTTACTTTATCTGGCAAGTGAAATGAATTGCTAATGAAGCAAGGACAAAATCATTTATTATGTTTTAGAACAGTTTTCAAAGCACAATCCCAGGACCAGCAGCATCAGTATAATCTGGGAACTTGCTAGAAATATCTCACCCCTTTAAAAATTCCGTGTGGGACCTAGAAACCGGTGTTTTAACAAGTCCTCTGGGGAATTCTGAGGCACTGTCCAGTTTGAGGACCATAGCCTTAGAACATGCCAACGTAACTGCCCAATAGAAAGAATCCTGGCCTGGGAGTCATGATATCTTGTTTTAAGCACAGGAAAGGACAGCCTGAGCTACATAGACCCAGTCTGGCTCACATACTTGCCAGACAGATAAATCCCACTTCCCATCCTGAAGAGGAATAAGGGCAGGGGCAGAAAAACCAAGACATTTCAGTAATCAGTGTTATGCTGATTACCAGGAAGCAGGGAGCTAGAGGAAAGGTAGCTTCCATCTTCACCCCCATGCTGATGCACCCCTGTTCAGATTGTCTCTCATCATGAATACCTAGAACCAGTTAACCCAAAGAAGAGCAGATGAAAATTTAGTTCTTCCATTCTTAGAAGAGAATCGAACAAGACAATAAGACAGCTGACGCATTCTTCTCTCGTATCAGTGTAGACAGTTTCTCCCCCACCATGCCTCCCACCCCAAGTGACCGTTTGACTTTCTTACAAAATTTGTCATTGTCCAAAATACTGCAAACGGTCCATCCCTGCAGCTACAAATGCAACTTCAAGTATTACATCTTTCCCTTTGACTTGGAAGCAGAAACACAGCTTTTCTATTGTAACCATAAACCGCCCACACACAACACAGTGTTTCAATAAACACTAAGCGATGCAAGATGCTCCATTGCAATATAATGGGTAACTTAATGAAGCCCATCACTGCACAAAGTAACAGAGGAAAATTTGGTACAAAACAAATAACTCTGCTTGGCCCAAAACAAACTGTCTTATGAGGTGAATGTCTTTGGAAACTCTTTGAATGGTTAGGAACTAGACCAATGAAATGAACCTTAACAGTAAACCTTAAATGTTTTTCTGGTGTTGAAGTTGGCAAACATCTTAGCATTACTTATTAAGAAAATTCACACTGAACAACTTCATGCTTCTCTTGAATTGCTTTCTTTAGAGATTATTGGGGGGTTATTGTTTTAGAAATAAGATGATGCTCATTTCTTACAGTAGGGTTGACAGACTCTTTTTTTTTTATAAGTAAAATTATTTTATATATAAATAGTGAAGAAGTTAGTAATCATAAGCTTTCATAATCTATGACACTGACACATTAAAAAAACAAAAACAAAAAAATCACCAAAACACTGTAATCTTTACTTAAACATTCTAAGACCGAGACAGTGAAGCACTGGAACACACTTTTTAGGGGTTTTTTTTTTCCCCTGCAATAATGGCCAATTATGCTATTGTAATTACCTAACCAAGCTATTGTAATTACCATCAGTCAAGGGTTGACAGACTCTAGGAATTTTAATTACTCAGTACATATACGGGTTACTTTAACCTGAAACCAAGCATATTTTAAAGATGTTATAATTGTTTTAAGAGAACATGATGGAAATTTTATCTTTCTTTTTTTTTTTAATCATTAATTCACCACACAGGTGTGCAATGCCTTAGGGACTCCGTTAAAGTGCTCATAATGGGGGGGCTTCCCTGGTGGCGCAGTGGTTGGGAGTCCGCCTGCCAACGCAGGGGACGCGGGTTCCGGCCCTGGTCCGGGAAGATCCCACGTGCTGCGGAGCAACTGCGCCCGTGCGCCAGAACTGCTGAGCCTGCGCTCTGCGGCCCGCGAGAGGCCCGAGCACCGTAGCGGGGAGTGGCCCCTGCTCGCCGAAGCTAGGGAGAGACCGCTCGCAGCAACGAGGACCCAACGCAGCCAAAAATAAATAAAACAGAAAATAAATAAATTTATTTTTTTTAAAAAGTGCTCATAATGGATAGGTTCTCCTGATTTATTTATTTGAAAAAAAATATTATGAGCCAAAGGCGACACTGAGTTCTGGGATACAGTGGTAAACAAGACAAAAGACCTGGCACATAGCAGAAAGTTATATTTTTCTGGTCTCCTGCCTTGCCTTCTATGTGCAGTTGCCCATTACCGTGGACCTTGTTGTGTCCCATCAACATGGTCCAAAGATTGGGGTGGAGATTAATGAGAAGTTTCTGTTCCATCAGAGTATTTCAGTCTTTCTATTCTCTGTCTCCATCAGTGAACTCCTCCATTCCACCTCATCACTTAATTTCTAGTTTCTTTAACCCCATTATAGACCTTCATTCTCTTATGACTTCCACATTTTATGTGCCACAGTTAAAATCATATTTGCCCCTGCTTTGACCACATTATTGTATTTTCAAGCTCTGAGAATATATTCTCAGAGTCTGACTTACAAAATTTTGCCTCAATTTTTCCACTTAAATGGGGTGCCATAGTAAAACCACTTGCATACTTCTCTTATCCCATTCATCTTCCACTATGAATAGGTTTTGAGTTTTTAAAAATCATGCAACATAATACAGTCCACATAGTACATGCTCAATAAATAATACATGCAATGCATAACTGGAAAGCATGTTATAGATCACCTAGTCTGAGTCTCCTGTGTCATAGATGAGAAAACTGAGGCTTAGAGAAGTTTAGTGATTAATGATTATACATACTGGCAATTGGAGCTGAAATCCACATCCTTTGACTTCTGTGTAAACTTGCTGCCTCAAATATAAACCTCTGACAAATGCCTCAAAAGATTGTATTTCTGGCCTCATTGGACCCGCTCACCTTGACCTGGTCTGTACTTTAACCTGGCTAAACATCCTTGTATAGGTACTTTTCAGTCATTCGTTTGTTTGTCTACTATTTAATAAATATTTATTCACTGCCTTCTAATCACATTATACAATGATGAATATATGTAATAAATACAGAATATGTGGTCTCTGCACTCAAGAAATTTGCAATCTGTTGGAGGACACAGGCAATAATCTAGTAAATAAATACATAATGGCAAGCAGAGTTAAGTGCTATGAAATACATAAAACTATGAAGCCATGAGGAGTGGTGGTTGGAAACTATAAGATGGTCAGGAAGTGCTGAGGAATGACATTTAAGCCAAGAACAAAAGGATCAGAAGAGAACTCAGTTTGCATTCCTTTCTCTCTTGGCTACAACCCTTGGTCAAAGCTATCACATATGCATGAAACAATTTCCAACCCACCATGCCACACTGTGCTCTGCCCCTCACTGCGTTTGTCGTTTAAGATCCACTTTTTTCAAATAAAATCCCCTAATTAAGTCCATCCCATTATTAAGCCTCTGGTAGAGTTTCCCTTTTTCAAGTTCAAATTCTGGCCAACTCTCTTGCCCCTCCTGTAACTGCTTAAATGCTAAGAATATATTTCTATAGGTTATGTGACTAATTGTCAAACTCCCTGAGGAAGAGCCTGTGATTTACTATTTATTCCAAACATCTGCTGAACAACTGAGCAGTCAAATACCCTGTAGGTGGAGTTTCCAAGAGTCTAAATCCTACATGCCATTGTAGCTTCTTTTTTTTTTTTTTTTTTTTGCAAGAGCAACGATTTACTAAAAAAGCAAAAAAACCCTCTTAATATAATGTAAAGATCAATGGTTATCACAAGTATTCATAAGTTGTTTCTTACTTCTAGGAGTAACTTTCATTTATTCATTTTGTCAAACATTCAGTGGCTGAATGACAAGCCCTGAGCTAGACACCACAAGAAAATGAAGATGAGTAAGACACAGCCCATTTCTAATCAGTCACAATAAGCATATAAACCTAATTCTAGAAATATGTTGAGATTCTACAGAAGCATCAAGATAGGGAAAGGTAGGTCAGAGAAGACTTCACCAAGGTGAGTCTTGCGGGAGGAAT
Source organism: Balaenoptera borealis (assembly GCF_965194805.1). NCBI lineage: Eukaryota > Metazoa > Chordata > Mammalia > Artiodactyla > Balaenopteridae > Balaenoptera > Balaenoptera borealis. Next base: position 58,234,295 of record NC_138860.1, on the reverse strand, counting down.
AGCAGGTTCCAGCAGATAAACAAAAGAACATTGAGAACATAATTGAAGGCAACACCCTGCTAAACACTCTATGAAACAACTCAAGTGGACATGACCTCTGGCCTCTGGAAACGTCACATCAAAGGAGAAAATGATGTAGGTTCAAATCCAGGACATAAGTTAAACAAATATGGCCATTTCAAATGAAAATGAGCAGTATGCTAGTGAAAGCGCAGGTGTTTTTGCATGGTCATAAGTGAAAAGGAAATTATAGGAGGATTTTTCTCAGCAGGAAATTGCCGAAACCTTTCAGGTGGTCATGGTAGCAGGTAGCCTTTCTGCAGGAAAAGGACTGACTTGTTTACTCAAATTAAAGAGCTAGTAGGGATTGGTTTAGTTTCATAACTGTGCCTATAAAGTATCTCGAATTACACTTTCAAAAACTGAGCGCCTGCTTAGTAATGAGACTTAGTATAAGAGGTTAAACTGGAATGCACCTTCCCAAGGAAACCTTTCCTCTAAAGCCTCCTGGACATTTTTCAAGTACAGGAGGCAAAAGAAACTCTACTAAGATCTATGAGTTTGTGCTTAAGTGGTCAGTATTTGTACCATTAATCAACAATATCTCTTTTGCTTTGATCTTTCCTTGACCATCTAATTTTATCTTATAGCTCTGTAATTTTTTAACATTTCATAACCATTTTCTTTAACTTTTCTAACTTCACTCCTTCATCCTGAGAAAAAATATTTGATTTGATCAATTTAGTGTGTCCAATACAGAAGAAAATTTCATGACATGACTGTAATTCCAGAAGGGTTCTTTCTGAAAAAAATCAATGGGAGAGTTTTATCAAGAAGAAAGGTTTCAATTTGCAGAATTTGTTGAATTTTGTTGGCTATAAACATTACTCTCCAAGATATGACATATAAAGTCAAGTACACACCCAAAAAAGCTTATTAATACATTTAGGAAATAAATGTATGGGTTCAGGGAAGAAAGAGTATTAGTTGGTAAAGCTGAGATTCTCAGATATAGTAATATTTCGTTATCTGGAGTTTATTCAGCAACCTCAGCTATTAGAAACACCATTACCAACCAGAAAGTGAGCAATACTGCTGCTAAGAATAAAACTTTTAGGACTCAGGCGCTCACCCTGAGCCTGTTTACACTTATTGTGGAGAACTCTAAAAGCCTTAATCTTTCTGACTTTCTACTGCCTAGCAAATTAGAAGTAAAATACAGAATAAATTGGAGAAAGCTACTGCTAAAGACAATGAGAAGTGATAATTAACATGCAGACAGGGAGAAAAAATAGGAAGAATATTACTTAAAGGGAAATAAAAATTCAAACCCCATCAGTCTCTGAGGCCTAAATACCTTATTAGTTCCTGGAGTGGGCATAACATAGTACGCTTCATACTCTGTTGACTGAGAAATATGCCGTGTATTTCAGATGGCTTTTAAGTGACTTAATATTTTTATTAGTATTGGGAGGGACGACTTCAGTTTTTAGCAAGATTTGTATGTGAAAAAATACCTCATTTTTAAAAAAAAAAATGCTAGGTGAATGAAAGGTGACAGTATTAAATTATTACAAATGGCAGCCACTCCTGCTGACCTGTCTGTGCATGAGCATGTGCGTGACGGCTCTTTCTCAGTGTCTTTGGGATAACCTTCTGCTAGATATTCTACTTGTGTCTTTACCTGTCTCTTTCTCTCTTTCTAGCCGGAGACCACCCCCATCACCAACTCGTCCCACTATAATCCGTCCACTAGAATCCTCCCTGTTAGACTAAACGAAGTGTCTGGCATGGCAATTAATTACTAATGAATTATGCGAAAGCAAAATATTTGATAACCGTTGCAGTAAATCATGAGTACTCGCATGTGTGGACATCAGTAGGCAAGTAACCAGTTTTACTAATGCATTCATCACTCACCTTCATTGCTCATGATATGTCAAACTTTTGGGGTTTGACTCTTGAAAACTGCTGACTCTTTGAGGCTTTATATGTTGTATCAACCAAAGTAGATTGTATAGCAGCCCACTACTTTGTGGACCATTGGCCTACCCTGGCATATATTTGGAATTGCTTTGACAACTTTCCCAGGTTATACCTACCAGATAGCCCATTCAATATAATTCTTAAGAAATAAGAGATGGTGGGATTAGACCTAAATGATACATATTTATTTTCCCACATTCTGTTTTGACTGACGGAAATTATGTTGTCTATTATACATGTTTCCGCCTACTCCGTGATTACCTATTTAGATCCTCTCTCCTTCCTCTTTATTTCATAAAACTGCTAAGAAGTGATTTTTTAAAAATTAGGATTCCTTAAAAATAAAACTTTTCCAGAAGCATGAGGTAGTTTGCCAAGGAAAAGTTAATGCATTGCTTGCTCTAGAGGGCTTCTCATGGCAATGTGTTTTGCTTCAAGGTAGAAGCATATTCAACAGTGAATTAAAGCTTGTTTTTTGGTAGTCAGTCAGTAAATTGGGCTAGTTTCAGAGTTCAAGGAAGAAGCAAAATATCACATCTCTAGAAGTGTCTGCACAAATGTAATTTCTTTATTCACGTATATACTTACCTCCTCACAAGTTACAGTGAAGGCTGACATGGAAAATATTTAATTTTTTATATTGATCTAATTTTAAGCATGGCTAATTATACTTTGACACTAATTCCAGTTGATTTAGTTAGTTAGTTAGCGCAAAAATGTCTCCCTTTCCATGCTAATATGTAATTTCCTAATGTAAAAATTTAGCCTACCTTTAAAACAGTTTAATGTAACTTTTTAATCTGTTCTAGGCTTTCTTAATAAATCCTGAGCCTTACTATGGGATAGCCATATTTAAAGAATGGGACCTGGAATGGAAAGAAAAGATGCCCTAGTTTGAGAGCAGAGCTCACACTCCTACAGTCGGACAACTTCAGAGTCTCTCTCTTTCCAGGTCATTCCAGAAAATAGTATTAAGACATCGAGATTTAAAGCAAATTGGCAAATTCTAACATTTCTAAAATTTATAAGAGCAGCTTAGCCTGGGGGTTAATAGTTCAGTCTTGAGGCTGACTTTTGGACTACCTAGAACTAGATCATTAGCATGTAGGAAACAGCCAGAAGCCAACCGGAATTTTGTCTGCTAACTGTTCCCAGAGAGCAGACCAAGTATTCACTGCATAGTTGTGTCCCACGACACCATTTCATATTCTACAGAAGTAAATCAGGTTTAACCAACTGAAATGCCTCCCTTTGAAAGCAGCAAACATGATTTGTATGTTAACTTTAATTTCCTGTGTAGTTTATACCCAAAGCAGACGCCCATAAAGTATGAAGTAAAACTTTTAACCATTATTAAAAAGAGAACTTGCCAAGTTGAATGGCATTGTTTTGAACTTATTCTAAAGGGTTAAAACTAGTCCACTTAGGCAAAAATCAGAGAATACAAGATTTACAAAAAGGGCATTTCAACTTTTAAATTGCAAGTGATTGTATAAAGAACGCCACCCTAAATCACCACCCTAAATCTTCTCATATCTTTTTTTTTCTCATGGAAAAAAATTAACTCTTTGTGAATGGAACAGATGTGCAAGATACATACTGTATTTTTAAAATAGTGTTGCAGCTAAGTGGAAATAAGTAAACATCCATAGTAAAATTAATAGTCTAAAATGATATCTCTTCACAAAATTCCCTCTTTTTTAGGATCCCCTTTGCTCCTTCTTTTGAATTCTCTAAGATAGGCATCTAACAGATTATATACTTCAGGGTTTGGCTTTGTGCTGTATGTGGTTTTGCGTTTTGCTGTATTTCAAAAATTTCCTTTGGTTAAAGGAAAATGTTGTGGATAACCACTGATGTGTTCTTAGATCAGCACAAACCATGTCAAAGAAAACTGGGGATTTTTTTCCCAAGTTTCTTTGCACCGATTTTATGCATCATAAACAATGGCGTTTGTCACCTTTGGCTTTTGCTCTCAGATTATCACCCCACAGTTTCACTGTCCCAGTTATCTCTTCTTGTGTGTACATTTTTGTTTTATTTTACTTCTAAGTTATTTCTAATAGAACCCAGCCTCCCCTGGAATTTCAGCAGTCATGTTGGAGAATATTTTCAGTTTACTGCAGTACTGTGTCATATGATTAGTATTAATCCCATTTCCCAAAGGGTTTGTATCCTGCTAAAAGGAGATGTCAATGTAAATGAAGTCAGAAGCTCTAGGATGTGCGGAGTGTGAAGTACAGCGTTCATATCAGGCCTTAAGATGGGAATGTCGCTAATGAGCTTTCTAAGTATTTCCCACACACTTGAGATCTTTTGTGTAACTTCATCCTGATTGCTCTGATGTTGTCTACACAACAGATGTAGCTCCATCATGTTTAGTATAATAAAACATAGGGTTTTTAGGATTTGGAAAAGTAAACTGTATATGTTTATTTGATGGGTAAATCTATTTTATTGTCACATGCTAAATCTTGCATGCTTATTGACTAAACTGGAATAGCCATTTACTCAATTGTGGACAGATGATTGAAATAGTATTGAATTAGAGCAGATATATTGCATTTCCAGAAATCATCTACCAAGATTACTCCTCTGAATATTGCTTTTAGCTGTGTTTTGTAACATAGAAGAGCAGTAGGGTCTGTTTAGTTAGCAAATTGCCTACTTGTTCAGATACAAACTCACTCTATTCCAAAACATTATAATAAAACCAAGTTCCTGTGATATAACTATAAGCCTTCTGACCTTAGAATTAAAGAGTAGTCATATAGATTCATTTTATGACTTTTTAGAATAGACTGTAGCCATAATTCTCAAATATGAAATGGGACCTAATACCAGTATGTGATAAACGTTGATGTTTTCTGTGTACACACATATTTTCTAAGCATGTGTCCCTATGTATACAGTATATACATAGTAAATTTGTGTAAGTACATGTATTTTGTGCCCCTTTGGGTAAGTAGCTTTAAAAATCACTTGTTAAAATGCCATGAGCATGAGTGTGATTGTGTGTGTATTGTATATATATGTATATGTTTGGGTGTAAATATTTATACATGTGTGTATGTGTGGGTATGAATATATTTTTTAAACTGTGCTAATACAAGAGTTAGCTTTAGAGTATTTGCCATAATATGTGATAAAAGTGGTTCATTTCTCATAACATACATGAGGTGTACAAAATTTTCTCCAGATTACATTCATTCTGAGAGGCACAAGGCTCAGAACTTCCATGACAACATGGTAGAATAACATCTACAGGCATTTGCATCTAAATTCACAGCATTGCTATCGAAGAAGAAATTATCTTTGCCAATATAGCTAGCTCATAGTAACTGTAAGATCTGGAAACCTACCTTTAAGATCTCTGATTAGAATTATAAATTATTCTTAGATTGCTGAGGTGAATCTTAAAAAGCTAAGTTTGTCTACATAGTCATTTTTTTTTTCTCTACGGTAACTGTCAAAAAATTAAAATAGAGGGATACAGCAGTATAATACAAGTAGTGGATTTTCTGAGTAAGTTTGCTTAAAATGCAGGGAAGAAGTTATGTAACACCTCAGCGGCAGGTCATCCATCCACTTTTTCAGGTAAACATTTTTCATTTGTCAAACAATGTAATTATTTGAAATGGACAGGAATCTCCTTAAGAATAAAGCTTAAATAGTAGGTCTCTAAACTATGGAACTCGATGAAAGAAGATAATATTTGAGACTCAAGCCATGAGTTTTATATCATTTCACTAAGAGGACTGCAAGCTGTGAGCTCAGAGTTTAATGGGAATGAAGCTAGATGGTTTCTAAGAAACAGTTATTCGTTCACTAGATCCCTCATTCCTTTCTTAAAAGCTCAAATGTGTCTTCTAGAACCTTCAGTCATCCTGTCTAGTTGGTATGTTTAACATTACGTGGTGCTCTGTATGGTGAAATTTTAAAAGTATTTTGAAGCATATGTAGTATATGCATTGCTATTTGTATATATGTGTAAGAATGTATGTATGTATGAGAGCAAGAGAGAGGAAACTCAAGGAAGAGTCTCCTGTTTGTCTTAAGACCTGTTCATACTGGTATTATTGGTGAGACTTTTCACCTCTCTGGTCTGGGGTTTCACACATGGCTCAGCTCAAGGCTTCATTCCTTTTTAATTTTTACCCTCAAATTCCTTAATGTAATGTTTTTTAAATTACGATAAAATTACTCTGTCTAATCTCTTGCATTGTATGTTGCCAATTTGCTAAAAATGATTCCTTCCAATCAGAAATTCCACCATTACTTGATTTGTGTTTAATTTCACATGTACAGCCTTTGTTTTGCTTGCCTGTATGTTTCTTTTCTCTCCCTTTTCTGAATCAAACTCCTCTTTTGCTTTTTTATATTAAGAAGCAGTGTACAGAAGCAAAGTCTTGCCTTCTCTGTTGATTCTTTAATTAATTGGAGCCAGAGTACTTTCCACTGTCTTCTTGGCACTTTCAGGCTTTCTTAATGCTGATATATGGATGGACTCTATGAATGGAATTTTTGAAGCAAGTTCCTAAAGCCTGTATCATTCTTGAAGGTCATGTGTACCTATTGTGAAAATGTGAAGCTGTATTTCTGAACCTGAAATAAATGATAACATTTGAAGGACTCCCCCCTTCCTCATTCTTGTATATATTTGAGTCATGTCTATGCTTATCAGTAAGATCTGAGACTTGTAAATATTTATAACTCTTTCGATCACGTTGATCCAGAATTACCAATGTGGAGAATGATAGCATTTGGCATTACTGTCATTAATTTGGGGAAGGATGAGATTTTTAAAGGGAGCAAACTGGACAAATCAAAGGCAGGAGAGTGGGAAACATTTTATTCCTGATTTGAAGTCATTGTTGTACTAAGTTAAAGAAGAACACAAACCTTAGGCAGCTGGAGGGTACAAAGTGACACTTGCCAAGAAGCACCGTGACATTTTGCTATTGAAAAGGAAGTGATCCCGAAAAGCTAGGAAACAGAAGGATGAAGAATACTCTGCCCAAATGGTAGGTCTACAGAAGGCATTTCTGACAAAAAGTAATTAAGTTCCTGACTCAACAGCTGGCCTCCATTGTTTATTCATTGGGCATTGAGGGGAGAAGTTACCCCTTTCAGTTTCCCCAATATTAAGAGAACAGAAGAGTGTTCAGTCTTACACACGTCCTTATCCTGTTTCCAGAGAATAGAGAAAGATTCCTTGTTACAAGAGTTTTGATGATAGGTCCCTTATCAACATACATAGACTCAGATTGTGCCGTCTAAAAGCAGGAGACAAGAAGGGAGTGGGAGGGGAGAAATGTTGGTTTACTTTCCCTTTGTGTTCAGGGTGTGCTCTTTGTGAAAAGATGAATTGGAAAGACTGTTGGGTTAATTCACACTTTCTGTTGTGATTTCTTTCTCATGTCTATACATCTTCCATGAGTGGAGCCATCTATGCCTTCAAAGGAAGCTTTTTAATGGAAGAAAGAGTCAGGATGCGAATCATGCTGTGCACTGTGCTGTGAGTGTGTGTCTTACCGCATGATTCTGTATTCAGAATAGTTCCTGGTAGAAATTACCAAAACCAAAGGACCTTATTGTAACTATCTGGCAAATTTCCATTTGTATTTTAAAAATAGTTCTGACATCAATGTAAGTATCTGCTCAATTAGTTTTCAAGATTCTTGTTTTTCAGCTGGAACCTTTAAATTTCATACTGAGAAGTACTAATTTCATCACACACCTGGCATTGCCACTTTTAAGACCATTTCTTGGTGTTCTTTCACACTGAGGCAGACTGATACTTAGAGTAACATGCAAGAGATGTTGGCTAAAACTACAACCTTAATTTGAAGTTTCCCAGAGTCCATTCCATGAGATTTTAATAAGTTTTACACACACATACACCAAGGATTTCTTGATTGACTATGCTTGGGAAATGATGACTAAAAATTAGATGTTTCTTTACTGGAAGACTCTATAGAAGCTTTAATATCAGATGGCAGGGCTAGTGTCTCCATGTTTCTCAGATTTATTTGACCATCAATGCTTTGTTCATAGAGCATCTCACAGGACTAGCATTCTGAGGTACATGCCTTAGGAAACACTGCTTTAGTGGCTTTAGGCCAGAGGGGAAGGGCATTGAGTGAGATTGTCCCAGTACAGACTGTCACTAACACGAAGTTGGGTGATAAAATCAAATGTCATGGCAACTGGAGCTCCCAGCTTAGGACCACCCTCCTGGAGCTCTGATGCTTGGGGAGATCCAAGGAGGTAGGTCACATAGGAACAGGGGGCGTGAAAGCAGATAGAGACAGACATGCAATGAGTCCTAGGGGGGCCTTGTGGAGGACTCAGATCATTTTCAATATTACCTTTTCTCTCTCACTCGCCAAAAAAAAAGCTCCTTTAAATTAATTACATTACCCCCATAGTATTCTTGTAAAGGGAGCGATCTAGGTTGACTTAAAAGTGAAGATAAGCAGAAAAGCATTGAGAAGAACGCTTATTCTTACTGCCTTTCTTGTCTCACTTTCCCAAGCCTTCAGGCTCACCAACTGCTCCGGGATATTAAGTTATCTAAGTGATGGGCAAAGAAAACAAGCAGGGAATGTTTTGTGAGATTGTAACAGAAAAGAAAAAAGTTTTAAGGAAGGCCTTCCCAGGGCTCTTGCCAGAGGAATGTCACCCTAGGAACAGTTTGCAGCACTGAGGTAGATCCAAGAGAATGTGGGTAATTCATCATTCTTCTTAATAATGGAGACTTTTATATATGAATTATGCCCATGTTCCACACACAGCCTTTCCTACCACCTTACCTTCCTGTTTCAGCCAAACGATTCTCCGAAGTTATTTTTCAGAAAGCTTAAGGAGGTATAACCTGAAATTATAATCTTGAGTAGGTAGAATTTGCTTGTATGGTGAATGCTAGTATGATGAGCTTTAATATGTGTTGGCAACTCAGTATCCCAACTCAGTGTTCCAAACCCAATACTGCAAGTTTTGTGTTAGAAGTGGCAATGGTATAAGGTAACTTTGTAGCCCTTCATATAAAAAGCCCCAGTATTTTCAGCACGTGACCTTCAAGCACTTCAGCACTGTGTTAAGTAATATGGAAAATTCTGGAAAAGAAATAGTAAAAACCCAAACTGCCAAGATCCATAATAGAAGTCACTCTGAGCCAGTGTATGGTGTCATCACCAGCAATGCTTTTTTGGCAACGAGAGGAAAGTTAGATACAGGATGAGTGAAGAGGGAAAGAAAAGAGCTAAGAGGATAGATGTCACTCTAGCTGTCCATGAAATATATTCCAAGACATAAAGTTTCTGATCCTGTTTCTAGACTAGAACACCAAACTAGCTCAAACAGAAAAGTGCTTTGGCATATGCTGGCAAAATGTCCCTTTTGCACTGTGGACTTGCTGTTCAGTTTAATGGCTCACCTCCCCACCCTGCTGAGGTAATTAAAGTGTTCTAAAGCCCCTTCAGAACTCAGAAATAGTTTCTGTTTGCTGGGCAGGTGATAAATCTCATTGAGCCTGACAGGAATTTAATTACACTTTCTTCATGAAATCACCAGGGATAACCATTACCTGGATCTCTAAAGCTAAAGGCTTGCAGACCCCCCCCACAGTTGAAAGGTTGCAGACCAATAACAGGTTCTTCATCATTTAAATGGATAGGAGGCCTCCTTAAGTTCAGCCAGCTTAAATTGGCCCAAAGAAAAATTGGTCTTGGACTTTGGGGAAGGTAAGGTTGTTTTTTACTGCTGCTCAGAAATAGCCCAGTCAGTATGTCTCCATTAACATCTCATAGAAGATGAAACAGAAGTTTGCTTTCGTTTTTGCTTTTGTTTTTTTTGTAGACTTCATTGCTCCACTCACTGAAGTGTTACAGAAGTAAGATGGAAGTGAGTATGTTGTTGAACACCTGGCTGAGTAGCCAAAAAGAAGTCCCACAGGGAGTAGGGTACTGAACTAACCTGCTGTTCTATGGCTTGCTGTAATGTTGAGCTCATTACCAGTTGGGTTAGAAAGAGGAAATTAAATGTAGACTTCTGCTGGAAACCCGTGGGAAAGCTTCATTGGGCCTGCTGTTTTCCTACTTACAGAGCTGTCCATTGCCATGTAGCGTTTACTGTATCTTCCCTAGCAGCCCATCATCCAGAGAGGCTGATGTCAAAACGAAGCAAAACTCTGGATCCTTCTTTCACCACCAGTGGGCCTGACAAGATGCAGGCCAGGCTAGGGATACGGAGAAAGAGCCAGCAAACCAAATTTCATTTACCCTGGACCTGGTTCAGAATAAATAAGAACTTCGGTTGCACCTAACTCTAAGACAGAGGGAAACCTTACCCAAAGTCTTTGGGGTCACCATGGAACATAACATAGCCTCATAGTTTGCCTGGGCCTGGAAAGGCTATCACATCAGGATTTCACCTGAAGGAAATTCTTATTTACAAATCCTTTTCTCCAAGATCGACCCCAGATATTTTCTGCATTGTGATTACATTGCTCATTTGATCCCTTGCCGCCTTCTACTTTCCCTCATCTTAAAGAAATCTCACCTGTCATATTTCTATATCAACTCCCTCTCCCCCATGGAGATTTCACAACATTTACTGAAATCTTTGGAAATAACCGAATGTCACAAAATCAGGGTTGGGAAACAAATACTCAAGTTATAAAGGTATGCGGCTCTTGTACTGTTCCCAGTTCTCCTGAATATGATTGCGTGGATTTATCATTCCATGGTACAAAATAACAAGGTTTTGGCGTGAGCTCAAATGGCTCATACCTAGCACATGGCTGGAAGCAAGGAAACATCCTAGGAGCTGCTCACTATGCCATGTGATAGTCTCTCATTTCCCCTGCATGTCTGCATGTTTTCTGTCTGATTTGAGTTTGATTTTTGTGGGATATTTATGCATGCTCTTATTTGGATTTATTTTCTAATTTAAACATTGTTTTCTTCCTCTGCATCTGTGTTTTTCTTTTTCTTTTGTTTTGTTTTGTTTTTTGTTTTGTTTTCACTAGGCGACCCCCTCCTGCAGTTCCCGGACGACCATCCTAACCCCCATCATTCATCTCCTTTTGTTTCCGACAATATGTCTATACTTGGTATTTAAAAGCCTTTCATTTGCACTATATGTCATATGTACATAAAAACTTTTATTTTTGATCCATGTCTATAATAAAAACAAAGTTTATTCTATATAAAAAATGAAATGTGTTGTTTCTTTTTCTAAAGAAGATCCGAGTTAAAATAGGAGTTTGTTTCAACTAAAACCACGTAAGGTGAAAAATACATAATTTGACCTTTTAAGGTGCTTAAATTGAAAATGATTGATTTTAAGTTCTTAAAGCATTGTGATTGGGGATGCTATTTGGTGGAGAAAAATAATCTATCTTCAGTTGAAATGTCTGTCCAATAGAAGAGTGAAACAAGTAAAAATCCTGGGTGTCTAGAAAAGACACAGAGGACTGAATAATTTCAATCTGCCCCCAGGAATCCCATTAATAATTATTATTGCACCAAGACCTTTTTTCTATTTTCATTATTTTTCTAGGAGATAAAATATGTATGATTATGGGAGAAATTGTTGGTCTGAAACACATCAATCTCATACATTCTATTTGGCAAATTCAGGGGAAAAAACACATCATTTGAATAAAAGTACAAGACAAGGAAATGTTGCCACCTTGAGAAGATTCTTAATGATGTCAGTAAAGTGCTGGAAGAATAGAATCTATATGAGTTTTGGGGAAAAGATAACTTGTTTTATACTTTAATCCTCAAATGGTAATTCCAACACTGAAATTCTAAGCTATTGTTAAAAACAAATCCCAAAGATTTATCCAAATAAAATGTTTATTATTAAGGTAATGTAGTCCATCCTGCCAAATACGAGATCTGAAGGCTCCCTAAAGGTTTGAGATTTAATTCAGAGTTTTCTTTTTGAAGATTTACTTGGTCTAAATTAAATTTTAAACGCACCGCGATGAAGAGTGGCCCCCGCTCGCCGCAACTAGAGAAAGCCCTCGCACAGAAATGAAGACCCAACACAGCCAAAACTAAATAAATAAATAAATAATAATTAAAAATGAATATCTGCTTATAAAAAAAAAATGGGGGACCCTCACTACCAATGCCCTTTCTCTGGGCTGTAAAAATCTTTTTTAAGGACTATTTTCTCCTCCCCAAAATGCAGAAGCAGTTTATTTCTCAGGTGAAAATTTTCATATGGCACATTACGTTGGTGTGTACTTGCATCTCAAGTTCAGTGACTGCGAGTTAGAAGCGCTCGTGACTAAGGAAATTCAAAGGCGCCAAAGCTGGGGATCAACAGAAGCTCAAGTTCACCTGGAGGCGGCTGAATTGACGCAAAATATCACACAGCACGCAGTTTGTTGCCCTTCCCTTCACCTTCAGTCCAGGCATTTAATTCCTTTTCATCAGTATTCTTATCGGGTAGCATTCTCATCTGATAGCATTGCTCATCCCAACAGACCCAGTTTTCCTGGATTACATCACACCACCTCCGCAAACACAGAGGTTGTCAACAGGAAGGTTTTCGCCAATTCATCTTTTTTAAGTGTTTGGTACTTTTCCACTTTGTCTTAAACTTGAACTTATTTTTATGTGCAGTGTTACACCATTTAGATGTTTAAAACTTAGACTGACCTGATGACCATGAGAAAGTAAGGCTTGAGTCAGAGCAGAATGAAATGATTCCCTGGCAATCTTACTCGGTCTCCTCAACAACTAGGTATGGCCCCTTCCTCACATTCGATAGGCGAGAAGAAAGGGGGCCTCCTCTTCGAATGGGAGGGGGAAGGAAGCAGCCTGGAGTAAAATTAAACTATGCTGAGGTTTGTTCATATTTACTGCTCATAGTGTATCTGTGTTTCATAACATCCCCTTCCTCAGCTCTCCCACCTCCACCCTCAATATTGGATAGAGAGCTGAAGAAGTATAGTTGAACTGTACTGACTCAGGATCTTCGGGAGAAACAAACCATTATATCTTTAGTAAACATAATATTTCTTAAGTATTCTCATCCCTTTATTTATGCATCAAACATTTCTTGAATTCATAAGAATGTCCTAGTTACTGGGAACACCAGATAAGAAACAGGATAAAAGTAGCTGACAAAATAGCTAAATAAGCAATTCCAATATAAGCTATAACAGGAGAAAATTTGGGTCCTTTTTTCCAGGGAGAACTGTTACCGACTTCCATGCTGACGCAGTTATTTGAGTCCTAGAACCAGATTATCTGCTTGACCCAAAGCCTGCTAACATTCCAGAATGTGGTGATTTTGACCTCTGACAAAGAAGGGAACAATAGAACTTATTTCAGCCAATCAGAAACCAAACTTTTCATTTCTAATGGAATAGTATAAGACTGAATCACATAAGTGTTGGTTGAGAAAGAGAGAGTGCTATTGAAAATGAAGTAGTCTGTTAACTTTGCTTTGGCTTCCAACAAACAGGCTTTCGATTTAGAAGATACCCTGTAGCAGTCTCCCACTGGATGCAGTGAGGGGAATGAGAATCCCCCCCGTCTCCAGCTAGAAACACCCAGGACACCTAGGAGATGGAGAAAAGAGAACTAAAGGTAGGAAAAAATAAAACGTCCCATGCTTTCCTTGGGGAGTTCCACTGTTAAATAAGTGTCTGTAAGCCTTGAGAGCCACATATACACGGAAAGGTGTTTCAACAAACATCCTAGAAGTTGAAATCCAAGAGGAGATAAGGAAATAACCTCAGCTGTTCATGTACAAACATGGATACCTTCGGTGGGTTCAGACCCTGTACCCTTCAGTACTCTTTATCCCAGAGTTTGAAAAAGACTGTACTTGCCAACATCTGTTTTATAACTCGGCACTAAGTATGATTCTTGAAAAAAAACTCAGAAAATGGATGTTGGAATCTTTAGTCCAGTTCCATGAGATTCACAGTCTTCACAGCTGTGAGTCCATCTTAAAGACATGAACCTCATCCACAGAAAGAAAAGATTGCTGAAAAAGAAAAAAAACTTCTATAGCTTCTTTTATAATACTACAGAGTCTATATCTGAATAAATCAAATGGAGCTTATGCTACCACATCACTGTATGTCCCCCATTTAAAGAGACATATCAGCTGCCTCCACTACCATAATATATACCTATTTTTGTTTGTTTTTTTAATACTACAAGTTTCTATCGAATTGCAATACTGTCAACATTTAAGATCGGATGGCAGGTTGTTGGATGAGTCAAGACTATAAACTGCTACTCTCGAAGTGTTCTTAATCTAATCACATTTTACAATACTTTATATCAGGTTTTGATTCTCACTGCAGTTCACATCTTCAGTGATCCTCTTGAACACAAGCCATGAGCAGGCACAGAATAAAGAAAGCCTTAGCCTCTGGCCCCCAGGAGCCAAAGAGACTTAAGGATCCTCAAGACAGTAACAGAGAAGTCACTGAAGTGGGTCCTCCCTCTCAAAACAGCTGCTAACAGACTAACAGAGGATATTTTTTTTTTTTAAACATCTTTATTGAAGTATAATTGCTTCACAATGGTGTGTTAGTTTCTGCTTTATAACAAAGTGAATCAGCTACAGATATACACACGTTCCCATATCTCCTCCCTCCCGCATCTCCCTCCCTCCCACCCTCCCCATCCCACCCTCCAGGCGGTCACAAAGCACCGAGCTGATCTCCCTGTGCTATGCGGCTGCTTCCCACTAGCTATCTATTTTACATTTGGTAGTGTATATATGTCCATGATACTCTCTCATCCTGTCACATCTCACCCCTCCCCCTCCCCATATCCTCAAGTCCATTCTTTAGTAGGTCTGTGTCTTTATTCCCGTCTTGCCACTAGGTTCTTCATGGCCTTTTTTTTTTTTTTTTTTTTTTCCTCACAGAGGATATTTTTGAAGCTCCATATAACACAGTGGAAAAACTAGCCTTTCAGATTCTTTTTTTATTATTATTATTTTATTATTATAATTATTATTATTATTATTTTCTTCCCCCAGTCCTCCTCTCTGTGGCTGTATTTCAGTTAGAGCCAAGGAGATACTTACCTCTGCCTGCTGCT
This sequence comes from Balaenoptera borealis, assembly GCF_965194805.1. Classification (NCBI taxonomy): domain Eukaryota; kingdom Metazoa; phylum Chordata; class Mammalia; order Artiodactyla; family Balaenopteridae; genus Balaenoptera; species Balaenoptera borealis. The sequence continues at coordinate 58,219,218 of NC_138860.1, read as the reverse complement.
TTTTTCTCTTTTAAAGACAAAAATACTCTCAGCCTTATACACAATAGCTGCCTGGGGCCTAAAGATCTGTTTATTCTGCAATTTAGAAAGAGTGGGAGGCCCACGGTGTTCTCACCGACCGGAGTCCAAATGTTCCTTGGGCCCTGCACAAGGCCACGGGGCTGTCCTGGAGCGTGAGCCGTGTGCCAGCGGAGCTTGAGAAAGTAGAAGCAACTCCTCAAGCCAGCTCTCTCAGGGGCCCGAGGGGACAGTATCCCTGACCTCAGCACTGGTAAAATCAATGTGCTCCAACACCCCAGCAAAAGTATGGTCAAGAGAGTGGAGAGCTAGTCTGTTTAGGGCACAAGACCTCACTCAGGCTGATCCTGGGTGTCATTTGAAACCCAGGTGCCAATTGGCACTGGATGGTGACAGAAAATGCCATTTGCCTTTCTAAGCCCCTTCCTCTGGCACTCTTAGCCCTGCGGCACCTGACGGGCGCGAGGAGGCACCAGTACCGTGGAGTTGCCAGGCCCCAGGTGCCGAGCAAATGTTGGGCTGTTGGGAAACAGACTACCTTATCTCTGGGGAGTCCTCCTGTTAATCACAGTAATATAGCTGGGAAGAAAAGGGTGTTTTGATTTGGCTGGTGATTGCCACTGTTCCCAAGGTAAACAAGCCAATGTTAATTGCACCTGTGAGTTGTAAAAGAAGAAAGACACCAAAAGCAGTGGCATGGTCTAAGCTAGCTCACTCCTACAGAACTTCAGCTGTTTCTACTCTGCCTCTCACCTGCAGCTGAGCTCGCCAGCGCCCTCTCAGTGGTCAGAGAAGCGTCCCTCCTCAGGCCTGATGGTTCCCAGGACCTTGGTCAAACCCTGGCTCTCACTTCAGCTCTGATCACTTTCCCCAGAATCCAACTTTCTAGAACACTACAAATGGCACTGCCCCACTGTTGGAAGTTTGCATGGTTCTCGGGAAATTAGTCATTAGCCCCACAAGGCTCTTGTCAATATGTCCATTACCCAGAGAATCAGCACATGAATTCCATTAGGGAACAATAAAAAACATGTTTGTGATGATATGAGGATGCCTGCACACTAAGACCGCACCTCCTCTGAGGTAAAAAGGAGGCCCCCAGAAATCTCCGCAGCCCTACCCACCAACTCTCATATTCTCATCATCTGCCTTAAACCCGCCGGGACTTACATGGCTCTTTATCCCAGCCTAGGTCAGTCCGCCAAAAAGCCCTAGACTGCTGGGTCGCTGTCCTGTATGGAGATTGCAGTACATATCTATTCCACGCTCTTCTCCCCCCTCTCCAACTTCTGAAACCTTTACCCTGTACCCTCTATAATTCGCTGCCCATGATCAGTAAACTTCCCCTAAATCTTCAGCCTGTCCTCTGGATGTGTCCGTCACCTTCTTTGTCTAACAGGACGGCTCTAAGCATACTGCTTTCCGGGCAACCTTCTCCAAAGGGGGTGCTTGTCTCCCACAGCCCTTGTACTGCTGAGCCTCACGTGGGGTAGGTATCCTTGTTTTTCATTTTTGCTTTCAGACCATTCTTCCTCCCTCCTCCCTAAAACCTTCAGCTTTGAACCTCATGCACCAGATTATAGCACATACCCCTCATGGTTGCACTTATCTACCAATCTCCAGTTCATTCTCTCTTATTTCTTGATGATTTTAGCTCCTGTTTCCCTGTCATTCTTTCCAGTACCACTCTTGTCTTAATTCTTGGGGATTTCTACCTAAGTGTAGGTATTCCTTCCAACACCGCCCCCCATCTCACTTCTCATTTCCTTGGACTTCGCTCCTCCAATGACGTTGCCCTCCACCCTACCTCAGCTGCTCACTCCCAAAGTCATAACCTTGTCTTTATCTATTCTCTGACCTTTACTTCCTGTCTTGCAAACCCCTTGAACCTCCAATCCATTGACCTTTGCCCTGTCCCTCTCCTCCCTGTCCTTCACCCTTCTTGAGGTTCACTCTCCTTCTTACCCAACTTAAATTCCACGGTCAACCATTATAATCAGGCCCATGCATAGCTACCGTTCTCCCTTGCCCTTCTCTCAATCTGATTAATCACCACCATGGGTAAATTCAACTCTCCGTCTACTCTAGTTTGCACTCATGTAGCTGTACGTGGTTAGGAAAATACACCCACACCCACACACAACCAAGCTTCACTTTAAATTCATGACTACCATTCTCAAGAGAGCCCTTACTACTGCTGGGCAATTATACTAGGCATCCCTAGTTCATTCACTCTCCCAGTGTCCTGAACTGTTTCATACCTCCTCACTTCATCACTTCCCCCTTACTCTCACATCTCAGCTGATTCTTTGCCTCCTACTTCCCTGAGAAAATTGAAGCAATCAGAAAAGAATTTCCAAAGATTCCCATCACCTCATTTATCCACTAACCATCTACCCACTTACCAGCATCTGTATCTATATTCTCTGCCTTCCCACTATACTACCATAGATCAACTATCCCTTCCCATCCTAAAGCCAGCCCCTCCACTTGTGCAATAGATCCCATCACCTCTCACCTGCTCAAGAATATGCCCCAGCAATTAATTCTTCCCTTTCTCACATCAACTATTAATTTCTACTGTTTCATTTCCATCAATATACAAACATGCTGTCATTTCTCCTATCTTAAAAAAAAAAAAGTTTCTTGCCCTCACCTCCCCTTTCAGTTTTTGTCCTATTTCCTGTTTCCCCTTTGACGTAAAACTTCCAGAGAGTTGCCTGTACTTGCTGCTCCAATTTCTCTTCTCTTATTCTCTCTTAAATCCACTTCATATAGGTTTTTATTCCCACAACTCCACAAAAAAAATGTTCTTTTAAGGGACACCAATCACCTCCTCCTTGCTAAATCCGATGGTCAATGCTCAGTCCTTGCTTTCTTGATTTTTCAGATTTTGATCTGATTACAGTTGATCACCCCTTCTTCCTTGAGTCATCTGCACTTGGTTTCCAGGACGCGAAACTCTTGAATTTCCTCCTGCCTCAGTGGTTGTGCTTTCCAAATCTTTTTGCTTATTCTTCTCTCCAACCTTTTACTTTGGATTTCTTAGTCCTCTGTATATATAAACTTCCTTGGTGATGTCATCCAGTCACATAGCATTAAATGCCATTTATATACCAACAAGTCTTAAATTTATATCTCAATCCCATACATTGCTCCTACAACCCAAACTCATATCTCCAACTCCCTACTCAACATTTCAGCTTGGATGTCTACATTTCACACCCTACATGCCCCAAAGTGAACTCCTGATCCTCCTCCCCAAAATCTTTATCCATATCCCCTTGGCCCCCGTCTCAATTGATGGCATCTCCATCTTTCAATTTGTTCAGGCCAAAAACCATAAGAGTCACTTAGGATTCTTCTCTTGCATCCATACCCTACATCTAATATGTCAGGAAGACCTTGACTCTACTTTCAAGTTATATCTAGAATGTGACTATTTTTCACCACTTCCTCTGCTATCACTCTGCTCTGAGGCACTGTCATCCCCCGCGTGGATTAATATCAGAGCCTCCTAATGCTTATTTCTGCTCTACTCTTCCCCACAGCAACCAGAATGAGCCTGTTAAAATTTATGTCAGATCATGTCCCTCTTTTTCTCCAAGACCCTCCAGTGTTTCCCATCTCAGAGTAAAAGCCAGAGTCCTTTTAATAGCCTACAATGTCTAGGTGACCCAGCCTCCCACTTTCCCTCTCTGTCCTCCTCTTCTGCTCTCCTTTATCACCCCACCTTGGCCACTCCTGGCTATTCCCCAAACATGCCATGCGGTCTTCTGCCAGGGCCTTTGCAGCAGCTCTTCCCTCTGCCTGGAACTCCCTTCCCCTGAGAATCTGGATAACTCCCTCACCTCCTTCCAATCTTTGGTTAAATGTTACCTTTTCCATAAGACCTACTCTGACCCCCTTACTGAATACCATTGCTGCTTTTTTCTTCTTTTTTCAATAGCATTTGTTACCTTCTGCTTATGTTTGTTGTCTCTCTCCTCCTGCTAGAATGTAAGCTCCACTAGGTCAAGGAAATTTGTCCCTTTTACTCGTAGGTGTATCTCAAGCACGCAGGACAAACAGTATCTGTCACGTAGTTAATGTTCAGTAAGTATTTGTTGAATGAATAAATTTCTGAGGCTAAACATCATAAAATGCGAATGGTAGAAGTGAGTAGCGGTGGTCCTAGGTGGACAATACATTTTTAAATAAATAGATGTTGGGCGAAGAGAATAAGGGATAAAGGGGATGATGAGGGGCTTGATAAAGCATTAAAAGCGACTGCCTACCAGTTAGCCTTTAGCCCTAGGTGCAATTCAAGACACATTGAATTTCATTGTAAAAGGGAACATCAATAACTTCCACAAGATGGCACTGTGTCCAGTCCTGTTTTCCCGCATTCGAAGGGTTTGAAATATTGTAAAATTGTGTGACTGATGCCCTCTGCTGGCTTGTTTTTGTTTTTCTTGACCTTGAGCCTTTGGCTTAACGATGTAAATGATGGCTCCATATGCTTCCTTGAACATGCTCTATGTGATTCTTACATCCATAATTTAAGCCAGCTGGCCAAAAGCACACTCAAAAGTTTATAGTACTGACACAGCATACAGGCATAACACCGACACCGATTTGATTGCCACACAGAACCACCGTGGTGTGGCGACACTCAGATCCCTGCACGGCATTCTAGCCGCATGCCAGTCATGCATCACGCCAAAAAATCAAGCACACGTGCTGCCTTGTGTCTCTGCCTGTCATGCATCCTTCCATCTCAGCTGCAATCCCTGGTACCATTTTGGAAAGATGGGCAAAACTGCCTTCCCATCCCTCCCTCCTTGCTCTCAATTGCCACCACCACCCTCCAGCCTTCCTTATAACTTAGGGTGACAAGAAACAGAGCTGGGAGGAAGGGGTACATCTTCTTATTACAGGCAAGTATTTGACAAGTTGGGATTTTAATTCCAAAGCTACCCTAACCCTCTCCCCTTCCCTGCCCTCCCCCACCTGCCCACATACACACGCCATAATACTCTCTGGAAATTTAGATCATTAATATCCTACTTGCACCCTTTCGGTGTGGTTTAAATTTAAAAGACTGACTGGATTACTATACTTAAGTGACAGGTAACTTTCCCAAGAACTGTCACATTAGGTCATCCCAATTGTTAAGTAGGCCTGCATCCCTATGCCAGCAGCAACCCAGAGAAGAAGCATGCCGTAAGTGAGCCTCATCATCCTTCAGGCAGCAACACCTAAAGGCTTGGGATTTCTTAACATTTATCTATTTGTTTGTTTGGCTGTGCTGGGTCTTAGTTGCGGCATGCGGGCTTCTCTCTAGTTGTGGCACGTGGACTCTAAAGCACGCAGGCTTACTTGCCCCTCAGCATGTGGGATCTTAGTTCCAAGACCAGGGATCGAACCCACATCCCCTGCATTGGAAGGCGGATTCTTAACCACTGGACCACCAGGGAAGTCCCTTAACACTTTCTTACAAGACAGTTATGGCTTTTTTATGTGCATTTTTTCCCAAAAATTTTTGGAACCCATTTATATCCCTGGCTTGTGAAACTTCTTAGACTTACATGTAGACAGTGTATAAAATTATTTTTTCAGGGGCTTCCCTGGTGGCGCAGTGGTTGAGAATCTGCCTGCTAATGCAGGGGACACGGGTTCGAGCCCTGGTCTGGGAGGATCCCACATGCCGCAGAGCAACTAGGCCCGTGGGCCACAACTGCTGAGCCTGCGCGTCTGGAGCCTGTGGTCCGCAACAAGAGAGGCCGCGATAGTGAGAGGCCCGCGCACCGCGATGAAGAGTGGCCCCCGCTTGCTGCAACTAGAGAAAGCCCTCACAGAAACAAAGACCCAACACAGCCAAAAATAAATAAATTAATTAATTAATTAATTTTTTTAAAAAAGCACTAGGCTTCTACTTTCTAAAACAAAAAAAAAAAAATTATTTTTTCATTTGTCTTAAATTTCTCTGTTCAAATTTCAAAGGGTGTCTCCTCCTATAAGTCATGATTTGGTAGGCAAATAACATCCACTTTCACCCTTAATAGTTTTATAGAAATGACTGTATCTCTTTCGAGGCTTCCTTCCAGGCTGTGGTGTTCTATTCTCTAATCCGTTTTTGTAGGCCAGCTTCCTTTCCCTCTGATTCCTACCATTTTGGTTGTTCCAGTTATCCTTCTGTGATCTAATTCCACTATAGCCTGGTTGTGAGGCAACCAACTCTGTACAAAGAATTCCAAACACAAAAGCACTGGATTCTGTTCTCAATAACCTTCTAGATAATGCCCAGAATTCTGAACCAATGTCCTTCAGATACTACACATGGAACACCTTAGCTTGGGTGTACCATCTCAGGTACCTCGAACTTAACATGCTTCTTATTTTCTTATCTACTTTACTTCCAAACCTGTTCTCACTTCTGTTTTCTCATGGTATAGTTACTAGAAAGAAGAATCCACTCAAGGCAGAAGCCTCCCCCCACCCCACCAGTTCTCTTCCCCTTCCATTGTCCAACATGAATTTACTAAGTTCTGAAAATCTCTCTAATCAGAACCGTCACCTCCTTGGCACAGTCACCACCCTTAGTCTAGACCCTCATTTTTCACTATTACCACAAGAGCTCCCCATGCTCAGCCTCTGTAGTTTAGCCTGAATCCTGCTACCAGAATTTTATAAACACACACACACACACACAAGAGTGTGTTTGGTGGGAGCCCTATATCCCTTTTCAAAAGCTCCTTAATTTGCCATTGACTCCAGGATCCAGTAATTCAAGGTATTCACCACGCTCACACCTCAGCCTCTCACCGCAGCCCGTCCATTCTGCACTCCCCTCTCCTGCCAGATTGAGTCAGGCCCTGTGCACCTGGACATACACACTGTTCACTCTGGCTGGAATATTCTTCTCCCCACAGTCACCTCTTTTCTCTTTGAACTGGATCTGCTGCCCCACCCTGCACCCTCACATCCAGCCCGTAACACCCCATCCCCTGCCACCTCCACGGTGAACTTCTACAACCATCAGACTGAAGAGGATCAGGCCTCGGGGTAATTCCAAATACTATTGTGTGAAAGAGCTGAACATGACAGCACAGGCACATTCATTCATCCCACTGAGGAAGTATTTTTGAAAGTGATTCAAATGTGGGCAACTCTCTGCTCACCAACGTGGACGCAGTTGCTATGTGAGTTCCCTAAAGTTGATCATCGGAAATCCATTCAAATAAGGGAAGTGTATAAAACATTAAAAAACAAAAGCTATTTTATACAACTCTTTACTATATTCAACCACTAAGCCCTGGCCCTTTTTCTGATGTGGACTAAATAATAATTATAAGCCAATTCTGGTCAGTCAAGGCATGCAGAATAGTGGTTACCCTCTTGGGACAGGGCATGTTCTCCCCATAGTTCTAGCTGCCATTAGTCACACAAGGCATGCCAGCTTCACCTGCTCGGATTGCTGACCTGGCTCCTAAAGGTCTCTGCCACCTTGGCCCCAAAACCGTCTTTCACTTGCTTGAATCCCATCTGACCTCTAAGACTAAGCTCAAGTGCCATCTCCTCTAATAAGTATTTCCTCATTACTCCAGCTAATTTGACCTCCAGCCTCTTTGAATTCCCCCAACACTTTGCTTGTGTATTATGACACATCATACGCCCCTTGTAGCTAGTTGCATCCATGCTTCATTAAGAACTAAGTGGAAACTGTGAGTCAAGGTTAAGTGACCAATTCTGTGACCTCAGGCCACAAAACTGGACACAGCATCCAGGGTTCTAGGATTTGAGCTGTAGATAAATAACAGAGCCTGCATTTAGTTCACTGAAATAGGTAAAAGTGACTTTATAGGCACACACATACTCTTACTCTCTCTTCATGTCCCTTCTTTCTGCCTTCTGCTCACAGAAAAATCATAAGACAACTTGATGGATGTGTTGTTATTTTTTTAATAAACAGAAACCACATCACTTCATTTGTTACAGAGAATAATAATGAGAGGCAATAATTCAAAAGGGCCCCAGGAAGCTTTTTCATCGACAAAGTAACAGAAAGGATAAGCACCTTCACTGCCCAAGTCTATGGGTAATTTTTTTCTTTTGATCTCTGATCTCCCACCCACATCATTATGCCACTTCCAGAATAGAACTCTGCCTTCAAATCTCCTACTAGTTGGAAGGCTGGTCTATCAGCTTGTCTCAGTAACGGAATGGAGGTCCCTAACTCAGCTGAGGAACCTCGACAAGTCTTCTTTGATTTCAGCCTCATCCCAAGGCCCATGAATGTTTTCTTTAAAAAGCTGCAGGCGAATGAGGTAGAAAGGGCAGAGACATGAGATGGAAACCAGCAGAAGGGCAAAGAGTATGGCTGCCACAGCACTAATGGACAGCAGGCCTCCCAAGGCTGAAAATGCAAAAAGCACTGTGACTCCCACATAGCTGCGGGGAGTACATGCCTTCAGTTTCTTCTGTAGCATGGGCCATAGGGCAAAAATTTGGATGGCAAATGTCACCATGACAAAGGCATGTAGGGACCGGGGCAGGCGTGAGGCAAGGCAGACAGAAGCAAAGATGGCCATGTTCAAGGACAGTGTGCTGGATACGATGGCAGCATTGGCACCATAGTCAAAGAAGATGAGGTGGCCTAACAGCATGAAGACTGACATGGCATAGATGGTGTCAGTGCTGACGGACTCTGTCAGAGTCTTCAGCACCGGTGAAAAGCCATACGTGAAAGTTATGAAGACTAGGGCACTCTTCAAGTCAGCCCACCGGGTCCGCCCACTCTTCTTCCGTCCTTCACCTCCATCAATGAGATCAAACAAAACATAGCCAATCAGTGAAGAAGCCAGGCCGGTCCCAAAAAGCCAATGGGGAGCCAGAAGACCCTCATCCATATACCACCAGATAACCACAAAAACACAGACACTGCACAGCTGCTGTATCACCACACTGGACTCAAATACCACAGCCCAATATTGGTATTTCCGGGCATAGACGTTCTTCCTGAGCTCTTCCAGGAAGCTCTGATCCACGTAGTTATCAGGAAAAGGCTGTCGCTCATACAAGACCTTCTGCCACCTGGCCTCTTTGGTGTTAGTTACAGGCTGGGCACACATTATCCTTTCGCTCAAACTCAGGCCAGTTCAATCTCCCTTGCAGAAGTCCATGTGGTTCTCGATCTTTATAAAGTTTTGAAATAAAACCTCTCTGGAAATTCCATGCTGAGCTGTGGTTGATATTGTACCGACCTTCCCTTGCTTTCAAAGGTAGCAACCCAGGCTAGGCCTACAGTAGATGAGTTTGTTCTCTGAGGCAGAACAATACAGCTAAGTTCCTAGAAGAAGAGAGACTATGAATCTATGGAAGTTGTGAAAGGTCAAGGGTAGGACTGAGTTAAAATCAAACCAACTTATTGCTTTATTAGAAGTTTATTAGCAGTCTGAACAGAATACACATGGTGGCCATCTTATAATTATGGATATTAAAATTTCATTTCAGATTTTACATTATAATCCCTTGTCAGCTATCACTTATGGAGTGCTTACTATGTGCTAAGAGTGTTACGTAGCTTCTTTCATTTAACCTCCACTACCTTGCAAATTAGTATTAACCTCACTGTAACTAGTAAAAAAGCTGAGATTCAAAGTGCTTAGGTAACTTTAGCCCAAGTTAACAGTGGTAAATAGTGGATCCAGATTCAAATGAAAATTCTGCCCCAAAGCCTGTGCCTCTAAACCAGTTAACTCAGGAGTTCACATCCTTGAGGTCTATAGATGGGCTTCAGACCGTTCAAAAACCCTATCAATGCATATTTGTAGTTGTAATTCATGCAAATTTCTAGGGTTAGGTTCCAAGCTTTTATTGGGCTCTCAAAGGCATCTGTTACTTAAAATAAAAACAAAAAAGTTACCGGTCTAAAGACAAAAGTAAACCTCACGATACAGAAAGATAGGAGCTTTTTGGTTTATCTAACCAAAACCAAGGACTCAAGATTCTTAATCCCTTAACTGAGCTTAACATCCTTTAAAGAGCTATCATCCTGCTTATTAACGGCGAAACTCGGGAGGATCAAAGATAATGATACCCTTTTCACAATGGGAAAACTATGAGTCAGAAATACCAAGGTCATGCAGCAAGTCTGCGAGGAAAATTCTTATTGCCCGACCTTATTTCTTCCATGGAGAGCACGACAGGTTTTGCATCACAAGCCAGACACCCTGAGAGCCCCCCTCACTACAGCAGGGACCCCAGCCCGGGGATCTCACGGCCGCCGCGGGGGCTGGAGGGTCAGAGGCGCCGAAAAGGGCAACGCCCGCCCGCAGGGCGGGGGACGGGGCGGGGGTGGGGCAGGGTAGGGTGTCCCCGCGGGCGCCCTACTCCCCCTCCCGGGCCTCCCCCGCCCGCCGCCGCCCCTCACCCAGCCTCGGGCCTGCGGGGGGTGGCGGAGGAGGTCCGGAGACACTGACTCCCACTCGGAACCCACCTGCCCGCGAGCTCGTAGGGGTGCGCGGCCCGGGGGAGAGCGGCCACCCGCCTCCTTCCCCATCCGGGGCGCCGGGGTCGTGTCGGCGGCCGACCACTTCCGGGGCCGCCACAACCTCCGCGGCTAGAGCGCCCTTCCTCGGCCTTCGCGGCCACGAGGTCGCTGCTGCCCCCTCCTGGCCGCTCAGAGGAACTCCCGGCTCCTGTCCCGGAAAGAACGCTCTGAGCCAGGAAAGCCGATCCTCAACGGGGAGACTGGGACGTGGCGTCCGAAGGGCAAGGGAGAGAGGCTGGGCTGGGAGAAGAGAGATTATAACGGCTACTTTGATGGAGCTCCTATTATGAACTCAGGCCCTCAGCTAGGGACTTCCCATGCATCCGTGCATCCACTGGACACATATTCACTAAATATCTACAAGTATCAAGCACTGTTTTAGGTGCTAGTGATACAGCGGTGAACAGAACAGACAAAAATCCCTCCCCTCATGAAGCTTTCTGTCTTGTGCATTGACCTGTAAAGTGATGATGTCGTCCTCCTTTCACGGAAGACAAAACTGAAGCTCAGAGAGGTTGTGATTTTTCCAAGGCCACACAGTTGGGAAGTGGATTAACCAAGATTAATATCCAATTGTCTATAGCTTCAAAGTGCAGTTCTTTCCTCTGCCTCCTAGAAGGGATGAGGGTGGAGGGCCCCATGACTGAAAACAGCCAGACACGTTGAATAGGTGGCTGTTAATGTTCAGCTGAGGTCATGGAAATACAAGCAGATGCATGAACAGATGGGAGTAATGAAGAAGCAAAGGGACATAGTAGAACACAAGATGTAGTGGACACAAAAGTCAGAAAACCTAAATCCACTCACTAGCTGTGTGACTCAGCAAATCGCACTGTCTAAGTTTTGATTTCTTCATCTGTAAAATGGTGATAACACTATTTCCTCTTGGCTACTTAATGGGAGAGTCAACAGGGTCAAATATGGAACATAAAAATGCTTTGTAAAGTGTTGACTGCTGTGTAGCCGCTATTAGCTTACTTTGATCATCCTAATGACGGAAATAGCCAAGTGCAATAAACCCTGCAAAATGATCTCTTTCCATTTCCTTCCAGGTTTCTGTTCCAAGATTTGACAAGATTCCGTGGTTTAGTGAGGCCAGCCTCATAAACAAGCCATTAGTGCTCAGCCTCCTGAAAAGGTAATAGCTCAGCCACTGAGGGCAAAGGTTTCAAGCAAAGTCTCAGGGAAGATGATTTCTTAAGGGTTAGGGGCAATCATCTGAGGGGCACAGCTGATCAGTTGAGAGACATAAGTCAAGTGCTCAAAACCCAGAAAGGGTCAGGGTTTCTAAGACAAAAGTGAGCCCTGAGAATTGGCCTGGCTGGAGGAGATAAGACCTCAATTAACCTCCCTCTGTACCACCACCACTTAACAATGCAAGAGAATTTTGCCCATGGACACTGCCTTTCAAAAGACTTCTGTCCTCTTCATCATCTTTTCTCCCTGCTTTAGTCAGAGGTTTTAAAATTTTAACCATCAGAAGTCTAGAACCATAAATTCCTGTCTTTACAGAGTAGCAACTTCCTATATTTAAACTTTGAGACCATCTCCTCCAATCTCACCAGTCCTGCCCTTTCAAACCAACTGCTATGGAACACGTTTCTATTTTTCAAAATTGGGGAAATTCATGTGTGGGGAGCTGCCACTTGAAATAACTGGGTTTCCTCATTCCTCCCCCCTTTTTGATCCCCAGGTGTAGTGATACACCCCAAGGGGGGATGAAAGGAAGGGTGAGTGTGAAAGCTAGAGAGATTATGCTCTCTGAAAACAGTCTTTCCTCCTGTTGGTAACTGTCACGTACCCTCCTGCCCATGGATAAATGACTCTCCATGAGGGATATCCCCTCCACATCCCCACTTCAATAACATGTACCTTTGCCTTGTCTGCTGTAGTTTAAAACACCACATTCTCAGTAAGCAGCTAAACAGTTTTGTGTATTTTCAGAGCACCTATGAAGTGTTTGTTGTTCGATTCTGGGTTGTTGTTTTTTTTTTTCCATAACTTTGAATATATCTAAACTCTAGCTAATGTCTTAGTATAAAGCAGGCAATCAGAGATTGAATAAACCCAAAGGCTTATTTACTAAATAAAAACACAGGTAACATAGTTCTTATTAAGAGTTGTTAGCAGTTCAAGGATCACCATGAGTAATGACAATTTAGCACCTTTTAATTGGGGGCAGGGTACAAACTCACATAACAGTGGTAGTCAGATGGTCGGCATAAATGAATAGAGCTGGCCAAAGGGAACTGTAGTGAAGGGGAGGTCACCTCCCTTAAGGACTGGGACTGCCTGCAGGTATGTGACCCCAGTGGCCAGATCTGCTGGGTTTTCCAACAATAGCAGAAATCTGGATTTTCGTGTGAAATGGCTCCTGTCTGACATCGAAATAGGGTAACATCCCACTATCCCATCCCACCCCAGCCCCTTAGACTTGCCCCTGCAGCCAGGAGCAAAGCATCCCCATGCATGGCTCTCTCACCCCCAGCTCCCTTTTTCCTTGATTGTACAAACCTCTGGTAGGAGGTGAGGAGGGGACTCAGGGTGGGGGGCTTGAAAAAGTCAGGCCCAGAACACAACTGATCACCCTTAGAACTTGCTCACTTTCATAGCCAGGTCCCCGAGTGTCAGAGGGGACGGCCAGCTGAGAAGGGAAAGAGTAGTTTTTCCTGCAGCCAGACATGCTTGAGCTAGTTGCAAGGAGAAATTACCTCACATGGTCTGCTGAAGCTCTACTCATGTCTGTACTGGGAGGATTTGGGCAGCAATCTCAACTCTTGTTAAGGGACATGGTGCTTATCTACCTCGCAAGAATTCTAAAACGACTGGACAGCACCTGTGAGGTGCCCTGAGCTTTCAGAAGGACAAGATAGGAATGGAAAGTCTTTTGCAAGGATGCTTCAGGTATCAACAATTCCTAAGGATTGGAAACTCTCCATGTGGCCAAAGCTCTGAGTTCCAAGCTGTTTATTTTTGGCAAAACCCTTTTTTGAGAACTTGGTTAGAAAGTTCTGAATGTGCTTTAAGTATTACCTAGCTTTGGACAAGCAATTCCAACACAGAGCAGTCTGAAAAAGAGAAAGGAACATTTAGCGAAATGTGCTCAGAGCACCCCTAATTGTGAGCTCTGGAAACACACCTCCAGGCTTGGAGGAGGTGAGACCTGGGTCTGAAGATCACTGCCTACAGACCACTTCCTTCCAGGAGGTCTCTCTCAGGTTGGCCTGACTGTGAAGCCACAACCATCATCAGTCTCGAAAGCCCTCAGGTCACACCGGGTCCTGTTTGTTTGAGATTATTGTGTGCTGAAGCAGTTCTAAAGTGGCCTCTGGCCTCTCCTGGTCAGCATTTGGATGTCAAGTCCAAGGCCAGCTGTTCACATATCAAAGACAAAGGCAGTGAAGGAGCTGGGTCAGACCTGCCTCCCCGCTCTCCCAGGGCCCAGGAAAATGGTGGGAGAAATAAAACAATAAATGCCTCATGAACACCAAACTCCCTGCGCATGCCTTTGTTATAAATGAACAAGGGACAATGAAATCTTTCCTCATAAGAGAGGAGAGGTGTTGTCGGCAGAACTACCAGCGTTCCGAGTGAGTTTCCATTTCTAGGGAGGCCGGGGCAGGCACAGGGCTGTACACACAGGCTGTTTACAATGCTCAGGCCCCCTGCACACCCTGGCTCCTTACGCTGTAATAAAATGAACCGCAGCAGCCAGCAGGGCCTGTCACCCTGGGAAGAGAACTGATGTTATCTCTGCAGCATCTCTGCCTCACCTTCTGCCTGGAAAGAAGGAATGTTCCAGAGGAAAAGTGTAGTTGGAAGGAGATGTTTCATGGGAGGAAATGGATGGATTGTATCAGGGTGCAGGGACAGAAACTGAGAAAGCAGGGCAGGCAGGAGAGGACTGCTTTTGTTAAATATCAGTTAAATATCCATCTGCTTTTCTGAACAATTATTTTCTTGCCTTGTCTGCACACTATCTCTGACAATCTAGAACTGGCATTGGTTAGTTCAAAACCAAAGGGACAGAGAAGCCAGAGTGACTAAAGAGGGAAAATCTTGTGGCAGCTCCAAAATGACCTGGGCCCTCCAGGATCGGAGTGGGGAGCAACTCCTTGGGTGTCCCTAGGGTTCTCTCTGAAACAGCCAAGAGCCTGGTTCTTCAAACCGGGGACTACGGTTCTAACTTGCTCTTGTTTTGATTCCTCAGATATCCTCATTCGTCTGCCACTTTTCTGGTTTCATCCAAGAAGGATATGAAATTGCCAATTTTGTTCCAAGCTCCAGATGTCTTATCTAAGGTACTCAATTTTTTTTTTTAATTGAAAAGAAAACTGGAACTTTCCTGGTGGTCCAGTGGTTGGGAATCCGCCTTCCAATGCAGGGGACGTGGGTTCGAGCCCTGGTCGGGGAACTAAGATCCCACATGCCGCTGCAGGCAACTAAGCCCACGCGCTGCAACCTACTGAGCTCGCACTCTGGAGGCCACGCCCCGCGACGAAGACCCAGTGCAGCCAAAATAAAAATTTTTAAAAAAGAAAAAATAACCATAGCTAGTTCTAGAATGACAGAAAATTTGGGTACAAAGCCATTTCCTATCTCCTTAACACAGCCCTGAGTCTGGATCATCGTCAGTGTTTAACAGAGATTTGTTGAAAGATGTGAATGAACCCCTCTCCTGCACCCTGTCTTGAGTGTCTTAGCGCTCCGTCCACTAGAACTAAGAATCGGGTTAGAATCATCAAAAAGGGAACCCCCAGGGCTTCCCTGGTGGCGCAGTGGTTGAGAATCTGCCTGCTAATGCAGGGGACACGGGTTCGAGCCCTGGTCTGGGAAGATCCCACATGCCACGGAGCAACTAGGCCCGTGAGCCACAACTACTGAGCCTGCGCGTCTGGAGCCTGTGCTCTGCAACAAAGAGAGGCCGCGATAGTGAGAGGCCCGCGCACCGCGATGAAGAGTGGCCCCCGCTTGCCGCAACTAGAGAAAGCCCTAGCACAGAAACGAAGACCCAACGTAGCAATCAATCAACAAATAAAAACCTTTAAAAAAAAAAAAAAGGGAACCCCCAAAAATTCATATTGAGGGATCTTCCCTGAGACCTTCAGAGACTGCTTCTAGCCTGTGTCCAGAACGAACCCTTTTCTGCAGTCTCTAACCCCCTACCCCACCCACCATGAACCCCTCTGTCTCCCACCTACAACCCCCTAAACCCATGGAATTTCGCGTTAAGAGCTCGTGATCTCCCCTTCACCTCACGGAAACCTGCCACGACTGGCTGCCGAATGACACTCCGGGATGCTGCGCTCCAGGGGGCGGGGGGGGGGTACCCACATCACGGGTGCTTGTGCAGCGAGCATCTGCCCCAAGTGGAGGCAGACAGAGGACTCTCGGGGATGAGAGCAGTTTCTCCACCCGAAAGATCACAAGTCACACAGCCAGGGCCACTGAAGGCAGCGCGCGAAGCGGCGTTCCGAGAGCCCCTGGCGCAGTGCCCACTCGCAGCCAGGGCCAAGTGTGAGCCGCGGTGGGGACGAGCCCCCGTGTCAGGGGATAAACGCTTACAGAGCCCTCGTGTCGCTTGGTTGAACGCAGATACAGAATAAGTCAGATGCCACCCACACAAATGAGTGTGAGGACGGCCAGGTACGCAACCGCGGAATAAGAGAGAGAGGGGCAAAGTACTGGCGAGAGGAGGTGGGAGGAAAGGTCACCTGTGGCCTGGGGGAGGGGCGAGCGGAGACGGGGCGAGGGAATGATTCAAGAGGAAGCGGCATCTGCACTGGATCTGGAAGATATTCTTTCCACAAGCGGAGGAACAGCCGGGGGAGCAGAGACAGGGAGACTGAGCGTGCGGGCAGAACGTCAAGGCATCAGGCCGGCAGGAGCCCTGGCTGAAGTGGGAGGGACCTAAGGAGGGGGGTGGACCCCGCCCGGGCACGGAGGGGACGTGCCAACGTTCCCGGTTTACAAGCACAGAAGTGGCGGAGTCAGGGCTGTGCTTGAGAGTCAAGCACGAATCCCCCTAACACCCTAGACTGGACGGGCAAGTGGGTAAGAAATGCACGGAGGGGCCTGAGCGGAGACAGGGCTGACCCCTCTGTTGCTGCAGAGCCAGCAAGAAGCCTTCTAGTCACTCGTCTCTGAACTTCTTACTGAGACAGGCTCTCCCCTGCTACCGAGCGCCTCCTCGTCCGAGTCGGCTCTGGGTCTCAGTACACCGTGCCATCCTAGGCACTAAGGTTCTGAGGCGGGGGAGGAAAGCGGGTCGAGCGAGAGGCACCCCCTTCAGCAGAGCTTAGAATTTCACGGCTGCAATACTCACATGCGGCCACTAGATGGAAGCCAAGAGCAACAGCTTCCGCGGCCTGGCCAATAGGCTGAGCCCGCGGGGACTGGTCTCTAGGCGGACCCAGGAGGTCGCAAGTCCATCGCTTCTGCTGGGACAGGAGACTCCGGTACCTCATGAACCCCTAACCCTCACCATTACCCTGTCGGGGGCTGACCCTCCACCAGAGAAAGAGAGAGAGAGTCGCTCTTGCTGATTGGAAGGGCTAACAGGTGTAGGGGAGACAAAAGTTTACTGTACCTTTGCCGTCTTAGGGTTTGGGGCTGGGCCTGAGATTAAATTGACAGAGTAACAGGAGAAAAGCATGTAAATTTATTTACTAGAAGTTTTATGTGACACAGGACCCTTTATAAGGAAATGAAGACCCGAAGTGGCAAGACCTGAATGTTTTTATAGTAGGTTAAAAAAAGAGGGGCAATTGTGGAAAAGTAACTAAACTGTGGGGAGGCTAAAGGAGGATAAGAATTATTTCGAAAAGGTCTGTTTGTACAGAATTCTCTTGGCTTCAACTTCTTGTCCTTGAAGATAAGAATGATGCTTTCCTCCCGGTATTAGGACATCTCCCATTTGGGGTTTTTTCTCCTGATTTTCGGAAGAAAAGGAGGAGGGTCAGAGCACCCTTCTTGCACCTGCTGTTTTTTCCAAGTGTCTTAGCTCAAAATGATGCTGAGGCCAAAGTGGCAGATTTGGGGGAGGCATATTCTGCCACCCTTCATAGGGACCTGGGATCCCTGTTCCGTTGGGGCACCTGGCAGCTGCCTCACGTCAGATCCTTGCCTGCCACACAGACCTCCTTAGATCTGAATGCAGCCCCCAGAGTCGGCTGCGAGCACGAGGCCTGCATGTGTGCGCTGCTCCTTTCTAGAGAGAAACTGTGTTGTACCTTGTGGGAGTGGAATGCACCATCTCTTATCTCTTCCTACTCCTCCAAATCAGGGACCTGTCTGGAAGCTGTGGTAGCCCCGCAGCCAACTAGAGGTCCTGGCCCCAGGGCACAGGTGCAAAGGTCCTGCCACCTGGCTCCCTTCCTCCTCACCATCACAGGTCAAAAGGCAGAACTTCGAACATCCACATTCCAAATGGCCTTTCTGTCCTGCCCAGGAGCACTCCCAGGGCAGGGGCAAGTCTCTGTGTGACTGGAGCAGGATGCCTTAGTGAATAGCCAGAGAGACAGAGAAGAAACAGAGGCTCAGAGACAGAAAGACAGGGAGAGGGAGACAAAGAGCAAGACAGCAGAAGCCAGAGACACATAGAGAGGTCAGGGGACAACAGACACCAAAAAGGAAACAGAAGAGGAGAGTCGGAGCTACCAAAGAAGAAAAACAGCAAATGAAGACAGAGAAATGAGGCCTAAACACTTCCCCATTCAAACACCTGTGGAGCAGCTTCTTTACTAGGCAGGGCTTTCACCTGCCTTTTCCAGGCCTTGACTCAGGACTCCTCCGGATGCCGTGAAAGAAGAAAGCGAACCATGATAATTGGATACCTGAGGTCGGGAGGTGACTTAGAGCTCACGGACAGGCAGAGCCGACGTGGGGCTGATCGGGGAACTGCAGCTGGAGCCCCTGGAGCCTCTTTGCCTGCTTGCAGGGTTGGCTGTGACCAATTCTTTGAGGAGAATAAAGTGCCCCCCACTCCCTCCATTCCTGCCCCCAGCCCCGGCTACTCTCCTTGACTGGCTTTGTTGTTCCAGCCTTAACGAGTCAGGGGAAAGAGGAGAGCATTGTTTATGTTGCTTTTGGCAGACCTGTGACAAAAAGCCCCGGGTGACAACACTGCAGTGGAGATGTGGCTGGGAACACATATGGGAGGCGACTTCCAGTTTCCTCACCACTGAGAACTCTATTATTATTTTCTCTCATTGACTCTCAGTTTTTGAAAATTCACGACCACCAGGGAAACATCCTCACATACTCCCCATCCCTCCTCCTGTTGATCAAAAACATACAACAACAAGTACAACGTTTAAAGGGAAGTACTGATGCGTACCACTGACCTGAAATAATGATCTAAATGTAAATAATGATATAAATAATGAAATAAAAACCAAGTTTAACAAGTCTGGATGGTAAGTACACGGCTGTCGATCATTTCGCGTATGTTGGAAATTTTTCCTAGTGAACAGCAAGAGTATCTTTAAAACTATGTTCAGCTTTGTTCTTTAATTGAGATGGTTGGTGTTGTCAGAGAGCAGGAAAATGTGTAATTATGATAGGGGTTTTTTTGTTTGAATATTGAAAACAGTTCTCCGACCACTACTTTTTGGATCCTAAGGGATGAAGGAATCATTATGTCCTGATATGGACCCTAAGAGTCCACTCTCTTCCTGAGAAAAGGTAGTCTTTCTTTGACCCTTTATGCAAAGAATTTTCTGGCTGATGGAAACTAAATGTACGTGCTATTGGACAAATCTCTTAACCTTTCTGGGCCAGTTTCCTCACCGTGTTCAATGAAAGAGTTGAAGTAGGTGACTGACGAGGTGCCTCCCAGTTAAGGCAGGAGAGGGAAGGAGGAAAGGAACAGAGGCGTTGGGCGAGATCAGAGGCAGATTTGTTGGTGCCCCTCGACTCATGCTTGTGATGGCTATTTTTAAAATTACCATCTGGTGCTTACATTTTTCAGTTTTTGTTATGTGGACAGGTGTGTGTGTGAGAGAGAGACAGAGACAGAGGAGAGGAAGAGGGAGGGAGAGGGAGAAACAATTCTGTTTCTTTCCCAAAGATTCCAGGAGGCCAAGGACTTGGGCCACGAGCCGGAGCTTAGGCACCTGAGCAGACATGCAGCTCAGGTACGAAGGTGTTTCCAGGTGTGAAGTGTGGAGAGCAGGCTTCGGCTTCTGGGGCCCAGCTGAGCTCTGCGACATGCCTTGGCCTGGTTCTCCTGTCACACTGCCATCTGCTCTCCTGGGGACAGCTGCTCAGGAAACATTTGAGCCCCATGAACGTTTCCGAGCCTCCTTTCTTGGTGGCTCTGACTGTACAGATGATAACAGCTGGGGGCCTGTGCTCAGAACCACCGGCCAGTTCACTCTCCATTCCTGCTAGTGTGCTGAGCGGGCCCGAGGGAAACCGGGAGTGAGAAGGACGTGCTGCGGAAGGAAAAGGCCTTGATTTCAGGGCTGAGGAAGGAAGCTGAGGCCCAGGGAGAACACAGAATCCCAAACTGCGTCGGCTGCTTTGTAGACCGGCCAGGCAGGATCGCCCATCACGGCTGCCTAACAAACACATTGCACAGACAGCCCCAGGGCCCTTGCCCACCTCTCCAAGTGAGGAGGGACGCACTGGCTCTTCTCAGGGTTGAGGCTTTGGCTGACGGCGAGTCTCAAGTGGAGTCACTGCCACTTTCCTGGCAGAGGTGACTGAAGCCACACATCAAAGACTCTTTCTTCTCACCATAGACAGCGTGGGCAGGATTAGAGTTGGCCTCTGGCCTATTGGCCGCAGAAACCAGCAGCACCAGGGGGATGGGAGGCCCAGGGCGTTTCTGTGACTGACCACAGCCAAGTCTCTCATCGCCAGGTCTGGAGCCGAGCAATTTGCCTCCAGCCTCTGCGTTTCCTAAGAATTCGGTACAGATGAATTTGTTGGACACAAATGTCCTGTAATGTTTCCCTGAGGACAGTGCTGTTATAATAGTGATCTTCACACATGTGTGTCTTGTAGGGATTTATGGACATACATGTATGCTGGTCATGTCTCTGTTTATACCCGATAGCTTAAAACGCTCACACTGATTCATTCATTCGGCCAACACGTGTTGAATGCCTACTGTGTGCCGATTCCGAGACGGGTTCTAGATTCCTGTCCTATTTCAGGTCAGTGGTGTTCATCAGTACTTCCCTTGGAAACTTGTACTTGTCGTTATACATGTTTGATCAACATAAACAGGAGAAGGACTTAGGAGTACGCAGGGTAGTTCCCGTGGTGATCACGAGCTTTCAAAACTTGAGTCAAGGGGAAAGAAAGAATAAAAAGAGTTCTCGGTGGTGAGAAAATTGGAAGTCAGCCTCTTATACATCCAAAGATGTGTGAGATACATTCTTGTTCTTAAAGAACTCTCAGCCTGGGGCTTCCCTGGTGGCGCAGTGGTTGAGAATCTGCCTGCCAATGCAGGGGACATGGGTTCGAGCCCTGGTCTGGGAAGATCCCACATGCCGCGGAGCAACTAGGCCCGTGAGCCACAACTACTGAGCCTGCGTGTCTGGAGCCTGTGCTCCGCAACAAGAGAGGCCGCGATGGTGAGAGGCCCGTGCACCGCGATGAAGAGTGGCCCCCGCTCGCCGCAACTAGAGAAAGCCCTCGCACAGAAACGAAGACCCAACACAGCCAAAAATAAATAAATAAATAAATAAATAAATTAATTAATTAATTTAAAAAAAAAAAGAACTCTCAGCCTGGCGGAGGAAACAAACACATTAAAAAAATAAAAGAATAACAGTACAAATCGCTACAAGAGTTATACCAAATCTGTGATGGACCCCGAGAGGCAGGCACCCAGGTAAGGGGGTCAGGAGAAAGATTTTCTGAGAAAGAAACATCTAAGCTATATCATTAAAGGGTAAGGAGTTAACAAGGCCAGATAAGGCAATATATATGGCATTTTTTCCCTCGGATTCCAAAGGATGACAGTCATCGTGGTGGGGGACTCTGGAGTCACAGGCTCAGCTGTCATTCACCTAGCAAGCTCCTGCCGTGCACCATGCGTGTTTGTTGCTTGGTTTGCCATGAACCCCGTGATTCCAGTCCCTGTGGGGTCTGGTGTATTCTTATGCAGAAACCAGAAGTCTGGAAAAGGTGGCAGAATCAACTGCAGGAAAGACAAGCATCTGCTTCTAACTCGACTAAAACCAAACCTGCCTGAGAACCCTCCCACCCCACCTCCAGCATCCAGACCTTCCTCATCCTTTCAAACCAAACAAAGATGCTGCTTCCAGAAGCCCTTCCTGATTCCTCACGTGGGACGCAGTCGCTCTCTTTGCTGAAGGCCCAGAAGCATCCTCGCTTCTTCAGTGTTACCTTGTGCATCCAGCCTTGAATCGCAGTTTCAGAACAGTGTCTTAGTCTCAGAACTGAAAGATGTGAGGGACAGAGGGAAAAGCCTGGGCCCCAGGAGATCCCACCCCCAGGGTACAGGGAAGATAAGGTAGGAGGTTGAATCAGCCCAGAAGAGTAAAGGAGTCAGCCCTGGGGGGTGGGAGTGGGGGCTTGATGGGCTTGATGGTGGGCAGGGTATGGGGGGGTCCTCTCCAGCCTCCCTCTTCCCTCCTCCCACAGACAACTGGCCGTTCCAGGCTGTCCTCACTTACCTGGAGCGGGTTGGCCAGGTCTTTCTTCCATGTTGTTGCACAGCGTTCCTAGGTTGGAATGCCGCCCCCCTCCTTGCTCACCACCTCCAACACCTACCTGAGCACCGCCTGTTCTTTCAACCCTCCTCAGACCCTTTCCTTGACGCCCCACTCCCACCAGATGAGCTCAGCGCCTCCCTTCCGCTCCCCTGTGGCCTCAGTATATTTCTGCCCTTCAACACCAGCACACTTCTTGGTACCCAGGCTGCTGGGTGGTGAGCAGCTTGCAGTCAGAAGCCGTGTCTTCTTTATCTTGGTGTCCCCAGTACGTAGCAAATGGACAAATACATAAGTCTGTATTCATCCCTGGTCTTCCTTTGGGCCAGAAACCTTCTTATTCATCTTTGTGACTCCATCACAGCGCCCTCTACGTGGTGGCCTCACGATGAAGGTTTGTTGCCGAGTGATAAATCTAGCCGTTCCCACTCATGCTTTCACATGCCAGCCCACGGCGTGGGGATACTGAGTTGCTTCTTTGAAAATGGCCTGTAAATTTGAAATGTATTTTAAATATTTGTCAAAGGAATCAAACGTGGTACATCGTTTACAGTCCTCAATCCCCAATAATGCCGCACGCAAGCAACACGTGTCTCTCACGAGACAATCCAGCAAAAGTCACCTTAGGAGCCCAGCCCAGGCACTCACTGCCCACGCTACACAGACACATTCCTCCTCCTCCCGTTCCGCACACCTCGCAGGGCAGCCCAGGAGCAGGTCAGGGCACAGGCGTGCACACCTGCAGTGATAGGTTGCCAACTCGACCACGTGGAAGAGGAGCCTTCAGTTCCTGGAGACTGTCTGCTTGTCCCTGTGGCCCTCCTCTCCCCTGAATTCTATGCTTCCTAAGAACCTGTCTCACGACTCTGGTGTCAGTGTGAATGGGGAAGGGTAAGAGAGTCCCCAGACAGAATGTTAACCTCAAGCTGCCATTTGCTCCCTAACCAAGCTTTCATCAGTCATGCGAATGAGAAGCCTGTGTTTCAGGTGGAAACGCCCCGAAGCCCACTCTTCCACCCTTTGGCACAAGTGGAGTCAGAAAGAAAGCAGGGGTTCCAGTGAGCAGAAGGGGTGCCCCACTCTCCCTGCGCTGGTGGTTTCTTTGCCTCCCTCCTCTAGGGGAGAGAGGGGGCTCAGGACCCACACACCAGCTCCGGTTCTGCCTAGGGCTTGATCGGCGGCTCCAGGGAGGTGCAGAAGGGCCACGTGGTGCTGGGCAGTGCAGGCTTGAGAGCTGATGTCAGGCCAAAGTGAAGGTGTGAGAAAAGAGGGTAGGGTTTCAGAGGGACCAGAGAAAGGAGGTTTGCAGAAGTCTCCTATTCATTCTTCTCAGGCCGTCAGAGGTCTTCAACTAGTCCAGATGGTGGAACTTTTGTATGAAATGTAGGAAGTGTGTCGCCCACGAGAGAGCGCAGCCCCTCAGACTGGGTGCTCGGGTTGGAAAGAGGGACCTAGCTGGATTTCAGCCCCCAGCCCCACCCCCGCTGCCAGCTGTCTTATTCCTGTTCCACTGTACGCAGGGGCCCAAGGTCACCGTTTAGTCTGTGGCTCAACCCCTCCTGCCTAAACCCTCTCTGAATTTACCAGCCACAGACAAGCCTGGGTTTCATATCCACCGGCGTGGGGCTGAGACCGAAGTGTCCATCTCTGTTTCATGGAAGAAATAACGGTTACTTCTCTCACCCCTCCACCCCTTACCCAGTTCTTTGCTGCCCCAGATTCCCCACCATTTCCTCACCTCTCTCTGTCTCTCCCTCTCCGCACAGGCCGGGGGGAACCAGAGAGACCCCACGCTGATCAGAAACAAGCAGCTGTGCTCCACGTGTCGAGCAATGAAAATGGTAGTCGAGGAGGATGGCAGACGTGGGCGTGAGCATCCCCAGGGCACAGCCCTACCGCTTCCCCACCAAAGCCCAGCAGAGGGACCATGACGGGGCCTTGCAGGAAGGGCTGCAGATGAGCAGCTGCTGGTCCTGGGGACACCGTCTCCTGACACGATATGCTAAATCTCCCCATTTGCAACAAACCAAATGATAAATGAACCAAGGCAGCTTGGGCCAGAGGGGAAGAGCCGAGATGAGCCACGCTGCTTTGGGCTCCTCGGGTAACCGCACCTTACAGAGGTGCCGGAGGTTATGGAGGCTCTTCTCCCCATTACCACGTCTCCAACACAACACTCCAGCATCACACCCATGAAACAAGCAGCTTCATCTTGGGGTTTGTCATAAATTCAGCCACGACCGCAGTGGTGGTGGAGCTGGGGAGAGATTCTCTGGTTCTTCCTGGCTATAGGGGTCATTTGTAACTGGTGGGGGGGATGTTGGGTAGGGGGAGTTTTAGGAAAAGAAAGGCTATCAAAGGGATGTGGGCGCCACAAGGACGTAGCTCTGCCATCAGAGCTGCTGAAGAAAGAGGCGTGGTTTGGGGGGTGCTGTACGTGTTGGAGCTAGGTCTTGGGTCAGTTTAGGGGGTAGGGTTAGGGACCTTCAGAGCGAGCACCAGGCTGGGTGGAAGGTTAATTTAGCTAAACGGTTAGGTTAGGGTTTGGGAAGGGTCTCTCCAATTCTAATAGCCTGTGATTCTCCTTTGACTCGGGGAGGAAGGTGGGGCGAGATGTGCAGAAAGAGGAAGGATAAGGAGTGGAAGACAAACGGGAGACACGAGAGAGGCTCCTTTGATGAGTTCATGGCAAAACTGCTTCCAGCCAGCAAGCACTTCTCTGGGTTGTCACGTGGGATTTGGAAATGTAACTGAAGCTACCAGCAAAGCTGTACCTGGATGTCCCGATCTCTGTTCATGTCCTGCATAATTAGGATCACGGTGTTCAGTATTAGCACTGACTGGGATCTGAGAAGCTGGGATTGGGATTTCTCCTGGTCTCATTCCTGGAATCACTGGGTCCACATTTAGAATGTGCCCTGACCCCAGGCCTAAGCGGGCCCTGGCCAGCTGGCTCACTTGGGACCTTGACAACTGTTCTCTTTCTCAAGACCTCTTTTCTGACCTTTGCTCTTGCCCAAACCTGCCCCAAGTGGAAGCACACACCGTGGTTTTACCATTCCTGCAGATGCCCAAAGGAAGGGCCTCAGACACAAAAGTGCCCAAGGGCCCTTCCCTACCATTGTCGGAACTGGGGCGCACACACCCTGGTGGGAAGTGATAGAAAATGAGCGTGAAATACCCGTGTCTCTCTATGTGCAGTAGCAGCTCCCCTTCCTTCTGGGGCGGGGACTGGGGAGGGGAGGGGCTGTCTGTCTGCTGTTGTCACTGAGACCCCTCCATTCTCTGCAGGGGGTTGAGCGGAGATATTGGGAAAGCATAAAAAGACTCCTAAAAATAGAAGGGACTTCCTCAACTTGATATAGGGTGTCTACAAAAAACCCACAGCTAACATCGGACTTAGTGAGGAAAGACTGGATATTTTCCCCTAAGATCAGGGACAAGACCAGGATGTGTGCTCTTGCCACTGCTGTTCGCCATTGTACTGTACCTTCTAGTCAGGACAGTTAAGGCAAGAAAAAGAAATTAAAGGTATCCTGATTAGAAAGGAAAGCATAAAACTGTATTTGCAGATGATGTGATTTTATATATAGAAAGTCCTAAGGGTTCCATAAAAAATCTACTAGAGCTAATAAATGAGTACGGCAGAGTCACAAGACACAAGATCAATATACAGAAAATAATTTTATTCCTAGATATTCGCAGTGGACAATCCAAAACTGAAATTAAGAAAACAATTCCATTTATAAAAGCATCAAAAAATTAAAATACTTAGGAATAAATTTAACAAGAGAAAGGAGAAAGCAGAAAATGATGTTTTGTTTTTTTTTTAATTAACTTATTTATTTATTTTTGGCTGTGTTGGGTCTTCGTTTCTGTGCGAGGGCTTTCTCTAGTTGTGGCAAGCGGGGGCCACTCTTCATCGCGGTGCGCGGGCCTCTCACTGTCGCGGCCTCTCGTTGCGGAGCACAGGCTCCAGACGCGCAGGCTCAGTAGTTGTGGCTCACGGGCCTAGTTGCTCCGCGGCATGTGGGATCTTCCCAGACCAGGGCTCAAACCCGTGTCCCCTGCATTGGCAGGCAGGTTCTCAACCACTGCGCCACCAGGGAAGCCCAGAAAATGATGTATTAATAACTCATATTAAATACAACTTGAGTTTGCTAAGGCAGTACGTTATTTCTTTAAATTAGAATGCAGTTTGGGGCATTGTTCTACATGGGACTTTCTTCCATTGGTGCAACCAAGAACTATGATAATCCCAGATGATCTGAAACTATCCTTTAGCAACTATCCATAGCAAATACTATGAGTCATAGGTAAATCAAAGATTTAAATTAGGACACAGCTTTGTATCTGGTTATATCGGTTGTGGATTGAGAAATATAATAAGTAAAATGCTTAGGGAATGCTTTAGGGATGAGCTTCTTGAGTGGTTTCATTTTCTGGTTATAGTACATAGTTAGACAAAAAAAGTTGTTTTTAACCTCTTTGCCTGAACAGCTATGGAAACTACTGTAGAAACTATAATCTTCCTTTCTACCTTCATAAGAATAGTACAAGGCAGAGGATAGGAGATTTCTTCGATAACTTAGGCAGAACTAAATACAAATTCTCCATGTGGATGACATATCTAATTCATAAAGTATGGGAGATTGCACATAAATTTTCTTGAGTCTAAGACAGCCTCTGCTACTTTATAGTGACTAAAATTACTGTTATCAGTTTGTTGTCATTTGCTGCTTTCTTATCAAGATCAAGTATATCAAAAATAAAATCCAGTCAAAGTTGGCTTAGTTGGATTTCAGGGTTTTTTCTGCATTTAACTACCAGACCGGGAAGAAGGACTAAGTTTTCACTTTATTAAAAAACTCAAAACATGGAGTCACCCCAGATAAGGCACCAAGATTGGTGGACTTGCCTTGCGGTAGATGGTTGAAATGTAAACATACAGTCACCCTTCCATATGACTGAACAAAAAAGTTATATGTGATCTAATGGCAATCTTTAA